>NC_030680.2:53369360-53994360 GCF_000004195.4 Xenopus tropicalis
AGTATCTCCAGGGCCCCCAGCACCAGGGGTTTCTTTTCATTAAACAGCCGCAAAAAATTCAGCGTGGGAAAAATTTGCTGTGAATAATTTTTAAATCTGATGCGAAACAGGACAGATTCACTCTTCACTAGTATCAATTGATGCAGTTCAGTTATACTGAAAGAATATGGCACACACATCACTGGCATGCAAAATCTGGAAATGACACCTAGAAGACTTTAAAAATATTTGGTGCAACTGCACCCGATTTGTGATGAAGTGCATCTTCATTTGCATCAATTTTAGAGAATCAGATGCAATTGCAGTAAGCAAAGTGAAATTGTGTCAAGAGCATTGTCCCTTTGTAACCACTATGATGCTGAAATTCTGTAAAAAAACACAACATTGTTGGAAAAAATTGGCAATTCCAAACTGCACTTTGCTTACTTGCTAATGTACATATGTCCTAAAATCTTCAGAGGGATTCACATGCCAAAACAGATTGCCCCTCAAATTTCAAATGGACTACTCTAGGAGGCCTGAGACTATCTCTACACTTTTAGGAGTAGCATGCTCCTTTTTTCAACATTGCAATACTTTTTTTTGCAGTTGTGTTATTTAGGAAATATCTATGTTTTGTTTATTTCTTGCACTTAACAGGGCATAATCTGAAATTGGAGTCACATTCTACTTCCCATTCAAACAAAAATAAATCAGAAGTCAACAAAGAAGCCCTCTGTGTAAACAAATCCCTCCCTTCTCCCAGCGGCGAGATAAAAATCAGCTCATTATATGTAGGGCTTCTCAGTGGACCGATGCTTAGTTTTGGTTCTGGTTGTATGAACTGAATGTAAAATGTGACAGATTTCAGATTTTGCCCGTTCAGTGTAATAATTAAAAAAAATACATATTCTCTCATTAAAACATAGGCAGAAAATATGTACAACACAAGCCCTGCTCATTGAACTTATGATCACAAAAACTTGTGCTAACATAGCACTTATTGCCATCTGTAACATCAATGAATGCTTGGCCTGTTCTACTTGATGTTCTTCTGGGTCTGTTCTACCCCAGGCTGTTCATACACACATCCTCCCATGACACATAGTGAGAAGCAAAGCTGGAGCTCCAGCCTTTATACCACTGGCAGTCAGCTCACTTGGTACCAGTTATTCTCCACTTCTTATACAGAGCTGGCTCTTGTGGGTCTTAAACCAGATGATTCTGCACTACATATAATGATCTCAGTCTAAACACTAGGGGCACTATTCTACTGCTGATCTCACATGCTGGTTTCAAGGGATAATATTAATATAGCACGTAATGCATTTAGTATTAATCACATAAAAAACAATATACCATGTAAGAAGGACTTCATCAAAATGGTTTTGATCATCTGTATTAATCTAAAATAAACATACTTAGTGGTAAAAGTGTCCCTTTAAATTATTAACAGTAATGGTGCAAAATGATGTAAAAGAGAAATCTGTTTCCTGCCATAAATAGGAGCAGTGCATCCCCCTCCCCTGCTGCAATGGCCATTAATTAAAACTTTGTGAATTTATTAACACGGTTTCTTTCAGCAGAGATTTGTAAAAGCTCTGATTTACCGCCTTCCCACTAGAGCATGACGAGCATAGATAAACCCCCAAGATAGACATCTTCACAGCAATAAATCATGATTAACCATTACCTTGCTGCTAGAGTAAAATTAACTGCATGGCATTCTAAATCAGACCATCAGATTTCTAAATATTGTACAGCCCAATGTTCCCATCTTGATACTTTCAGTAATTATAAGACAATTTATGTTCATTTTCTGAGTATAATCAGCATCAAACAACACAGACAGGTCATTATCAGATGACATCTTCAATTCCTCTGCATAAGGGAATAGATTTATGATCAAGGGATAAGAAGCTACACAACCTGTAGCCACTCAGCCTCGTGCTTCAATGTTGTAAGTTCATATTGATATTCAGCTTTATTATATAGCATTATGAGCAGGGTTGTTACCCCAAGCTAGCAACTGCTGGGATACCAACTGATTATATTTCAGTATAGGTAAGGTACCTGTTATACAGAATGCTCGGGACCTGGACTTTTCCAGATAAGAGGTCTTTCTGTAAAAACTCCTACCTTAAGTCTGCTAAAAAAATTACTTTAACATTAATTAAAATTCCACTTTTTCCCATAAATCCAGGGTCTGATCACATGGGGATCACCAGCCACTGCATTTGTGATTCATAAATCAGCCCTGAAAACTTTTGTTTGTGTTCTCTTCTAGCATAACACAATCACATACGGCTAAGATTTTCTAAGCTGTTCTCAGTTTGCTGTTGAAAAAGAAACAAACTTCCAAATTTGTCATAGTTATACTTGTTTTAGCCTTAAAAAGATTGGTGCCCAGTTCTCTGTTTTATTCAGCTACAGATGTAACCCCCCCCCCCCTAAATCTACACCTAAGTGACCTCGCACAATGCAAGGTTATAAAGTAATAGTACTGGGTACAAGCGCTTAGTTTATTCATATACAAACGCAAGGAATGAAGGTTATGGAACTCCCCCCCCCCTTATTTTCTAACACAAAACAACTTATGGCAAGAGAATTATACAGAAATCAGAGTTACTAAATTGACTGCAGTGTGGATGAAGTGGAATGTGTACAGTAAATCATTCAGATATAAATTATGACCCAGCAGCGGAAATGTTTGTTAAGCAATAAAGCTGGCACCCATGCAGCAATGTGCAAAACCTTGGCTCTGGTGTGGAATATATCACATCAATAGTTTCAGCATAAGACACTGATAGCCAGGAGACACCGAGGAAACGGAACCACAGTGAAAGAAAACCACTGGGAATATTGGATGTCATCTTGAATTCTCATTTAAATATAAGATGGCAGGGAAAAAAACAATCTGGCTTTCTGTTTTTTTACTCTATAAAAATAGAGATAATTACTGAACTATTTTGTGATCTCGGCTTTATTTAAGCAACTAAAACATACAGAAAGTTGTCAAGCAAATTATTTGCTGTCAGGGCCTTGCAGATAACACCTTCTAGGTAATAAAGAAGGGGGCAATGTTTAAAGGGAAAGTGTTTTTTTTTTTTAATTTAGCTTTTAGGTGAATGTATAATATTTCCTTTTGTTCTCAGAAAAATAATTCTATAGATTCCAGGCATTTCTGCCTGAATTTGTCTTTCGGGTTAGTTGTCTAGCACATTCCTTATAACTTTCCATAGCATCTCTTTTGTTTTATGATGCCCCAACAAGAGGAAAGAAGGATGTGTGGCATGGTCTAATATCATTTGGATCATGGTGAGCCAAACAGGGCTGTACTGGAACTCTCCATAGCTGTGACTGCTCCATAGGGTTTGATATATACTGATACACAGATATCACAGATATCACAGATTAAGTTGCTTCTTTACTTGCTAAGGCCTGTAACCTGTTACCAACAGGTATACCAGAAAAGCAAATGCTGGGCTGGATTAACAGCTGATACCACCCTAGGCCTTTTATACCACCCCCTTCGTGATGCCAGAGTACTGCTAGATGGCCCCAACTCCTATCTATATAAATATACAACAAACAGAATTAGTAACATACATTGTAACGTAGTAAGTTAGGAGTTAGGTTGATCCAGAGAAAGGCAAAAACCCCATCTGAAGCCTCTCTAATTTGCCGCGGAGGGGAAAAAATTCCTCTCTGACTACAAGATGGCAATCGTACCAGTCCTTAGGTTAACTTGTACTAAATGAAGTATAAGAAAACAATTAACCCTTTAAGTGCCAGCCGAATTCGTCATTTCGGTTCCCCCCAGTGCCAGACGTTTTTTAAGCATTTTGTACTCATTCACTTTAACAATGTTTTTTGGTAGGAAAACCTCCACGAAACTAGGGAAATTATATATCGTTTTTTTCGTCACTAATTGGGCTTCGACATACATACCAAATTTTATAACTTTTCTGGAGATATGATGTGTATTTTGGGTGAAATATGTAAAAAAAAAATAAAATTATGAAAAATTTCTGTATATTTTGAGGTTTTTTTCCATAGAAAAGTTAATTTTACTCACTTTTTTTTATTGTTTGTAAAAGCCCTGATACTCCCAATTCCAACGATACCAAATATGTGGTGGTACCCCACAGTTCCTGTCCAGAAGTAACCCCCAAACTAAGGCAATACTTAGTACAATATCACACCAGAACAAAGCAGAAAAGCGCTTGTAACAGTTAATGCAGCATAACTTATATGTAAATCTAAAATATCCCCTCATGTTTGGTATCTTTAGAAACTACAGACCTTCAGGTTTCTAGGTGCAATGTAGTTTTCACTCAAAAGCCAAATACCTTTTGTCAGTGCATTGTGAAATTTGGAACTTTTTATGACATTTTTTTTTTTTTTCTAAAACGTAAACTTGGACGCATGATCAAATGTGGATTTGACAAAAAAAAATCTCATAAAAATTTTCTAACAAAGGCATATTTGAAAGACAAACTTCTCCTGAATAAAATGATGCCCCATATGTATGGGTGCACATAAAGACATGGGCACCAAACACTCCAAAGCAGGGGCAATGCACAAGGGCAATTACAGCTAAAAATGTGGGGGCTGCGCTCTATGTGCACTTCCTGCAGTTTTTCAGTGTTAACCCCCCCTACCTGTGAAATAACCCCCACAAACTATATATTTCTGAAAAGTGCACACCTTCAGCTATTCAGAGACACCACTCTTCTCTTTCTACATGGAAAATTGTGGCCGCAGTCCCTTGCAGAAGTCAGCGCTTTGGTCAGAAATCAAGGAAAAACCAGATAAAAAACCTAGATTTCTCCCCAAAATCTCCATGGCAACTACCAAAAACTTACTAACCATCAATCTGCAAGTTCCCCTGAATAAAACGATACCCCATATGTATGGGTGCACATAAAGACGTGGCCACCAAATGCCCCAAAACAGGGGCAATGCATAAGGGCAATTTCAGTTGAAACTTTGGGGGCTGCGCTCTATGTGCACTACCTGCAGTTTTTCAGTGTTAACCCCCCCTACCTGTGAGATAACCCCCACAATCTATATATTTACGAAAAGTGCAAACCTTCAGCTATTCAGAGACACCACTCTTCTCTTTCTACATGGAAAATTGTGGCCGCAGTCCCTTGCAGAAGTCAGCGCTTTGGTCAGAAATCAAGGAAAAACTAGATACAAACCTAGATTTCTCCCCAAAATCTCCATGGCAACTACCAAAAACTTACTAACCATCAATCTGCAAGTTCCCCTGAATAAAACGATACCCCATATGTATGGGTGCACATAAAGACGTGGCCACCAAATGCCCCAAAACAGGGGCAATGCATAAGGGCAATTTCAGTTGAAATTTTGGGGGCTGCGCTCTATGTGCACTACCTGCAGTTTTTCAGTGTTAACCCCCCCTACCTGTGAAATAACCCCCGCAAACTATATATTTCTGAAAAGTGCACACCTTCAGCTATTCAGAGACGCCACTCTCCTCTTTCTACATGGAAAATTGTGGCCGCAGTCCCTTGCAGAAGTTAGCGCTTTGGTCAGAAATCAAGGAAAAACCAGATACAAACCTAGATTTCTCCCCAAAATCTCCATGGCAACTACCAAAAACTTACTAACCATCAATCTGCAAGTTCCCCTGAATAAAACGATACCCCATATGTATGGGTGCACATAAAGACGTGGCCACCAAATGCCCCAAAACAGGGGCAATGCATAAGGGGAATTTCAGTTGAAATTTTGGGGGCTGCGCTCTATGTGCACTACCTGCAGTTTTTCAGTGATAACCCCCCTACCTGTGAGATACCCCCACAATCTATATATTTACGAAAAGTGCACACCTTCAGCTATTCAGAGACACCACTCTTCTCTTTCTACATGGAAAATTGTGGCCGCAGTCCCTTGCAGAAGTCAGCGCTTTGGTCAGAAATCAAGGAAAAACCAGATACAACACTAGATTTTGGTCAGAAATCAAGGAAAAACCAGATAAAAAACCTAGATTTCTCCCCAAAATCTCCATGGCAACTACCAAAAACTTACTAACCATCAATCTGCAAGTTCCCCTGAATAAAACGATACCCCATATGTATGGGTGCACATAAAGACGTGGCCACCAAATGCCCCAAAACAGGGGCAATGCATAAGGGCAATTTCAGTTGAAATTTTGGGGGCTGCGCTCTATGTGCACTACCTGCAGTTTTTCAGTGTTAACCCCCCCTACCTGTGAGATAACCCCCACAATCTATATATTTACGAAAAGTGCAAACCTTCAGCTATTCAGAGACACCACTCTTCTCTTTCTACATGGAAAATTGTGGCCGCAGTCCCTTGCAGCAGTCAGCGCTTTGGTCAGAAATCAAGGAAAAACTAGATACAAACCTAGATTTCTCCCCAAAATCTCCATGGCAACTACCAAAAACTTACTAACCATCAATCTGCAAGTTCCCCTGAATAAAACGATACCCCATATGTATGGGTGCACATAAAGACGTGGCCACCAAATGCCCCAAAACAGGGGCAATGCATAAGGGGAATTTCAGTTGAAATTTTGGGGGCTGCGCTCTATGTGCACTACCTGCAGTTTTTCAGTGATAACCCCCCCCTACCTGTGAGCTACCCCCACAATCTATATATTTACGAAAAGTGCACACCTTCAGCTATTCAGAGACACCACTCTTCTCTTTCTACATGGAAAATTGTGGCCGCAGTCCCTTGCAGAAGTCAGCGCTTTGGTCAGAAATCAAGGAAAAACCAGATACAACACTAGATTTTGGTCAGAAATCAAGGAAAAACCAGATAAAAAACCTAGATTTCTCCCCAAAATCTCCATGGCAACTACCAAAAACTTACTAACCATCAATCTGCAAGTTCCCCTGAATAAAACGATACCCCATATGTATGGGTGCACATAAAGACGTGGCCACCAAATGCCCCAAAACAGGGGCAATGCATAAGGGCAATTTCAGTTGAAATTTTGGGGGCTGCGCTCTATGTGCACTACCTGCAGCTTTTCAGTGTTAACCCCCCCTACCTGTGAGATAACCCCCACAATCTATATATTTACGAAAAGTGCAAACCTTCAGCTATTCAGAGACACCACTCTTCTCTTTCTACATGGAAAATTGTGGCCGCAGTCCCTTGCAGAAGTTAGCGCTTTGGTCAGAAATCAAGGAAAAACCAGATACAAACCTAGATTTCTCCCCAAAATCTCCATGGCAACTACCAAAAACTTACTAACCATCAATCTGCAAGTTCCCCTGAATAAAACGATACCCCATATGTATGGGTGCACATAAAGACGTGGCCACCAAATGCCCCAAAACAGGGGCAATGCATAAGGGGAATTTCAGTTGAAATTTTGGGGGCTGCGCTCTATGTGCACTACCTGCAGTTTTTCAGTGATAACCCCCCCTACCTGTGAGATACCCCCACAATCTATATATTTACGAAAAGTGCACACCTTCAGCTATTCAGAGACACCACTCTTCTCTTTCTACATGGAAAATTGTGGCCGCAGTCCCTTGCAGAAGTCAGCGCTTTGGTCAGAAATCAAGGAAAAACCAGATACAACACTAGATTTTGGTCAGAAATCAAGGAAAAACCAGATAAAAACCTAGATTTCTCCCCAAAATCTCCATGGCAACTACCAAAAACTTACTAAACCTCAATTTGCAAGTTCCCCTGAATAAAACGATACCCCATATGTATGGGTGCACATAAAGACGTGGCCACCAAATGCCCCCAAACAGGGGCAATGCATAAGGGGGGGCTGTGCTCTATCTGCAGTTATTTAGTCTAAACACCCCCATACCTGTGAAATAACCCCCGCAAACTATATATTTCTGAAAAGTGCACACCTTCAGCTATTCAGAGACGCCACTCTCCTCTTTCTACATGGAAAATTGTGGCCGCAGTCCCTTGCAGAAGTTAGCGCTTTGGTCAGAAATCAAGGAAAAACCAGATACAAACCTAGATTTCTCCCCAAAATCTCCATGGCAACTACCAAAAACTTACTAACCATCAATCTGCAAGTTCCCCTGAATAAAACGATACCCCATATGTATGGGTGCACATAAAGACGTGGCCACCAAATGCCCCAAAACAGGGGCAATGCATAAGGGGAATTTCAGTTGAAATTTTGGGGGCTGCGCTCTATGTGCACTACCTGCAGTTTTTCAGTGATAACCCCCCCTACCTGTGAGATACCCCACAATCTATATATTTACTAAAAGTGCACACCTTCAGCTATTCAGAGACACCACTCTTCTCTTTCTACATGGAAAATTGTGGCCGCAGTCCCTTGCAGAAGTCAGCGCTTTGGTCAGAAATCAAGGAAAAACCAGATACAACACTAGATTTTGGTCAGAAATCAAGGAAAAACCAGATAAAAACCTAGATTTCTCCCCAAAATCTCCATGGCAACTACCAAAAACTTACTAAACCTCAATTTGCAAGTTCCCCTGAATAAAACGATACCCCATATGTATGGGTGCACATAAAGACGTGGCCACCAAATGCCCCCAAACAGGGGCAATGCATAAGGGGGGGCTGTGCTCTATCTGCAGTTATTTAGTCTAAACACCCCCATACCTGTGAAATAACCCCCGCAAACTATATATTTCTGAAAAGTGCACACCTTCAGCTATTCAGAGACGCCACTCTCCTCTTTCTACATGGAAAATTGTGGCCGCAGTCCCTTGCAGAAGTTAGCGCTTTGGTCAGAAATCAAGGAAAAACCAGATACAAACCTAGATTTCTCCCCAAAATCTCCATGGCAACTACCAAAAACTTACTAACCATCAATCTGCAAGTTCCCCTGAATAAAACGATACCCCATATGTATGGGTGCACATAAAGACGTGGCCACCAAATGCCCCCAAACAGGGGCAATGCATAAGGGCAATTTCAGTTGAAATTTTGGGGGCTGCGCTCTATGTGCACTACCTGCAGTTTTTCAGTGTTAACCCCCCCCTACCTGTGAGATAACCCCCACAATCTATATATTTACGAAAAGTGCACACCTTCAGCTATTCAGAGACGCCACTCTTCTCTTTCTACATGGAAAATTGTGGCCGTAGTCCCTTGCAGAAGTCAGTGCTTTGGTCAGAAATCAAGGAAAAACCAGATACAAACCTAGATTTTGGTCAGAAATCAAGGAAAAACCAGATAAAAAACCTAGATTTCTCCCCAAAATCTCCATGGCAACTACCAAAAACTTACTAAACCTCAATTTGCAAGTTCCCCTGAATAAAACGATACCCCATATGTATGGGTGCACATAAAGACGTGGCCACCAAATGCCCCCAAACAGGGGCAATGCATAAGGGCAATTTCAGTTGAAATTTTGGGGGCTGCGCTCTATGTGCACTACCTGCAGTTTTTCACTGTTAACCCCCCCTACCTGTGAGATAACCCCCACAATCTATATATTTACGAAAAGTGCACACCTTCAGCTATTCAGAGACGCCACTCTTCTCTTTCTACATGGAAAATTGTGGCCGCAGTCCCTTGCAGAAGTCAGCGCTTTGGTCAGAAATCAAGGAAAAACCAGATACAAACCTAGATTTTGGTCAGAAATCAAGGAAAAACCAGATAAAAAACCTAGATTTCTCCCCAAAATCTCCATGGCAACTACCAAAAACTTACTAACCATCAATCTGCAAGTTCCCCTGAATAAAACGATACCTATGTCTGGTTGCACATAAGTACATGGCCGCCAAACCTGAAAATGCATAATATTGGGGCTGCACTCTATGCACCCCTTTTTTTTTGCCTGCACCCGAATGAATGGGATACGCTCGGGTGCAGGCACATGTAGCCGATATACGCATGAAAACGCGTGAGAATGCAAAGTCTCGCGTTTTCATGCGTATATCGGCTACACGTGCCTGCACCCGAGCGTATCCCATTCATTCGGGTGCAGGAACAAGTAGCAGGCGTAGGGCTGAATTTTCGGCAAGCGTTTTTCCACTTGCTGAAAAAATCAGCCCTACGCCTCGTGTGGCATCAGCCTAACCCTTGGCAATAGAAACTACCAGAACAATCTTAGCACCTCTGGACCTTTCTAGAACAACTGAAATCAAATGGAATAAAACCACTAAAAGCAATCAAAGAACAATAGTTGCAATGAAATCGGTAAGAGCCCTGGATCCACCAATGTCACTGCAAAAGCAACCTTTTTGGGGGCACTAAACACACAATAAAGAACAATGCAAAGATAAAACACCGTAAAATCCAATAAAACCACCTAAACCAACAGAAGAACAATAATTGCAATGAAATCGGTGGTCAGAGCCCTGGATCCACCAACGTCACTGCAAATTCAGCACCCAATAGCAATACAAAAAGTTACAGTGCAATAGAATAATTCAAAAACAGAAATCAATTATGAAAATGCCAAAAAAACACTAAAATGCAACCAAATAAATCAGATAATTATAGAGCAAGATCAGAAATAAAGTTTTAGTAAAAAAAAAGACTGCCAAAGAAAGCAAAGACAGAAAGAAAAGAAAAGAAAGAAAGAAAAAAAAAAAAAAAAAAAAGTGTAAGTGTAAGTGTGTGTGTAAGTGTCTGTGTGTGCTTGGGAAAGTTGTAAATCAGTGTGTATGTGTACAAAAGTGTAATAATGACAAAGATAGAAGAAAAAATGCAAAAAAAAAAAAAAAAAAATTTTTTAGACAGTTGAGATAGAAATAAGCAAAATAAACAGTGGTAGAGAGTTGTAGTTCAGCTTACCCAAGGCAGGCAGACGATCAGGGGCGATCAGGGGCGATCAATCCAGCAGGAAGGCAGCAGGGGAGCTCCATCTCGTCCGAAGTGCGCAGCAGGAGTGAGGGAGCCGACAGTAGGCGGCGCTATTTAAAGGGACAGCAGTGGACACGTCATCAACGCGTGTCCACTGCTGTCATTGGCTGGCGACGCGATCGGTGCGGCTCGGGGACCCGGATCGGTGAGTATGTCTATGTTTGCTCGTTGCCTAGGGGGATCTGAGGGGTTTACAAGCGCTGCGCTGCTTTAAAAGCGAGCGCAGCGCTTGTAAACCCGACAGTGCCATTGGACGTAGATTCTACGTCCCATGGCACTTTGGTCCCTTGGTACCTGGGACGTAGAATCTACGTCCCTTGGCACTTAAAGGGTTAAAGCAAATTGTAACTTGCATGTGATTCTTTTTAGTCAGGTAAGCCTGCACCAGTTAGACCTAGGCCTATTTAGTCTTTATTACTTAAGCACATGTTTCTATATTCATTTGCACATTCAGATAAAATCTGAAGTTAATAGTTGGCATTAGAGCCATTTTTTAGTTTACAGCCCCCAGTGAGCCCCCAAAAGGAATACATTACAAAATTCTTCCTTCATAACTTTGTACAACACACATACACACATTTCTGTCCAGAACTAAAAATCAGGATCTGGGCAATAGAATAAATAGACACAAACATTATTGCTGTATAAATAAGATGTCCCTATTCCTTGGTGTGAATTGTAAATGTAGATGCTTCCTGCATACAAAAATGATAGACTGCTACTAGTGATGAGTGATCTGTTGCATTTTACTTCGCCCAAAAATTTGCACAGTGAATATGTCACGTGTAAAAAAAACTTGTTGCACGCATCTTTTTTTTTCAACTTTTTTTATGCACGTCAATTTTTTTACACACAACACGGGCGACAATTTTTTGGGCGACAATTTTTTGACACAGATGACAATCTTTCATCACGGGCGACAATTATTTGTTGCACTGCAAATTTTTCTGCTGCAATTTTGTTGCCCATTTCATGGAAATTCACCGCAAATCCATGCCTGACGAATTATTTTGCCCATCACTAACTGCTACATTTATTAGACACTTTTTCTTGCTATGCATACTGTAATCTCCTCAGCTGTGGAGCCTGGAACCCTTTGTCCAAATGGCCCTGATAATGGCAGTACCTCCCATTGAACTCATTAGTTTAGCGACAGATCCTTCAAACCCTTTATCTGGCATTGGAGAGGAGGGTACAAAGGGTGCAATACAGTATACAAAATGTAATATCTGATGCAAATTGTCATTTTCCCCCTCAGAGTAATTGCTGCCAACCTTTGTATTACTTTGCAACAATTGCAAATGAATTTAAATTATCATAGTGGAAACACCATTCACTGGACACCTATTGACACAACCCACTGTGGGAACCCTGGAGCTCCAGTGTAGTGGTTGTCCCAGGGTTCCCCAGCATCAATAAATGTAGTTGGAACCATTCATCAGAATGAACAGGATGGGCACATTGACAACCAAGTGTTGAAGCCTGTTTGAAAGGAAAGGACCTTAATAAATTGTGTCAATATACATTTTTTTCATTGTGTCTATTTTGGAAGCAATTCTATGGATTTTCCATCACTACTGTATAGTTTCAGTGAAGTAGGGGCATATATAGTAAACAGAGTATTATTTTGCCTAGGAAAATTGAAACCTAATATCCTTCAGAGAGACGTGAGTTTTTCGCTGCAAATTGGTTCTGAAGGCCCCTTTGTGAGATATTGCTTTTGGTTATTTTCTCCCGTCCTGAAAATACCATCTTTAACATAAACATACTGTACTTAAATGATATGGAGTACATTGAAAATGGTTAGTAATTGCATCGTTTTAGGGCACAGAGCACACGAGAATCCAGCTCTGGGGTAAGCTTATTTTACCTAAAGAAATGTATTATGAGCTTCATTTGCACAGAGGAAGAAGTGCCTGTGAAGCTGTCAGGTTGCATTTAAGAGGTCTTGAGTTGGAAGTTGAACATCAGTGTTGGTTTGCATCGCTCTCTAATGCCTCTGGAAGTATCAGATTTGCCATCTATCGACTGTTCTGATCCCCTCTGTGTTGTATAAGCACAATTTCCATAAAGGGCAAGAGGGACACGTTCATTACACATTTCAGCTCAGAAAATTTCCATTTTCACCTACTTAAATGATTCACACTGAAATGATACATAACCTCTGAGTGATGCATTGGACAGAGGTTAAGAAAAAAAAACAATTAGAAGAAATTCTATAATGCATATGTGCAATTTATATAAATAAGCTTATGGGTTATATGTCTTATAGAAAGAGGATTTTTAAAGCAAGTTAAGTTAAGGTATCTTTAGTGATGAGAGGTTGAAAACAATACAGATGTTTAGACTGCGAAGGGAAAATCTCGTTTTGTTCTCAGACGTGAAGGAACCACACTGCAAAGTTTCCAACCCAACCCCTGGAAGTTCCAGATTTCTCCATTGCACATACACTAATGTTATCACAAATAAATGTGGGTTTTTTATTTCCTTACATCATTCTATCCCCTGTGGTCAGCACTTGATTGGTGCAAATTTCTCCATGCAGCAGGATAGTTTTAATTTAACAGTGCTTTTAATACTGTCTAGGATTGACTGGCCAGCAAAACACCACACTCCAACACCAACTTCCAGATCCTTATGGAAGAGCTTCTGCATAAGGGCAAAAAAAAAAACCAGCCTACAAATCAGAGGCAGAGTCAGCTAGAATGTCAAAGGTCTACAAAGCTGTAACTGCAGTGCATAGGGAAAATGGGAGGCAGCATGGACTTAAAGTAGCCAACAGTCACGACCCAAGTAGGGAAAAGTGGAAGTGTTGGATCTCTCTCCCTAAAGGTGTTGTACTGGCAGATACATTAGATAGCTTTAAGAAAGGTCTGGATGCCTTTTATAGAAAGTTAGAAACTAACTGGTCCATTTCCCATATTGGAGTCAAGAAGGAATTTAAGGAATTTAAGCAGATTTCATTGAAACATCTGATTTACAATTAAAAGTGATGAGCAAGCTTTGCTCAGTGCAACAGACTGTGTTTTTTTTTTAGAAACAGTCTGCATGGCAATGGCACAGTATTTAGCACTGTTGCCTTTGTGGGCTTCCTCGGGTACTCCAGCCTTCTTCAAAAAGGCACATGTTAACTAGCTGCTGATAATACTGACTGTAGTGTGAATGTGATAGGAAGCAGTTAATGATGTATAATACTGTATTTAATGGGCTGTAGAATACTGTATGTTGGTGCTGGACAGCGCTGAAGTGAATAAGGAAAGCGCTGAGGGACTGAGGAGATAGCAAGGGGCCAAAATTCCCTCCAGTACTCAAGGGGTTAATGGTTCCTGTTATAGGCGGGAAAAAATGGTAAACTCCTACTGCTCCCCCTCCCCTGCTCTACTGTTCACCCTGCAGTGCCTCACTCACCAGCAGCAGCTGCAGCTTGTAGGATCATCTCCCTCCCACCCGCCCTATTTAAGCGCATCTAGTTAGCGTATCAGTAGGCCAGTATTTTGCTTAATTTGCATGTTCATGCTTTGCCTTTCAGGTCATGTTATATAAAAAAAAAAATAAAAAAATAAATATATATATATATATATATATAGATGGTATGTAGATCGATTATATGATTGGAAATCGTAATATGTCACAGCAAAGGCGGGGATAGTCCTTGGCCATTTCAAGTCCGGTTGGTTTGGTGTTTTCCACATGCCCACTGCGTTTGCAGTGGCCGGCATCCGTTATAATAACAATTAAGTTTCTTGTGAAGTTGGAAAGTTTGGAAATACATGGCGAGGACTATTTTGCGGTTGTATCTCTTTAATAAAGCTGTGGCCGAACCCTACCCACAAAAATTTTGGTGTCAGTGTACTTCATCCTGCGTCAAGTGTCTGCTTTGGGGGAGTAGGTCGGTAAGGGAGGGAACAAGTCTCCGCAGTCTATATAAAGAATAATGTATGGGATCCCTTATCCAGAAACCTGTTATCCAGAAATCCAAATAATGGGATGGCCATCTTCGCAAGAGTCCATAAGCAAATTCTAATTTTTAATAATGATTTCCTTTTTCCTGTAATTATAAAACAGTAGCTCATACTTGATGGTAACTGAGCTGCATGAATCAGTATTGGTAGCAAGGCCGTCCTATTGGGTTTACATGAATTTTTCACAGACTTAAGGTATAGAGATCCAAATTATAGAAATATCTCTTATCTGGAAATCCCCAGGTCCCAAACATAGAGGGAGAAATTGTAATTTCATACAGAATATAGGGGACTGTTTATTGTATTGCGCTAGCACCCAAAATATAGCTAAGGCAGAGGTAATTGTCAAACACGTACAACACACACATGTGCATCCTATGTTTTGCTTTCTCTAAGTAGTGTTGTCATTAATGTCTTGTAGTAAAGCTCTTTAGTAATCAAACAGCAATGGAAATGCCACTCATAAGCTGTCATGTTTAATACTAGAGTGAGCACGCCCTGGTTATTGTATTATGGCAGTCGCTGTAATTTCAATACCAATGTTTAAAATGTATGACAGCAAAGAAATTGCAATATCCATATTTAAAATCCCTGGATTACATAGTCTGCTGGTAACTCAAAATACATACAATTTATGTGAGCTGCAATTTGAATCAAAATCAATTCTGCAATCGACTTTAAAAAGGCACCTGGCTGATTTTTTTTATATAACAGAAATTATATAGGCAATTAATTTCCTTCATACCCTAAGTGTTTGGTTTATAAAAAAAAACATAATGTAACATGGCATGCTAGATGATTGCCATTTGTTACAATTTACTTTAGCCTGTCTTATTGCCATGTGATAGCTACAGAGCAGTCACTGCAAGGCATGTGTCTAGTCACTTAACTCTAAGAATCATTAACATTTAGCAGGAAGTACAGGCTGGAAGGGCACTGTACTATATTCAGTACCTTTCATCACCCTAAGTGAAACCTTTATGCACTTATAGTATATCGTGCTATTAGTGTGAGAACCTTTTTTTTTTAATAATACCTGTGAATATGTTGCTTTATAGTTAGAATAGTGGGGTCCATTTATCAACACTGGGCAAATTGGTTGCTATGGGTTATACTGCCTATGGGCAAACTTGCCCAGTGTTAATAAATGAGCCCCAGTACCCCAGCCCCAGTGTCATGTATAGGATAAAAGATCCTATACATGAATTAGCACCTTCCACTTGTCTAGAGACACAATTATATAAAGGAAGTGTGCAGGATCAAAAACAAATATTAGAAAACAAATTTGTGGATAGAATCCACCAAGTGATCCATACATTGTACCACTCACTTCAAGGGGATCACTTCAGGTGGTTTCATCACCTGCTGGCCGCAGGGAATTTAGGCTAAATGCTTACCAGCAAGTCCCTGGCACCTGTTCCATGTGACCATGACCAAAACCATGTTCCACCTGTTAATGATGTTTATTATCATTACATCTCTAACACATAACTACTTACAGAGATAATTAAGAATTTGCAAATAAAATTTTGTGATTTGCTAAAATATAGATTATTGGAACAACAGGAAGCAAGATGGCCCTAATTTTGTAATATAAACAAGGTATCCATGCCTTCTGAGCTAGTTATAGGATATTTGAAGCTGTCATAGCATGGAATTCGCGATTCCACTGCAAGAAAAGAACAGATGTAAGAGGTTCAAGTGCACAGATGAACTGAAATGTTATCATATCTCTGAGATATTGACTGTGGCATCTTAAGTCACAACCCTGTAACCATTCCTTCTGACACAAAATATATTATGCATTCCAAGGACAACTATCAAATACCATTTTGTATTGTGCAATGTGAAGATAATGGAAAAGATCTTGTCTTTGTGACATAATGTGTAACATATCTGCACAGGCTTTTAGCTAATATGTCATTTCACAATCCATTGTTTTAAATTAGAACATACAAGCTAATACAGTGAGGTAATTCATGAATGTTTGCTGTAGTCATATGGTTTTGAAAATACCAGTGATGAACTTGGATCAAAGTGATTGTTTTTAACCATTATATTGTAAGCTCTTGTGAGTAGGTCCCTTTGACGTAGATGCTTGATGTATATTGCAATATATGGACAAACAATCCCTGTTTTGTTTAAAGGGGAGGGCATTTCTTGGTAGCTTACTGCACAGAATATCTTAATTTCCTGTATATATTAATAATGGGTGAGTGCATTGGATCTCTTGTTGATGTCTATATTCATTTTTTGGTCACAGTCTCATTGCACCCATCCCTAATGGTTTAAAATGTAGTGGTGAGCACAACTTTTCCTATTTGCTATAGTTTATACAGGAGCAGTGGCCAGCTCCATAATGTAGCTCCCACCCTTCCCAGCTATGGTCAGTAATTTTGTAATTGTAACTGTAATTTTGAGCTGCAATACATATCTACTTTATATGGATGTTCTGAGGAATATTATTGCTTTTATATTATTTTATACTGGGGGCTCCTATGACATTATATGTCAGTTTGTTAAGAATCCTATGATTTTCTGTCTATGGTACAAACACAATTCCCAAGATCCCTTGCCAACCAAATGCTGCTTCATTTAAACATACCAAATTCTTCATGTATTTGTCAAGACTCTGTTAACTCTTTCAATTACAAAGGGAAGTGTTTTATTGATTTCTTTAAAAAAAATGTGTGAGAGTCAACGGCAATATGAAAATTGTGTGGCTTTTAACATATATTTAGGTTAAATGGCAAAGCAAGGAGATTATAGCTTAGTACCATTGATTGCTTGATTGATTGTTTGAAGTCATGTAGTAAAAGCTTCCAGGTATTCTATTAAATGCATTGCATTCAGGGAAATAACTTTTCATCATCAACTTTTCATATCTTGCAGCAGATTGTTCAAAGTCTTCTCTATGATTCACAGCCATCATGATCACAGCTTTTCCTACTTCCAGTTGTGAACTTTCCCGAGGTGGTTCAGCATTATCATCCTCTGCCGGTCTAATGGATATTTTGCTCTTATCTTGGATTTTACTACTGCCGCAATACATTATCATGTTACAAAGAAAGAAGGAAGGCTAAATCTCAAGCATTGCATGATAGTATTCATACAGGCATGATCTACTGCCAGAGACCAGTAATCATTAAGTGCTTGGAGCTAGGAAGAGATGGCTGTCAGATGTAGTTTGTTGTATTTTGCATTTACTTTTCTAATGGGATGTAACCAATTACAAGCTATCTTAATTTAGAGAATAAGCTAGACAATCCCTAGAGAATGATATGGTGTAATCTGGGTGATTTTCCAACCTGTCGTGACTAATCAAATCTTCCTAGAATGGGTTACCTAAGCATGTGCCAGAGATAATGCCTTGTATGGTACATGCACCATCCTGTCTGCATGCAAGTGAATGTGTATTGGCCTTCTCCTGAGGCTTACATCACTTGTTTAAGCTGATCTAATATTCAGACTGTGATGTTCTGAGGTTTTTTCCACTCTCATAAAAGACATGGCACATCCTGCATTAAATATTTTTAGTGCAGATACATCCAGTTCTAATTTAAGGCCTTGGGTGGCCCCTTTTTATTAGAGGACCCTCTGTCATTTGCTTTTCAATATAACATAAAGACTTTCAATAATACTTTACCAAAAGCAC
Source organism: Xenopus tropicalis (assembly GCF_000004195.4). NCBI lineage: Eukaryota > Metazoa > Chordata > Amphibia > Anura > Pipidae > Xenopus > Xenopus tropicalis. The sequence continues at coordinate 53,387,781 of NC_030680.2, forward strand.
ACTGCTTACGGAAATGCTCTTGAATGCTTTCCCATATATACATTATTCCATGCAAGATCATAATCTTACTTACAGTATAAGAAAGGCAACACACAAAAGGTTAATTACTAAGAATACCTCATACAATTATTAACTAATCTTTCACCATATTTTCAAGGTGTGATGCTGTCTTGCAGACTTGTGAATTTCTAAGCTTGAAGAAAACAAAGGTTGCCTACACTGTTAACATTGGAAAAGCAATTTAAATTATTATTTAGGATCTACTTTTCTCTCTGAGAAACTGAATCCTGCCAGGTTCACAAGCAAACATTTTGAAAGACACTCCTCACTTGTACTGCTTTATTTATTCTCTTAAAGGAACAGTAACACCAAAAAATGAAAGTGTATAAAAGTAACTAAAATATAATGTGCTGCTGCCCTGCACTGGTAAAAGTTGTGTTTACTTCAGAAAGTCTACTATAATTTATATAAATAAGATGCTATGTAGCCATGGAGGCAGCCATTCTAAGGAGAAAAGGCACAGGCACATAGCAGATAACAGATAAAACACTATTGTATTCCACAGAGCTTATCAGTTATCTGCTATGTAACCTGTGCCTTTTCTCCTTTTTTCCAGCTTGAATGGCTGCCCCCATGGCTACACAGCAGCTTATTATATAAATTATAGTAGTGTTACTGTAGCAAACACACCAGTTTTACCAGTGCAGGGCAACAGTGCATTATATTTTTATTACTTTAAAGCTCTTTTATTTTTTAGTGTTACTGTTCCTTTAACAGTCAGGACACCTTAGAATGGGCAATTTTTGATTTAATATGGTGTGTAATGCCAAAACGGTTTTCAATATTTTTGATTTGTGTTATTCCAGTAAAGAGCAACATTACCTGTCTCATGTAAAGAGCCAGGGATCATGTACAATGTAAACCACTATTTTTGCACTTTGCATGTTGCCCCATTGGTTGGGCCCTAAGGCACAGATGTTTGTCCTCTGAATAAAGCATTCTGCAACACTGAGTGGTACATAAGTATCCCTCTATAATGCCTCTTAGCTTGCATGGCATTCAAAAAAACAATGCTAATTGGTAATGGGGTATGGATGGGTTTGCAGAGAAATTCTGTTTGTCGCATATATTGCCACAAAAATTTTGCCACTAAATAGCCACTTAAAAAATGCCTATAGATAATGTATTCTGTGCCGATAATTCTCAACAAAAAATTGCAGTGGAAAAAGTCCTCTCAAAAAAACACATGTAGACTCCAATGTATTGTGTTTTGCAAATTTTCTGCATTTTACAATTTTTCACTTTTTCTGCATTTTTTACAATTTTCTGTGATTTTTAAAAATAATAAAGGAATACATTGTGTATTTTTAAGCAGAAATATATAATATAAGCAGAAAGATTTAAAAAATTGAATGTCAAAGACTGTGTTTAGCTGTTCTTTATCTCCACTTTATATATACGCAGCTGCTATAGTATTACATTTATTTTTGTATTCCTGTATTTTGCTTAGATAAAAATAAATATGAAGTTGATTTATCTTCAAATCTCACTCCAAGTCAAGTTGTTCAATAAATAATCCATCTCGAGTCTTCATCCCTTATCATGTTGCTCTCCCACAGATCTTTCCAAATGAGATTATACTTTGAGGTCTTTAACAAAATGATTCCATTTTACCATTTAATCAAGTGAGATTATTTGCTCTAAAAAGAGTCTGTCTAGTTCGCCTTCTAATGTTTGGGGTCATGTGAGTGGGAGACACTAAAGTACAGAAGGCTGGGGATTTTTCCTTACTCTATGTTCAAAGTGTCATGAAGATTAAGCATAGCTTGTTCTTCCTAAATGCAAAGTACAGGATGTGTAGTTGTGATAAATTGTTACTAAAGTTTGTCTAAATGTAAAGATGAAGTGAAATAAATCTCTGGTGTTTATGTTTAGACTTAATCCCCAAAGCACCATAACATCTACCTCTTTGCCTGCATCTACTGAAACAAAAATTAAATGGAGTCTCTCCGTCCCAGAGTTATTTCATTATTCTCCGGTGAGCCTTTGACAATTTTTCATGCGGAAGAAAAATGATGTGGAATTCAACAGAATAGTCTGGAACCGCATCTATTTTTAATAACAGCAACGCTCATTTAATTTCTCACAATTGTAATGGATTGTCCTAATTTTGGTTGGAATAAATAGAAGGCTCTAGCTTTAGTTGACTAGTCAGATGGTAATGGTTATCTTAAAGATATCATTTTAAATATTAGACCTTGGCTTACCAAGTACTCTTTAAAATGATTAAGTATACATAAAATTATTTAACAAGCCATCAATTTAAAAAAAAAAAAAAAAGGCCTAGTTATATGTTTGCAGAACTTGATATAATTTGAACAATTATTAAGTTCTTTTGCATGCTTAACAAATGTTCTAATTAAGCTTAGACAGTCTTTAAATAAATTAAAGGGGACATACCAAGTAAATCTCTAACAAGCTAATCTTTAACTGTTTTCCACTAGCTCCATATCTCTATTTCTATCCTATACTGGGCAGTGCAAAAAGTATGTACTTTATCACTAATTCACACATATTGGGCATATAGACCCTGTGACTATTGATACCTTCCTTTCTGTTTCAGATGACACTCTTAAATAGTTCGTTGACTGAAAAAAAAAAAAGGCACAGGACAGATATCCTTGCACCTCTCTAAAGCTTAAGCAACATTTGTATTGTTCCCAGTGCTCATAATAGTAAGTGATACACGTAAAGTTCTGTATCACCAGTTTGGTAGTATGGTGAGAAATTAACCAGGGGCCCTGTGTACTGGATGCAAAAAGACTTGTGAGGAAAAGCAATCAATTTTTTTCCATTTTTGATACCAGCATTGCCCCTAACTATTATATCTTTTTTCCTCTAGAACATTGATTGAGAATTTGTTAAACCATTGTACTATTTTTTAAACATGTATACTGTATATTAAAATATGTACATGTTAAATATGTAAATATTTAAAATGATAAAAAAATCAAGCAAAAAGCGGTTGAATTTTTATTATTAGAGGGGGGTCAGTTTCTTAATAAAGTAGAGAAAAAGCAGAGATTCTGAACTGTTATTCTCTGTCTGTTGCAAAACAGAGGTAGCAGCTAATGTAGGTTACCTTTTTAACTGACCCAATTCCCAATAATATAACTATCGATGTATGGGTCACTCAGAGACTAGAACATATAAAGGTAAAAAAAGGTAGAAGACTAATTTAAGTGCCTCCTATGAAACCTAGACAGGATGGCAGTAGATGTGATCTCCTTATACTTAGCATTTGAAATAGTACCATACAGAAGGTATTTGTATTTAGATAGAGAACCAACTGAAGGATTACAGTTAGTGGTGGTAAATGGAACATTTTCTAATTGGACTAGTATGCCAACCCACTGGCGATTTATATTTTCGCCGGTGGGATGGCAATCTGGGGAGATTAGTCGTCCGCAAACAGGGAGTTTTGTCGCGGGCGACTAATCTCCCCGTGTGCCAGAGCCCTAAGAAGCAATTTCATTAAACTGGAAAACTTAGCAGCAAACTGGAAAACACAGGTTTAATGTTGATATATGCAAGGTTATACAGGAGTTATACACTAAAAGGTGATGTATTGGGAGTATCCTTAATTGAGAATGATTTGGGGATTTTTGTGGATAACAAGCTGTGAAATTCTAGGTAGTATCATTCAGTATCTTACATAAAAAGTGCATTGACTCAAGGGATGAAAACATATAGGTCTCTTCTAAGACCTCACCTTAAGCATGCAGAGAGCTGCAGTCCTTAAAAAGGATGTTAATAAGCAATTTGCAACAGCAATGACAATTTGCACATCTGGAATTCCCCCAGTAGATTCCAGTCTTGTATATATACTTACATTATAAATTGGATATAGAATATAAAAGTCATGAAACAAGGATATGTAACCCTGGGGTATACGTGACTTAATCTTTCAGGATGGGCCTTCGCTAAGTGGAAGTGACCAAATTGAGCTAGGGTGTAGTGCAACTACAACCCACTGTAACCGTGTGCAGTGCAAAGTAACAAATGGGCGCCAGAAGGTTTTTGCTGAAGAATAGAATCGGTTTAATGTCAGAGAAAATCAATAAGCAGGGTTAGTACAATATACTCACATACTGCAGTTTAGCATAGCATTTCTCTGAGGACAGCACAGAGTGCACACCTGCTCCTCCCAACTCCTCTTGAGTCTGAGCAGGGTCAGTGCCACCTGGTCAGTTGTCCCCCTTTTGAACAGTCAGATGGGATACCACCCTCCTCAGGGTGAACACCTCTAGCCCTCAGGGCCCCACAGTAACTCTGGATCAGGGTTAAAATACTGCCTGCCTCCTATCCCTAAACCATGGCCCTACGCTAAGTCAACAGTCTGTCTGGAAGGGTACTTCCAAAACTACTTTCCTTGGTGGAGCCAAACTGCTCTTGCTTCCTTCCCTCACTATCTCACATTCCTAGAAGGTGCTCAACACCACTTGCTATCTAACTGATCCTTATTCACGGGGCCCCCATCCCCGACTTCTCTAGAGTAGAGCAGACTTACTCACTTTACTGGGGCCCTGTTGATCCCAGGCTCAGTGGAACTTCCACCTGGATCATCAGATGCAGCCAAAGAGGAAAACCCACCCCCCTGCTAAGCACTATATCAGAGTGCCAAAGGACTGGTCTCCCTGTTAACCAATAAGACACACATGCAAAACTTTAAACTAATACATGGGTCTTTGCCCAGTAACAACACAAAGCAAGGAAGCTGCAGGGTTTAAAGCCATAGGGACATGTTAACCCTATAGGTCCCTAAAGATAATTAGTAATTGATTCAGATTCACATTAGATAGTAACCAATCAGCCCTACAGCATCAGTTATATGAAAGGTGAGTCTCATTTTCTGACCGATGATTTATGATTGCTGTCTAAAGTATAGTGAGTGTATGCAGTGTCACTGACACTCAAAAGACTTAAGATGGCGAGATCCTGTGGGCAGCTTTGTCAGCATGAGCCATCAATATTATAGGGCTGCTGAACATCTCTAAGTTCAGTATTAAAATATAACATTTTTAGCTATATTCATCTTTAGGGTTTAGTTTATTGTATCATGTTAGCCAGTCAAAAGTTAAAGGGTAAAACTTTCAACATGCAACATATAACCAAGTGGTTTACAGGTAATAAATTTATTTTACTAAGATGATAATTCCAGAACATTTCAGTTCCTTTTTCAAAGCTGATTACCTAAAATGTTTTAAATGTTTTAATGAGTACTTTTGTGACTATCCTGTTAGTAAGCAAATAAAGTCATCACCTTCACACCCCTTTTGTTTTGTCCAGTGTAAAAAATGTTACCCTACAACTGTTTTCCTTTAAGCCAACTCTAATTGTAGCTGTAATGGAGGCATTTTACAAAATATTCCAAAAATATTCCAGTTTACATAGTCAATAAAAAACACAACATAACCTTTATTCCCCAGTCTCTGGAATAAAGATTAATGAATCCAATAAAGCAACTAAAATGGTATTATAGAGGGAAGGACTATTAAAGCTAAATTGGACTACTGATAAATATCATCATCATCATTTATTTAAGTAGCACCAACAAGTTATGCAGCTCATAACAATAAATTATTCTAAAAACCCAATTTGTTATAAATTAATATCAAGGGTTACAGAATAAAAACAGGTTCGGAGGGCCATGCTCACAAAAGCTTAAAGCTTAAATAGATATATTGTATATATGTGGATATGTTTAATTGTTACTTTAATTAAACCTATCTACATATAATATGGAATCCATACTGGAATAGCCCTTCTGGATTGTTTTATTTATATCTATTACAGGACCTTCTGAAAAATTCTGTAGTGAGATTTTTTTAAGGTGAAATAACTAGTTGGGCTTGGCCTCTCTGTCAACTCATCTATTTGTGGAATTAAGTAAGCAGCAAATGTAGAGACTTAATTTAGCTTAAGGAAGTGGTTGCAAAACCACAGTTTCCCATTAGGTTAGAGTATCAAGATAATCAGGCTGGACCATTTACTATGGGACTCTCCTATTACTCCCAAAGCCAACATTTTAACCTTATCAGAGACTGCTTTTCTTCTGGTTTCAGGAATGTGCCTTAAAATGTACCATCATCTAAGAGTTAGGTATAATGCATTAATTAATAATGTAAGTGTATTATCCGCATTTTTCCTCCATTTTTTTACCTCCTTTTTTGAGTGAAAGCGCTATTATTAGCTTTAGCTTTTAGCACAAAAGTTTTAGTAAATTTGTACCAGACAGCGTATACAAATAAATAGTAGTGTATATAAATAAACTCAAACCAGAGCTTTTAATGCTTCACTAGAAGGGTGTGTCCTTGAAAAAAAAAATAATGAAAGATTTTAGTTTTTCTCTAATATTTCAGCTATGTTGTCCCCAGTTTCCTGCAAAGTAACTTGAAACTGAATCACAGCTCCATTCAGGAAAATAATTTCATAGAGAAGAACAGAAATTTTTTCTCAATTTATTTGGACCACATGTTAGAAAAGAGCAGGAGTAGGTGTGGATATACATTTGTAACTGCCAGGAAACTGAGGTCCCCCATTAATAACATGATAATTACTTATAAACTCCCAGTGGGCCCTTTTCTGTTAGCTCTTTGTACAGTACTTTCAGGTATTGCTGCACTACAATTCCTAGAAAGACTAAAGATGAAAGATTAAACCCGTTAGTTCAGTTTTTCTGTGTGTTCGTTCCTCCAGCAGAATCCTGCACTGAAATCCATTTTTCAAAAGAGAAAACAATTTTTTCTGTATTTAATTTTGAAATTTGACATGGGGTCTAGAAATATTTCTAGTTTCCAGATGCACTTAGCCATGTGACTTGTGCTCTGAAACTTCAGTAAATCCCCCAGCAACCGATCAGCAGAACAACGTGAAGGTAACTAGGTGACAAGTTCCTGACACCTGCATTGCTAAAAAAGGCTCACACCTAGTGATAGATATGAGATATGGCAATCCTTGCCATGACTCTTCAGTTATATTGAATAGGAGAAACAATATCTTATCTGAAAGCAGTTCCATTGTGAAGTCCATTCTGAAAGCTCAGGATTAGGCACAATTACCTAAGATGGCTGCCTACATATCAATATTACAACTAAAAAAATACAGTTATTGGTTCAGAAATAACTTTTTAAAGGGTAAAATACATTACTGTTAATGTACACAGTGTAATTTAGCAATAAAAACTATGCCATAAAATTCATTACAGAATTACATTAAGGACTTTGGATGGTGGATTCTAATCACAACTCAGCACTGAACATTAAAAAAGGGAATGTTCGTGGTCTGCAAGCACTTGAGAAACCTGTGTGTATGTGCTACAATCCCTACCATCTTACAAACCTTTAACAAAACAGTTGGGGGACAGCAGTCAGGACCTGCATGTTTAATGCCATCCATTTTAGAATCCACATATGGTTTTATGCATGACATGCACATGAGTATTTTATGAATTAACACCTCATCACAGCATTCCATCTTTCCTACCTCCTATCAGAATAATTCAGTTTTGTTATAAAGTCTTTGGACAGAAGTTCTACACGGAAAAGGAAACACAGAAAAAGTCTGCTTTTAAATGAATCTTATTGGACAGACTGTACGCTGTTAGGTAACTGTATCAGAGACATTCATTTGTTTTACAGCAACAAAACATTTAGCATGTGCTATTCAATCATTTTTTTATTAACACATTGGTTTAAGATCTAAACAAAAGCAATAGACTTGGAGGTGGTTCATTTTTATAGCAGCTCTGTACAATTCCTGGTAATTTCCTTGATTTTCCATGCAGACACAAACCCACAGGGATGTAATAAAATGTGTTTGTTTGGCTACTAGATCAAGTGACTCATGATGGCGATCCCAAAAACATGGCTACGGGCTTGTTAACCAAGAAGAAATTCATAAACGATGTGTTGATGAATTTTCATGTTTTTTTGCCTTGAGATATTTGTTCAAGTTTACATAAAGAAGGGAAAGCTACTCCACTGGCTTGCACATTTTGTGCTGGTGGATAAAAAGAACTTTCTTTTTTTTTTTGGATTGTAATCCAACTTTCATACGAGTAAGTGCCCAACTAAAACCTTAGGGAATTTTATATAGTACATGTTGTCAGTATTTTAATCATCCCCAGCTGTCAAAATCCATGTAGCCCGCCTCTTCTATTTAAAATGTGTCTTCAAGGCATAAAATAATTAAAGGTATGGGTCCATAAGGTAAGCTAGGAGCCACTCCAATGTGACAAAAAAACTACATATGAAAGGCATTATTTCAGGAAGTTTTAAATATAAATTTTGTTTTGTCAGAAGGCTGCAGGGCACACATTTTCTGTACTGTCAAGTTTGATAGTAAAAATATTTATATTTCAAATAAGAAGATTAAATTGCAGCCTTGTGTGCACTGCCTTTCACGCACTGCTGTCAGTTTATCATAGTATTTTATAACTGACTTATTCGTTCACTCTTTTCTGCTGATGCAAGTTGCGCTTTTTGTAATATCTGATCTTGTGGTGTCAACTATTGCGTAGAAACAATTGGGTCACAGATGTGTTTTTTGACAACAGTTTGAGCTTACCTAAATATATAGATTGCTGTAAAATCTTCCACATAAACCTTTCTGTCATCCAGCCCTGTATAGGCAGTTAAACATTAATAGGTGTATCTAACTGAGATTATACCTTATATCTTTATTGCATAATTGTATTTATATATGTGTTTTTAATTTAGAATGTTTTTGAAAACTTTAATGTTTGCACCAGATCTAACAACCAGTTACACATGGCTAGATCTGGTTACATTTGCTGGTTACCTGTTTAAAAGCTAGCATCTGGTTTTATAACTTCTATTGCATAACCTCCTTCAGTCCTGCATATGTTTTATTCCTTATTATATAACTCGTATAAATATAGATATGCAAGTAAAACAGGCTCCCTCCTGTATATCAACCCACTTGACAGATATTTAGAAGAAAAACATTTTTCAAACGACTTTTCTCATATAAGAAAATGAAGTAGGTAATTTATCAAGTTATCTCCCCACTTCCCCAATATCTTTGTCAGCTTTTAGCCTATTGACATTATTATTATTAACATTTATTTATAAAGCGCCAACATATTCCGCAGCACTGTACAATAAGTGGGTTTCATACATTGGACATACAGAGTAACATATAAAGCAATCAATAACCGATACAAGAGGTGAAGAGGGCCCTGCCCAAAAGAGCTTACAATCTACAAGGAGAAAGGGATTTTTCTCACCACTGAGATTTACAAATTTTGTCTCTCAGATATTCTCACTGGAGTGGTAATTTCTTGCATTTATCATTTCTTGTGTCAAAATTGCCAAAAATATTAAACTTGAGTTACTCAAGGTTCCCATAGACATCTATGGTAACACAACTTGAGAATTAACCAGAATTAATAACATGGGTTAAGGACATGTTAGGGCTCATTTAGAGAAGTAGTGAAATGTCTGCACTAGAAAAGCCAAAATTCAGAAAAATCAGAATGTTATCTTCTAATGCAAAGAATGCAATAGCACTGCAACCCTTTGACCAGTGCCAAAACTCATATTGACAGGCACAGGAAGCAAGGCGGGGTGGCAATGGGGGACCCTTCTTAGGACCTGCGGGCAGGGGTGGAGAATCACCCATGATTTATGCTATTTACAAAGATACATGCATTCATGCATGCTCTTTTGCAACTTGCAGGGACCTCCAATGTACCTCTTCAGCCTGTTCGGATGAGTGCAATTGTCCATACTGATATGAGGGAACCCTATAGCTAAAGGTTCCAGGGTTTTATTAGAAGGGATGCCCAGACTGATTTGTGCCATATAAATCAGCTGCTAATGCCATTATTGAAACCACTTTCCAAAAGGAACGCAGTACAAAAAGTGATTTGCCAAAATAAGTTGCATCCATATTGGTGCATCATTTGCAAATTGCAGTGAATGCTACTTAGCAGCATCTTGCTACTACCCTTGAATTCTAGAGAAAAAGTCAATCTGTGTGAGAATTATGTGTGAGTTATTTATATTAACCTGGGGCAGAAGTGCAAGAGTACTAAGGGGCTCCTACATTCCTTTCGCTCCTCGTGAACAGTGTTGCCGAAAGCGGGCAGCAGATCATCTCTATGTTAGCAAAGTGCAAAAATAAAATGGTGAATTGCTTCTGTATATATATATGTATATTTTTGTAGTTCTGGAAGATTTTAAAAAGACAGAACAATACAATCTTAATAATTATTTTCCATCTACTAAGTGTAATGAACTGAAAGTGCAATTATATTATTATTACTTTTCACAGCATATCTCTCTCGCTTGTTACCTTGTGCCATTCAGGAAAAGCAAGTTTGGCCTTTATGCTAGGACACTATCTGCAGAACAGTAAGCTTTACCCTTTATTGTCCAATGTATTTCCCACAATGCTGACTGTTTCTGCTGACACCTCAGACGTGTTATGCTGTACGTCAGTAAACACCTGAGCACTGACGGAGTTATGAAGTACTATAAACATCACACTTTAGGCTTTATTGATCGTATTTTATGACCTGTATATACCCCACCTCATAACAAATTTTAAAGAAGAGTTTTATTATGTTTGTAACAAAGTAGACAAAAAAAAGACAACAGAAACACTTCATTATTTTGGATATGGGAAGAATATATTTAAAAATACCACTATTACATTAATTCTTCCTTCTATATTACTATAGAGACTGGAGGCATGTTTTGAGCAAGAGGGGTTAATACACAATGCATTTCATATGTATAAGTATGTATAAATAAATAAATATATAAATATATATATATATATATATATATATATATATATATATATATATATATATATTCCTTCCCAAGTAAATGCTTTAAAGCCCATTAACCTGACAGATCAGTGTAAAAGATTTACACCTTTTATTTGCTTTGTACTAGATGGTCTCATGTTGAAAATTATAAATTATAATCTTAATTGGGATAAAATGGGCAACCTGGCCAGCGTATTTGCATTATGTCTTCTATTGAATGCAAAAAGTATGATTCTTTTGCTTTACTTGACAGTTATCTGCCAGGGCTAATAAACGGTGTAGACAGTAGGTATAATAAGAATACGGATTTGTGTACAAACTCTGAAGCAAACTTGGGGTGGGCTCTGCTCTGTATTTAAAATTAGCTCTGTGTAGGCTTCATTTTCATGAGATGTGGCCTTGCTCTGCGTAAAGCCCTCTGTAGTCTCTTGGGAGCAGTCCATCTCTCCGGTGGCGCTGTCCCATAACCACATCTGGCAGCTTCCTGGCAGTAATCTCACCCTTCGCCTAGGGGCTTCATGATAATTCTCCTGAATCTAGCATTAATTTCCAGGCTCACAATAATTGGCTCACATCAGAAAAGAGGACAGCAATGCTCAAAATGAAGTCAACATGTAGGTTGGTTGAGTAGCACATATGCAAATAGCCCAGATGATAAAATGCAAATGCAGTAATGTTTGTAGACTACGCTACAGAGAACTAAGCCATGTACTGACTTTATATTTAGTAGCTGGTATGAGACATATAAATTATCTCCTTAATCTGCAGCCGTGATGCATATTTACATGTAAAATAATATCAACCATAAAATGTTTCTTGAGTACAATTTGTTGCACTGATAAGGACAAATGTAATGTTTTTGTCTTTTTGCAACAAACACGTTTTGTCTCCTATATAATACTCAGGTCATACTAATTACTTTCAGTATCCCCTTCAAATAAACCCTTTCCTTTACAAACTTTATAAACTGTATTTATGTCTGTTAGATGCTGACACTGTTTCTAAACTTCCTTTTTAAAATTATGTTAGCTTTTCAAATGTTTATTTTACTTGTATATTTCTTTTTATACAAAGCCATACATCAGTTTCTGAGGCTGGAGTTTGTTATTTAAGCTGTTAAGGGCACACATTTTAGTTGCATACAGTATGTAATTAACAAATTATGCTTAACCTTTTATAGTTGACAGATATAAAGACCTAAAGGAAAGCCAAGTCTGTGTTTTTGGGGAAAAGGTGAGGCAGGAGACAGACAAGTGAGAAAAGCTGAAAGTTGGATTAGTCAAGTAGAGATCAGGTGTGGGTCAAGTACCAGAATCATGCATGAAGGAAGAGACCCTTTATTTATTTGAAAAATCACTACCCTGGACAGGTATGTTACTTAGCCATATGAATCAATAGCCAATGAATAATAGAGGCCGACTTTAGTGTTTATACTTTGCTGTTAATATTCAAAGTGTTTTTATTAATATTATAAAATTGTAAACTGACTTTATCATCTTAATGTTCTGCACCCCTAGTTAATATATACGCACCAATTACAAGCACTCGATTAGTCAATAATGCATGGACTACTTTGGATAGAGCATCATATTCATGGCCCTGTATCTACATGCCTCCCTGTGCCATGTGCTACATACAAAGCTCTTAAATTTGTAATGACTTGTTATATAGACCTGGGACCTTGTTATATAATGGGGGGCAATGGGTCTGTTGTCTTTCTAGCAGCAAAGGGGAAGGCTTAGATAAGGATGGCATATTTAAGGTGTATATTATAAGGTGAATGCAATATTTTATTCCAAAAAATGATTTAAAAGATGCTGTAAAGTAATTGGTATACATACTGAAAAAATCTAATTTTTAAAAATGATTTCCTTTCCTTTTTTTAATAAATTAGTACCTTATACTTAATTCTAACTAAGCTGCATGAATCCTTATTGGTAGCAATACAATCTTATTGATTTTATTTAACCCTGAAGCTGCTACCTAGTCAGGAGGTGGACTGAGCAGCAGAAAGTGCAACTATACGGAAGTGCAAGAAGTAAATTTTGATGTGGGTTTTGATTTTGAAGTCCTTTAATGAAAGTGGTTTTGCTCTCAACAGACTGTTGGGAAATCGCAGGGAACGCAACTGCGCTTGTGGATGTTTATGAGCTGTGTCGTTACATAAAAGTGCAAAAAACAAAAAAACTACTACAGGTATGGGACCCATTATCTGGAAACCTGTTATCCAGAAAGCTCCAAATTATGGAAATGCCATCTCCCATAGACTCCATTGTAATTAACTGATTCTAATTTTTAACGATGATTTTCATTTCTCTGTAATTACACAACATAACCTTGTACCTTATCCTAACTAAGAAATCATTAATCCTTATGTTAGGCAAAACAATCCTATGGGGTTTATTTAATGTTTAAATTATTTTTATTAGCCTTAAGGATGGAGATCCAAATTATGGAAATACCCCATATTTGGAAAACCCCAGGCCCTGAGCATTCTGGATAGCAGGTCCCTGTATAAGTTTTTTTTTTAAACCTTGCAGCAAAGTATTGTAGGGCCTGTCAAGCCACAGGAACATTCTAGATTTGTCAAGAACCTCAGTGAGCTCCATATATATATTTTTTTTATCAGCAGACTCTGGGGGTCATTTATCAACACTGGGCAAATTTGCCCATGGGCAGTAACCCATGGCAACCAATCAAATTTCTGCTTTCATTGTGCTACCTGCAGTGGGCTGAAAAAAGACAATTGCTGATTGGTTGCTATGGGTTACTGCCCACGGGCAAATTTGCCCAGTGTTGATAAATGACCCCCACTGTGTCTATTTTCTCTACTATTACTCCCCCACCCCCTCAAAATATGCACACAAATATAAAAATAATGAATTAACACCTTTGCAAAAAATGATCAAACTCACTGTATAGTGGCCAAACTGAAATTCTGCCTAAATGACTAATGACAAAAGGACATTTCTAAAAAACACATTTGCATTGCTTTTTCTATAGCTTCCATAGTACAAACCTGAAAGCCTGCAAGTTATCTGCATGCTGAATAGTGCTTCTGCTGATGTAAATAAAGATGGAATGTTTCTGTAAATACAGTGCCTATAAAATATCCCCCTGCTGTTTACAGACCTGAAAAAAATCTGACTCCAGCAATAAACTTTTCACAAAACCCCACCATGCTGAAGATTTAAAGCATTGACATTTCAGTTATTTGTCCCCCACCCCGACCTCCTCATTAACCAGGTATCTTTGTACTCAAAATATTTACCACCCGCACCAAATTTACAGTTTAATTTGCTGCATAAAATCATTTATTGACTGATCAACCTCATTACTAAGCCCAGGCACAGACTCCAGAGCACCCGGCAGTTTTAATTCTTGTAACAGCAGGGTACGGCAAGAGAAAAACAATCCTGTCACATTAACCGCAGGGGTCTAAATTATTCAAATACACTAAATCCTCCCAGAACAGTTCCCTTGCTCATAATTTGTCTTTCCTAGCCAACAATTAACCAGGAATATTCTAAGTTTTCAAAGCCAAGTGTTTGAAATTTCAAGGTGTAGCAGTTCTGCACCTGGATGCAAAGATTAGCATCTCTCCTCTGCTCTGTGCAGTGACCTGCAGGAGTCTCTAGCCAGCCAAAGGTATAACGTATTCCACACACAACTGGTGCACAATGAATACACGGAATTCATGATTTTTGGCAATAATTTACCTTTTGTCAGATATTTTTTTTTATAACACTGAATATGTTATCACAAATGAATGATAAGACATGGTTGTCTCTTGCAAAACAGAAATGTTTTATCTTCAGTTATTGACAGTGTAGGCATTGTACAGGAGCCTTGGCATAATTCATATATACTGTGTCATATACTCTGTGATTTAATGGGTGTGTGGAGCTGGGATGAGGTTAAAGGGTTTATTCTCACAACAGAAGAACATATCTGCAGTCAGAATGCAGATAATGGGTTAGGCTTAGGCAGGGCAGCAACTTGTGCTTGAACACACAAACGCACACACACACACACACATATACACTATAAGTAAGCTTAGTGAATTTAGTTATTTTTAGTGTTAAGAATGGAATGGTCCTGCCTTTAGGTATTACGACAATTTTACGTGGTGGAAATGCCTCCAATCTCCCCAAAAAGTTATTGTTTCATTTGTGTTATGGAAGCAGATGCTGCCATACTGCTTCACCTAAGAAAATTATACTTAGGGGCATATTTATTATATTTATTATGCTGTGTAAAATACATTGTCCACATATGGACAGGCTTAAACCAGCATCATTTTTTACGCATTTTTTTCTTCCACCGGAACTTACATAAACAAACAACGGTGTAAAACGGTGTAAAATCTGTCATTCGGACATTTATTTTACACAGCTTTTTTACGCTGTTTTTTCTGCAAATTAGTTTTACACAAGGTCCAACTCAATGTGTTCTAACCTGTCTGATATCTTGCTAATTTCTGACAAGATATTAGATGGGTGAGGCTCTATACATGAGTTACTGACTAGGTGAGTCCATTTTTTTTATCAGCCTGGGTATGTACAGCTTTAGGCCCACAAATCAGTAATTTGCCAAAACAGTCTCATCAACATTGATGGGGTAGAACTAAAAACTAGTACAATAAATTACCCCAACTCTGCTCAGTTATGGAGTCAACTAGGACAATATAGATCCCCACTTTCTCCAGAAAAGAAGTTTAGAGTGGCCCTAATGTGGCCAGTGTAGGACAAGGCACTGAAACAATAACTCCCCTTCTATTGCTGATTTACAGTGTCTGTGCATTCTGACGGTCACTAACCTTTAGCCAAAAATCATAAAAAATATATTAAAAAAGGTGCTTGATAATTATTACTTAACAAGGACATGTACCACTAAAAAAGTCATATTAATATTCATGTAATATTCCCATTGTCACTATTATACTTCACATGGATATTATTCACAAATAAAAATGGTTTTCTGAAAACAAAATGCAAATTGAAATCAGTGTGGAGCACAAATAATAGATTGCTAACTGAATATATTCAATTCATGTCATATCTTTTGGGGTAATTTTTCCCCTTTAAATGTAATGATAGCTCCATGCAATAATGTTGTCTAATAGACTACATACTGAAACAACAGAGAAAATAAACCTTTCTTTTTACCATACGCTTTGTCTCGGCAGCCAAGAGACCTGGTAAACTACGCCCTAGTATTTATTTTTCTCAGCCTTCTGTCAAAGTAGCTCTCTGTTGTTGTGATAGGAATTGAAATCGGGGAGGGCTGCGCAAGACGCTGTTGAAATCCCATATATTTAGCTGCTGTTAAGCAAAGATGTGAATAAAGTTGAGGAGAATTCATTCAGGACTGCCCGGCATCTCCCTGCTGGGGCCACTGACAGCTCTAAACAGATGTAGGTAATGGAAGAGTTTAGATTTTATGGCACAAGCAAGAAGGAGCTGAGTATATCAAAATGATAAACTGCCCAGACGATGCTAAATTCATGACTAGGAGCACAATAATGGCACATTCAATAATGTAACATCATTCAGTAAATCAAATGCCCCCTGGCTTCCATGAATACCCACAGAAAGCACCTGAATATTATGTGGGAGAGCAGAGTTACCAGATTTTGTCAAGCACTAAAGCACTGCGTAACAATAGGGGGGAACTGCAGTATTCCATAGGAAATATGCTTTCATATATTCTCATCAGTGGGTAGTACACAGCTGGCTTTTAGCATTCCACAAAGTATTTAATACAATTGTTTGGATAGGTCACAGAGGTCAAAATCAACTTTTTAGAAGAAAATCTTTCTGCTATTTTATACCAAGGAATGCACACTAATTAAATGATCCTCCAAAAGCTAAACTACAGCTCCCAGCATTCTCTTATAGCCAGGTTTATTTAAACACATTATGCCACTACAAGCATATAAATGAACTGCACCAAATTTGTGCTGGATACAGTAATAGATATAGGTTATAGATGTGGATCTATTATATAGAAACCTGCTATCCAGAAAACTACAGCAATGTCATTTCTGTTTCTGCTTAAATAAACATACCCAGTACTTGATCTTAAGAAGCCAAAATCCATTTTGATAGATCTCTACTGAGTCTTTTTACTGTTTAAATGTGTTGAAAGGGTGGTTAACCTTTATGTTAACTTTCAGTTATGTTATAGAATAAATAATAATGGACTTAATTGGTCTTAATTTGTTATAGTTTTTGAATTATTCCCTTCCTCTTCTGACTCTAGCTTTCCCCTTCTAAATGAGTGTCACTGACCCCAGCTGTCAAAAACTATTGCTCTGTGAGGCTTTAATTTGATAGTTATTGTTACTTTGTATTACTTATCTTTTAATTTAGATTCTCCTATATTCATATCCTTGTCTCTCTTTTAAACCACTCCCTGACTGTTAGATTAAATATGACCCTAGCAGCAAGATAACTAAGATTTCAAACTGGAGAGCTGCTGAACAAAAAGATAAATAATTAAAAAATGCATGTAACAAAAAAATGAAGACCAACTGCAAATTGTCTCAGAGGGTTCATTTATGAAAGCAAGTGCATTGAGCAAAATGCAATTTTGGATGCACATTGCCATTTTATCCATAATGCAGTGTTCTTTACCATAATCCCACATGTACACAACAACACTGTCTGAAGGGATTGGTAGAGAAGCAAGCTGAGCTTTTCATGGGGTCTGTAGCCCTGAAAATATATTAGGTTCTATGGATATCTCTGCAAAAATGTTAAAATGGTGTGAATATACCTTTATGTAGCCTAGCATCTTTCAGAAAGGTGGCTTCCATAATAATTTACATTTATTTCTTCTTAAATAATGAGAGTAAAATCCAAATGATTCATGTAGGTTAACTTTCTCCTTATTAAGCTGACCCTAGTGTGTTTTTCTGTGAGAGAAAATGTGAAGGAAATTAGACTGTAAGCTCCACTGGGACAGGGAACAATATAAATGATTCACCATACACTGTAAAGCGTTGTGTAATGTTTGGTTTCATGTAAGTAACATATTATGTTAACCATCATTATACCTGGGCTTTTTTTTCTATTGCATATTTTATTGTGATTTAAAGGGATGCTCTCATATAATATAAAGGGGCTTTAATTGCCTGTTACAGTTGGTTTCATATGTTTTCAGGGATGACATAATTGTGTACTCTAAAACGTTAACAAACGTTGACAAAATTAGATAACTGGGCAGCAAACTGGAAAATGAGGTTCAATGTTGATAAGTGCAAAGTTATGCACTTTGGTAGAAATAATATAAACGCAAACTATCTACTGAATGGTAGTGTGTTGGGGGTTTCCTTAATGGAGAAGGATCTAGGGGTTTTTGTTGATAACAAGTTGTCTAATGCCAGGCAGTGTCATTCTGTGGCTACTAAAGCAAATAAAGTGCTGTCTTGTATAAAAAAGGGCATTGACTCAAGGGATGAGAACATAATTTTGCCCCTTTATAGGTCCCTGGTAAGGCCTCACCTTGAGTATGCAGTGCAGTTTTGGGCTCCAGTCCTTAAGAAGGATATTAATGAGCTGGAGAGAGTGCAGAGACGTGCAACTAAACTGGTTAAGGGGATGGAAGATTTTAACTATGAGGTGAGACTGTCAAGGTTGGGGTTGTTTTCTCTGTAAAAGAGGCGCTTGCGAGGGGACATGATTACTCTGTACAAGTACATTAGAGGGGATTATAGGCAGTTGGGGGATGTTCTTTTTTCCCATAAAAACAATCAGCGCACCAGAGGTCACCCCTTTAGATTAGAGGAAAGGAGCTTCCATTTGAAGCAGCGTAGGTGGTTTTTCACGGTGAGGGCAGTGAGGTTATGGAATGCCCTTCCTAGTGATGTGGTAATGGCAGATTCTGTTAATGCCTTTAAGAGGGGCCTGGATGAGTTCTTGATCAATCAGAATATCCAAGGCTATTGTGATACTAATATCTACAGTTAGTACTAGTGGTTGTATATATAGTGTATGTATGTGAGTGTATAGATTGTTAGGTGTGGGTTAGGTGTGCTGGGTTTACTTGGATGGGTTGAACTTGATGGACACTGGTCTTTTTTCAACCCTATGTAACTATGTAACAAAAAATAGAAAAAAAATCCATCTATTTTTAGAGTTAGGGAGTTGCCAAATACAGTTTGTTTTGTACCCAACAAATTAAATCAAAGCAGTTTAAAGGGGTTATTTATGAATGAATGAAAGCCCAAAATGCAATATCGTTTAGTTTTCCCATAATTCCGCCATTATAGTGGCCTTGAGGTAGCAATGGGCCTGGCGCAAATGCATTTTATTCATTAAAACACAACATTGTAGCAGACCTCTATCAAGGACACACGCTACTAACCTTCTCCCAATTACAGGTGAAATACAAGCTTTCTAAAAGTACCTTTTTCTCCTATCTACAACTACGCAACTATTTGAAAACATACCAACTTGACAGACCTAAGAACCTTTCAAAGCAACAATTAACCCTTACTAATGTAATGAAACAGCCATCGAGGATATCTCACTTCTACTCCGCTCTACTACCAATAGATTCACATAATACTATTTCTCACCTGAATAACTGGGAGCAAGACACAAATTCATCTATTGATCCAATTGACTGGAATAACGCTTTTTTACTTATCACAACCGCAACTAACTCAGTTCGGTTGCTAGAAACAAGTATCAAACTTATGTATAGATGGTACATGGTTCCTTTAAAGTTGTCCAGAATTTTTCCCTCCTCAGCTACTAACTTATGCTGGAGAAACTGCGCACAAATTGGTTCTTTTCTCCATATCTGGTGGGACTGTACAAAAATCTCTCTCTACTGGAAATTCATATTTGATATGCTACAAAATCCTTTCCACATCCCGCTACCCTTCACACCGAGACTGGCACTGTTAAACTTGGACAATACAGAGTGGAACAAAAAATCCTTAATCATACATATTTTAGCATCAGCCAGATTGGTCTTAGCACGGTCGTGGAAATCTACCCTACCACCGTCACCTACAGAACTAACCAACTTGATAAACGAAACCAACAGTTTGGAATTCTACTATGCTAGAAACAATAACCTACTAAATAAATATTACTCTAAGTGGTCAATTTGGAATGACAGCTCTTACTCAAACGGTGCACACTCTGCGCAACCTCCCTCTGCACCAGATTCTGGAGCCTGCGCAAACATAACTTAATGCATCTATTTGTTTGATTTATTACTGTATGTTTTGAGACCAGTACTGAACTATCTTTCCCTCCTTATATATTTCTTTACTTTACTATATCCTATCCTAATACCCCATCTTTCTACTTCCTTACTTCCTATCACTTTATAGTAATTATTGCTTTTGTTAAAAATTACAACTCCTTAAAAAAAACAAAAAACTCTTGAGGTTCCAACAGGACGAACTCAAAAATGCTACCCACTGTGCTGCTTTTAACAGTATCTAGTTTTTTTTTTTGAGGCACTTTTTCTTTCCTTCCTATTTGCATTGGTATGTTAACAATATCAGATAAGTGTTATGTTTGCAATGTAACTGATTTACTCTTACTTGCCTGACCTTAAGTCATGAAACAATGTAATGCTGGAACTTCAAGATCAATAAAAAATGTTATTGAAACAAAACACAACATTGCACATGTAAAGATTTCTGTATGGCATCATTTAGGTATTTAGATGATGTCTGTGCCCAATCCTTTAGGCACAAGTATGCTAAGTCAATTGATGAAGGCCACTGTGAAAACCCTCTGAAATACCGTTCTTTCTGATGCGCCTGTGCCTATGACCGTTACTTTTTTTGACGTGCAACAAATGTTTCCGCAGTGTTTGGCAAAACAATTCGCTGTGAATCCAAAACAATTTGCTCATCACTAAAAGGAATAAGTTACTTATGACATATTTTGGGCTTATTACTAGAGGCACTGTGTGGCATAAGGAGATAAAACACCATATCACTACTATAGCTTGTGTTTAAAAATTGCTGTTAAAAAGGGGCAGTTAAGTTATAGCATTTTATCATATTCTCCCACAAAGCTGTTTTAAGGGAAACTAGTAGAGATGTAGCGAACTGTTCGCCGGCGAACTAATTCACGCGAACATCGGGTGTTCGCGAACGCGCAAGTCTGCGAACTTTCCGCGTATGTTCGCAATTTGGGTTCGCCGCGTTTTTTTTCGCTGAGTTTTTTCTCTGCGTTTTTCCTCAGCCTAAAAAACGCTGCACAACCACACATGGCGTTTTTCAGCCTAGTACTGGTGTAAGCAAATCCCGTTTCCATGGTGCCAATAGCGCGTAAAAAACGCTGCGCTCCTCTGCGTATTTCCGCTAGGTCTGCCCGTTTTTACTCAACGCTTTTTCAACAAAGTATTTTTTAGATAAATTTTTGCCCTTGATCCCCCTTCTGCATGCCCCGTCCAGGTCGTGGCACCCTTTAAACAAATTTAAAATCAGTTTTCTGGCCAGAAATAGCTTTTCTAGGTTTTAAAGTTTGCTTTCCCATTGAAGTCTATAGGGTTCGCAAAGTTCGCAAATATTCGCGCTTTTTGGCGTAAGTTCGCGAACGTGTTCTCAAACTTTTTTTTTTAGGTTCGCTACATCCCTAGAAACTAGTCAGAAAGCCCTTTGGTCAGGTAGCATGGTCAAATTTAGCCTCAGGGACTTTATCTATGAAGACATCCAACTTCTACTTCTCAGAAGCCTAAAAATATACTGTATGTGCTTTGTACTCCTCTTCAATAAGAACTTTTAGTTGCTGTGTTGAAGATATAAGTACTCTCTTTATGCTGGAGCATTTTCCTAGAGTATATTCTTGGATGGCTGATAAGCAGTCAGAGCAATCAAACACTTTCCTCCTCTGGTCATTCGCTACTACAATTAACCTTCCAAGGAAACTATTATTCTTGTTAAAACTAAAACAATAAATATTCCCAGCTTCATTGATTAAGGTCTCAGGCCGTAATGCTAAATGTTATACGCTCCAGCCATATGATGTGAATACATAATTCTGGTTTTCTCTGCAATGTCTTCTGCATTATCAATGAATACGCAGCTATGTTAATCCTTGGAAGCCACCTGATTAGACAGGCCATTAATCCTGCCCTTCTAAAACTGGGCATCAGACTTAGCCTGGCATAGTCGATATTTACCAACTTTATTTTACATGCTTTTTTTCCTAATTATTTACATGTAAAATTTAAATTTAGTTTAATAATGTTAATTTAGGGCAACATTTATGTCATAAAAAATAATGAATCCCTAATGTCTTCTTGTGACTTTATTATTTCATAAAATGTTTAGGTAACATCTATCATTTTTTTTTTTATAATAGGCGGTATACTATTTCTAATATATTATTACATATACCCTGAATACTAAGAACAATATATTTTAAAAAGAAAGCCAACATAGCTATGGAAAAAAATGTTAGGTCTTCCCCTTAATCATTTTGTTGTTAACCCTGTTATACTTGTCTCTTCAATAAATTCCATTAGTTCTATATACTGTGTCCAGTCACAGAACAGCCTGATATTCTTCCTCCATTATACATTCTTCGAGAATGATAACTTTTTAGACTGTATCTCCAGTTTATTTTATCTGTTATTGATCCACCTTTTACTGGCTGCCTTTAGGCTTACTTAGATAGTCCATTAGTATATAACAGTACATGGCCTTAATCCATTAAATGCCAGAAGGATATTTACTACATTGCAGAAGAGAATGTTTTGGTTCTTTCACAAGCCTTTAAAGGTTAAATTCCATCTCTAAAATACTGAAAACGACATGTCCATCTTTTTAATCAAAACTTGAAAGTGTATTTCCAATTATGATTATTGCTATATCCATATAAATAAATCTATCTGCCATCTATCTATCTATCTATCTATCTATCTATCTATCTATATGTCTCTCTTTTTTTTAAAGAGCAAGATTTCAGCTATTTTGCAGTGCAAGAGATGCACAAATAAATACACAAACCCAGAATAAGACACAGGCACACACTGTTTAGTAGGAATGTATGACATGCACACAGGAAGACAGGTCCCTGGAATCTAAAGGGGGATGTAATAAGTGTTTCATTTCTGCTTCCTCTATAGTTACTACACTGTAACAAACTTATTAAGCAATCTACTGTTTTCACCAGTGGAACATTTGCAAAATATTGAAAATGTTTGCTTCAGCATGCAGTACAAGCTTTTTTTTTTATTGAGAAATGTCACAAGACATTTTTCCCCTTTTATGACATTTGTTACATTCCTCTGAAAAAGTATCCTATGTATAGAGTGAGAAAGACAATTGATGAACTTCCCACTATTCTGTTGCATAGGTGCTAACTGCTCCAGAGCTTTGCCCATACTGATCAGTTCATGGATTGTTATGCTAAATTGCAGGCCTATGCAGTTCCCCCATTCTCTTAGGGCAGTGACACATGGGCACAATGGCTACAAGGCGCCACAATTTGCCTAAGTCGCCTAAAGTTTCCTCTAAAGGCAACTTCAGCGACTTTGGCAAATCGTAGCGCTGTGTATGACATCCCACCGGCGATTTACATTCTAGCCGGTGGAATGGCATTGTGGGGAGACTAGTCACCATGACAACGTAGATTTGTCGCTGCGCGACTAATCTCCCCGGGTACCCCTACCCTTACATAGGTGCTTATTGCCCCAGTGCTTTGTCCATAGCAACCACTCTGATCTTGCTTTTATTGTCTAACTTACAGTAGGTTAGACATACACATACAAACAGAGCCCCACAAAGATGATAAGCCTATTGCCATAGATACAATAAGTGATAGTGAAATAGAGAGAGAGAATAGAAAACAGAGACTAATGCACATAGCTAAGCATGCCAGACATTGTCTGATCAGTTCATGGATTGTTATGCTAAATTGCAGGCCTAGACAGTTTTTGGCAGACACATAATGCATTAAATGGCTGGAGGTACAGATGTGGAAAACATTATCTAGACATTGGCTCAGATTGCTTAACATGCCCCACTATGTCACTATGTCACTATTTAGACAAAGATCATTTCAACCCCCTTTTACTCTGAAATAAATGCTAGAATCCATTGTGGAAATGAACTTTTGAAAGTGTTACAAAGGGGTGCAAATGTACAAAAGGAAAATTCTCTAGAGGGTGGCCAACATTTTTTGCAAATAAAGCAATTTTAGCTTATGTTTTATAAAATGGGTGTTGTAATGTAATGTAAGTTTACTGACTTAACTTATTCTAACTTAGCTGCATTAACATAAGCCCAGGAGCACAAACGGTGAAAGATTGTGCCTGTTAGTGCTCATTCACTGAGTGTCCAGAACATAGCTGCACTATGTATTAATCACTACTAATAATAAGTACTGTTGTAAGTACCCAACACATAAAGATGTTACCAAGCTTTGTATCTATATCAATGGGTATTAAAATGAACAGTGTCTTGTTTTTATGTACCACTGTCCCTTTAACTCAAACACTTTTCTTCAGTCTTCAGTACAGAACAGGCTTAGCACACTTCTGGTATCCAGAATGAAGGTATTACAGGGATGAGCACCATGTATCATCCTTTAACCTTTCCATGATGGGCAGACTGCTAATGTACTTAAGATGAGGTTTGTGTTGGATTCTGTAAGTTTAACACTGCAAAAGCTGTCTCAGTGAAGAGGATCCTCAGGTTTATCAGCTGTCTGGCCTTCATCTTTATTGGATCTGCCAGATCTAAAGCTGTGTTTAATCCAGTCCAGAATCAGGATGTCTTATTCACTTAGCTACCTATCCCTATTACACATGGCTTGTGCTGCAGGATTACTGATACCTTAAAATAGAAAATCAAACTGCAGACAGGGTGTTTGCCTTTAGAGATACACGCAGATCAGATTTTTATTCCAGCACAAAAGGTATTAAAGCTAATATTTTATAATTCAGTTTATAAAATTCCCATTTTCTTTGCTATCATCACCTTGCTTCACACATCTGAGTCAGCAATATCTGGTTTCTTTTCCAAATTGACACCTTATTTCAATATAATTTAAGGCCACATGCAAATATCCAAACACCTTCAATTTTTAGTCTAATGCACCTAAATTCAATGCATACCTTTCATATCTTTACTTATAACTCCTGATACAAGCTGACACAAGGAAAATTACTTAGCCTGAAGCACACAATGCTGGCATTATTTAGTAGCTTGTTGTCTAGTTGTCAGTCCCAATTCCCTGTATTATCTCTTGTCTCTATCAAACTAAAAAGCAAGGGAAGTTCTTCACTAGTGGTGATTACCAGAATGAGTTCCCAAACCAAGCCAAGCCTCTCCATAATAAAAGATATAAGCTCCTTTCTTCCTTGAAAGAATGATCTACATGTTCATGCATAGATTGGATAGGTGCAACTAAAGACATGATATGTTGCTTATATCCGCAACTCCCCTTATGTATAGTTAAATAAATTTAGATTGCAAGCTTTTGTGAGCAGGGCTCTCTAATCCTGTTCTTTCGTTCTTTTATTCTTTAACAATTGTTTATAAGTGTTTGCTTTAATATTGGAAAGTGAGTAACTTGCTGATTGATGATAAAAAAGAGCCTTTTCTACCCATGCAGAGTGAGGTACTAATTGTGTCCAATTCAATTAAAGGGATATTGCTAACCCTGTTAAAAAAAGAACATGCTGCTGCTCAGACTAAAGTTTGGGATTAGCCTGTGGCACCCCAAACAGCTGTTTTGGGGATCACACTAGCAGTTAGATTCCAGGCTGAAAGTGAGCTGTTTTATAGCACACAAGCCACTCACTGGCTATCTAAGCACCACTGTTTTCCTCAATTTAGTGAGGGAGGAAAACGGGTGATTAATGACCTGCTCTTCAGTGAATAAATGGAAAAGCAGGACAGATGCTTGGACAAACAGAAAGTGATATTGTGTCGGCATACATCGATTTGTTGGCTGTCTCCAAACTGATATCTGCCAGAGACACTTTTGATATGTTGACAGTCACTGTCTGGGTATATGTGCTACAAATGTAGCCTCAAGCAAGTTTCCTCCTCTGCTACAAACTGAAGTGAACAGCCATTTTTTATATCAATGACAAGTGGCATGTACATGACTGTTTCTTATATTGACCATAACTCTGTCAAGTACATCATGCTAAATAATCTTGCATTTACTAACTTTAAGGTTTAAGGTTAACTTTAAGGTTAAGAAAGCAGAAAAATCCTATTTAATTAAAAATGTGCTCTTTGCAAACTGTGTTTTCCCACCATTTACTCTTCACTTCTGCATTTATACATATGAACTGGAAATGCCATTTTTATTTCTTAACACTTCTGAAGCCGTCCAGAGAAACTGAGAAACTGAGTAAAAGATAAACTACCTTATACACAGGGTTGTCAAAACCAAGAACAATTGCCAAGGTCCCGGTCACAGCTCACACCTCTGCCTGTAACAGTCACCTTTAGTTTGGGAGGAGCCCTCCGCTACTTGGGTGCCACCAGGTTTTAAAGTGAGAGGACCAGGGCAAAGGTTCTGAGCGAGCAAGGGAACCAGATTGTAGCATGATGACTGAAGCAGCTTACAGGCAGAAGTCAGAACCAAATAAACAGAATAGAAACTGCACCAAACTGTGCTAGATAGACTTATAACGGGACACTGAGAGGTAGGGAGTTATAGGCTGAATAATTGGATTCAAAGGTGTGTGTAAAAATCCTGCCTGGAAAACTAAGGATATTATTGAAGTGAACCAGGAACCCAGCAGGTTGCTCCGATAGGTAAGGGACAAGGAGCCTGCATGCCAAGCAGTGGGTTCCTGGTTCCAATCTAGGCAGGATGTTACAAGGGTATTATTCTCCTTTAACCAAATTCATTGTTAATGGGAAGCAATATACAGAATGCTGTTTTTCTTAATCTCTCTACTGCTATAAAACCTCTTGGGGCCCCTCACTCACTATTCTGAGCATTCTAACAATGATATGTTGTATATATTTTGTTTTCTCTATACTTTTCACGGTTTTTGTTTGATAACATTCATTTTCCTGATAACTGACCTTGTTTTTTTTGTCTCCAGTCAGCTCCTTGTACAGACATTGTTTCTGATTTCCTTATGAGTTTTGCATGTTGTCTTTTGCTGCCAGTGGACAGGTTGCTGTAAAGGAAGGAACACAGCTATTTCAGCCTGGAATCCTTCTTCCTTGGAGGAACCTACAGAATATAAGCCTGAAAGCTCAGGGCCATTACTTTCCTGTTAGTTGCTAAGTGTAAATGTAACTACCTTATATATTTCACTAACATTAAACTTAAACCTGGAGAATTAAGTTTATTAATGTCTGCCAATATTCAATGAGAGACTAGTAGTGCCAGCTATTAAGGACACACAATTACCACAGACAAAAATGAAGCTTGGCGTTATTAACTATAATAAAAATGTTGAACGCTGGGAAATTTTTCATTAAACATAATCTATTTTTTATATGGCTCCAGTTAATCCTAGCATTCTTACCCTGCTTTTCCCCACAGCCATTTCATTTTATTACTGAACTTTCTTATAAATTGCTCTTAATGTGATCATGATTAAACATTATTCGTAAAGGACAGTGTTATTTCATAAAAAAATGTTTTATTTAAAGCAGTATTTCATGGTATGCTCTTCTTTCAGTGTAATAGGCTGGGTGCGGTGTTTAGGGCACTGAGTATGACCAAAAGCCTTCTCTTTTTAGAAAGTTGCTTTATTTAATATGTAAAGGAAAAGTTTTAGCAACAACATATTCTTTATGGATTATTTCTAAAACGAGTACTGTAGCTAATGGACATCTTGAATGCACTGAAACAGAGAAGAAAACTATTAAAACTTTCATCAGAGCCATAGTCACTGCTTTTTTCCTATTTGTGGATCTATTGTTCCGGTATATTTTATGTTTTATGACATTTTTCTACAGCATTCTGCAATGCGTTTATTTGACTGAATTTGATCTGAATTCACCCAAAGCGAAAAATTTTGTGGTGTATGTTCTTCCCTTGAAGTTTCTAGCACTGGCAGATATGTCAGTACAAATTGGAAAACTCATTCTTTCATTTTCCTTGGACACTTTAGGGGTGACCTTCATTGAGTCATAATTGTTGCCCCCCCCCCCCCCCCCCCCCTTGGATTTACACAATACAAATTGTATTTCTAAATGAATACATTTCCTGCCTGCATACTTGTATGTTTTTAATATACCCACAAGTGACAAGCATATTCAAACCCTACTGATTATGCATATTGTCAGCAGTATCTGTGAATACATTATTACATTTGGATGGTCCAGTTCAGATGGAATTAGGGGTCATTTACAAAGCTAGTGCAGTTGCGGGTATAAAATCCCATTTATCAAAGGAGCTTGCATTATAAGGTACTCCACGCACTTTCAGTGTAGTTGCACTTAACGTCACTAAGTCCATTTCTCCTCCTGTTCGGATATGAGCACAGTGCACCTATTGCCGCATGTGTTCCCACGGCAGCCTGCATAAATTAGTGCAGCATACTTGCATCTCCAGAATTGTGAGCAGATGTCATTTTGATGGTGCTGTGCTTATTTTAATGCATTGGCCGCAATTACAGGATAAAATGCCGCACTATGCGTAAAAATTCATATCGAATGTGTCCAAAGTTCCACTTTGCACATCGCACTTGCAGGACCTATATTACCCCTTTTCTTTCAAAAATATTGTCGACACAATTAAAGGAAAACTGTACCCTGAACAATGTAGGGCTCTATAAAAATATATCGCATAAAACAGTATAAATGCAAAACCCTGCTTAATACAAACACACTATTTTCATAACAATATACTTTTTTAGTAGTATGTGCCATAAAAATGTATTGCATAAACAAGCTCATATATAAAACCCTGCTTCATCTAAATAAAACAATTTCATAAAAATATACTTTTTTTGGTAGTATGTGCTATTGGGCTCTCCTAAATAGAAAATTTAGGAATTAAGTATTAAGGGCCACCTCCTGGGATCATAGGATTTACAGTGCAGACAAACAAGCCAAGGAGTTCTGTCATTTGCTTCCACAATTCTTTCTGTTACAGTTAAGGGCCGTGGCAGATGGGGAGATTAGTCGCCGCGCAACAAACTTCCATGACTTAGCCCTGTCATGATCCAGTCCCTCCATTTTTCTTATGGTTCTTAGGGGTAGTACTTACAGAATTCACTTACTATAAATTATATGTCAATATTGTATAGTATAATTTAGCATTGCTTATATATAGTATTGTACTATATGTACTAAAACTAAAGCACAAGTAGCTTTACTATAGCAGGTCACAGCGAATGATTTATAATGATAAATTAAAACTTTGTGGGTAAAAAACAAGCTGAATTACACTTGATGTTTGACATCCCTTTTATTTCTATAACTGCCATGCACTCATTACTGCCAGCAACCAAATAACAAAATCATTCTCCCTTTTATTTTTTTGCCATCAAGAGAATTATCCAGCCAATGCTGGGATTGCTAGCCAACCCTGTCTTTTCCATTCTAGAAAGAGATTGCTTTAACAAATTACAGTACAGTATAAACACGTGATTAGAATAATCCACTGATTGCTTATTATGACAAGCATCATCCAGCTGAAACCCCTGAATAGAAAGGGCATTTATACCGTTGCCCAACATGGTACAGGAAATAGAAACATTTTAGGAAACAGAAAAGGCAATTAAACTTATGACATGGATTCTGGTTTCAGGAGGAATTCTGGCTTTGAATAGTATACAGAATCAAACACAGAATTAAAGAGATTTGAAACAAACTACAAACTAATCTTTGTCATAGGCCAAGTGGATATTATGCCAGAACCACTACTGAAGTATATAAGAAACAGAAAAAGTCAAAAAAGCAAAACCACTTGTAACTTTATAATATACCCTTCATTTACAGGGTACATATAAATATATATATATATGTGCTATGCCTACTGACACTACTGGGCACTAAAGTAACCCTAGTGCTACCGCCTGGACCCCCTGTGTCAATTGGAGCAGCAGCACATGATTGGAAATGGAAGGCAGAAAGAGCCAAGTGCTACAGGTTCAGCTATAGTGGAGTGCAGGTATGAAGGTGCCATTAATAAAAATGTGGTTTTATGTACAATTGACTGTGGGGAAATTTGTGGAACCACAACTGCATTTGAGGATGTAAATTACCCTTATATTTTTTTATTGTTTTCCTTCATTTATGTTGTTTAAATATATAGCACAGCACTATGTAGAAATGCATTTTTATTATCCTTTATTTTTATAGGGTTGACATACAGTATTCTTCTGCACTTTACAAAGATTATAGGTACTTGGTTCAAAATGCACTCCTTGAACTTCATATAGTTGTGTTTAGCACCACTTCAGTCTTTCCTGCCTTCCTAGCGCAGTTGCACCTATTGATGCAGTGGAGTCCAGGACCTACTACCACCTACAAACTAGGTGGTAACTTCAGGGTTTCCTCAGTGCCCTGCTTCAATAGGTGCAGCATGATTGCATCTAAAGAATTGGGCGCATACGCCACTTTAGCTCCAAACACCAGAAAAGACACCAACCATACTGTGTCCGATTTTTAGCAAAGTGCAATTGTGTTAATTTTGCAGGGTTAGGCACAGTGATGCCTTGCAACAATGCTGGAATTCAGGGAAAAATGCTGTTATTTTTTTGGCAAAAAAACATGGCAATTGTGCTTGAAATTGCTCTTTGCTTATTACATCAGCCCCTTCCCCAAAGGAACTTACAATCTAAGGTCCCTATCACATTCACGAAAACTAGGGTCAGTTTTTTCAGAAGCCAGTTAACCTGCCAAAGGCTGTTTTGACCACTTAAACAGTCCAATACCATAGTCCTTAGTGCCCAGGCAACCATGTGGCAATAGTGACAGCACCTGCTAGGGCTTTCAAAGAGGTAGGGAGCCTGGTGGAGTCCTGCCCATGCACATATTTGTGTGCATGTGAATATCAGGTCATCTTAGCAACAAACTTATTAGGATTTTTCATATTTGCTCTGGGGACCAGTTATCCTTTAGTTATTGCTTTGAGTAGCCATTAAAACCTACCAATATAAAAGTACACTTTCAGTGTCTGAGAAGAGTGAGAGTCAGATATAGATTTTTCAATTCTTTCTTGGTGATTTGTCACAGTTATGAACAAGAACATATTTTACGCTATGCTTATAGAAAAAGTGTCATTGTCGAAAATGGTCCTTCTCTACACTTTTCTGTAACACTTGCCTTAGTGTGCTAATACCCCAGTACAACATGTATCTTTACAGATAACCAGGGATACAAAATGACATACAAACTAAAGGAAACGTAAAGACAAAAAATAGTTTATTTCTTTGTTCTGAATAATGGTGCAGAGGAGTCCTTCTTTGGTTCAAGGTGCAATAATAAATAGATTGTGGTGATCCCATCCTCCACAAACTGTCATGATTACTAGCAGGCATGTATTTTTATTCTTGTCCATCTATAACTGCTACTTCATTTCTCTGTTTTAGCATGAATCCTGCACACATACATTTATAAACTCAAAATATATCCCCTAACACAGAAGTTTTTAAGATTATTTGGGAAGAAATAGAATCCATTAAGAAATGAAGAAAGCAAATTGGAGAGCTGGCCATACTCAGAAGCAACAGGGTGACAGAATAGGTGAGATGTCAAGAAACACATCTTTACAGAAAGGTCATTGGATCTATGGCATAGCTTTTAGTACTGTAAGTTTAGCCAAAAAAGGACATTTTTAACAAGCTTGTGAAATGAAAAGGCTCTTGTTGTAATGTAAAGCCAGAGGTGAAGTATGTCTGGCGTTTTAAATCAAAGAGAAGGTCAGAGTAGGCGAGACAACCGGTTATTATATATTTCCTCCTTATATGCTGCCGCTGTATTTAACTGGCTTTATAGCACGACATAAACAGTATGGGCAATGTAAACAGCCCATGTAACTCGTTTAAAAAAGACAGGAAAACTTGGATGATCAAAAGGTAAGATGAAAATTCTTTTCAATTGCTGATCAATTGAAATATTTCCCTGTTTTAACATAAAAATACTGGCCTGATAATGAAAAAAATAATTTAGTTTCTCCATATAGCATGGCATAGACATTTCTCTTTGCGATCTCATGCAGTTAAAGTGGGGTGTTAGCACACAGCCTGGAAGTGCATATTCCTCTCCAGAGGAAATTGCTGCTGTTACAGATATAATTCAGCTCCGTTCCCAGGAAAGTTAAGAGAGTAAGACACCCCCTGCTCTCTACAACAGAGCTATTTGTGGAATTGATGCTGCTAATCTTTCTGAATGTGAAGGAATTAAATTACTTTATTAGATTGACATTTTTTTTTGGTGTTACCGAAAAATCAATAGTACAAAGTAATTTAAAGCTGCAATGGGACGTAAATCAATCCCATATATAATTGTTGAAACTGCGTCAAAATCATAAGCCAGCTCCAATCTGGCAAAGAGATTTAGAGCACAGTTAGAAGGCCTCTATAGCAATGCAAGGAAATGTCATTTCCTACAAGTTGGCTTTATATAAAAAAAGCAGTATGATCTGATTTGTTCTAATTAAGATGTATATGTATATATACTGTAAATTCAGTCTATAAAAGTATGAATGCAAAAAAGAGGTTCACGTTGTTTTATTGATATGAAACCTCACCTCTGGAAATAAAGAATCAACATGAGAAATTGATGTTTTGTTACAATATAAAAGGGTTAATTTGTTTATTATAGAATATCACAAGCATTTATCCTGGAACACAGGCCCCCTGCTACATCCCTAAAATCCTCTGTCACTTCTGGCTATAGTCACTGGCATCCACTCACTTAATTGCCATACAGACCTGGACTGGCAATCTGTGGATTCTGTGCAGAAGGGCTGCTTTAAGATGCCATAGATAATCACTATTTAGTGGGCTGGTGGTATGCTGTTTGGGCCTCCGTGTACTTAAAATGCCAGGGACAATTTTGAGTCTCGGTCTGGACCTGTAATGCCACATCATCTGATAAACCTTCGTAATTGAAGCCATTGGTGCATTCCTGACAACGAGAGACAAGCAAATGTAGTTTTACTATATGCCTTGTATATGATGTTATACTGCTGGTATGAAAAACTTTCTGACTTTGATCCTTGTGTGCATTATTTTGGAAGCCTCCCATAGGATTCAGTGGCACTCTGCAGTTCCAACCTGGCCCAAGGAAAGTCACGATACTGAAGCTTGAATGAATAATGAAACTTTCGTACTCATTGCAACAATACAATTTTGTCGCACAAATTGTCGCAAAGTGCGAAAAAGTTGTGGAAAAATTGCAGAAAATACACAGTTTTAAAAGTTAGAAAAAAATAAAAAACTTTTCCATTCAGACTCAATCGTAATTTAATGAATAGGCCCCGTAGTGTTGCACAAAGTGAAAAGAGATGTCACACTGCTGGTAGGAATCAAGTATATGTCACATGGGATGCACCAATCCAGCTAAGAGCAGGACACGTGTAAGGGGGAGACAGATTAATGCCAATAATTAAAGTTGCCAGTCTTATCTCCTCTGGCTTCACCTGATTGCCATCATTTTCTATCATCTTCTTTGATATACCATTTGCTCCAAATAATCTATAATAGCTATATACTCTGGGCAGCAAATGCTTAAGGTGCCCCACAATTGTATTGAATTGCTTTTCTACAAGGCATGTCCTTTTTTTTATTATTATTTGCATATGTTTGGATAGGATGAGATTGCTGGAATTTCCAAAATGGGAGAATAAAAAATAGTGAGTGAGTGAAAAATAGTGAGTGAAACAATAAAAGCAAAAAATATCAGGAAACATTAGAACCAATAGCTTACACGTGATTGGAGTTTGGTTTTCTTGGTTGTTAGTTATTAAAACATTAAAATTCCATGGTTAACATTTTATTTTTAACCGTCTCACAAACAACTTCATGTGTCAGGAGACAGCTTTCACTCTCCAGTGAGAAAATGGCTTAATGATCTCTGTGGGGAGTTGTAATGATGAAGATGTCATTCCGATCTCTACAATTATGTCAACTAACCATTTGATTATAGGGTGTATGATGTGAGGTGCTTGGAACAAATTCACTAAGGGACTTTGCTAAAGATGCCAAGTGGGAGATAGTCCTTGGTGAGAAGGATCCTGGGTAATTAAACTAACATTGTGTTTTTGAAACTGTCATGGTTCATTTGTCAATTGGTATAAAAGTGAGGCTCAAAGAAATGATTTAGGAGTATAAGAGATCAGATAAAGATCTGTGCTATAGATTTTTTAATACACATAAAAAATATAACTTTTAGAAACTGTTACATTTTACTGTGGTTGCAAAGTAGCATCATTTTAATGGCTGTAAAGTGTACTGACTACACTCAATGGTTTTACAAGGCATGGGACAGAACACAGAATAGGCTGGGCTTTTATAATAAAAGGGGCATAGTTTTCTACAGATCTAAAAATCTTTAGCTACCAATCAGCAGGTAGCATTTACTGGCTGCTTTTGGTATTGTGAAAATCGCAAAAATGTTTTATCTATCTGCTAGATTTCTTCTGACATGAGGATCTTAACCTTTGCTTTCCAGCTGTTTCTAAACTTCTATACCTACCATTCCTTGGAACTTGGTGTTTATGGAAACGTTTTCTGCAATGAATATGACTTCATTGGACCAGTGGGAGGAATGCGTTTCTTCAGTTGTATATAGTTCTGCTTTCTCTTCAGCATCTTTAGGACATCTGCAGCAAACACCTGGACTCTACATTGGACTGAGATGAAATTTGCCAAGATTTACAGTCCTACATCAGGACATCTGGCCAGCAGACTGAGGGGGTTGGGGGGAAATATGATTGTCTGTAATACTATAATATAGTATTTTTGATCAACATGCCTGCCTAAATCTATAAACAATAATTTGTAAAGTTTTCAATACTCAACATAAAACCCAATGGATGAGCTTTAGCTTATAGGATAAATGTAAATGGGAGCTCTTTATGATTTGTTCCCAGAATTCCTTGTGTTAATTTGTATACCTATGAGGTGGTCTCCTGAACCATATTTATTTATCTGTGGATACACAACCCCGGCTCTACTTAAGCTGATCAGAAAACCCTGCACTACAACCAAAAAGGTTGAAACCAGTCTGTAGCTGGATATCTATCTATCTATCTATCTATCTATCTATCTATCTATCTATCTATCAGTTACTATTCTGGGTTCTGCTTTAAAAACCCAGTGGGTGAGCCATAGGGGCTGATTTACTAATCCACGAATCCGAATCCCGAATGGGAAAAAATCGGATTGGAAACGAACATTTTGCGATTTTTTTGTAAATTGTCCCGACTTTTTCGTTGCCATTACGACTTGCTCGTAAATTGTCCCGACTTTTTCATAGCCATTACGACTTGCTCGTATATTGTCGCGACTTTTTCGTATTGAGCGCTCGTAAACGGCGGGCAAACCTTTGCGACTTTGCATGATTTTGGAAGCCTCCCATAGGACTCAATGGCACTCTGCAGCTACAAGCAAGTAGTAATGGCTATGAAAAGTCGCGACAATTTACGAGCAAGTCGTAATAGCTAAGAAAAAGTCGCTACAATTTACGAGCAAGTAGTAATGGCTATGAAAAAGTCGCGACAATTTACGAAAAAATCGCAAAATACCGATCATTACGAAAAAAACGCATTCGGATACTTTTCGGACGTTCGTGGATTAGTAAATGTGCCCCTTAGTGTATAGTATAAACCCATGCATATGGGATTTTCTTGGAGCTTTCTGGGATTAGTTTCCAGAATTCCTTGTGTTAAGTGATGAGCGAATCAGTTCTGCTGAAAAATTCATAAAACAGTGAAAAATTTGTAAAATGTGGCTACCACACAACTTTTTTTACTTTTTTGATGCAGGCATGCCTTTTTAGGTGCAACCGAAAAATTTTCTGTTGCAACATTTTTTGGCAGTTTTGCAAAAAAAAAAATTGCCAATGTCAAAGTGCAGAATTTCCCTGAACATCCATGCCTGGTGAAAAAATTTGCTCATCACTACTTGCTTTTAATAAACTACATAGAAACCCTATTCTTGGGCTGATGGGTTTGGGTAGGAGTTGCCAAGTAAACCATTATAGCGTCCTATGGGAGATGACCTTCCTGTAATTCAGAGCTTTCTGGATAATGGATTTCCGGACAAACAATCCCATATCTGTATTACACAGGTAAACTAAGCAAGGTATATAGTGCCTATGTGCCTTTGCTCTTGCTTTCTACAACTGATAGAAGCTAGTTTGGTCATTTAGTTGTGTCTTTGCATTTGTTTTGTATAGATATAAATTGGTTAGCAAGGCAGTGTGCACAAAGACACAATAATAGCCTGCTGGTTAAAACAAAAGGTTAATCTGGTTGCATGATGCATTAAGCCTGTGACTGAAACCTGTGGTGTGTGTATATATATTTATATTTGTGGTGTGTATTTAAACCTATACAAATATATAAATACTGTATAGAATATATATGTATATATATATATATATTTGTGGTGTGTATTTCTTTATTTGCCAGTGTGCAGCAGGTTGCGAAAGCACAGGTCGTATAACCTTGCAAGTGGCAGAGATCATTTAACAAAATGAGAGTTTCTAAAATGACCTGTAGGAAAATAGAAGGCATTAATCCAACAACCATCAAAGCTCCGTGAAGCATGTATTATTATAGGGTGCTTGGATATATAAACAGTTTGGAGAGAAGATTAAGTGACTGTTTGGATCCGCCTGCGACATATCTTGTCTGCGATCTAAGTCAAAGATTTATTAGGGCACTATCGTGTCAGAGCAATCTCATTTATATGATAACACATCTGTAATGTTTTACAAGGGCCGCTCTTCGCGTTGAAGGCAATGTTTGTTCGCTCCTAGATTACAGTACCTGGAGAGGTATGCATAATTATAGCGTGCGTTAGCAAATGATAGGATGCGTTTTCCCTGGGGCTTCCAGCATTAATCATCAGAGCAGTAGATGCAATAAAATCATAATTGCTTCTTGAAAAGTTATAATCTAACTTGTTCAACTTTAAGGCTGCGGGATGTCTGCACCAGTGAGATTCCCTGACTTCCTTCGGGAGGGAGAACGCGCGACCCAATGAACTTTATTAGGCTTTAATTTAATTTTGTCACTCATTTGAAGACATTAAATTTTACCTGCCTTCTAATTTCAAGTGATTATGAGGTTTAAAATGGTGAGAAAAGAATATTGATATAAAAAAAAACCTCCTCTGGATAATTCTATCCATCCTTTATAAATACAGTTGCTGAATGCCTGTGACAGCATAGCATCTTTAAAAGAGGACCTGAATTATTCGGGCCTGATAAGAGCACAAATATGTTTTTTTTCCTGCTGAACTCAGGTCACAGTGACACTTAATTGTTGTTTTGCTAGTGAGATACAGACGATGAAGTCATTTAATTCACTGCAATGATAGACGGCTGGAAAATTTCAGAGGCTTTCCACACTTTGCCATCATATATGAAGCAATGTTAAGCCCGGCCTGCTTAAACATTGTTATTAACTTTTTTTGAAAACATTACCACAAGTCTGAGAACAGCAGAAAATGAGAGCCCCTCGCTAATATCTAGTCTGGGCTTAGTGCTCTAAATTGATACCTTTTTAAAGACGCATGTTGACAACTATAAAACAAGCTGTAAAAAAAGCCTGCTCCATTTTTTAACCCATACTGCTGTTGCCTTAAGCAATACCAAAAGCAAGATATCTATCTATAAGGCTTTCAACTACTGGAAACTGGTTTTGTTGGCGAATAAGTATACCTTTCCATTTAATGAGCATGTTCCTTTACACTGCACAAATACTGTTATATTTGGTGTTTACAAATGGTGCCAGTAGCTGAAGCCAAATGTCTGGTTCTTATTTATGTGCAAAATGTCTTCAGGCCAGACATACTTAACTGTCCTGATTTAATGCAAAACCCTAATTATAACCCTAAATTGAGTTTCTACTGATGGTAGCAGTTTAGTGTATATAAAAACAGTGACTGAAACCTTTCTTAGTTTTCTTCTACATTTCTTGCATTTTAGCTGTTTAAAGCTCCATTCCTTAAAACAATATAATAATATATTAATAATTGCTATGTGAGGTACTGAATTATACATTTATAACGATAAATACGCACACTCATAAATTTATTATTATGATTGAATTGAACAAATCTGCACTAAAAATAAGGGAGCGTGTTGTTTTTCTATCAGTCAGTCTATTTATCTTTACACAAGGGCAGAATTTTTTTTACCAAGAATGGTATTGTGGTGAAAATCCACATTTCAGTGTATTTTTTGGGAAACAGTGGTAAACTTTTGCTGTGGAAAAATGTCTCTCCCTCGTGGCTCTGGCATTTGAAACAATATAACACGAGCCAGCAGACTGACAGACCTGACTTGCTGGAGGCGACAGACCTTTGCAACATTGTTTAAAAAGTAACAACCTGAAGTTCAGCAATAGTTCTTTCAATAGCAATTACATGTACAAATATTAAAGCAATAAAACATTTTAACAAATTCATATTGGAAGGTTGCTTAGAATAATGTTTTCGTATTATTAGGCAAACAATTATTTTTGGGGTTGACGTGATTTACTCTTCACTATTTTTAACATATGTCCTAATCAATAATGTTAGGTTTGTCACATCACTCTATGTGTGACCTGTGTAGTTTAAGAACGAAAAATATACGATATTTTACCAGCCCTCAACCTTCTTAAGGTCTTGTTGAAAAAGATTTGCCATCAGGCCAAGCCATTTATAAATAGACACCTCCTTTGATACTGCTATAGATATATATACAATATATACTAGGGATGCACTGAATCGGTTTCGGTTTGGGATTCGGACCGAATCCAGACTTTTTTTTTGAAGGATTCAGTTTCGGCTGAATCCACACTCCCAGCCGAACTGAATCTGAATTAGCATATGTTATTTAGCATTCGGAATGGTTAAATGGTAGCGTGCTGCATGCACAGCAATTTTTAACCCTTCTCGGTCCTAAATAGCATATGCTAATTAGGATTCAGATTCAGTTCAGGATTCGGCAGAATCTGTCAGAGTGGGTTCAGGGGTTCGGCTGAACCCAAAAAAGTGGGTTTGGTGCATCCCTAGGGGCACATTTATTAATTCACGAATCCGAATCACGAATGAGAAAAAATCGTATTGGAAACAAAAATTTCGGAAGATCACAAATATCACGAAAATGCTTACGAAAAAAATCGTATTAGTCACGATAATATCGTATTGGCGATCCGAAAGTCACAAAATTTTCGAACCGAACAATTGTAAACAGCGGTAA
Organism: Xenopus tropicalis; assembly: GCF_000004195.4. NCBI lineage: Eukaryota > Metazoa > Chordata > Amphibia > Anura > Pipidae > Xenopus > Xenopus tropicalis. Next base: position 53,426,981 of record NC_030680.2, read on the forward strand.
AACCTTTCCGATAATTTCGTGCAAACGTCCGAAAAAGTCGTGGACCGTCCGAAAAAGTCGTGGGCCGTCCGAAAAAGTCATGCGGATGCCCGAAAAAATCGGCAAAAATACGCTCGGAGTGTTCGTGCTTTTGTAAATGTGCCCCCTAGTATATACATCCAAATACTAATAGGCCAGAGGCAATGTTTATCACAAAAATATTTGGTTTTAACCCTGTGACACTTTGTCACCTGCTGGTTGTATATGCCAATGTTGAGCCAAACCTGATCATTTTTCAGGCCAAAGTTTAGCACAGATAGCAAATAATAGATATCTAGGGGAAAGTCAATGCAAATAAAACAGATATAGATAGGTAGAATTCAGTACTACTTTTTTTAGATCAATAACAAAACTCAAACATTAAAAATATTCTATCGATTTATATTTAAAGCATAATGCGTGACTACATAAACAAATAGTAATGGCTCAAGATTCCTGCTATCTATAAATAGGCAATGTGCATGAGTGGTACATTTGCAATTTATTAAAAATCCTACAGACATGAACCTGCACCTCCAAAGACATGAATGACACCAATGCATTAGCATCAATGTCCTGCCAGAGAAGTGCTAGAAAGGCACACAGCTTCCAAGAGGAAGTGATCTTTCTTGATGCCTTACATAAAATAATGTTCCTATAATTATATAATTTGGAGAAAAATTAACAAGAATCGCAGAAAATACGCACAGTTCTAAAACTTAAACATTCGGACTCAATCGTACTTTAATGAATAGGCCCCAATGTGTATGCTGTTAGTTATGGAATGAGCTGGGGAAGTATGCAATTGCAGTGTATGTTCCTATTTTCCAGTATGACAAATCTTGTCCTTGACTGACTTTAGTATTGCACATACCATCTATGTTTGATCTTTATTTTAAATGATATGATGTTCAGCTTAAAAAGAACAGTGTTTGGCACATTTAAAATCAAGTCAATTTAACATTAAGGAGCTAATAAAAGCTCTGAGCCTGAGTTGAATTTTTATTTGCCATGTGTTTCCAAAATTAACATTTGGAATAAAAAAGTAATTCAATCAATATCTATGTCTAAGATGTTTTAATAAGATGCCATTCATTTTTAAAAGTCTCCTTTCACATTACCTCCTGGGAATGTCATATACTGGCATAGGTCTGCAACTGATAGGCCAGCGAGTGGCAAAAACTTTAAAAATGAATAACTTATTAAATAATCATCACCTTCCACAGTGATATAGATCCATTTCCATAGGTTTTCATTTTCCAAAACCTAATAAATTTACATTTTATATTGCATCCTCCCTGAGGGTTAATGTAGGGTATGGATCAAAGCTAAACTGAAGCAATACGTGTCCATGGAACACTACTCCTGGCTGTGGGGCAACTTTCTTTTCTCAAAGCTGAGAAAACAGGAGACATCAATAAAATGCACTGTAAGGAGATTGCTTGTTCTCCTAATGTTTAATTGGGGGTTCTTGCACATACCAAAGACGTAAAAGCAGTTTAATTGGCATCTGATGAAACTGACCATAGTGTGTAGTGTGAACGCCACCACAACCATAGATAGCCACTGGCCAGGGACTTATAAAATAATATAGAATGTAAATTTACAATGATGACCAAATCTATGTAACATGCTGGGTAAATGTCTTAGTGTTAAATGAAGAATAATAAATTAATAATAGCATTGTATTTGTGAACTTAACTTTGGTTTTATTGATGTATGTGGCACACGCTGCCACTTCCATATCCCCAATGAAATGTATGATATTTCAATAAAACTTGAATCATATCATAAATCCAGAGTTTGAGGAACTGGACATTTTGCCAGAAACTTGTGTTTCTCATTTTAATTTTGTCTTGTTTATTTTGGTTTACTTTAAATGCTTTTTCATAACCATTTTTATCTTGAAACATCAAAGGAAACACAAATGTACATTAGATTAGATCTTAATCTTTTCACAATCAAATTCAAACTGGATGAGAAAACATACAAATATAAAACTTGTGTTAGGCATTTATTGTAAGTGGCTGGTGTAATATGTGTAAAATAAATTGCACAAAGAAAGCTTGGAATGCATGTTTGGTTTCCACTGCTGACCTGCAAGCCTAGATTATGGCATTTATATGCATTCCACCACTCAACAAGTCCAGGGAAAGCATGTGAGACATTCTTTCCACTGGCATTGCTGGCTGTGGTAGGGCCATGGAGATTAAATTTGGAGAAAGGTTAATTTCAGAAATATGTTGTCGCCCGGGGTGACAGGACTCTGTGAGAGCAAATTGGGGTGCTATAGAGTCCAAAGGAGCATCAACACCATATCTTGAAGGAGAATACAGCATGTATTGAAGGAAAAAAGCAGCATGTAGTCCTCAGTACAGCATGTAATCCTCAGGATAGGCCTTGCACTGGTAGTTGGCAAAAGTAAAGTTCACTTCATGGGCCATCACCAGTTAGGCTGGGCAACAAAAATTCTGGATTTGTTACCGGACCTCAGGGTGGCCTTTTGAGAAGAATCTTTCATATTACTGCTACATGCCTCCCAACTGTCCAGCTTTCAGCGGGACAGTCCCGATATTTATGGCACTGCCCGCTATCTTGGATTCATTGTTAGATGTCCCGCTTCTCAGCATTGCCATTTAATTGATTGCTGTGCCTGCTCTGCTCCGGGGAAAAAAAAGCCCGCTCCCTTAACTCTTGAATCTCCCCTGCTACCTCAAGCTCACAGGTTTACCTTGATGTTTAATTGTCCTGGGAGGAGCATTTGTGACAGACAAGGGTCAACTATCGGCATTGGCGCGCATTCCTCTCCCTGCTCCTGCTCACCAGGTCAGGGGCTGGGAGTGCACTCTGTCTTTTATCAGGCAGAAGAGGCTGCTGTCTTTATTTGTGTGCTGGACAGTTATACCTTTCCACCCCTAATATATATCTCTCACTCCTGGGAATCTCTGGCAGAGCACAGCATGCCGGAGAATAGAAGACAGAGGTATCGCTGATCCGTTCATAAAATATAGCAGACATTTAAAAAGGGCCCTTATAAGTTTGGGAACCTTAGGCTGGCCTTGTTAATATGGCTAGAAATTCTAGTGGTACATTAATATTGTTTTGCTCTCAACTGATTAAGAATGGAAGGAAATAACATAGATTTATGTACCCCTGGAACTGGCCCTGTTTATAACTTTGGAAAATGCACAGAACTGTTGGCATGTCTGAAGCTGATGCCCTTTATCAGTTTCATTTAGTAATTTTACTGGCATGTCTGGGGTTAATATGCCCTTTATCAATTTAATGTAGTCATACTGGTACCTTTGAAGTTAATATGTCCTTTATTCTTTTTACTTAGTGATTATACTGGCACATCTGGGGCATGTAAAGTGGGTGTGGCATGTGGGGTCGTGGTCACAAAGCAGGAGTGGCCAAAAAAATTTGCCGCACTACCCGCGCCAAATATTTTTGTCCCTCTTTCTCTTAATGAAATGTTGGGAGGTATGCTGCTATAATAAGGCTTACCCAGGATTACAAAAGGTAACTGTTGCTAAAGGTCTAGGAAGGCTCCTTGATTGATAGGTGGGTCTTAAAAGTTTTAGCGGTCCTACTTTTATTGGAAGGGTCAGGTAAACATGTAGTTTAATCATTTGGAACAAAAGGTGTAACTGGGTATATAATCCATCAACCAAATGTTCTATAGTATTTCAAATATAGCTGATAAATAGACTTAACCATAGCTGTTAAAGCACTAATTTTGGTAAAATCCTTTAAACTGCAATGACTTGTTTCACCTTAGCGCCACTAAACTTTTACATGCCGTATCATTTTAATTGCTGTTGTTTCTATTCCTGATTTTCCTTACATTGTTTTTTATAAGTTAAACCAGTTCAGTATATTCAGTTTTATGTCACAGACTGCTGTAAAACAATGTGCTACACAAACTGATTCTTTATAAAACTTTTTTTAAACAAGGTATTCATTAATATCACCCCAAGTGATGGAATGTGCTTTCTGTTGAATGAATGGGATCTTTTTATGAAACAGTGGGAAGGATTTGATAAATTCTTCTTTTACAATGGGCCACACACAGCACAGTCACAATGCAGTAAAACATATATTTCAAGTAAAATATACACAACACGCTGCATTTTCTGTAGTTATCCCATATATAAAGCAATTTTTTACTTGTTTCTTCCAAATGCATGTAAAAATGGGAAAAAATATGAACACTTATAAAATTAGGAACCAGAAGAGGGCTTTGGAGTTTTTTTTTGTTTAGTTGGGGCAAAGAGTAATGAAAATCTGATAATCCAATGCTGTAGGACTATACAACTATAAATGATATTTATCTTTTCTTTAGAATGTTATATAGTCTCTTAGTATAAGAGCTACATCACATTTCAGTGATCACACCATATACAAAAAAGGGGTTTTAATGCCCTTAAGGGTTTAGTATGACAGTGGTTACCATGATGGTTAATAAACTTGTAACTTGTATAGATAAAATAAAGGGCTCTTTGTGGTATATCAGTGGTGCTGGTAAACCACACCTTAAAAATGAACTTCCTGGTTATTATTAGTTGATCAAGTGTTAAGGCAACATAGGGAGGCCCATTTATCAACAATCTCATTTTCGTGGTTCTAGAGGTTTTTGAAACCACAAAAAATATGGGTTTAGGTGTACATGCATTTTTTTGCTCTGTATATTATGTAATGTGTAACCATTAGTAGGAAACCAAGTCATAATGCAGATAATGGTATCTTACACTACTGAACGCATTGCTAAAATGACACATTACTTTCAAAATATGTTTTGCTGTTATGGAAAATATAAAGGTTAGTTGTCATGTGATTTTATATGATTCCATTCCTTTATAAAAACAGCAGTATATTATATTGTAGTGCAGAAATGTTTGTTTATAACAGAACAGATGGACAGTTATTAATTACAGTGGGACTTTGTATGTAAGCTCCAGGAATGTAGAGCAACAATTTTTTTGACGCTGGTCATTTTTTGGACACAGCAAATTTTTTTGCAGTGAATTTTTTGTGTTTCGTGAATAAATACACCAATGGTGAAACACAGAAATTTGCAGCAAATCCATGCCTGGCATTGCTACTGCTGGGTCTTGGAAGCTAGAAGGTTATGGAATAGGAGGGTTGAACATTCTAATCCACTTGTCCAGCTCCCATATTTGAGTTCAGTTTCCATGGGAAGACTGTCCTTTGAAATGGTATTTAGTTAGGAAGTTTAGGAAGCTTGCTTTGAGCAGAACGCAGAGCAAGATGGCTACCTGCCTGTATTAGTAACTTTTAGAGGGGCTGAGGATGATGTCTGCAACTGCAAGGAGCAGATGGAGAAGGTAAGAGTAAAGCTGGGATCCCAAAGAATTGTCAGTTGGGTAAGGATGACCCCTAGAAATTTGTAGACATCTGTAGGCAGCACCCAGAGGGCAGTAGTTATTAGGGCTGGGTTGGGACACAGAGTCCATGCCCTAGTTATTAATAATGGTCGTTTTATTTTAAACAAGTGCGGTTCAATGCTGTGGTTTGTGTAGGAGAATATAAAGTAAGGAAAAATCCAAAATCTCCCCCAGAATCCAAAATGACAAACATATTTTTCCCAATCCCATCTTGAAACTATTTAGTGTTAGGCAATACAGTGCCTTCAGAAGTGCATCCGCTGAATGTGCAGGTTTTTTTTTTCATTTGCAAACTTCAAGTCACCTCAAGTCACAGTATCTTAAAAATATTTACAGAGGGAGATGAACTGTCAGCAGTTCTGGATTAAAGTCACAGAAAACCAAGTCATGGCATGATGAAAAGGTTAATAACAGTAGTGACAATATTGTTGTGTAAAACAGTTACTAAACTTGGGGTCACTATTAGAATGCACAGCCTGTCAAGAAAGGGGAATATCAGGGTCACTTTGGGCCATTTTACATGAGGCAGCTGAAATAAGCTTACCCTTACTGATAAAGTTTAGCTCTTAAAGTTACCTGCATTCTGTGACAGGGCATTTTCTTTACTTCTTGATGTTCTATTTGCTGCTCCCACAGGAACAATGCCTGGGGTAAGGTTAGCACCTGACATCTGGGCCGAAGCACCCCTGGGTAAAGTGCACATTGTGTTAGTGGTTTAAAAACATATATCAGACATTTGCACCCAGCACATTTATAACAAGGAGAGCATAAACAATGAACATAGCTCACTTTATTTGTGAAGTGAATTGGTAAGCATATATATTTGAGTGACAAAAAGAAGATATACGGTATGTTGATCAGGGCCCAATCCTGTCTGTACTTAAAAGCCTAACTTTCTTCCTCTACTTTTTATTGATCAGAAATGATATTTATATTTGGGAATGGGTTCACTCAACTTGCTTTTCAAATTACATGTATTTTTCGCTCCCATGATATCCATTTAAGCTTCCTTATACATGATTGCAGAGATTGTAACAAGATGTCTGGCAACAGCCTTGTTTTCTATCATTATTAATTCTCTAGCTACATAAAACCAAGCTGTTGGAATAGAAACACTTTTTTCCGCCATACCTGTTATACAATTAATTAGTTTCTACGGGTCATGAAAACAATAATTTTGCAACAATATTCCTTCTGTAATACGAGAATTTAGCTGTTGAGTATGCATCATTTATTCATAAAAGCTGAGAAGATCCATTACATTCCGTTTTACTGCGAGCACAATGAACTCAGAACTCTGCAATCACACCCTTCTTGCAGCACAAGCAGGCAGTCCAGATATTTCTCAAACAGTGCTGTATATAGGGCTGGAATACTGGCAACTAACTAAGCTTTTAACTATGATGTGCTATTGAGGTGCTATTAACACATGCTATTAATTAAACTGCCAAATTGGCTGTTGCATAGCTGACAACAGCAATTGACTTAACTGAACAAATGTATTTCTTAAAAGGGACCTGTCACCTACACATAAAATGCTTTATATTTAAACTCCTTTAAAAAAAAAACATGAAACCCAAATACTTTTTTTAATGAAATCATCCATGGCTGTTGTAAATGTATTTAAAAATCTGAGCTGTCAATCATATATTGCCTGCCCCACCTCTATGCCTGAGGGATAGAGGCAGGGCAGGTAATACAGTATATGGTTGACAGCTCAGATTTTTAATTAAAATGACTTTAACTGTCCATATAGCACTTCCTAAATACCACTTAGATGGCACATGCATAAGATTTTGGGGTGATACAAAAAAAAATAATAATTTATATAGTTTACGTAAAGTTTATTTTGCTTATCTAACATGATAGAAAGGAATTTGGAATTATTTCTTAGGGAAACAGGTCCCTTTTAAAAAATAAACTAATAAACACAAAGAAGGGAGAAGAGTTCTTTGAAGGCCCAAACACACTGAAATTCTAGTTCTAGCTGGTCTGTCACCAGATGCACTTTTATGAAGCAATTAAAGTTATCTGATCTTTTTTAAATTACAGTTATCTGTGGTGTTTCATTAATTTCATGAATACACATTCAGATACTGTACTTGTATATGGGGCAAGGGCAAATGAGGTTATAGGGTCATTTATATGTTACCATTTACAGAGCAAAGTCCATTTCTAAAGGAGATAATAAAAACAGTCTGGAGGTTTTCCTACTGTTTGAGTACCCCTAATTGATAGTAATTTATATTTACCTGTTAATATAGCATATAAATATTGCTTTCTTATACTTGATTATATGACTTAATTTTTTCCCCCTTTATAACATATAGCAAGCTCTACAGCACTGGTGCAGGTTGTCCATTTCTTAAGCTGGCCATACACGGGCAGATCCGCTCGCTTGGCGATGTCGCCAAGCGAGTGGATCTTCACCCGATATCCCCACCTAGGGGTGGTGATATCGGGGAGGCATGTAGGCGAATTCGATCGCTTGGCCCTGCAAGCACGCAGCAATGGGGCAGTCAGTTCGGGGACCGCATCAACGAGCTGATGCGGTCCCCGATCCGACTGGATTTTCTAACCTGGCCGATCGATATCTGCCCAATTTCAGGCCAGATATCGGTCGGCCAGGCCCCTCGGTTCTGCCCCTACACGGCCCGATAAGCTGCCGAATCGGTCTTTGGAGACAAGCTCAGTTTTCCTTGAAATCTAATTGTTAAATCTAAGGGTGAAGACACATGGAGCTACTAGCAGCAGCTACTTGTCGTGGCTACTAAAACAGACAATGCTGATCAATGTTGTAGAGATAACAGTCTCTACATGTGTTTTAGCAGAGGCAATTCTCTGTATTGTCTATGGCAGGGTATTTTCTGGCATTTAGCCATGGAAAAATAGCTGCTACTAGTAGCTCTGTGTGTCTTCACCCTAAAAGTGGTCTTTTAGCACCCAATATAGGTTCCCGAAAGTTACTAATTAGTGATGAGCTAATTTTTTCGCCAAGCATGGATTTACATTAAATTTATATTTTGGTATGCCTACATACAGTTTTATAAGTAAAACGTTCACAGCCTTTATAGCTTTTCTTCAGCATGTAAATCCAAAAGTGGCCACCATAAGAATCCGAATAGTGCAAATGCCAGAAGACTGCATTTAGTAGCTCCTTATATACAGGGTGCAATGGTTTGATGCATCTTGCTGTCAGAGGTCACAATGGGACAGCAGTTGCACTAGAATAAATGAGCCCAAGTGCTAAAGGATTGGATATGTGTTTCACACACCAGAATTTTGCTTTTGGCTTTTTGATATATTTGTAATATTTATTAAATATTAAACATTTTGTTACTTTAGATTAGCCCATTATGTCCCTGAGGTCTTATTCAGTGGGATACATTTTTTTAAATGAATGCCTGTTGCCTTTGCCAGAGAAAGGGTAAACCATTTCAGTATTGCAAAAAGCACTGACTCCTGTCTAAGTCCTTTGAGAGGTTTGCTAGGGCACAGAAACTGGCTGAAAAGCTTTTGCAAAAAGAGACAATTAAGTTTAAAATGATAGAATGGGTGAACATCTAATTATATTTTTTGTAGACACTAGTAGTTAGTATAATTTGTCAGTTAAAATAATTAAACCATAACCCAAATCTTTAATTTGGAAAAAAAGTTTTATTTAAGGTATGTTAATCATCATTTTATCTCCCATAGACATATAAAAGTGCCTAGTCATGAACAGGTCTGCTGGAAAATTAGTAATGTGCTTAATTACAACTCAGTCCAACTTCTATCTCACTGCTCATTGATGGTAATCACACTGAAAATGGTTATAATCCCTGACTAATGAAACATGGCAGAGATTTATAGGAAGTCTGATGGTTTGTGACTTGGATTTGGTGAGTGTAAAGAAAACCTCCCCGTGGGTACAAATATGTATTTCCACTGAATCATTTTCTGCATCCGTGTTCAAAAGAATTAGTGTGAAACTTGGCCAGACACGGAACACGGAAAACTGAGCAGAGAGTTCTGCTCTTCCAGCAATCCTGCACTCGTGGCTAACATGGCAAACATTTATCTGGGCTGCTGGTGGTAAAGCTGCTCAAAAAATTTTACTTTTTTGTCCTTTTAAAACTGTACCATGTCAGTTGTCTTATGGATTAGTCACTTTGATCTCTGTGTCTGAGCTTCATGAATTCAAGATTGTATGCAGCTTAGCTTATATTATTATTGCAATATAGCTTGTATGTTGAAATAGGTACACCCTACAATAGGTGTACAATAATTGGGTGGGACTATTGGCCTCACATTGAACACAGAACCTCTCCAATCAATATCTATCAGAAAATCAGCCAGGTATCGATCAGGCAGGTATGATTTTCCCAACAAATTGGAGACCACATTGGTTTATTGATGCAGTCCACAGTCAGACGGCACCTATACCAATCATTGTAATTTGATCATTTGGCCCTAGGATATCAGTCACTTTAAGTAAGCATGTCAGGAGAAGATCTACTTCTTTGGCAACCTTGCCAAATAAGCAGATCTTAACATGTATGGCCACCTTAAGGCTACAGTGGTCTCAAGATCTACAGTTAAGCTGACCATACATGGACAAATATAAATTGGCAGATTAGCTTGATTTGACCAATCATGCAGATGGACAAATAGGGCAATGAATTGCTTGCCTGATGACCTTGTCATCTAATATATCTTTATTGGCTGTGGGATTGCTATAAATCTGTGATAAGATATCCCATGAGGCAGTATGAGTTTTCATTCTTCATCACTGTGATCCTGTATTTTTGTTAATACAGGTATGGGATCTGTTATCCAGAAATCTGTTATCCAGAAGGTTGCAAATTACAGGAAGGCCATCTCCCATAGAGTCCATTTTAAGCAAATATAATATTTCAAAATTTTTGAAAATGATTTTGTTTTTCCCTGTAATAAAACAGTACCTTGTACTTATCTTCCCAACTATGATATTAATAATGCTATCAATCATATTGGGTTTATTTAATGTTTACATTATTTTTAGTACACTTAAAGATGTTGATCAATTGAGTTAATTTTTAGTATGATGTTGAGTAATACTCTAAGTGAATTTGCAATTGGTCTTCATTTTCTATTATTTGTAGTTTTTTAGTTATTTAATGTTCAGTTCAGGAGCTCTCCAGTCTGGAGTTTCAGCAGTTATTTGGTTGCTAGGGCCCAAGTTACCTTAGCAACCATGGAGTGGCTTGAATGAGTGACTTTTATATGAAAGTGTAGCCTCACAGAGCAATAGTTTTTGGCTGCTGAAAAAAATTACATAATTATCTCTATATCTAAGATAACAGGAAGATGCCTGACATAGTGCTGGGAATACGCTTTCTCATTGGTCACTTCTCTTGCACTTATAATGAGTAGAAAGCTCAGTGGTGAATTTTCTTGCATCTATAACTATGTTTTTCGACAACTTCTATGGCGAAACTTGGGGGCGCAGTGGTACAGCCTCCTTACCAGTGAGGTGGAGTTTGAGGTTGTGTGTTACCTTACTAAGTCATGGTTCCAAGGCCAATGGTGCGGAGCAAATATTTGTAACTAGGTTTTTTAACATGCTTGGGCTACTTTAGAAATAATAAGACTTATGTAAATAAACACAGTTGCAAAGGGCTGATGGCATTTTAACATGTTAGTTATAAGGTTGTAATGATACCAGATGTGAGTTGTGTGACCTACATAAGACACTTATGGAATAGAATGTATTTTAATGTAATTGTAATTAAAAGTGCTTGGCTTTAATACATTTTTATCATGTGATATTATTTTATCTGTTCCAACCCATTTTTATCTTTAACTCAGATGCCTTTTTTGGTGCAGGGGAAGGTTAAATGCTATTGAAAAGTTTCTTTAGCTCTAGAAGAATTTGTAAGCTGATTAGTGTTGAACAACATAGAACCATTAATCCATTACAGGTAAAGAATGGAGAACAATGTTACATATGACTATCTGGGGAATCGCACATGTATTCGCAATAGATCAGCATTAACTTTGATGAACTGCTTTTGTATTCGAGTTAATTGTTCCCACCTAGTATTATACCTAACTGATCTATGTTTAAATGCAATTAAATAAAAAAAACAGCAACAGTCAATTGACTTTGCCTGTGAAAGCCTCATCAATTTGTATAATGCAGGAATTGCTCAAACCATTGCTTGAACATCGGCTGGCTGGTTACATTTAGCGGTGTGTTTGCTGTTAGTATAGGAAGCTATTATTGTATGTAGTGCAAATCATAACAACAGAGAGTTATGTACCTTCAAAATCATTTTTAGTAAGAAATAGCTTGACTTAGCAAATGTTGTATAATCTCATTATATTACTGAAAATCAAACATGTAATAATGATCTAAAAACCACTGTTACAGTTTGATGCTACAATACTTGTGATCTTCATATAAAATTCCTGGGAAGCTTATGGGGCATAAAGTCTTTATATGGGAGGTTGACCATACAGACCTAGATATGCAGCTCATCCATGGCTTATTATTCTCACTTAATTTTACAGTGAGAAAAAAAAAACATCACATCAGTTTATGAACCATACTGATCTATAACAATACAAATAAATAGAAAAATACAGTAATCTGAGAGTTAAACTTCAAGATCTAACTGACCAGGTTCATATTAAGCAATATGGCCATTTGTCCTTTAATACTATTGTGCCACTGTACATTAGCAAAATGAATAGATAATGACTTTATTGTCTGTAATCAGCAGGTCATCTACTGACCCAGAATTACATTGCCCAGCAGTTCAATCCACCTTTGACTAAACTTTTGAATCTGTGCACTTTAGCCATCCCCATTTGTCTGTAATATGCTACATTATGTTAAGATAAGAATGCCCCCTGTTTTGTAATCTAAAATATTGTTATCATTATACATCATACATGTCATGGGTGCTTAGTACTTAGTTTATATTGGTACCAAAATTTGACGGTCTTTTCATAATACTAATAAGGTATGTAAAATGTTCTCTGGTTACTCAAGAAAGCTTTTATTATATATCAATATGTTGGAATTTTTTAGTGGTCACAGTCATAATCATTTCATAATTATATTTTTGTATCTTAAGAATTTGGTAGCTTTCTGGCACTGAAGTACATTGCAAAGAAGCATGTGTTTTATATGCAATTTTGAATGACTATCCAGAATGTCTTTGCATCCATTATTGCATGCTGGAAAAAATATTAAATACACCTAAATAAATGTAAATAAAATGATATTGTCTTTTATTTTCAGTAACAGTCCCCATGGATTCCCAGACTTTCTACATTTAGTCTCTGCCAAATCTGGTACAGTAAACAGAATGGGTTCATAAAGGTCAAAAGGAGCTGACATGGATGTTGATCTAATTTGCACAGTCAACAGAAGGGTTAATCCATGTTATTACTGAACATAATCCATGATTTCCTGCTTCCTGCTTTGGCCAAGTAGGCATGTCTGAATTATCCTGACCCACGGCTAACTTTTCAAATCTATAGATACTTGTTGAACGCAAAATAATAAAGCCAGCAGGCTTTCTGGTATGTTTACCAAATTTAGCCAGACAATAATTCGTTTTGTTTTAGATTATGAATGATATTATATTTTAACCCACAGAGCTGTTTGTGCAGAAGAGCCTGTAAGACCTCTGCTATCTGATTTATACCGCCATCCATCAAGTCCTTCTCCATCTGCATCTCATGCTGCTTTAGCTGTTCTACACAGACAATAGGTTAAACCCCTATATTTAGTTTGGGTTTCAGACCTGCTTATTTCCCATTACATGCTCTTCTGACCACACAGTAATACTGTATTTAGTTCCCATTGGTTTGTTTGTTTGTTCAACACAAATGATGCTTTGGCCGATGACTGTTGGACGCATAAAGTGATGATCCCAGTTAAACGTACATCTCTTCCCACATGATCAGGAAATCTTTCTGCAAGACAGGATGAGGTGATTAGTTTAATCTCTGTGGTCACGTTTTCCACCTCCAAAATGGCCCGTGGTCAACCACAGAAGTGTCTGGGTTGCAGTTTCCAAAGTCTTTGGTCACTCACCAGTGTTTGGCAATTACTTCATCTCAGCTTATGCTCTATGCTGTAGTTCACTGTAAATACTTATCACAGCTGAAATCAGAAGATGGGAACTTTTTTTCATACATTTCAGTTTTAGATTAATATCAAGAATATAAAGTCACACATAAAATGTACATAGCTCTTATTCAGAGTATTTTTTGTGGGATCTTTGTGTTGCATGGGATGCATTCTAAAGGTGGCCATACACGAGCGGATCTTCCCCCGATATCCCCACCTACGGGTGGGCGATATCGGGGACCATTTAGGTAAAAAAAATAATAATCTGATCGTTTGGCCCTGGGGCCAGACGATCGGATTATGTGGGCGGCAATGGGGCAGTCGGATCGGGGACCGCATCAACGAGCCGATGCGGTCCCCGATCCGACCAGATTTTCTAACCTGGCCAATCGAGATCTGGCCAATTTCAGGCCAGATATCGGTCGGCCAGGCCGATCTGCTCTCCCCATACACGGGCCGATTAGCTGCCGAATCAGTCCAAGGGACCGATATCGGCAGCTATAGTCGGCCCGTGTATGGCCACCTTAAGTTCAATCACTTGCCTTGGGCAGTGTCAATCTGATGTGAATAGAAAGTGGGTGAGTTTTACTGTGGTTAGTGTTAATTTAACACTTTGATAAATCTGCCCATGTATGTATGAGATATTAAAAAATTATTTAAACATGAAATAAAGCCAATAGGAATGTTTTGCCTGCAATGTGGATTCATGTAGCTTAGTTATGATCAAGTACAAAGTACTGTTTTATTATTACAGAGAAAATGCAAATCATTTTAAAAAAAACTGAACTATTTGTTTAAAATGGAGTCTATGGGAAATGGCTGTCCTGTAATTTGGAGTTTTCTTGATTAAAGGTATTTGGATAACAGATACCATACTTGTATTTCAATTGTTTTGCAGTCTACCCCACCTTAGTTGCAGACCCATGTTTTCAAGTTCTTTTTGCTCCATAGTTTCATGCGCTTAAATAGGTATGATTCACTCTTAAATAGAGGGTTATGGAAAGGTTTCACTTGTTGCATGCTGGTCTTTTTTCTACTTTGCTTATAACATAACTGTGCATGATGCATATACAGTATCAAAGCATTTTGCAGTGTGTTGTTGCAGTAACATCATTAGCAGCAGTAGCGTAACTAACTATACTACCGCGGGGGACCAAGGCGAGAGTGGGTCCCGTACCGCAGGTCTGCTGTATTGTAGCCCCCCTCCCTGGCCCCTCTTCTACCTTTTTTTAAAAGAGCGGCGCAGGCCGGGAGTTTCAGAGAGAGGCGGGGAGGAGGAACTATACGCGCCAGGGTTCCTCAAAAGATTTCTCTGCAGGGGGGCCTGGAGCGACCAAGTTACGCCACCCACTGATTACCAATTTTGTTCATTACTATGTAAGACATGAAGAAGAAAGTGTTAGCAAAGAACACCCACAACAGTTTTTTTATGAGTAACATTTTTCATGGGAGTTCCTGTAACAGTAAAAATCTTAACTAGCTCAGGGTCTATTTAAATACTTTAACATCTTTAAAGCTAATAAGTTTGTCAGTAATCTTAGAACGCAACCCATAAGAGAAATGTAATCCTCTTAAATAGAAACAGTGTTCAGGAGACTGCTATGTACGTTGTGCTGCATGCATTACACAGCATAACATGCCATTTTCTGTTTGTTTCTGCTATAGTTTACAATAAGTCATTTCCAAGAAAGAACTTACTCTATTATCTATGATAGCCCACATGCAGTGTGTGCTGTTATTTTTCTTTAGCAAGACATCTGGAATGAATTAGATTCTCTCAAGTAAATTAAAAAAAGAGAAGAAAAAGAAATCCTCTGTCTCTTACTGGGTTAAAATTAAAAACAATATCACTATCAGATGTTTTGGAAGCATGAGACAAACAGATGGGCTCTGACCTTTTCCCAATAAAGTAAAGCTGAAAAGATGGTCCTTGGTGCTTTGAGTTTATTTTGGTGTTACAGTAAGTCTAAAACTGAAAAGCCATTTAGCAGCAGCACCTTTCAGTGTTTATTCGCCTTTTTTGAACTGCCAAAGCAAACTAGGCTTCACAGCTTGGGGTACTCCAATATCTACACCCAGCCAACGCGCTGCTTGCTTCTTCCTGTACAATTTAGACTTAGTGCTTTCATGAATGGAAACCAAAAACAGGAGGCTAACTTTTGCATGATAGTCCATGGAACAGAAGATTCCCTGTTTCCCAAGTAAAGCAGCTTTACATATAAACCACTAAATACAGCCAGTGCACAAAAATCAGCAGTAAATTACATGTATTTGGGCAGTGCTGCAATTTTAGCAGACACGTTACCTACCGTAATCTCTCCCACTATCCTGACTGTGAATTGACAAGCTGGTAGGCTGACCCATTTTACTCACCAAGCCATTATCAAGCACCCTGAGACAATAAAGACAACCAAGTTGGGCCACAGCTTTTATTAACAAATTGTTATTAAACATTATATTGCAAATAAGGAAATTAGCATAAAATAGTCAATCATACCTGAACATTATATATATATATATATATATATATATATATATATATACATATACCCCACCACGGAATGCTTACCTAATGGCAAAACACCATCAACCAGGCTATCTGCCATGCCGGCCACCGGCACGAGAGCATTAGGTGGGCAAGAGAGATCAGGCAACCAGAAGAAAATCACCATCCTGGGACCCTTGTAAGAGGAGACCATAACCAACCTTTGCACACTTGTGCGTAAAACTGGGCAAGCATTCCTCCGCAGCTGTGAAAAACTTAACCGCAGCTTCCTGCTGGACCGGAAAGGGCAGGTACTTCCTTTCCCTGTACTCCCAATATCTCCTTGCCTACTCCTCCTGATCCGACCCCCTGCTCTATAGCTGATTCTCATTAACCCCTCATTGCCTACCCCTTTTTCTGCCTACCCTTCCTCACACAGTCAGTGCCCTTCCTTTTAGATAAGTTTGTTTCTCATTACTCCAAGGGAAGCACCCTGGTGCTGCAAATCTAGACAATGTAAATTTAAAACAAAATAGTAAAAAATGAACACATTAATAATAATTACATAGGTATTCTACCAATTTTTGTATAACATTTTTTTCAAAATTAGAGCAATTTTTTTTCTCAATCACTATTTGTAAAGTGACTCTACCGGATAGTGCCCAGTAAGCATACAAGGTGGTGCTTATATTTACCTGCTAGACTCTAAAGTTTTAAAATTAATGTATTCCCCTAAGAAGTAAATGTAGAAGCATTAAGAACCACCCTATGTAGCTTAATTCGGAGGTAAAGAAGTTAATAGGGAAAAAAAGGAAAGCATTTAAGAAATACAAGTCAGATAGGACAGAAGTTGCATTTAATGAATATCAACACAAGTGTTGTAAAACAGAAATTCGGAAGGCAAAGATAAAAAATGAGGAATGCATTTTGGCAGAGGCTAAAACTAACCTCAAAAAGTTTCTTAAGTATATGAATAGTAAAAAATGTGTGTGGAGAGTGTGGCTCCATTGAATTATGGTAACAGTATGGTTATAACAGATACAAAAAAGGCACATATGCTAAACCAGTTCTTTTCTTCAGTGTATACAAAAGAGGAGCCAGAGTGCCAAGACCCACCCAAAAACTGCAATTTTGGCTCAGCTTGATCTAATCAGTGGTTGATGCAGTATATGGTACATAAAGGGTTACTCAAAATTAATGTGAACAAGGCACCAGGACCATATGGAATACAACCTTGTGTATTCAGAGAGCTGTTTCTGATATTCTCAGACTCACTTTCATATATGGTACCTATGGATTGGAGGAAAGCTATATTTAAAAACCGATTATGATCTCAGCCAGGCCAGCAAATTTGACACCTTTGTTTGGCAAATTATTTGAAGGTTTGTTTAGAGATCACATTCAAAATTATGTTCTGGAGAATGGCATTATGAGCAGAAATCAGCATGGCTTTATGAAGGACAGGTCATATCAGACCAATTTAATTGCTTTTTATAATGAGGTTAGTAAGAAGCTGGACAGTGGGGTTGCAGTTGATGTGATTTATTTTGATTTTGCCAAAGCATTTGATACCGTTCCCCACAAACAACTGCTTTCTAAACTAAAGTTTATTGGTGAAGTCGTTTGCACATGGATAGGAAACTGGCTACAGGATCGGGTACAGAGGGTGGTTGCTAATGGTACATTCTCTACTTGGAATAAGGTTCTTAGTAGCCGGGTCCACTTTTGTTTAACTTGTTCATTAATGACTTCATTAATGAGGGGAGGGTATTATAAGTTATGTATCAGTGTTTGAAGATGATACAAAACTCTGCAGCCCAGTTAATTCTATCCAGGATGTGGCATCCTTGCAGCAGGATCTTGACAAACTAGCAATCTGGGCAGCTAAGTGGCAGATGAGATTTAATGTGGATAAATGTAAGGTCATGCACCTGGGATCTAAAAATATGCAAGCCACTTATACCCTTAATTATTATTAAAATTTATTTATATATATTCCGCAGCGCTGTACAATAAATGGGACTGCACTTGGCAAATCCATAATGGAGGACAGTGGAGTCCTTGTAGATAATAAACTTGGCTGTAGCAAGCAATGCCAGGCAGCAGCTGCTAGGGCACAAAAGGTTTTGAGCTGCATTAAAAGGGGTATAGATTTGCAGGATGAGGAGGGAGTTATTCTTCCGCTTTAAAAAGCACTTGTAAGGCCCCATCTAGAATATGCTATGCAGTTTTGGTCCACAGTGAGCAAACTAGATATTATTCAGGTAGAGAGGGTACAGAGAAGGGCAACTAAGCTGTTAAAGGGTATGGAAAGCCAAAGTTATGAGGAAAGACTGGCCAAGTTACAGTTATTTACACTGGAGAAGAGGAGAGCAGTAGCACAAACAAGGCATTGGGCCATTAGCTCCAGGTCTGACCATAATAATGGCTTTCCCCTTCAGCACAATCATGTATACAAAGGTCACAGCACACAATCCCATAACATGGGAGCACCAATTAGATTACAAATACAGTCCCCAGTGAACATAATTTTGTCACTTGCTAGTATGTTTCCTTGCCATCTAAAGTTGTTTTCATTGCACTTTTATATCTGTAATTTAGGTTGCTTGAAGTTGTAGTTTCACATATTCTAAATCTGCAGAACCACAGGTTGGCTTTCCCTGGTTTCTGTTTGTTATCAGTAGGAGTTCCCATGAGAAAAATGCAGTCAGCTAACACATTGGTCACAACACAAACTTTCTCTGCAATGCCTATGCTACACAAAACTGTATGGAATTTTAGTTCACAAAAAGCTGAGAGCTCAAAATCCTGATTTAATTCCAGGTTTAGTCACATGACATAATTTTAAGTATTAATTGTTTGGCAGCTTTTGTTCATAATGTTGTTTAGATACTGGAGGGCAATGTAAAGTTTGCCAGTGTGAGGGATTCTGCACCAGAATTACAGTAATCCTAATATAATTGTAGTTTTTGTGTAAACTGTCAAGATGTTTTCTGGATAGTTTCTCTGCACCTGTAAAATACAAAGCAGACTTTTACTTACATCTCATCAGTGCTGCTCTGCCATCTTGCCCTCTGCCCCAGCACACTGTGAGCATGCACAATAAAATAAACATTTTGCATTAAATAACATGTTCCAGTTTTACTCCACATGTGCACCCCCCAACTCCCCCCGCCCCAGTGATTAACCCTCTTCTTCTACTTCCTGCAAATGAGACATTAGTTAATTATCAGTCTGACTAGTAACCTGTTCCCTATGTTAACCTGCTTGCTGCTGTTTAATTACCTTTTCATATTGACCAGTGGATTCTTCAACCAAGGCTAATTAAATAAGTTATAGGGTCTATCTAAGCTTCACTGTAACTGCTTGATTTTTTAGTGATATCCTTTAGGCAACTTTCAAAGTTTTTCAGATGTTGATGGTTTCATACAGGGAACAAATTACACCATTATTTTAAAAAAATGTTTTACAGCACAAGCTATTATTTACAACATTACAACATACAGTTCATTAACATTTGAACTGGACCGATTCGGCAGCTAATCGGCCCGTGTATGGGGAGAGCAGAGTGGCCTGGCCGACCGATATCTGGCCTGAAATTGGCCAGATCTCGATCGGCCAGGTTAGAAAATCTGGTCGGATCGGGGACTGCATCGGCTTGTTGATGCGGTCCCCGATCCGACTGCCCCATTGCCGCCCACATAATCCGATCGTTTGGCCCCAGGGCCAAACGATCGGATTATTATTTTTTTTACCTAAATGCTCCCCGATATCGCCCACCCGTAGGTGGGGATATCGGGGGAAGATCCGCTCGCTTGGCGACATCGCCCAAGCGAGCGGATCTGCTCATGTATGGCCACCTACGGGTGGGCGATATCACAATGTTTTGTGCCTGTCCACAAAAGTTCCTTCTTAATGTATGCCATACTTAACCTGATAATGGGTGAAAAGGTCAGACATTAACTTGGTGAAAATGGTTCATTGGTTAAGAGAGAAAGTGATGGACAAAATAAAGGTAGAAATTAGAAGACAGGGGGAAAATATTCCCATGGTTAATCTCTCTGCTCTAATTTACAAAAATCATACAGATCGTTTTACTCTATGTAAGCAGTAATTTGAAAGGTTCTGTTTGTCAAACACTAGAAACAGCACTAGAAGAAGAGTTTAGAAGGTTGAAATATTTGCAAAATATATGTTTTTTTTCAATTACAACACCAAGGGGGCCATTTACAAACAGTTGGCTTTTTTTCCCGATTTGGAATTTTAGCGTTATTTCCCGAAAAAAAGATTTACTATGCCTCAAAACAGCTAAAAGTCCAAATCCAACAATTCACCAGCTAAAACCTGCCGAGATCATGTAGAAGTCAATAACAGATGTCCCTCCCTTCCCTGGAGGAACCTTCTTTTGTTTTAAAATGAACATGAGAAGTTTCTAACTTTTTTTGTGAGTTTTTGCCCCGACTTTTTTAGTTCAAACTTTAAAGTAAATGTCAGCTATTCATGGAAATGAGTTTTAGTAAATGTGCCCATAAGGGGCAAATTTAATCAAAATGTGAAATTAGAGCTCTTTATAAAAAAAACTCACCACTTTCTATTCATTCCTATGGGATTTTAAGAAGCATATTTATCAATGGGTGAAAGTTAGAGTTAAATTTTCTATGGTTCTATGATTCCTAAGGCTCTAATCTCACATTTTGATACATCTGCCCCTAAATGTTTCATCAAAACAAGCAATTCATTCTGTCTCCCCAGCAGGCATGAATTGTAGCTATTGCAATGATGGGGATTTCATTCTTAATTTGCAACAGTTTCCTTTAATTAAACGGATTTAATTGCTCATATCAAATTGAGTAATTCTCATGTAAGTGTTTCAGAAAATATGTACACTAAGGTGACATTTTCAAGTCAATTATACCATGCAAAGGATCCGCTAAACAGTTTTTCAAATATTTTTGCTAATTGAGGTGCAAAATAAGGGCAAAGAGGATTGTGAACGAAACAACTGATTGCTTTGTAGTTAAGATGGGAAATGTGTTATATATACTTATAAATGGAATGTTTGATTAATAAATTGCTCAATAATTTATTGGTCTGGTTAACTAAAACAAGGCAAGACATTTCACAATTGTTTTCATCATAAAGTTATGGACATAGAAAATGAAAGTGTGACTGACGTGCCTATGCTCAGAACATGATTTCCAGTGAATGCTTCATGAGCATGCAATGGTTGAGATGAATCAGTCACTGGACTCATTAACTGGTATGGAAATGTAAAGGTTAAATTCCCAGGATTTCCTCATAAGGGTATTCATTCCTCTGAAAAAATTTGTGTGCAGGGCGATTCTTCTCATTATTCTGTGGAGCTCTTGAGCAGCACCATTATTCCTTATTACATAGATCCAGTGTGCCACCTATTCAGATAAATGGCAGAACAAGTGTGCAGTAAATATTCACAGTGGCCTCTCCATCTTCTATATGTGCCACTAATTAGATTATTTACTCGCTCATATAAATAAATAATCTCAATCAAGCAACCATATCCTTGCAAATATGTTTGTTTTATGGGGGAATGGGGTTTCATTCCAGAGGTCAAGGCAACTGATTTAGTCTGTGTTATTAACCCCCTGAGAATAAAACAGATATTTACACTGGTGTTTTGTGGGTTAACTTATGGTGGTATTTCTTGGGGTTTCAGTGTTTAGATACATGATACAGGTATTTATTTTTTTTAAATCTATATAGTGTTTTTCCTTTATCAATGCTAGAGACTGTAAAATTTGTGAAGAGTACAAAGATTCCATCTATTATTTTGTCTGTGAAGCTTGTTTGTAAAAACACCACTATCCAGTTTGATAAGAAACAATTTGGGAAATCAGAGACCAAGAATTGTACCACATTGTTTTCTATTATTGCCAAAGTTAAGGGCATTGCTTATGGGAAGGATCATAACCTCAAAACAGAAGTCCCAGTGTTATGTTCTATAATGACTCCTGCCTTGATGCTACAACAATTGAAAAATAAAACAAGTGCCTGAACACATTTCAGCAGTATGGCCAGATGTACCATTACTGATAGGGCTCAATCATAATATTGTTGCTTTCATTAATATAATGTACATAATGCTCAGAAACATTTAAGATATACTTTTATACAATTTAAATGTAAACGACAAATGGAGCACCATTTGTTTTGTCATCTGCCAGATACTTCACACATGGCACAACCATTCATGCTTGCAAGAAAATGGTGCTCTGGTGTGCTATAATGTGCTCTATATGAAGTATGCTTTACCCATATATCCAACAAAATAAAATTAAATGTCAGGCCTTAATGAGTTAAACTGCCTTATAATAGTCCCTAGCTGTACACTGTTTTAGCAAACCTCATTATAGAAACTCAGAAGAGGAGACAAGGCTGCAGATGTTGGTCAATAGCAGCCATTAGCTTACCCACTTTCAACCCCTTTGTTTTCATCAGAAATTCATGCATTGTATTTGCCTCATACATCCAACCCCTTAACAAATGATTCTTTGTCAGCAGCACAAAGGACATAAACTCAGTGCTGCAAAAAGCCTTTAGAAACTATGGAGCATTATGACTAATTGCAATGCAGAATATATCTGTGAGGTTATAAACCTATATTAAAACACAATGGCATCGAAAGAAGCCATCAAGTTAAAGCAGTCCTCATGTAACCCCAAGAGGACTGGAACAGACAACAAGAAGTCTATTGATACAACAAAACAGCCACTTTATGCCATCCAAACCAGCATGTAGTAAGCATAGCCACACAGTTCTCTTTAACATAGTGTTTCTTTCATTTCATTTAAGCCATGTAAATTGTTCTGATATTATTCAAATATCTGCCTCAGTAGAGAGCAAGAAAAAAAGAATATATATATATATATATATATATAAATATATTTTATTAAATAAAATAGTAAGTACTGTAAGTCGGGGGCCCAATGACCCGTAACAAGTGTAGGGAAGCAGGGCATGACAGGGTTAAGGAGGGCAGCCCGCCCCCCTTTCCCGCTCTTCCTTTGGGTTAATGGTGCTGGCCAATGAGGGGCCTGGAAATTCCCGGGCTTAGTAAGGGGAGGGGTAACCAAGGCAGCATACCTTCAGTTTGTTCCAGGCAGCGTGAGGATCGGCAGCTCGTGACGTCGTGGGACCATGGACGCGGCGAGCTTGGAGCATCTCGTGCAGGAGTTCCGGGAGGCAGCGAGGCGACAGGGACCGGCGTGGATCCAGGACCAGCTGAAGGACCTCTTCACAGGAGCCGAGGCCGGAGGGCAGCGCAGACCCGCGAGGAGGACCCGTCCACCGGATCGATTGAGCCCAGGGACTGCGGGGGACCCAGCAGAGAAGACCAGCCGGCGCAGCAGGACATCGCAGGAGAGGAGCACGGACGGAGGAGCAGGCCGCACCAGGGGAGGCTCGAGGAGGCAGCGCGGGGACACAGATGATCCGGCGCCAGGACCAGGCAGGCGAGTAATCCGGGCGGCGGGGGGCGGAGCCAAGCCGCGCGAAGCAGGAAGTGGGGCCCCAGGCACAGAGGCGGCACGGGGATCACCAGGCCAGGCAGACAGCCGGCAGAAGAGAGGGCCGAAGGGGAGCAGCACGCAGCGGGCCGGAAGGGGCGGAGCCAAAACGGCCCCAGGAGGAGCGGGGGGGCCAGGGACCGGAACCGGGTGCAGGGAGGCAGCGGCCACAGGCAGGGGGGAGACAGGCACCGGAGGGACCCCCGGACGGGGAGCGGGCCCAACCAGTGGGGCACCAGAGGGAGACACAGGGCTGGCTGACAGCCAGGACACAAGGGGAAGGCAGGAGGGAGCTGCAGGGATGGAGACAAGGGCCACAGCCCGGGCTGGTGGCCAGGTGCGGGAGGAGGAGGGAACCACGGCCCTGAGACCAGGCCAGGCAGCAGGGAGCAGGGGGGACCCCGAGGGCACTTCCGGGCCCCCTGGGGTGGAGTCGGGCACCGGCCAGGCAACGACTTGGGGGCACAGGCGAAGCAGGCAGAGGGACAGCAGGTCCAGGACAAGGGAGACCAGGAGGGACCCACGAAGGAGCCGGTCCGGCAGCAGGCACCCCAGGTGGGGTAGGAGAGGGGAATCCCGGGCCAGGAGTCGGTCAGGTACCAGGGAGAGCTGGAGGCGTGGCACGGCTTTGGGAACAGCCAGGCGCAGAGGAGACAGGGCCAGCAGAAGTCCCACCAGGAGGAGGGAGGGGTCCCGGAGAAGGGAGCACTCCTGTTCTTGTATGTCGCATAGGTGCGGTTCGAGCGGCTCGGGACGTGGACGGTCAAGAGCCAGGTACGCTACGGCAGAGGTACGACGGGCCACCAGGAGTCGTTCTACAAGCAGGGTTCGAAGCGAGAGGCGGCACACGGCCAGAGACGGGTCAGGACGGCGACAGGACACTCGGGAGCGCCTGGCCAGCATAATTACGGCCCCAGAGGCTTCCACAGCCGGGGGACCAGGAGGTGAGCCACAGAGGGACATAGGGCAGGGACCAGCCCAGGTGGGGGACACAGCGGGACTACTGGCAGGGCTGAAACAATTCCTGGCAGGTTGGGAGGGCCAGGGGCAGGGCACAGCAGCGGGGCCGTCCCAGGTTTGGGTAGGTGGGCTAGGAGCGGCAGGGGCCAACCCAGCACCACAGCCCACCATAGCGGCGCCAGGCTCGGCAAGCGCAGCGGACAAAGTAAGTGAGACCCCCGGGACAGGAGGGGACACTGAGGGTAAGTCAGAAAGGGAAAAAGAGAGGGAGGCTTTAGTGAGCAGCATAGCTGAGGCAGCCAGGCAAAACGCATATGTAGCATTTGCTGGCCCCCTAGGGGTACACGTGAAGCAGGAAGTTAAGGAAAAGATATGGAAAGGGGAATATGTGGAATTGTTTTCCCTGCTCCCCCTGGATGAGACCATTGAGTTAAAGGAGGACGAGAAGAAGGATAGTAAGAAAGAGGAGGAGGAAAAGAAGAAGAGGTACAGAAGGCTGCCAAAGACCTTTGGTAATTGGCTCAGGGCCTTCTGTATCCTGGCGAGCATTATTGGGGAGAAACACCCCGAGAGATGCTCGTCACTATTTTGTTACGTGGACGGGATCTGGGAGGCATTCAAGGTCTACGGGGGGCTGGCTTGGTGGCGCTATGACGAGCAGTTCCGTCAACGGCTAGCGGCCAACCCTTCAATGAGGTGGGACCAGATGGACATCACCCTCTGGCTCAAACTCATGATGGCACAAAAGGCGAACCCCTTTCAAAGGGGGGCCGGGGGGCCACAACAGGGTGGCGCCTCGGCCCCCATCAAGCCCGGATGTTGCTGGCTATTCAATGATAGCCAATGCAAGTGGGGCGCATCGTGCAAATACAAGCACGAATGCTCCGGATGTGGAGGGGCGCACTCATACCAGCGTTGCTTTAAGAAGGGAAAGGTGTCAGGCAAACCAGGCGAGTCTTCCAAAGGGGAGGACACCAGTGAGGCTAGGCGCGATGCAGCCGTGGCTAGACCGCTACGCTAGGCGGGAGGAGGCAGCTTTGATCGAGTCAGGCTTCAGGGAGGGGTTTAGGATTCCATTTAGAGAAAGGGGGGGGGTGCTGGTTCTACGTAACTTAAAGTCCGCTAACGAATACCCCGGGGTGGTACGGGAAAAATTAGAGAAGGAAATCACACTAGGCCGGGTAGCAGGCCCCTTTGAAACCCCTCCCATGATGAACTTGAGGGTTTCGCCTTTGGGGGTGGTCCCAAAGAAGGAACCAGGCAAGTTCAGGCTGATCCACCACTTGTCATACCCCAAGGGTGGATCAGTTAATGACGACATCGACAAGGAGCTGTGCTCCGTGTCATATACCTCCTTTGACCAGGCGGTGGCGGTAGTTAGGAAGGCAGGAAAGGGGGCGCTAATGGCAAAGGCCGACATCGAGTCGGCGTTCCGTTTGCTGCCCATCCACCCCGACTGTCATCACCTGTTGGGTTGCTGGTTTGAGGGAGCCTTTTTCGTGGACCTATGCCTTCCCATGGGGTGTTCCATCTCCTGTGCCTACTTTGAGGCCTTCAGTACATTCCTGGAATGGGTGATTAGAAGGAAGGCAGGGTACAGCTCGGTGGTCCACTATCTAGACGACTTCCTTTGCGTGGGACCAGCTTCCTCAGACATCTGTTTCCACATCCTCGATACCCTCCGGGAGGTTGCTGAGGAATTTGGGGTTCCCCTCGCGGCTGACAAAACTGAAGGCCCCGCCACAACGATGCAGTTCTTAGGTTTGGAGGTGGACTCGGAGAAAGGGCAATGCCGGCTCCCAGTCAGTAAGGTCACCGATCTAAGGGAGGAGGTTGGGAGAATGAGGCAGACTAAGAAACCCACCTTGAGGCAGGTGCAGTCGCTCCTCGGCAAGCTGAATTTTGCGTGTCGGGTCATACCAGCAGGCAGAGTGTTTAGTAGAAGACTGGCTCGCGCAATGGCTGGCGCCACGGCCCCGCACCACCATGTGCGGCTGGGCCGGGAGGTGAGGGCAGATTTGGGAGTATGGGAGGTGTTCCTGCGCAACTTCAATGGCGTGGTCCTGTTCCAGGCGCCAGAGGCAACGGCACAGGAGATGCAGCTTTTCACAGATGCGGCAGGGAGTGTAGGCTTCGGGGCATACCTAGCAGGCCAATGGTGCGCGGAGAAGTGGCCCCCGGAGTGGGTGGAGTCTGGATTGGTCAGGAACCTGGCCTTTCTGGAACTGTTCCCGATAGTGGTAGCCTTATTTGTATGGGAGCAGGAGCTGAGAAACAGGAGCATAGTGTTCTTCTCCGACAATTTAAGCGTAGTGCAAGGGATCAACAATTGGTCTGCCTCGTCGCCACCGGTACTGCGCTTGCTGAGAGTCCTAGTACTGCGCTGCTTCAGGTTGAACATCCGGTGCAGGGCAAGGCATGTAGAGGGAGTAAAAAATGTTATAGCTGATGCGCTCTCTCGCTCTCAATGGGAGCGGTTTTGGCAGGTGGCGCCGGAGGCAGAGAAGGAGGGCTGCCCTTTCCCACATCATCTATGGCAGCTGGGGAACGGAAGTTAATGGAGCTGGTGGAGAAGTCAGTGGCCAGAACTACATGGGCGGCCTACAGTAAAGTGTGGGAGGAGTGGAAGCAATTGGAGCTTTGGGCTGGGGGTTTCGGGAATGCCACCGACCGGAGGGACGCATTGATTTGGTATGTAGGCTGGCTAGCGGAAGGGGGGAAGTCAGTAGCCGTGATCGAGAAGCGCATGGCAGGTTTGGCCTTTTTGTTTAAATTGGGAGGGATGGAAGACCTAACTAAGGATTTTATCATCAGGCAGGCATTACGGGGCCTTAGGAAGGGGAGGGTGACACGGGACGCAAGGCGTCCCATTTCCTTTGAGCTGTTGCAGAAAATACAGGCGGTGCTGCCCCAATGTTGTAAGTCCGAGTTTGAGGTGCAGCTGTTTCAGGCAGTTTTTGCGCTAGCCTTCTTTGGGGCTTTCCGGGTAGGTGAGTTAGTAAGCAGCAGCAAAAAGGTACCAGGGGGTTTAAGGGCAGAAGACGTGAGGGTGCTGGAGTCTGAAGTACAAGTACGGTTACGAAGGTCCAAAACAGATGTGTGGGGGAAAGGGGTGGACGTGGTCTTGCATAAATTGGATGGCGGTGTGGCATGTCCAGTGGGGTGCATGGGGAGGTACCTAGGCATACGGCCCGAGTTGGGGGAGACTTTGTTCATCCATGGGGATGGGAGCCCATTGACACGCTTTCAGTTTACCCGGGTACTGCGGATGGGTTTGCAGGCGGTGGGAGCGCAGCCGGCTGACTTCGGCACTCACTCGTTCCGCATTGGTGCAGCGACTGAAGCAGCGCGGTTGGGGCTAGGTGATGACATAGTGATGAGAATCGGTAGGTGGGAGTCGAGGCGGTTTAAGAGCTATGTGCGGCCAGCGCTGCTGGTTTGATGTTGGTACAGTTTAAAAAAAAAAAAAAAAAAAAAAATTTGGAGAGGTGGTTGGTTCAAGGGGAATACCTTGTACCATACGATGGTGGTATCTGTGTTCATGTTTGTTTCCTTGACCAGGTGGCAGGATTGCGGTGTGGCTGATCGGGCATTCATTCATCTATCGAGCCAGAAGGAGAGCCGCAGTTAAAAAACCTGGATTGCAGCTGGGCTTTCCCGAAGGCAAGGTGGGAGTGCACTGGTTCGGTGTTCGAGGCATG
Organism: Xenopus tropicalis; assembly: GCF_000004195.4. Lineage (NCBI taxonomy): Eukaryota > Metazoa > Chordata > Amphibia > Anura > Pipidae > Xenopus > Xenopus tropicalis. The sequence continues at coordinate 53,455,204 of NC_030680.2, forward strand.
CGGTGGCCAGGGGTCTGGTCCACCCTGCTTCAAAAGGTGAAGGCCGGGCGGCGCCCGGACATACTGGTAATACACGCTGGCGGGAATGATATGGGGTTAGTTCCTCAGAAGGATTTGGTTATGGCGATGAAAAACGATTTGGACAGGATAAGGCGTATGTTTCCGGATATAGTGATTGTTTGGTCAGAGATGGTGCCGCGGTTAGTGTGGAGACATGCCAGGGATGGGCAGAGGATTGAGAGGAGCAGGGGCAAGGTGAACAAATTGTTGGCAGCTTTCGTGAGAAAGTTTAATGGGGTGGTAGTGAGGCATAAGGCCCTGGAGGAAAAATTACCCGGTTACTACTGGAAGGACGGGGTCCACTTGTCAGATGTAGGGACTGACCTATTTAACTTAGCACTGGGTGAGGGAATCGAGAGGGCCCTAGGGCGGTTTGTTGGCGGGTCGTGGCAGGCTTGAGGAGTCAAGCGGCCACGCCGGTGGCGGAGGGTACCTTACTCCGTGCCCTCAGGGGGAAGTTTGAGTTGTCAAGGAGACTGTAGCCCGGTAGGCCTGGGGGTCCTGATCGGCAGTTAGCCTCGGTTTAGGTCGGGGGAAAAGGAGGCAGGAACCAGGCGTTACGTTCAGGCTCAGGGATTGTTGTTACTGTAAATGTTGGGTATTGTAAATGTTTGTTATACAAACGGTTCTGTACAAGTTTATAATGTTAAAATGTTAACGGATGTAAGTTATTGTTAATAAATAAATAACTGCGGCCTTCTCTTCCCAAACTACAGCGTCTATGTGTGTGTCCGGGAGAAAGTTGGGGGGCGGGGGGCTAAAACAGGAAAGGGGGTTAAGGGCTGCAAGCTCGATGCTGCACCTGTCAGGGGGCCCAATGACCCGTAACAAGTGTAGGGAAGCAGGGCATGACAGGGTTAAGGAGGGCAGCCCGCCCCCCTTTCCCGCTCTTCCTTTGGGTTAATGGTGCTGGCCAATGAGGGGCCTGGAAATTCCCGGGCTTAGTAAGGGGAGGGGTAACCAAGGCAGCATACCTTCAGTTTGTTCCAGGCAGCGTGAGGATCGGCAGCTCGTGACGTCCCACCCTCCCTCCCTATAAAACGGGGGTTGTTTTGTCGCAGTTAGCGGAGGGTACCTTACTCCGTGCCCTCAGGGGGAAGTTTGAGTTGTCAAGGAGACTGTAGCCCGGTAGGCCTGGGGGTCCTGATCGGCAGTTAGCCTCGGTTTAGGTCGGGGGAAAAGGAGGCAGGAACCAGGCGTTACGTTCAGGCTCAGGGATTGTTGTTACTGTAAATGTTGGGTATTGTAAATGTTTGTTATACAAACGGTTCTGTACAAGTTTATAATGTTAAAATGTTAACGGATGTAAGTTATTGTTAATAAATAAATAACTGCGGCCTTCTCTTCCCAAACTACAGCGTCTATGTGTGTGTCCGGGAGAAAGTTGGGGGGCGGGGGGCTAAAACAGGACTGCAAGCTCGACGCTGCACCTGTCATGTAAGTACAGATGTATGCACTGGTAAAGCTAGAAGCTAGAGGTCCATCTCTCTTAGGGAAAACTTATGCAGAAACAGTTCAGGTACCACAAGGAAAAAACACAGATAACTGATTTAAATACTGGACCATATGTAGTCGACCTATTTGAAGCATTAACATGTTGTGTCATTTATTCATCTTTGACCCAGCCAAAAAGAAGTATTACTTTAGCATTTCTTGCCAAGGGCCAAGCAGGTGGAATCCCTGCATTTCATACTTGGAGACCCTATTAATGTAAAAAAATATTGGAATTGATTTAGTAAAGATGAGACAATGTCTGTGACCTGGCGCCCTTTCTCATGTGCTTGTTCTCTTTCGCGGGATTAACATTTGGTTTCATGATGTCTCTTATAAAGTTACTTTGCATGGAGGCCAAAACTGAATCCTGACATGAAAGCTTATGGACTCTGAAAATCATCAGCTTAGTGCCGGCCAAACCAATCTTGAAGGGTAATATTATATTTCTCATTTGGAACAGTGTGCTCTTATAAATATTTTTAGTACTAACATAATTTAACTGTTTTTGATGTGATGCAGATAGTTCTGTAAATAAAGGCTGACAGCTGTGCTACGCCTTTGTCTGTTGGAGCCTGCTGGTAGTTATAGTTTAAACACTGATAGAGAACCATAAATGACAGATGTCTGATGAAACATGTACTGTACAAAGCTGCTTGCCTTAATGATTCACTGCTATACTACCATCTACCCTGCATTATACTTTTTAGAGTTAACTTCCCAATGGCACCCATTTTTAAAATTTTTTTTGCTCTGCAGGCCTCAACCTTTGCATTTCAACTGCAATCTGGTTGCTAGGGTTTAATTACTCGAGCAACCAGGCAGCATTTTGGAAGTCAGAATGGCAGATCAATAGTAGAAGACCTAAAAATTATAAACAAGAGTAAAAATCTGCTTTCTCATTGAAAGTGACCCCAATTAACAGACAACATTCTCATTTTTAGGATGGATATACAATGGAAAAAAATGCAGTATTCCTTAGAAAAGACAAAGCTAGAACATACCAAAGTAAAAAATAATATAAAGGTAAACATTACCTTTAACTACAAGCCTCCTTCATATAAATTCTATATTCTGACCTTTGAGCTGCATTATTACTTTAAACCTTGCCATACTGAGATTTGCTCATTTGGCAAGATTGCCAAATGAGTAAATCTCCTTCTTTTTTTTAGTCACTCTTGCACTGGGCCATTCCTCCCACACCCTGAGCAAAGCATATGCCACCTACACACTGAGGGGTATATTTATCATGCTGTGTAAAAAGTGGAGTAAAACATCACCGGTGATGTTGCCAATCAGATGATCTGCTTTGATTTTCTAACTGTTGAAATCTAAATGTTAATGTAATGTAATGTAATGTAACTCCACTTTTTACACAGCATGATAAATATACCCCTGGGCTGATCTGATTATGGACACATACACAGGCCAATATGCTGCCAGTTCTGAAGGGATCAAGTCGGCAGCTTTTATCGGCCTTTGTATGGACAGCTGTATGTTGGTGTTTAATAAAAAGCATAAATAGAATTCAAATTGCAAATACAATAATACAAATATTTTTGGTTTTAAAAAATGTCACCACTTTAACTGCCCTTTGTTATTTCGGTTTAAAATAAATAGTGTAGATGTTATTTTATCAACAACTGTAATGTAAAATGACAGAGGCAGGGCATCTCAGTGTCCATTTAAAATGTGTAAAATGTATCTTACAACAAAAGCATTGGGACAGTAAATATGCAAAGATATTGCGTGGTTTTGACTAACAGCTCATAGTAGTTGTTTGTAGGTTTGACAAATGTCCTTGAATGTCCCATCCCACTCACCCAGACAGAAGAAGCATCTGGTGATGAGTCAGAATTACCCAAACGCTGGGCTAGAGCAGGATCTCGATATGGTCTGCTTACAAATGTGACAATGTCTGTAAGTTCCAGTGTGTTACACTGTCAGGCTTGAGAGACTTTAACCAAAACCATGTTCAAGAGCAACTAAAGCAACATTTTCACAATCTGTTCAAAGAAAATGTCAAGCAGAGAAAAGAGATGATTAGCAAGTTTCTATTATAAAGGTTGCTGTGGACAGCACTTTTATCTCAGGCAGCAACATGCCGAGTGCCAGAGATACAGATCTCAAAAAAAGCTTTGAAAACAAAACATGTTTTTTACTCAAATGCAAGCTTTAGCTCACACTGTGTATCCTGTGACCAAAGAAAAGGCAAGTACAGCCATGTGTTGCCATTGGTCAGTGTAACAGTCAAATTGCAAGGGCAGGGGGCTATCCTAGTGGCCTCATGTGTGATGCATTAATTGTCAGTAGCTTTGGCTTTTTTAGTTTTGGTTTTTGCCATAACAAATGATCTGTATATTTGAGAAAAATGACAAATCATTAGGTTCAAACTGCTTGTGTGTGGTTCTGTATACTCTGTACATCTTTATAGCAGTACTACAGTTTTTGCTGTATAGTTTCTTGCATTCCCCCTGCTCCATAGAAGGTAGATGCATTTCAGGTAATTATGTGGCTGTAACAATTAGTGGATACAGAAATGGATCAGGTAGGTAGATATCTGTGTACAGCTTGTACACAGCCCTGTGCAATCATGAGCACATAAACAGGCACTATATGATTTGGCAACAAAGGCAAAACACAATAAATATAGGGCCAGTGGCATAACTATTAAGGAAGCAGACCCCATGGCAGGAAGGGAGCCTGCTAGGGGGTCCTTGAGGAAGAGCCGCTAGTGACCAGTGATTTTGTGTGTGATGCAGGTGACCAGCAATTTCACTTGGGAGGGGGGCAGATGAAAAGAAATGGCAGGTGGACCGGCTCACAATGTTACACCACTGTATAGTGCAGCAGTGGTTGTCAGATTTTTTTGGTTCAAGATCCCCTTGGAGCTCAAACATTTGATTAGGGCCCCTTTATCTCATACAAGGTTACAGACCACTATATCCCCCATAAGTAATAAATGTATGCTCAGGTGCAGTAAACTATACCAACCACTAAAATGTTTACTTCTAAAGAGATGAACAGGATGCTGTAGGGCAGAGCTGTCCAACTTCTGTGGTCCAAAGAAAATTCTCTAGCATACTTAGTGGAGGGCCGCTAATGGAAGCCAGTTTTGACCATTCTCCCTTTTAAAACCGCACCCCACTTCAAACCACACCCATGTTACCACAATGGTGGTAGTGCAGCAAAAACTCAAATGCTTGGTCCTCACTGCAGGGATATCAACCGTCATTCATATGTGAAAGTATTATATTATGTCATGTTAAGACACACCCTTAAATCTATAGGCCTCCTCCTCCCCTGTGAATAGCACAGCAACCCCCAGCACATAATTACATACCTTAGGGACCATTTAATGGCTATTTCCAACTGCTAATAAACTCAGAACAAGCCCCTGCCAGGTTCATCTCCCACAGGCAGCATAAGGCAGGCAGAGTATGGCACACACAGGCAGGGCTCTGCCTGCCCTACCCTGTCTGTGTGAGCCATACCCTGCCTGCCCTATGTTGCCTGTGTGTGCCATACACAAAGGCAGCATAGTTTGGGCAGTACATACAGTGACACAATGCTGGCACTGCTCCTAAAGTCTGAGGTGTGAACAGGGAAACAATGTGGGGGGTTACAGTCTGAGCCTGAGGTGTAAACAATGCAGAGATTAAAGGTGTGAACAGGGCAGGGGATTACGTGTTGAAACAATAGAGTGGGACAGCCTGAATCTAAGGTCTGACCCATGCAGGGGGCTAGTTAATCTCAGTACTGGTACCATTTAAAGCTTTCACAAAGGTAAGCCATCAAAGCAGGCAGACAAGTGGGGGCCACACAGAGGTGGCTCCCATGCTGCCAGTTGGACAGCACTGCTGTAGGGGATTAAGCCTGTTTTAAATTTTGCACCTTTTAGTACAGAAATAATCGTCCATTATCTAGAAGAGCAAAAAAAGTAATTTTCGGAAAATATCACCTTTTTTTAGCATTCAGGCTGAGCCTTCCCACCAACTGCTCCAGACATCCCCTCTGCTTTAGGGTGTATTTGCCTGCAAGGCCTAAACTATGGGCAAGCAGGAGAGGAACATGCCCAAGCACAATTGTAAAGGAAGGGAACAGAAAGGACCAGGGCATATGAGCAGCTGTGTGGATGAAGAAGCAGTGGCAGCTGGGAGGTAGGTAGTTGATGTGGAGACCAAGCTGGGGGGTAGGGAGGAAGGCAGGAATCCAAGCCAAGTAATATTTGTCTTGGGCTTAAAGTTGAGTCACCAGATGTTTGAGAACTACCCTTTTTAGCATGTGATCACCTTTGATTCTATGTGAGAGGATACTGGGAGTTGTAGTCCTGCAATATCTAGGGACCAAAGATAAAAAAACAGTGGAATAATTGAAGCTACAATTTTGGGTGTTTGAACCCCCTGCGATATTCATGAACTGCATGTGTGCAATTCTCACAAAGCTGTTATGAAGAAATGTCATACAGGTTATTTTATCTAGACAACAAGAAAATCGGAAGAGCAAAAAGTTTGTTCAGCCCTGTATTGAAGTGTGTATGTTTGATTATTATCTTGGTATTAAAAAGGTACTGCACCAGAAATTGGTTTCGGCACTTCCTACAGATATTTATATACTGTGAACAAGAAAATCAGATTGTGGTAGACAATAATACATGAAATAAATGATTGTGGTATTATTTGTGCATATTCAGCCTTTCCATCACTCTAAGGCACTCTTTATCTGATGCATTAGTCATCATGTTACATATATTTATTGAGCAGATAACATTTAAAGTTTAAGTCTCCAGAATGTGTCATGCTGTACAAATAACAAATTTCTATAATGTTTTGATTTCTCATTTCATGAATTCAGTTCATTTATATTCAGGGATAATTCTAGAAATCCCATTTTTACTTATCCATGGGGTACTTTACTAAATAAACACATTGTTTCTAAAGGAATGAAAACAAAGAACAGTTCTTGTTCTTGAAAATCTCTCTGCTCTACATTGACAATTTCACTCTTTCTGTGCTGAGATCTTTGAATCCATATGACTTTTATAAACCTTATAAACAAATGCTAAATGAGAGATGGGTTAATTTATTTATTGTTTTAGTGAAGCAGCCTCATCTTGTTGGTTATATGTAAAGATAAACCCTATGACCATTTGGATAAATTGGCAGCATTGTTGAGAAAGGAAAGGGAGGGTGATGGACTGTGGCCAAAAGAGATGTCCTTTCTCTTTCTGGGAATATGATGTTGGGAACAGCTAGCTGTCCAACCAACTGAGTTTCCATTAAGTCACAGGTAATACAAGGAAACACCTGGTGAGGAAAGAGAAAACGACGGCAGAGTGACTAGACAGTTTAACTACACCAGTGACGGGATAGTGATTGCAGAACCATGGGTTAACAGCAGAACATAATGACAGGAATTAATGACTGCTATGGGAATCATGCAATTGCTATTATAGAGTTACACACACCATACAAGATTTTAAAATAAAAAACTAACGTCTGTAATAATTGCTGTATTGAATATCAAAACTAATTACTGATATGTTTTAAGAGCTTCTCTAAACAGGGCAATCGGGTCCGCTGAAATTTGGTTCTTGCCAGGTAGATAATAAGTAGTTGTGAGTAAATTCTTTTCACCAGGCATGCATTTGTGACAAAATTCTGCATTTTGCCATCACAAAAATTCACCATGGAAAAAAATTGCCAAAAAAACCCACGCTGCAAAAAAAAAAAGCCTATTTACTTTACTGTATTTGGAGAAAGAAAAAAACTTTAGAATAGAAAAAACACCCAAAAATATCTCGTGGTAGCCATGGAAAACTGCCCATTTACTTCAATGCATTTTACAAATTTTTCAACAGTTTCGTTAATAATATGATTACCAGTGAACCAATAAGAAGTCCATTGTGCTGGAGTGGTCTGTGCCCTAAAATGTAATTATCTACCTCGCAAGAATCAAACATGGAATAATTTCAGTTTCACTATTTGCCCTGTTTAGCTCCAGAAATAACACAAACCATAGATGGTACTTGAATATACCATTTGTCAAAAGGCAAATACAACACAAGCCCTATTTTTGTGAGTTCATGTTAACAAAAGGGTATGCTGGACCTTTAAAGAATTTACTGCAATGAATATTAAAAGAAAATAATGAGAATATCTTCATTATTCATTGGATTGAATGCTATACTTATATTGTACCTTAGTTATGTGAAAGCCTGTGAGGTTGTCCCAATATGGAGAGTGCCATCATAGCCTGTTCAACTCACCACACCATGCAATAATAGATTATAGATCCCTTTTGGCACCTTGTAATAGGGCTATAAATGCAAAAGGAAGCCTGCAGTAGGCAATAAGTACCTTGCTTCCAGCTGCCAGTGGGGCAATGGTTTTTTAGGCAAGGCTAAAACTGGAAGCTAAGCCAGTAATATATTTATAAAATCTGTTGGTGGTTGCGATATACAAAGGGAAATATGAATGAGATCTTAATATTTTTATTAGATGAATCTGTGTGTGGGGGGGGGGGATGAAAGGTAATGAAAGATAATGTAAGGTAGCCCTTTAAGTGGGTATTCAACAAAGTAATACATTGAAGAGGCAGTTAAATATAGTGAAAGCTATTCTAAGCAACTCTACAGCAAGGGAAAGCACCACTACTTATTCAAGAAATATAAAGTATGCCCAGGTTCGGATGACATTTAAAGTCTATGCAAGATGATGCGCTCTGGGGAATTAACTTGCACTTTAAATAAAAAGGAGGGGAAGACCTTAATGACCCAAAAAGAAAAGCTATCCTGCAAGTGAATGAAAAGTATTTCATGTCATGTTACTGGGCAAAAGCGGTGTCTCTCAGTTGCAGTCAGAGACAAGCACTTTAGTTTCATTCCTTCAAGGTGATAGCTTTCACCCATTCCTTTAAGTATCATTACAGAGGAAAACATGCCAAGTGATCAACTACCAGTGTAAGTTCTGATGACAGAATGTTTGCTCTAGATTATGCAATGTGTAAAATGATGGCATCACTTCAATGCTGGAAAGAAGTTGTTTCTTTCAAATCACTTTTGTGTGTAGTTGGTCACTCACTTATATAAGTTCTTCTGTGACACTCTATTATGAGTTATTTAGTTATTATCCCCAAAACTGTTTATTATTAAGATAATAAAGGGCATATCCAGAGTTACAGGGGAAACCAAATAGTATTTAGTACTAATTCACAAGTTTTGGCTGCAAGTACAGAAAGATTTTCCTGACCATCTCGAATTACCATTGCACTGCATGAAAATGGAGCAAATCTGGGTCCTGATCTGGCAAGCAAATATAACAACTTGGGGGCACATTTATCAAAGTACGATTGTTTCAGATTACAAAAACTTTTTATTTTTTTAAAGTTTTCGTATTGTGCATATTTTTTGCGACTTTTTTGTTAATTTGAGCAACCTTTTCGTACTGCGACAATTTGTGTGACAAAAACGTATTTGTCGCGCCAAGTATGAAAGTTTTGGATTTATTCAAGCTTTGGTATTGTGACTTTCCTTGGGCAAGGTTGGAGCTGCAGAGTGCCATTGAGTCCTATGGGAGGCTTCAAAAAACATGCACAGAAGGATCAAAGCCAGAAAGGTTTTCCCGCCGTTTAAGATCATATTAAAATTTTGTGACTTTCAGATCGCCAGTATGATATTATCGTGACTATTACGATTTTTTTCATGAGCATTTTTGTGACATTTTCGATTATCAGGAATTATCGTGTTTAATTCAAATTTTACCCATTTCGGGATTCAAACTAATACTTTGATGAATCTACCCCTTAGTCTACTTAGGATAAGTAGAAGAGGCAAGAAGGAGAGAATCGAGAAATGCAGAACAGCATGTTGGAAAGTAATCTTTAGCATAGTATCACTTTATTTTAAGTAGTTTTAAACAAATCACATAGCTTTCAGGTCCTTGTCGTAAATGTATGAAGTATTCAGACCCTGACCTGTTTTGTGGTGATTTTACCTATGATGGCATTTATCTAAAACCTAATAATTGGTTTCATATTTTTTATTCTACCAGTTTAGTAAAATAATGTATCTGGGGAAATGTACAATATTAGAAATGTTTGACCAATTGTTATTAACTCTTTGGAGTGCTAAAAATTTCTCATAACCAGGTTCCTGAGTGTAATTGTCTTTGAAATGTCTTTGTGCCAATAACTTACTCTTTACACTGAAAAAAAATATGAGGGATCAGAACCCATAATCTCAGTGTAACTGATTTCCCATGTCTGGTTTTGGAACATGTGGTCAAATAAATTATAGTTTGGACCTTTTTCCAAGACCCCAAAGTGGTGGCTAAAACTCAAGTAATTGTAGCCATAGTATGAATGTTAGAGTCATAAAGTTTTGTGATATAAATGATACATTTGATGGATTGCCCCTTACTTTAGGTGACAGCAGTACCTTACAATCATGAATATATCTGCAATATTTTACCTCCAGCTGGATCTCCCTCATGTGCCATTCTGTAAATTTTAATACGTGTCATTCTTGATTCATCTTTGATTTACTAAATCTCCCTTTACTTTGAAACCCATTAATTATAAGGCAGATTATATTCCATTATATATATTATATTCTAGTTTTGGCTTTGCTGTTTTCTTGGCTTTTGAAGCTGTCTGCTTCACCACTTCTCTGTCTAGATTTTTTTTGGATCTGCCAGTTGGATTCTATGACATCCGCAAATATCTTTCATTTTCATCATCTAAATGTGATGTCAAGCTCATAAAAGCAGGGAAGTCATGCATCTCTTGTGTAGTGTGGTAATATTACACAAAATTATTTTTAATGCTTGGAAAATATATTAACTCCGTTCTCTTAGCAAAGCAAACACTTCTGAATTGCTGCTGCAGTAAATGGCTAAATGCTGAGAGAAAATAACTCCTTACCGTTTAATTCATTACTTTAATGAGTGTGATTCCTTTATTCAATCACTTCATCCATTTACCATTAACTACTACAATTTAATTAGTCTATGCATAAGGATTAACAAAAAGATCTGTGGTTTCAAATCCAAATAAACCCTTAGTTTTACTTGTTTAGTAATTAATCTCATATTGATCATGGGCTTAGGTTTTGATCGCGAGCAAATTCCGTTTCCTATATCGTTATACAGGTATTACAGGTAAATTACACACCAGGATTATTAATAAACATTCATTATTGCATTCTGTTAGCTGTACTGGAACCCTATTACTGATTCATTGCTTTCAGAACAGTGGCCTTAAATTTGTTTTTACAGAGGGATTCACCTTTAATTGAATGCTGACACTTAAACAAAACTATACTCTCAATATCTATAAAGATATATTGCATAAAACAGTTCACGTGTAAAACACTGATTTATCTAAATAAACCAACCTTTTTCATAAAAATATACTTTTTTAAAGTACAGGTATGGGACCTGTTATCCAGAATGCTCGGGACCTGGGGTTTTAAGGGATAAGGGATCTTTCTGTAATTTGGATCTCCATGCCTTAAGTCTGCTAAAAATCATTTAAATACTAAATAAACCCAATAGGATTGTTTTGCCTCCAATAAGGATTAATCATACATTCGTTGGGATCAAGTACAAGGTTCTGTTTTATTATTACAGAGAAAAAAGAAATCATTTTTAAAAAATTAGAATTATTTGCTTATAATGGAGTCTTTAGGAGATGGCCTTTCTGTAATTCGGAACTTTCTGGATAAGGGGTTTCTGGATAAGGGATCCTACCTGTATGTGCTATTTGGTAATGCTGAATAGAAAACTGGGCCCCAGTGGAGTTTACAATCTAAGGTCCCTATCACATTCCCACACAGTAGGCCAGTTTTATCAGCAGTCACTTAACCTGCCTTTTAATCATTTAAAATTTGTAATTAATATATATTAAATCATTTTAAGAAAAGCATTTACAATTTAAGATGAATCATGTTAAACAAATAATTCAAATTTGTAATATTTCTCTGTAATAATAAATCAGTACCTTGTACTTGACAGTAACTAATCTGCACGAATCCATAATGGTGGCAAAATAATCATATTGCATTTATTTAATGTTTAAAGCATTTTTAGCAGAGTTAAGGTATAGTGATCCAAACTGCAGAAAGATCCCTTATCTGACAAAATTCCCAGGTCCCAAGCATTCCAAATAATAGACCCTAAACCTCTATATAGAATATTCTATTTTGTGTGATTTGACCCAACCATGAATTGGTTTGGAGGGGGTGAGGTACCTTAATACTTTCACACACAATTCTCCAGTACATTTAAAAAACTGAAGTATTCTCAGAAATGCCAGGGTCACTGATTCTAAATATATATATATTATGTATAACTTTATAATACTTCTGATTGAGCTGTATTGAGCTGATTTGAGCTATATTAAAAGGGGTATAGATTCACAGGAGGAGGGGATTATTCTTCCCCTTTACAGAGCGCTGGTAAGGCCCCATCTAGCATATGCTGTTCAGTTTTGGTCTCCGGTGCTCAAATGGGACATTAGTGAATTAGAGAGGCCAGAGAAGGGCAACTAAGCTGGTAAAGGGTATGGAAAGTCTCAGTTATGAAGAAAGACTGGCCAAGTTGGGTCTGTTTACACTGGAGAAGAGGTGCTTAAGAGGTGACATGATAACTATGTATAAATATATAAGGGGATCATATAATAACTTTTCTAATGCTTTATTTACCAGTAGGTCCTTCCAATGGACACGAGGGCACCCACTCCGTTTAGAAGAAGGGAGGTTCCATTTAAATATTCGGAAAGGATTTTTTACAGTGAGAGCTGTGAAGTTGTGGAATTCCCTCCCCGAATCAGTTGTGCTAGCTGATACATTATATACCTTTAAGAAGGGGCTGGATGGCTACTTAGCAAGTGAGGGAAACAGGGTTATGGGAGATAACTCTTAGTACAAGTTGATCCAGGGACTGGTCCAATTGCCATCTTGGAGTCAGGAAGGAATTTTTTCCCCTCTGCGGCAAATTAGAGAGGCTTCAGATGGGGTTTTTTGCCTTCCTCTGGATCAACTAGAAGTTAGGCAGGTTATATATAGGCATTATGGTTGAACGTGATGGACGTATGTCTTTTTTCAACCCAACTTACTATGTTACTATGTTACTATGATTATTAAATGGAAAGCTGAATCAATTTTTGGCTTCATGCTCAAAAACCCCTCACAAACTCTATCAAACTTTATTAAAATATTTTACGATACAAAAAAAATCCCAACATGATTCGTAAAGGTTCCCATCAGTTAAACAGAATGGAATGGTGACTGTATCCTGTTAATAGACTTATACTGTACCTGGCTGGAAATTACATTGTATATTTAACAAATGGTTTGTGTATATGAAGCCATAATTTAGTTAGCCCTATCAATGTCCATTGAGACAAAGATATGAAAACAAATTTTGTCCAGTTATACAGTACCATAATAGAGGAAGGAAATGAATTGCAGCCAAGTCGTTATCTATAACCACATCTGTGTTATACACTTTCCGTCATAGTGGCTTTTTATTTTTCTTGGTCTGGATATTATAACACATGTTCATATCCCATCAGACATGTATCTATGAATACTAAGAACATAGTCTTACATATGTATCTGCAATTAAACAGTGATGCTAAAGTTCATCATAAATAAATACATGTTTTGTATCTCAATAATATACCAGTGCTGCTATAAATTTAGTAGTGCTCTATTGGCTATATATAGCCAGTAAGCATAGGATGATACCTGGGTGCCAGTGCATATTTGTAATAACTTTTGGGTGTCCCTGAGGAAAGTTCCAGTTAGGAACTGAAACGTTGCACTAAATAAACCTCTTTTTATATGACCTTTTGTGGAAATCCCTGTGTGTGCCGTCACTCTATGTTGTATATATATATATATACTCACAGGACATTACTATGGTTATTACTATCACTACTCAAAATAATTTATTTGCAAAACAAAAAAATAAAAAATACTTTTGTGTGAAGAAGTTCTTGACAGAGAGAAGATCGTTGGGTGGCATCTTTGAATTTTGGAGTACATAATAAAATATATAAAATGGTATATTACATTCAAATGTACATGTACATTGCTCTTTTTATTTACACTTTTTTGTGTGGCCATTGATGAAGAAAGCAGCTTTTTCCATTGATGCAATTTGCTTAATAAATTATGGGATTTTTTGCTATATGAAATGTACCACTGTCTATTGTCATGCTTCAGAATAGCTTTTACAAAACTTTATGGAAGCTCACAGTATTATTGATATGTTAATCCATTTTATATGTTACATGATTTCTTTGTTCCAGGATTTTTTTATGCTGGTGATATAGCTTTAGAAGGCTTGGAAAGTATTATATATTTTTGAAATATTTATGCACCTTTTTTTTCTTCAAAATAAACCAGTCCCCTTTTGCCTAATGCTTCCTACTAATAAATGGGAAAAATAAAATGGTCATTAAATAAATATGAAAATCAATACAAATATACAGAATCAACACTTTACAATTCACCTAGGACATGTGACAATAACTTACAATTAAATCACTTTTCCTACACCCCACATGTGATGTTGCATTGCTCTCTATATAACTAATTAGACTGGTCATCTTTTCCAGCAGCCATTTCAAGTTTTTGCTCTTTCACATCCATACACTGAACTTGAGCCCAGTCTTTACACATTGAATGCAAGCTGGATATTACTGTAATGTGTACATCTATATGGATGGCTGATATTGTTTATGTCTGTTTTTTAAATGAAAGAGTATTTTTATATAATACATATTTTTAGTTTTGTGCTTTTAGTATTGTGCCTTTGCATTATGGAATAAGTAAGTGTAGCTTGCTTATTTTTGAAAATATTGGCACATATTTAAAAAGTTTCCTGCAAAATGGTTGATTCATAGCTATATGATTGTGAATGTTTTTAGGAATTAAGATAAATCATCATAAATATGAATTTTCTGAACAGTTTGGATCAACGTAGGCCCCAAATCAAAATATCACATACAGATGCAGCCAAGTTCCTTTACCATGTTGTCGCATTATGTCTCTTCCAGTTATGCCAGGAATAAAAAAAATCTCAAAGTTTGCCACCAAGTGGCACATGTTTAATGGTGGTTTCTATTGTATTTTGCTGGCAAGTCTTTGCACTCTAGCACTGTCTAGAGGCAGGATTTAAAGGAGAAGGAAAGGCTAAGTCACTTATCACTGGGGGTGATAAAAAAGGTTAGGCACCCCCAGTGACTTTAATCACTTACCTTTTACCCAGCGAGCAAGCGCTTCCTTCTTCTTGTTTCGCGTGCTTGCGCATGCACAGTAGAGTTAAAAGCCGAATATAAACAAGAAAGTCTGCCTTTTCACTCTACTGCGCATGCGCCGGTCCAGGGATTTCACCGACAGAAGAAAGAGGAAAAAGGAAGCGCTCGCTACAGGTACCCCGAGGTACAAGGTAAGCGATTTAAGTCACTTAGGGGTGCCTAAATTCGAAAACTTGCTGGCTACATCTGTACAAAGCATCATTTCTGACATTTCAATCAAATACATGCCTGCAAAATCTCCTTGGATTCTAGGAATATCATAAATATAAATTACAGGGGTCCTCTTAATAGTTTGATACCCAAAATGCACAGTATTAATAAATTATGTGTCATGTTAAGACTCCCACAATGGAAATAACACATAATAATATTCATGGCTACTGCTGCAAAAAAAAAAAAAAATCACATTGCCTGATTTTACTGTATCTGTCATTAGGCCCCCTAAGTGCAAGATGACCACAGAAAACCATACATATTTTTGGAAGTGCAAAATATGTCTTTATACTACCAAATTGTTAATTTAAGCTGAAGAAAGCTAGCAGTTTTTATAGCATTCCTGAAATTTGCCTCAGAGCTTTCACTTTACAGCATATTAACTCTAACATGTCATTGGTTTCAAAAATGAAACATTATAAAGGAATTCCTGCAGTCTGTTGAATAATTCCAATTATGTGGCATATGGAAACTCCAAATACTGAACACAACATTTTAACACACAAAAACAAGTCATCAAAAACAATTCAAAATGTAGCAAAAATCAATAAATATTCAATATTCAATAATACCAATGAAAGCAACAAAAAATATTGCCTAAGTTCTACTAGTCTCACTGTGATTCACTGATCACACAGTGATAAGCAAATCTGTCCTGTTTTAGCGAAAAATCTGTGAATATTTAAAAGATTCGAGAAACAAAGTCTCTCGCATGAAAAAAAAAATGTCGCGCAACAATTTTTTTGACATTTGCAACAATTTTTGGTTGTGCACAATTTTTTTCCTGAATCCATGCCTGCTGAAAAATTTTGCCTATCACTAGCTATGAGTAGAATAGTAAAATAAAAAATGTAATTGCCTACCACAGGTAAATAGAGCTGGCAAATAAGCCAGTGTATTCTAAACTATACCCCCAAACAATGTAGGTCTCTATAAAAATATATTGCATAAACACACTCATATGTAAAACCCTGCTTCATCTAAATAAACCCTTTTCAGAAAAATATACTTTTTAAGTAGTATGTGCTATTGGGTACTCCTAAATAGAAAACTGCAACTTTAAGAATTAAGGGCCGCCTCCTGGGATCATAGGATTCACAGTGCACACAAACAAGCCAAGGCACACATACATGCTAGGCCCCATCAGCCAATTAATGGACAGAGTTCTGTCTTCTGATTCCACACTACTTGCAGATACAGTTAGCGCTGCATTATATCTGGTCATGTGATCTCTTACGAAGTACACAGCAGATCTCTAAATGGGGGATCAAGGAAAAGGATGTAAAAAGGCAATATTTACTGATTTATATATTCCAGTTTGTCAAGATTCTTTAATAGGTCTCTTAACATAATATAAACTGTCTGTTGGTTAAGTATTTATTCTGGAGGTATAGTTTTCTTTTAACATAATGTAAAAACTTCCGATGCTCCCATGTATATACTGTATATGGAAGAATGAGGGCTTTGAGCACAAATTTAAGGGTAAGCTGTAGAAAGCTGTAGGTTACTTCCCTTCCTTATACACATCTAGATGTCATGTAGAATGTAAAAAAATCCCAGTCAGGAGATTGCAACTCATAATCATCATAAGCACTTTCTTTTCTTCTGTCTCATGGATACAGGCAGGCCCCTGCTCATATCAAGGGGCTATGTTATAGTAGGGGGACCTAACTTACAGATGTTATGATAATCATAATTGTGTATATTTTCCCTTTTTTGTCAGCATACATTGCACAAGTAATTATCTATTTTGCAGCCTGCTTTTTAGCAAAAGGGTAATACACAAACATAAAATGATTTTGTATTAGACAGGGTTTTTTGTTGGATTTTTCGTAAAATAAATGTAATGCTTTTTTTTATAATTTACTTTGTTTCGGCTTTCATCATTTACAAGCTTTTTAATATTAATGCTAAGCAAATATGTGCATGTGCAATTAATCTGTGAATAACATTACTTTAAGCAATAACACCTGTTTTGATTTGATGCACGTGGCATATTATGGCACGATATCTAAAATAAATGACTGTTTGATAAAGCAGGATGATTGTCTCTTTTGCAAATTAGCTTCTGGTCACCTACAATGTAAGAAGAAACAAGATGCTGCATTTTGGCATGCTGAGCACTGCTGATATTCTCAGCAAAAGGGACATAAAAAGCATTTTGTCATTGTAATGGTGCAGGTGATTTTCACTATTCATTCATAAATCAGGTGGAAGCATATAATTCTATTAAATAGTTTTTTTCCCACTGAATAATTTCAGGGAGAAGGTAAAACCTATCCCAAATGGATAATTATTTTAGCATTTGTCAGCAAAATGTCCCCGGCAACATGCAGTTAGTGTAGCATCTTTGCATAATACCACAATCATCAATGTACCTGGACAATGTCACTGGCAAACAGTTTATGGGGTGTCACTTTAATATATGTTCTGCTTTATGTAAATGACCTATGCTGTGCCTTTCAGGTCTACATTCAACAGCATTGTGTCTGCTCGTTCGTTCACATATGCCTGAGAGCAGGAAAAGCGTAGATAAGGGATTTTGCATTTATGCCCCATTTTGCAGGTCTTCAGTATAGAAATCTCCCTAACCACACATAACAAGCATGAACTTGTAGTTTATCACCAGTGCTACAATAGCAAAATTGGCTGCTGAATATTACACAGGTCAAAAAAATTGTTATTCTTATTTATTTTAAATATAGCCCTGCTAAGGTTGTCAGGAAGGATCCCTGCAGAATAGCAGTTGATTATAGACATGACAAAACATTAATTGATGAGCAATGTAGATACGCAAGATAACTGAAATACTGTAACAGCTAGAAGAATAAAACACTCGTAGAACAATAGAAGGCAGAGAGAATAGCATTTCTCTAACAATGAGGAAGTCTGCCTTTGAAAGTTGGCACAAATATTAGGATTCTAAGTTGTCACTATCTTCTCACATTTATTCTGAATGAATACCATCCATCCATCAGCCCTTAAAGAGTTTCCTAACAGTACATTGACCTTGAATGCTGCTCATTGATTTTCAGTAACACATCACAAATAGGGTCATTACAGTCACCCAGCAGTGGATGTGATCGGGAACAGATTTCTAAAATTCCGATATGGTGCCACCTGCCCGCAGTGATGAATTGTTGTGCAGTTTCCCATCAATCCTCACCTGGTTCTAAAGACGGAGACACCTGTATGAAATTCATCATCCCATACAGCACGAGGCAGAATAAGCAGACAACTTAAGCTCTTCGGCAATTGCATAGGTTTATTTAGAGATCACTTCCTGCCTGTAGCCCTAAGCAGCTGTAGGCTGCACATCCTTCTGACAATATGCTTTATTCTTATTAATTTCTTTTGTTTAAGAAATTGGGTTGAATAATTTCTCTTTAGATAATGTTATGGAAAGAAAGTCCTTTTTGCTTTTACATTACTAGGGCTGTTTTTCTATGGGGACACATTTGCAGTCCATTGTCACAATGCTATTCAAAAGATGCTTACTCTAGCTATGAACCTGGGAGACCATGTTGTTTAATTGTCATTATGAGAGGCGTGGTTAAAGACAGATAGGTAGCAAACTAACAGAGAATCCTTAGGGCTATAACTTCCAATACCCTGAAAGGCTTTATGATGATCTTTTAAAAATGCATCTGAACAGTTAATCTTATAATACCACAAACGTCTTCTTTCACAAAGCTGCCTCTCTTTACTTCCTCTGCTAGCTGAAACTTCATTTAAATAATTTAAAGATATCTGTGTGCTCCACAGTGGAATACATGGCCATCTTTGATATATTCCATCCCACTGGGGAGCTGCAAGCTGCGTTGGTTGAATATGGAAAGGCGCTATAAGGCCCCTTCAGACCCTTCATTGTGGCGGTCCATGGGGGCCTTAGCTACGCCACTGGAAGAAAGATTAGCTAGCAAAGAACAAACATTGTTGAATGTCCCACGTATCTCTTGCTTATGTGGTCCTGTTAGCATCAGCAAGGAACAACTGATGTATTTACCCAGTTTAGTTTCATCAGAATGTGTACTTTTGGAAAATGTATGGTTTTCTAGGGTCTCCGTACTGTTAGAGGGTCTTATGGCACATAATACACATGCTGGGCACTTATATTGCAGTGTCATGAGTGAAAATTCATATGCACTATTTTTATTTGGGAGCCTCTTTATGCCACATAATTTTGTAAATCTATGCATACTGGGCATCACACTGTTCAGAAGGCCCATGATGTTCATATTTAGAATGTTTTATGTTATGATACATTATAAAATGTGGGGGCATATAATGGGGTAAAATGGAAGATTTGTGACAATTTTCAGCAATTTCATAAAAACTGTTATGTTTAGCATAGCTTCCCATTTTTGTTTTGTCAGAATGCATATGGGCATCAAACTGTTCAGTAGACCACTGGTGTTCATATTTAGAATGTTTTATGTTGAGACAATTTTCAGAAATTACATAAAAATCGCTACATTTAGCTTAGCTTTGCAGTTTGGTGCTTTGCCATACAAAGACATATTTGCCCATTTTACATTTGCCAGAATGTTTGTTTTCTGAAAATATGAGGTTTTCTGGGGTCAGCTTATTATTATTACTTATTTCCCACTTTTCCCACATTTATTTCTACAACCATGTAATATGTATGTATTAACTTCCTCTTGGGGTCTCTAAATGCCAGATACTTTGGTAATCCTATGCACAACCGGCATAAAAATTGCTACATTTAGCTTAGCTTTGCAGTTTGGTTTTTATATTTAGGATGTTTTTTCTTGATACCTAATGTTTTGTGGGAGAAAAGGTGCTTGAAGTTGAAGGTTTGATGCAATTTATAGGTATTTCATCAAAACCGCCAAGTTTGGGAAAGCATTGCGCTTTCAAAGTTTGGAGTAGAAAGACATGGGTGCCCATTTTGAATTCACCCAATTGTGTACTTTCCAAAAATATATGGGTTTAGGGAGGTCAATGTATTTTTTTGTATTTTTAACCCAGAAAAATGCAGTTAATGTGTTGAATTTTCTGTAGCTAAAACAACACAGGTATAAAAAAAAAGTACCTGGGGTGCCAAATAAGAGCTAGGATTGCTTATTTGGTTATCCTGAAATGTAGGGTTAATGATAAGACAAAACAGAGGCGCCAAAAGGATAAAATTAGCTAAAAACACTTAAAAACCCAATGGGTAATTCAGAGGAGGTAGTAGAGAACTTGCCTCCTCCAGGCAGATACCAACAAAAGTGGTAATTTTCAATAATAGTTTATTCACAACAATATTGCAACGCGTTTCGCAGGCTTTTCATGCTTCATCAGGCAATGTAAAATAGGAGCAAAAAAACAACAGTGTCTTTGTATAAACACACCAGGAGCCTCTGAGACTCCAATGTATTCTGTGTAGAAAAAGGCTGTGAAAAAAAGTTGCAGTGAAAAGACAAGTTTGCTCATCACTACATATGATATCTAGCTAATCACAAACATCTCTCCATAAAATATATTTATGAAAAAGCATAAGGAACTGTACAGGAGTATTTTATGATTATACGGGGAGGACAAAGCTTGATATGGAAAACACCAAATTATGTTTGTGTAAGGTAGGAAGCATGGTCTCAGCTACAAGTTTGCTTCCAAGGAATCCAACTTTAAAGAACTGAATAGAAATATGAAAAATGGAAGTTTATTTCTTTTTTTTTTTTTATTCACCACCACTATGGATTTCAGTAGCTGTAGTCTTTGTCATAACATTCTGACCCTTGGGTGTATTTTCCAGAGATGTAGATTACAAGATGTGTTCTTTGACCTGCTTTCTACATGTCTGTGTGAAAGACCCTGAGATGAGAAACATCTCTACTTGTAAGATAAACTCAGTACAGCAGTCATTTCTGCTTTCAAGTTCTGAGCCATTTGTTTGCGTAGAGATTGCCAAGAGAGATAAGAGTTGCAGTTGAAGCTCAGGACCTGAAATCTGTATTCTTTCTTGTGATGGTCTCCTTAAAGGGATAGCAGCATTAAGCCTGAAAGCCTTTTCAGTAAGCTGCAAAATAGAAATAGCACGGGTGTGTGTATTTATTTCAGCTATGTGAAATAACCAAACACAAGCTAAATATTTTGCCAATTTCTGAAATTTTAATGTTTTTCACCACCTGGCAAATAAGTGGCTGAAAGGAATCTTGTGACTGGCCATCTTGAAATAATAGCAGTATGTCTGGCCTGTATCTAATGGGGATTATCCAGATGTCAGATTGTAAAATCCTGTTGGATGAGGACTGCATCAGGCTAAATAAATAAAGCACACCCTGCATCAGGCTAAATAAATAAAGCACACCCTGGGTGCTGAGCATCGTGGGGGGGAGAGAAATGTCTGCCACAGGTGGAGCAGAAGGGGCATGACTGAGGGACAAATAGAGAAATAAGGCATGTAGGAGTTTTATTGGATTTTTGAGGATGTGTAGTTGTGGAAGAATAGTAGGAAAGGAATCAAGCATCCTTGATAAACATCCCCCAGTGGAACAAAAATGGAATGTTGGTTCTTTTTCTTCTATAATTAGTAATTGACCGTAAACCCAAAATTAGAAAGTGGACTGTGTGCGGACTTGAACTTGGACTTTGAACACACACACATACACACACGTATATATATATATATATATATATATATATATATATATATAGGAAAACTGAAATGTAGAATGTCGGCACTCACGATACAGCGAGATTCAGATGCCTGGGTGCAGTCCTGAAATATTGTATTGATGTATTTCCTTCGACGGGGAATCCGCACTCACAGGACTTAAAAAGGAACAGTAACACCAAAAAATGAAAGTGTATAAAAGTAACTAAAATATAATGTGCTGCTGCCCTGCACTGGTAAAAGTTGTGTGTTTACTTCAGAAAGTCTACTATAATTTATATAAATAAGCTGCTATGTAGCCATGGAGGCAGCCATTCAAAGGAGAAAAGGCACAAGCACATAGCAGATAACAGATAAAACACTATTGTATTCTACAGAACTTATCTGTTATCTGCTATGTAACCTGTGCCTTTTCTCCTTTTTTCCAGCTTGAATGGCTGCCCCCGTGGCTACACAGCAGCTTATTACATAAATTAAAACTGCGTTACTGTAGCAAACACACTAGTTTTACCAGTGCAGGGCAACAGTGCATTATATTTTTATTACTTTAAAGCTCTTTCATTTTTTGGTGTTACTGTTCGTTTAAGTACAAAAATAGAGACTTTATTTGACGAAAGAAACTGACGTTTCGCTGAGGCTACAGCTTTTCTCAAAGTTACAAACACGAATGAAAAAAAAGCCTCTAAATACAGTGTGTGGTGGGAAAAGTGATGTCAGTGTGACGTAAACCCCTAGACAAATAGTGAGTGACGTGAAACACATAATACATAATAATTAACGCAATATATAATTATTAATTAAAAGTAAATCCTGCTGTAAAGAATGAAAATGGTCCAATCAGACATAAAGCACATCCTGTCATGTTGTATAAATAAACCATATCTCTCGTATCTCACGTATGTAGCGAGTGCTTCTGTTACCAGCCGTCAGTTACAAAGTGTCATGAATAGAGATGTAGCGAACTGTTCGCCGGCGAACTAATTCGCGAGAACATCGGGTGTTCGCAAGTCCGCAAACTTTTGGCGAAGTTCGCCATTTTGGGTTCGCCGCTTTTTTTTTTACGCCGCATTTTTTTGCCTCGTTTTTTCCGCCGCGTTTTTTCGCTTCGGTTTTTCTCCTTTGCGTATACATAGGAATAGCTTGCGGGGTTTTTTGGCGTTATTTTTTGGCGGTTTTTTGCGGGTTTTTTTGGCGTTTTTTTTACAAAGTATTTTTCAGAGAAATTTTTGCCCTTGATCCCCCTCCTGCATGCCCCTGTCCAGGTCGTGGCACCCTTTAAACAACTTTAAAATCAGTTTTCTGGCCAGAAATGGCTTTTCTAGGTTTTAAAATTCGCCTTCCCATTGAAGTCTATGGGGTTCGCAAAGTTTGCGAATATTCGCGAGTTTTGCCGAAAGTCCGTGAACGGGTTCGCGAACATTTTTGGCGATGTTCGCTACATCCCTAGTCATGAATCAATATATATATAGTGGTTCAAATGAGCTGCACATATATAGTGGGCAAACAAAAGTATAATTAATATGGCATTAGGGCGGCTAGTCAATTCCCAAGGTATCAAGTCCGTGTATCATTAGAGCAATTAATCAGATAAGCATTATAGATTATATATTGTGCACCATACATGTAGGCACGGAATAAATGATACTTACAGTTTATGGGATAATAGAATCAGTTAACATGTGCTTACACAGTGAAAATAGCTAATGTAGCCCTAGATGCACACTGTACCCACTGCCCCAGCAAATAAGTACAAAACTGATGAAAGCAGCAGCACTCCAGTAGTTTTGAAAAAATGTGATAGGCTTGCTAGAGGGCTGGATTGAAGCCCAAAATATTGCCTTAGCCGCTTGAGTAAAGTTTCACATATTTTCAAAACAACCGGAGTGCTGCTGTTTTCATCATTTTTGTACAGTTTATGGGGTGGTTCACTTAGCAACATAGGAACACTGTATGTGGCCTGTTATTCAGCACAGCGTTCCAAATACTGCATATGCCCATTATATGTACTACATATAGGGAGTGTAGCACATTGGGCAACACAAAAATAGGGATAATGTAATATCAGTGCTCACAGGCATCGAATAGCAGAAATGGAAGGGCACATACATACAGGTTGGAGGTGGGAACCGTGCCTACAGTGTGTCACTGGAAAGTGATGTGGAAAGAAACAAAAGGATACAGTTTGATAACACAGACTATATAGATTTAAATACTCTCTATCATAGTTAGAAAGGCAACAAAACAACAAAGTAACATTGTTCAACTTAACCAGATAAAGAAGCCACAGTTTCAAGACAGGATTTCTTGTAAACTCATTCAAGGTATATAACAGGGAGAATAAGATATCAATTCATTTAAGCCAAAAGGGCTAAAAAATCCATTGAAGTTTCCTTTTTAGCAGCAGTTTGTTACGATGGTCACCCCATTTGTCAATCAGCATGGAGCATAAACTTACCAATGAATGCATAAAGTTCATAAAATGTGCAACAGTTGGAGTTTCAGTGGCCAAAGCTGAGTGATTGGCCATACGATCCCTAAATTAAGTGATAGTTTTTTCAATGTACATAAGGCCACAGGGACATTTAATGAAATAAATGATATATTTCAAGGTACATGTGTTATGTTTTGGATGTTGCGGCCCTTGTGGGGATGATAAAAGGAGGCTCCTGAAATTAGGCACCCCATTTTCGGATTGGGATGCCAAGTGGCTGGAGAAGTAGTTTGTTCCAAAACTGCCCAATGATCATGTAGTGCATCAATGAGTGTTTTTTTTTTTATCAGTGGTGAGTAAGTGGTAAGAAAAGTGAGTCTCTCTTCATTAGAAATAGCACCAGAGTCATTGTTACAGTGCTCTGTTCTTGCATGCCAATAGATAGTTGCTAACACATCTGCAAGAAATGAGTTACCAGATCATGTAGTTGTTGAATCAGTAGATGAGGATTATAATTGTTCCTGACCATGCAAACTATTTGGGAAAAAGGAACACTACGCAAAAGGTGTGGGGGGTGGCATGAAGAATGATTTAACAGGGTATTCCCGTTAGTAGTCTTCCTTTATGTAG
The DNA here is from genome assembly GCF_000004195.4 of Xenopus tropicalis. Lineage (NCBI taxonomy): Eukaryota > Metazoa > Chordata > Amphibia > Anura > Pipidae > Xenopus > Xenopus tropicalis. The sequence goes on from NC_030680.2 coordinate 53,479,977, forward strand.
TCATCTCTAGTACGGTGTCCATGACTGTAATGGAGAGGTCAAGGAAGGAGATGCTTAAATCATGGTAAAAAATTTGCAAAATGCGGCTACTTTGTTTGCAGCACACCTTTTTCAACTCAACCACATATTTTTTTTTTTTTTACAAACCACCGTTTGTAGATGCTTTGTTATTTGACCACATAACTGTATTATTATGGATTCGGGGCATCCCCAGTGAAAAAAATTCGCTCATCACTACTAAATATTAAAAGTGCATTTTAAAATTTGGAGTTATTTTCATCTCCCTTTTGTAATTAGCGCAAGTGTGGTAGGTTTTCTGTACTGCGTATCACCACCCCCTTCTCCTATGTGAATTTTTTTTTAAGCATTTCGTTTTTTTATATAGGCACTTGAGGGCCACCCACTAAAACTGCTGTCCTAGGGGCTGATTTACTAATCCACGAATCCGAATCCGAATGAGAAAAATTCAGATTGGAAAACGAACATTTTGCGACTTTTTCGTATTTTTTGCGATTTTTTTTGTTGCCGTTACGACTTTCCTGTAAATTGTCGCGAATTTTTCGTAACCGGTACGACTTGCGCGAATTGTCGCGACTTTTTCATTGCCATTATAAGTTTCGAGAATTGTCGCGACTTTTTCATTGCCATTATAAGTTTCGAGAATTGTTGCGACTTTTTCATTGCCATTATAAGTTTTGAGAATTGTCGCGACTTTTTCATTGCCATTATAAGTTTTGAGAATTGTCGCGACTTTTTCATTGCCATTATAAGTTTCGTTAATTGTCGCGACTTTTTCATTGCCATTATAAGTTTCGCGAATTATCGCAACTTTCGTATTGAGAGCTCAAAAAAGTTGCGACAATTCGCGAAAAAGACGCAAAGTACCGATCATTACGAAAAAAACGCATTCGGACGCTTTGCGGACGTTCGTGTATTAGTAAATGTGCCTCCTAGTGTCTATATATAAATCCCCAAATTTACGCCAAGTAAACTTACAGACTGTATTTGCTATCATTGCACCCAGGAATTTTTCAAACAATACTTTTGTGAGTAAACGTTTTTGTTTCTAGAAAAAGAAACTTTAAAATACCAAGACCTTTTGATTAACATTTTTTTTAAACAAAATGTTGCTTTTATTACAAGAACAATAAAAATACAGAGACCGTGTTAAAGGGAACCTTTCACGTCAATAATTCCAAATCCTTTTCTATCATGTTAGTTGAGCAAAATAAAATTTATTTCAACTATACAAATCATATAAATCTTGTTTCTTTCAGTCATGGAATTCACAATCACAGTAATCAGGCAGGCACCATTTTGTGTATGTGCCACCTAGGAGACATCTAGGAATTGCTGACAGGAAAGTGAAAGTAATTGTAATTAAAAATCTGAGACATAGAGGCAAGGCAGGTAATATATGACTGACAGCTCAGATTTTTAAATACACTTATTACAGGCATGTTTGATTTAATAAAAAAAGAATGTGTTTTATGTTTAATTTACAAAGGACTTTCATTATTCAACTTTTTATGTGTGTGTGACAAGTCCCTTTAAAACCTAGTTTGACAATGACACAAAATATTATTTTCCATATTTAATTGAGGATTTCAAATAAAATTATTTTGCACGGCATAAAAGATATAAAATGAACAGAACAGAGTCAGCTGGTGAAGCAGAGGGGAGAGAAAGACTAGGAAAGAAGCAGCTGCTGAAAACTGTCCCCAGTATTATTCCACTAAACTGCAGTTAGACTGTATCTTGTTGTGCTTCTTCATGGTCCAATGTCTGTTAAAAATGTTGACTCAAATTTGGTAAATGTCTGATTTGTGTTCATAGGCATCCTCCAGTGCAAACCAAAATAAGGATTATACTCAAATAAAAAAAAGTGCTAATTTATGTAACAGTTTAAAAAACACACAGAGAAAACACAGCTAATTTGCCAAAACAGCTAGAATCAAAACAGTATTTAGGTCCATGAAAAGCTTCACTAGTTTAAATTTATGATATGTTACAGATCTGTACCATTAGCAATGTCATATATGCTTGTTTTCTCCGGTATCTAGCCTGCAAAGGAGTCTAACAAGGATTCTTCCCTTAATCCTATGCTGTCAGATTTAGCAGCTGAGCCAGGCATCAATAAATTACTATGACACACAGCACTTCATCAAATACATCAACCTCCTATCTCTGGCTTGGAAGCCATCATGAATCACCTCACCGGCCGGTAAATCTGTTTGTAATTCGCTGAGAAATACAACTCAATTGGAAGACAATTTATTTTTCAGGCATATTTTGTGTCAACTTTTACTACCATTAGATAGTTTAACCTCTTCAACCCACTAATTGATTTCCCCATTTAAATCTTTAAAATACCAGGTTTTCCAAGAAGAACTTTCTTTTATGTGTTGCATTTGTTATGCTGTTTTAACCACTTTTTTTGAAAACTTCTTTATCTTTATGGTATGTTTTACCTGTCTACCTGAAACCTTGGAACGTTAAGCTATAGCAATGCAATAAACTTTAATTAATACATGGTACACACTGTCTTCTTTCATGTTCATAAGCACAGATGCACTGTTTGAACCTTGTCCCTGGCAGGTAATATGAGTCTGAATGCCAGCCATCAGTCTGTGGGCATAGATTTCAATTGCAAAAGCAAGAGCCTACAGGCAGGAGCAAATGTTCTAATGATAAGATGTTTAATTGACCTGTGTCACCATTTGCACAAGTTATCAGCAGCTGTAAATTGCCCTGGTACATTGTTTGCCTCTTCTACTGACTGCAAACAAGCTAATGCCTTTCCTCATCATAACCATTAAAATGACAAACACAATCACCTCTTTCTTGATTGCAAGAAAATATGTATACATATTTGAGCAAAAATGATATGCCCTTTGAACAGGCGTTAGTAAATACATGGGGTGTGCTCTTTATCTCTTAATCCGTGCTCATCATTACACTCATCTTAATTACTATATAGCATTATATACACTTGAACATATCATAAAGATATAAACATGTACCTATGATTTGCAAACAAAGAACACATTTACTACTTCACACATACCATTACATGTGTGCATTGTATAATGGCCATACACAGACATACACTGAGGCACTCTTATTAGCCTGTTTATGGTGCCATAATGGCAGCCTTATTGATCTGTAGCTGAGTAGTGTTAATGCCAGATATTGATTATAAATACCACTGCGTTAGGCCTTCTTTGGTGTATAGATTTGCTCCTCTACTGACCTTTAGCTACAAAGAGCCCCATGTACCTTTGCGTTAAAGGCCTAAAAGCAATTTTGAATATTTTGTAACGTAATATTGAATATTGTAATGTAATCTTGCCTTAATCCGGCCATAAACAGTCTGGAAATGGCTGGTTGTGATGAGGTAATCTGTCCTGTGTCGCTGTAAAATGTGTAAAATGGCAAAAGTTCACAAACACATTGAAGTCCTAATACATTGGCAGTTGTGGGTTTTTCTTTTCTTATGCTCATTACTACTGGCTGCTGATTCAGCTACTCAAGTATGAATCCAAAATGATGGCTTTTCTGATTGATATCTCATTGGGGCTTTGTAACACATTGATCAGTAGGCTGGAAAACCAGGCAGTGGATACATTTCTCCTAGGATAGGGCTGCATGGGCATCCTACTTGATCTGATGGTGCATAATAAAATCAGTCCAATCTGGCTGAGCACTTGAGTGGCCAAATCCTGCCAACATCTGCTTATTTGCCCTTATGGCCTTGCCAAATAAGCAGTTGATGATGCTTTTAAATCTTGCATGGATGAATCATTGTCACTGTCATGTTAATATTTATATTCCCTTTCTGCTTAATGGCACGGATTCAAGATTTGCCCTCAGGATAAGAACCCCTGTTTCCCTGGACAAAGCTGGCAAACCCTATTTGGGTTTCTACAAAAAACGGAACAAGATACAAAATGGATACATGGTCTTTGCACCTAACACCAAAGTCCCAACTCTCTTCACTGCTAGAATAGAGCATATGGAGTTGAGCCCCACTCTATGTAGTACTGCCTGCCTTTAAAAAAAACACTCCAAATAGATGAGGGCTTCTTCTGTAAGTTTCTAGTTTCAACATTATTCTGTTCAATTTGGGGAGTGTTGGGGATTGCACGTTATCGCATGTGTTAAATACAGGGCTCTCTTGCACCAAAAAAATTGCTTGCATCACAACAAGTCGTATGGTTGCTGAAATTAGCAAATTTTTTGGTGAAGTGAAACAGGACAGATTCCCCCATCACTGGTCCCTGCCACAGAACAGCTTACAATCTGAGGTCCCTATCACATTCACACACACACTACAGTCATTTTAGTCACAAACCAATTAACATGCCTGTATGTTTTTGCAAGAAAACCCATGCATACATGGGGTAAAACATACAAAATACTTGCAGTTAGTGTCCGGGCTGGGATTGAACACAGGACCCCATCACTGCAAGGCAGACATGCTTCCCACTGAAGCACCATGCTGGTGTTGCACTATTTTAAAACTATTAAAGAAAAGCAGTTTAGTCAGCTAGATATCAAAGTTTATCCAACTACAGAGTAAAATGTAGACTGCACCAAGATGTTTGAAAGAGCATATTGTACTTGCTATGAACTAATCATTATCCAGCTTGTGAGGGTACAGCTCAAGATTTTCCATGTGGCTCCCAAGTAAAACCTTGTAAGTTTAAATTTGACAAACACTAATTGTGCAACAAGAATCATCTTCTAGACTTTACCTGTCTGAGCAAACGCAGATAAGTTAAATTAGTGACAGCTTTGGTCTCCAAATATTGCCTAAATGGGCACTGCTCCCCCCCCCCCCCGTTTCTCTTTAATTCATTCCTTATTCACACGCATATTTCCCACCCACTAGCCCTGCATGTAAATCTGCTTCTTCTGTGAAGCTCACAAAGTAAAATAAAGGCAATGAAATGATAATGTAGGAACAAGCAGAGCTCAGAAAAAGCACAACAAGTCATTATATTACAGCTGGTGTGGGAGAAAGAACTCCGCAAGAAGGCATCAATGTGATTTCATTCAAGCGGCTTTTAAAAGACAAAACAAATCTTTAGTCTTTGGAAGAGCTTCTCTGTGTCCGCTTACTGTATTTCACCATATATGCACCTTTTTTCTTTATTATAAGCATTCAAAGCAACAAATACCGAAACTGGATGGCTGTTAAGTGGTATTACTGCTAGCTCTATGAATTCTAGCCCATGTGCAAAGCTAGAAGGAGTGACAATATGCTGCTTATTTCATATTCCTCTCTTTAACCAGTATCGTATACCATTTTATTTTATTGTATGTGTATATATATATATAATCTTCATAATGTTCAGTCTTTCTTGTGTTGTGAGCAGTGGTAATTATAAACCACGACTGTCCAACTGAAGAGCTGTTGACCAGATGTTGCCCTTCTACTGGGAAATGTAAAATAGTCAAAAAGGAAAAAAAAAAGTAAGAACACAGGTTTGCTTTTTGCATTATAATATCCATAAAAAGTTTTATTACATACAGTGTGGACTGGTGTAAAAGATACAATTTGCAATCATCTTTCCATTGGCGAATAAAATCACTAAATACTATGCAGGTCAAAAAAAAGCTATTCACACATAGAAAAATAATTTTTAACATTGCAAATCAAGCAAGCTTTGATTCCCAAAGTGGTTAGTGGTCAAAAAGCAAAATATTGATGCAAACTGCCATGTTTTGTTACTTGTAATTCAAAAATCCCCTCAGCGGGGGCTCCCCACAATACAAAGTGCAATGCAAGGCACATGCACTTTATTGGGGACAAATTAGTTAACACATTTGTAAAACAGCATCAGGTTTGTGCTTCCTGCATATTGCACCTTGCTTGCATTTGTACTTTTTTTTTTAAAGCATGCAGAAGCTGCAGAGTGACAATAGTGAGCAGTTGTAATAAGCAGTGGCGTAGCGAGGGGGGTGCCGAGGGGGCCATGGCCCCGGGCGGCGTATCAGAAGGGGCGGCGGCGGCTCCTTCTCTCTTACAGGCAACAGGCGTTTTTATAAGGTTGCGCCCGTGCGTATGACGTCACACGTCAGCGACGAGGCGCAACCTTATAGAAGCGCCTGTTGCCTGTAAGAGAAAAGGAGCCGCCGCCGATGGTCTGTTGGGGGTATGTACTATGGGGGAAATTGGGGGCACTGTGTGGGGGCTACTGTCTATGGGGAAATTGGGGCACTTTCCATGGGGGGGGCCAGGTCTTTGTGGGGTATTGTGTATGGGGGCACTTCCTATTGGGGGCACTGTGTATGGGGCAATTGGGGCTCTGTGTATGAGGGCACTTTCTATTGGGGGGCAAGGTCTTTGGGGGGTATTGTCTATGGGGACACTGTGTATGGGGCAATTGGGGCACTGTGTATGGGGGCACTTCCTATTGGGGGCACTTTGTATGGGGCAATTGGGGGCACTGTTTATGGGGGCACTGTGTATGGGGGAACTTTCTATTGGGGGAACTTTGTATGGGGCAATTGGGGCACTGTGTATGGGGGCACTTTCTGTGGGGGGGCAAGGTCTTTGGGGGGTACTGTCTATGGGGGAACTGTGTATGGGGAAATTGGGGCACTGTGTATGGGGGCACTTCCTATTGGGGGCACTGTCTGGGCAATTGGGGGCACTGTGTGGAGGGGGCTGTCTATGGGGACACTGTGTATGGGGCAATTGGAGGCACTGTCTATGGGGAAATTGGGGCACTTTCTATGGGCAATTGGAGGCAATGTGTGTGGGGGGCACTGAGTATGGGGGTACTGTCTATGGGGCAGTTGTATGGGGGGACCGTGGCCAGAATAGCGTTAGGGGGGCCTGGCCAGCATAGTGTTAGGGGGCACTGTGGTAGGGTGACCCTAATACTTTTTATGTCTGTGTGTCCTGTACTGATGGGAGGGGCCCCGTGATTTCTGATGGCGGCCCTGCCACCATGGGCAGCCACGGACGCACAGCTGAATCCACTTTTGACAATTATGACATGCGCACCGCATTTCAAATTCAATAAAAAAAAAAAAAATTTAATGCTGCTTTTTTTATTTTGTCTATTTTTTTTAAGAATAACTAAATAGAGGGGCGGCAAATTTCCGGTCGGCCCCAGGCGACGAAAGCCCACGCTACGCCACTGGTAATAAGCATGTACTTTTGGTGTGTTTAATCAATTGCAAAATTGTGTACAGGTACGTGATTTGTTATCCAAAATGCTTGGGACCTGGGGTTTTCCAAGATGAGATATCTTTATATAATTTGTATCACCATACCTTATGTCTGCTAAAAAATATGAAAACATTAAATGTACCCAATAGGATTGTTTTGCCACCAATATGAATTCAGACAGCTTAGCTTGGGTCAAGTAAAAGGTACTGCTTTATTATAACAGAGAAAAAGAAAATCATTTTTAAAAATAGGATTATTTGTTTATGATGGAGTTTACCAGTAGTGATAAGCAAATCTGTCCTGGTTTGCGTCGCCGAAAAATTTGCGAAACAACAGCAAAATTTGCGTAGCGGGGAAAAATCCATGAAATGTGTTTGTTGTGAGATATTTTGTCGCCTGCACCCATTTTGACGCACCCACACCCTTTTTTACACGACTGTGCCCTTTTTTTGATGCGACTGCGCCTTTTTTTGACACGTGACAAATTTTTCGGTGGTGAATTTTCTTGCAAATTTTGTGAAACAATTCGCCAATGGTGAAATGTGGAAATTCACTTCGAATCTATGCCTGCTGAAAAAAATCATCACTCATCACTATTTACAAAAATTAGCCTTCCCATAATTCAAAGTTTTTTGGGTAACAGGTTTGCAGATAATGGTTCTCATACCTGTACAACATTTTTCACTGAATTTTTGCTTGCATTAGTAAATAAACTCTTAGGCTTCTTGGATTAAAACAAAATGGGTGATACGAACTCCATGTTAATGTAGCAAACTAGCAATAAGTGAGTGATGTTGGCATTTATTGTGGCTCTTACTTCACATATTTTTTTTTTTGCTGTGATAACTTGCTATGTAACTTTATTGCCCCTTACCCTGAAGTAACTACATTCAGCAGACCTGAAACCACGGCGGATGGAGAGGGGCAACACATCTACATGCCAGCCACTTCAGTGACTCCAACTCAACTACCAGCTGTGAATGAATGAGTGAGGGTGCAGGAGCTACAACTCTTTGCCAATGCAGCGGGGGGTATAGGCTTTCGGGCGTACCTAGTTGAACAGAAAGGTGGCCCTCGGAGTGGGTAGAGCCAGGGCTGGTCCGTAACTTGACATTTCTTGAGCTTTTCCCTATTGTGGTATGTTCATATGGGAGGAGTTGAGGCATAGAAGCATAGTGTATTTCTCAGACAACATAAGTGTTGTGCAAGGGATCATTAAGTCAGGATACTATTGCTGTGCTGCTTCTGGTTGAACATTTGGTGTAGGGTGGCCCATGGCGCAGGGAAAAAGAACGTCAGCGCTGACATGGTTTCTCACTCTCAGTGAGAGCAGTTTTGCCAGGTGGTGCCTGAAGCAGAAATGGAGCTCCCTTTCCCACAGCTGGGGATATGTACAGCCAGCTTTGCTGGTCTAAAGGTCCCCATACACGGGCAGATTGTAGCTGCCGATATGTATGTATGTATAACTTTATTTATAAAGCGCCACAAGGGTACGCAGCGCTGTACAGTCTTACAGAATACAAAATTATACACAGGGAGGACAAGTGATATAATAAATAAATACAATAAATACATATATGTATACATATATATATATATAAGTGCCATGTGGTATGAGACACGGTAGGAAGGAGGTCCCTGCCCCGTAGAGCTTACAATCTGAGTGATATCGGTCCCTTGGACTGATTCGGCAGCTTATTGGCAGCTTATTGGCCCATGTAGGGGCAGAAACGACGGCCATACCCGACCAATATCTGGTCTGAAATGGCCAGATATCGATCGGGCATGTTAAAAGATTCAGTCGGATCGGGGACCGTCCGAACCGACTGCCCCATTGCCGCCATTATAATTCGATTGTTTGTCCCCAGGGCCAAACGATTGAATTAGCCTACATGTTCCCCAATATCACCCACCCATAGGTGTGGATATCGGGTAAAGATCAGGTGAATTTTCAGGTGTATGGGCACCTTAAGGCTTGATTGTATGTAATCTCTACATGTACAAAAAAAACCTCACACACACAAAAAAGATTTGGGTGAGGGCTTGAGTACTGCTACAGTTAAGCATGTTACATTGAAATGAGTGCTCATGGCTGATCTGGGCTTGAGGTGGCCTGGAATCTGGTCTACTCTGTTCTAGATGTTCTGGTAATACATGCTAGGGAAAATTATGATGCCACTGAAAAAGTTGGTATTAAGGTTAGGCACATGTTTCCTGGTGGTTGTTTGGCCAGTGATGGTGCTGCGGCTGGTTTGGAGGTATGCAAGGGATGGCACTAAGATAGAGGATAGTAGGGGGAAAGTGAACAAATTGCTGGCTCCATTTGGAATAAAATCCAGGGGACGGCAGTGAGGCATACAGTCTTAGAAGGGAAACCGAGGATGGGAGGATGGAGTTGACCTGTCTGCAGTGGGGCTTGATTTGTTTAGCCTGGCCTTGGAAGAGGGGTTTGAGAAGGCCCTTGGTGCTGTTGGGTGGCGGGTCATAGCATAATTTTAGCCTCCGCTGCATCTGTATTTGGCATAAGGAGTAAGGGTGTGCTTTAGTTGTTATAGACAACTTATTGTTCTATTTTCATCTTATCAAAAGCTAGCTAGTTCCTTGCCTTATTGGACCATTTGCAGGGGTGATTCTCTCCCCAGAGCCACCCTGAGGCGGCTCCTGCAATGCCACCCTATTAGCCACCCAGGGCTTACCTGCAGGGCAAATTTTCTGGTTTAAAAACTAAAAATTCCCCTCTTAAAGAGATACCATAAAACTAAGGAAATATTACCATGCATTAAGACAGAAAGATGTTAATGTGCTGCATAGCGGCCCTTTAAGATAGAAAAAAGGACAGAATGTGTGTAAACTCTAAATTCAGTAACAAAAAAAGTGTATTATTGACAACTAAATGGATATCAAACATATACGTGGTTTTCTACTTATTGCTCAATAAAGCCAAATATGCTACTGTGCTATCATCTATTATCCAGCAGCTTGGCTGGCAACACTACCCAGAATCCAGCTTTCTGCCACAAATTCTTGACTTTCTCGTGGTAACTTGACTCTTCTAAGTAAGATGATAAGTGTTACACAGATTGTTTTCAAATAACCCCACCAGCATCTGAATTTATTTACATACTTGATATCGCCAATAAACACAGCTGGATAAGGAAAGCAAATTCGATATTTAAGAAACTCAGCCAGTTCATCCTTTGTAAGAAGTTGTCTGAAGCAGTAATTTGATTTTTGGAGCTCTATGTCAAAGCATTAAGAAAAGTAAAGTATTGTTATCTAAATGATCAATATCTATTGAGATTTGAATAACACAGATCATAGTGCACTACAGATAGCACTTATCCCATTCAGCCGTCATTTAGAGTTCAAAAAAGAGCTCCTTGTGGTCATCTTAAGGACAAATTCACACAAGCAGTTTTGTTAGTGCTGTTTGAAAAAAAGTTAAATAAAGCAAAGTTTGAATATACTTGATTTGACTTCATGACTTTTTGGATTTGTGTAATTTTAGAGGTTTTTTTTTCAACCTCGACTAAACTCACATTTTTAAGAAATACAAATGTTTTCTTACTTATTAAAAGATTTGAATACAAGAAGCACAAATGAATAAAAACAAGTAACAAATAAAGATATTAAAGTTGATGAATTAGTCCTTATATGTAAATCTTTCATTTGGCAGCTATTCTTAGGGGGATACACAGGGTGAGAAGGACAGTGACCACTCAATGAACCTGGGTTTTTTTTCGGTGCAAATAAATAAATCAAACAAACCTACCTGCAAGAATTAATTAGACAGGTGATGACAGTGGCAAAGAAGGGGTGCCACACACCACATTTTGTACAGGGACCGATGGTAGGATCTGTTTATGGTTTGCCCCTGAGTTGTATGTGTGTGATGCAAAGAGTTAAGATTTCCAGACATGTCAAGAAGTTAATTGTCTCTTGCACTTATTATTGTGCTTTATGCTTGTGTTACAAACTACTGTAGGCATAAAAGGTTGAATGTAATGGACATGTGTCTCGGCTGGCAAGGTTCTATTTATTTGATAAATATGTGAATAAATGCTGTGGCCATTTTACCCCATTTCTGTCTCGTGGTGTTTGATTATGGTATGTAACAATGGGGGGAAAAATCCTGGTGGGCCCTGACGGCCCAGACCCGACCCTTGCCCGCGCTCCCCCGCCCGACCGCTCCTGCCCTGACACATTAAATTTATGCACTCAGGGGAGGACATCGGGTGGGGGGCCCTGTGAGGGGGGTTAGGGGGGGGCACGGGCAGCAGCAGGTGGGCCGGTGGGCCCTTCACTCCCCCCCCCAATCCGACCCTGCATGGGAGCTGAACTCAGTTCTTATGATAATGCTTGGTTAGTAGGTTAAGTTGGATCCTGGCAACCAGAAGGAAATTTTATCCCAACAACTGCCTGGTTGCTACAGTAAGTGGGATCCTGGCAACCAGATAATATTTTGAAAGTTCCAAATAGGAAAAAAAAAGTTAATAATAAAAACAAAAGAATAGAAAAAAGACCAAGGTCAAATTATCTTAAAGGACATGTAAACCCCACACACAAAAATCAGTGAACAGCCTCTTTGATATCTTTCAATACCTGCCACACTGGTTGTCCAGAGGTTAATAGTAAGGCTGCAGAATCCCCTTAATCACTTAGGGGCACATTTACTAATCCACGAACGCTCCAAATGCGTCCGAATGCGTTTTTACTTTTGCAATGATCAGTATTTTTGCAAGTTTTTCTGCGCTGTCGTCACTTTTTCGTATCTTGCACGTATTTTTCACGACTTTTTTTGTCACGGTCGCAAAAAAATCATATTGTTGCAACGAGTATGAAAGTTTTGGATTCATTCAAGCTTCGGTATCGTGACTTTCCTTGGGCCAGGTTGAAGCTGCAGAGTGCCCTTTATTCCTATGGGAGGCTTCCAAAATCATGCAAAGTTGGAAAGGCGACGAAAATGTAGCGAAAAATACGAAATGTTGCAACGGCGAAGGAAAAGTCGCGATATTTTCATTTCCAATGCGAATTTATCCTATTCGGGATTTAAATTCGTGTTCTGGTAAATCTGCCCCTTAGATTTCCTTCTCCTCCTATAACCCACTCGGCCCCCTCCCTCAGGAATTTGATTTGACTTCTGGCTTGCCAGACACGCTCAGTTGGTCTAAGCTCAGATTACTAAACACGCCCTCCAGTCTAGTAGCCAGTGAAGAGATGGCATTGCTGGTTCCCATAGAAACTCAGTTCTATCTGTCTGCTTTTTTTCTCCTAACCAACTCTCCTGAGCTCAGCTCAAACAAAGCAGAACTGTTATCAGAGACAGTTGTGCCTGTGTGAGCCTGTATTCTTGATGAAATGTATGCTGAATAAGGGTCTTTGTGTGTGTGTGTCGTTTGCAGATTTAAATGTATCTTGATCATGTATCAGAGGAAAAATGGCCACTGGGTGAAAGCTGCTATTTGCTAGAAAAGTAGCTTTCATATTTTTTTAGGAAAATTTCTGGAAAATGTGATAGTGCTGGTAAGCGGAGGGGATATATGCAGTACAAATGATGCCATTTGGGTGGGGGAGACGTGCCCAACTGATATACATTTAAGGCAAATGTAGGCTTTACATGTCCTTTAAAAATCAAACACAGTGCATAATATTTAGAGTTAATTTTCAGGTGAGCTGCCTGAACTATAGTGAAAATGTATTAAAGGGTAACTAATGTCAACAGACACAAGTATATTACGTGTTACATAAAATACATACAGTGCCCTATTTATACAAAAATCCTGTATTACCAGAAGTAGAGCTGAACCCTCTCTGGCAATATGACTTTTCACTGACTTAACCTGATTTTAATGTGCCCACAGGACTTTCCATTTTATGGGCATAATTATAGATAAGGTGTGTAACAAAATGTCAAATACATTAAACATTGTCACTTTACTCAGTGTCAAATCACAAAGAAAAAGCTGTTAGTAATGGATTGTTTATGATTATAATGCACATTAATTCACAAGTGCAAAGAAAAAACAAATTTATAAATATTTTTATATTTTATTATTATATTGCTTTCTATGTTTTTTCCCTAATCACCAGAAATATTTTAGACAGCTTTATAAATATGGCCTATATTTGTAACATTGGTGCTGTTTTTCTATTTTTTATCCATTACAGTCACAGATATGTGAACTCCTTAGATCAGTGCCCCCCTCTGTGTGGCCACCACCTGTCTGGCTGCTTTGATGGCTTACCTTTGTGTAAACTTTAAATGGTATCAGTACTGAGTTTAACTGCCCCCTTGCATGGTTCTCACCTCAGAGTCAGGCTGTAATCCCCCTGTATTGTTTAAAAATGTAATCCCCTGTACTGTTCACACCTTCTAATCTCTGCATTGTTTACCCCCTGCAGTGTTCACACCTCAGGCTCAGGCTGTAATCACCCATATTGTTTTCCTGTTCACACCTCAGGCAGAGTATGGCACACACAGGCAGGGTAGGGCAGGCAGAGTATGGCACACACAGGCAGGGTAGGACAGACAGAGCATGGCACACACAGGCAGCATAGGGCAGACAGAGCATGGCACACACAGGCAGCATAGGGCAGAGTATGGCACACACAGGCAGGGTAGGGCAGGCAGAGTATGGCACACACAGGCATCATAGGGCAGGCAGCGTATGGCACACACAGGCAGCATAGGGCAGGCAGAGTGCCTACCCTATGCTGCCTGTGGGAGGTGAACCTGGCAGGGGTTTGTTTTGGGAGTTTGTTAGCAGTTGGAAATAGTGATGAAATGGTCCCTAAGGAATGTAATTATATGCTGGGGGTTGCTGTGCTATCCACAGGGGAGGAGGAGGCATATGGATTTAAAAGTACGTCTTAATATGACATAATATAATTCTTTCACACATGAATGATGGTGTGAGTGAGGACGAAGCATTTGGGTTTTTGCTGCACTACCAGCTTAGTGATAAAATGGGTGTGGTTTGAAGTGGGTGTGGTTTAAAGGGGGAGTGGTCAAAACTGGCTTCCATTAGCGGCCCTCCACCATGTATGCAAGAAATTCCGGCCCTCGGCACCGCAGAAGTTGGACAGCACTGCCTTAGATTATAGAGGTGGCAGTCCTTTGCAATGAACTATTGCCACAATATATTTTTTGCTTTGATACGTAATAAAGAAATATTTATACAGTTCTGAACTTTAAAAGAATACTGTCATGGGAAAACAATTTTTGCAAAATGCATCAATTAATAGAGCTTCTCCAGCAGAATCCTGCCTTGAAATCCATTTTTTAAAAGCGCAAACAGATTTATTTTATATTAAATTTGAAATTTCACATGGGGGGCTAGCCATATTCTTCATTTCCCAGGGTGCCATGGCCATGTGACCTGTGCTCTGATAAACTTAACTCACACTTAACTGCTGCGCTGCAAGTTGGAGTGATATCACCTCCCCCACTTTCCTCCAGCAGATGAATGGGAAGATAGCAAGACACCAGCTCCCAGTACATAATAGAATAGCACTCAATAAAAAGAAATCCAAGTCTGGCTTGGGACTCCTTCAGTTACATGGGAGGAGGAGAAACAATAGGTTATCTGAAAGCAGTTAATGTGTAGCGCTGGCTTCTTCTGAAAGCTGTATTTGTTGGTTTAATAATAAACTTTTAAATTGTAGAGTGAATTATTTGCTATGTAAACAGTGTAATTAAGAAATAAAAAGTACGCCATAAAAATCATGACAGTATCCCTTTAAATATAAATCAGGTAGGACTTCCTGATGGGAACTGCAAAATGACAAAAAAATATATGTACTGAATCAGTTACGCCAAAAAAGTGAGATATTATATACTGAAGCAACTGCACTTCTATTACTGACTTACTTAACCTTTAAAGAGGAAAATAATTACACCTATTTACAGTGGAAAATGGTAGGTTTGCATAACAACACCAAAGAGGGATTCAAGGTATTGTGGATATAATAACTTAATATTTAATGTGTCCATTTCAGTACCACTTTGCCTCTTAAAATGAACTGGGGACTGGTTCATCTGTATAGGTTGTGCCATAGCAAAATAAAAAAAAAATAGATATAAAAATTATATAAATGTGCTAGACTTAGCAAATATAGAGATGAATCTATGAGAATTTGCTGCTTATTAGCCTAATGGAGTAGGAGTTGGGCATGACTGGAGGCTCTTTATGTGGGTAAATGCTGCATTTTGATTAAACTGTTGCAGCTGTAACTGGATAAGTGCCATTTACCTTTCCTCTCCTTCCAAGTGAATGGAATGCTGAGGAGAATAATACTGTAGTACTGATAAGTCCTGGAGCTGGCTAATCTCTTAAACAATTTAGCAATTCATTATAAAGTTGCCTTGTAGCTATTCTGATGGAAGAGAATATGGAGGTTATATTCACTTTCCAAAGTGGAAGGGTTAAAGAATGTGGTCCCACCCCCACCTTCCAGAAGTGTATTCTATCATTAGCAGCTATCTAGAATTGACAGAGGAGTAATTTGAACTCTAGATCCCAAGGGCCTACTCCTTTACTTCCTGCTCTAGGAATAAGGTGTGTATTGATTAGATATCAGGCTGTAATTGGGCTCCAATCTCCCTGCCTGAAGATGTATGATGGAGATGACAGGAACTAGATACCCTGTTGCTTCTTGTAAATAGTCTGTTTGAACAAAATGTTTTGTAGTTTCCCATGCACCATCAATTTATTATTAGAAGTATAATAGCAGAAATCATATTTATAACAGCACGGAGCTGAACTTTATATGTTCATATTGTTAGTGCAGCAATACAGTCATTTTGCTTTTGTGTATACTTTTCTGCCACTTCATTATAAATATTTGCAAAATTATATCTTGACTTGTATCTAACAATAAAGTGATCTATGGATACATTTCTCTGGATATATCATATGTTGGTTTGAGATAATACTAGATTGTACACGATTATGAATATTATCATTGTTCCCCTACAGACTTTTTGAGGGCATTTAACGTAGAAGGAAAGCCACAATCACTTGGGTGGTGTCGAAATTTAGGCACTTACCTGATACCCTGGGTGGTGCTACTTGCCTGGAGTTTCTCGTGGCAAGCACCATGGAGTGATCCCTTTTTTAGCTTTTTCTGTCTTCAAAATCCCAGGACCAATGCATGCACATGAAACAGACAGCTTTGTTGTTTAAATCAGATTTTTCATTGTAGTGTGAATGCACATCTGCATGAAGAAGAGGATTGCTCACTGGAAGAACCCTAGGCTACTGCAGTTTTCTGCTGATAGGAGCACTGGCCCAGGGTATCAAGTAAGTAAATACTCTCATTGGGGGGTGCCTAACTTTTAGTTAGCCAGTGATGTTGATTTTCCTTCTATTTTAGAGAATACACTGTAAAATGTGGGTGTGTATTCTAGAATAAGTATATGCCAGTATATCAAACAATGTATTGTGCCCAAATGGTTATGTTGGCTGGTAATGTTGGCTGCTATCCATACTATCCTGTAGTGTAAATTGCCCCCCTAGTTTTTTGTTGCACATTATGATATCTGCCCTACCCTTTCTTTTCTGTTCAGTGGTCTTCAGTCTTACTGACCCTCTTTTGTATAATGCAGTTTATGCCTTTTCCTGTTCCTCAATTAAGGACAATCTTTCCCCTACTGTGGGACTGGAGCAGTGGAAGGGGGTCTCAATCTGAATACCAGAAAAGGGGACATTTTTGGAGAATGGCAACTTGCTCTTTTAGACACATGAAAGCCCAGCTATTGTTGAAACCATGACTGAATGACTGATGGACCAAAGTTGTCTTTATTTATACTTAATTCATGAGCTAAAGGGGGCCCAACCAAAGGTTGGATCTTTAAGGGGGCCCTGGCCAAATGTTGAAACTTAAAGTGGTATCTGAGCCAAAAAATTGCTATAGCAGGTAGCACTTAATTTTAGCTTCTGATGACCTGTAATTCTTGACAGCCTTGTCCCCATGATCAAATATATCAAATATATATCATATATCAAGTGTTAAAACTTCATTTTAAAAGAGAAATAAAGTATTGGGCCATCGAAAATGAAAAAGCAAAAGAAAGATGATTACTCCATGTTGCTCATACAGAAGTACCCCAGGCATTGCAGTTTTCAGCGAACAGAAGCATCAATTCAGGGTATCAGGTAAACAATTATAATAATAAGTGATTGTTACTTCTCCTTGAACGGATGTTTTACGCCATATTGACTGTATTTATTTACAGAATCAGATACATATGTATATATACCAGGTTCCCTGGTCTGTAAATCAGTCATCTGGAATAGGAGGGGGGGTAGTACACAAATTACCAATGCTCTAAAACAACAAAATCTATAAACAATTTTATATCTGACCTGAGAAAATGGTTTTGCTTTACTCTAATTTCTCATGAATAAATCACACTAGCTTCATGCATCAGGCTGGACATTTATAGGGTTTGTTTATTTTCCCAAAGCAAAGATAAATTAATGATCAGTTTGGCAGTTATCTGATACCTCCCTTAGTGTCATTCTTTCTATTCCGCTTTAGTATGTCATTCAATGATCACATATCATATAAGTGGGGTACCAAAAATTTTTCAGATACCCATAGGTAGTGTATGTGGACTGATTACACTTTTAATAGATTGTAACTACAATGGCACCCTACATGTCATAAACTTACTTTGAATCCTTGGGGTTTGGCAGAATACATTAAATTGTGACTTTAAAGCCAACAATTGTTGGTTCATAAATGATGCAATTTTTTATATAGCTTAAATCGAAATATGCACATTAGGGTTGTGAAATAGTGTAGCTGTGTATGCCAGATACATCAAATATAGATATATTTTTTTTAATATCGATTTAGATATATTATATGTTTCTTAACATGTGGATAGTCATTCCTAAGCATAGAAAACATTTACACATATTCTTTGAACATCAGGAAGACATTAAAAAAAAAACTAATTTATTAACTGAAATTATGTTTGATATAGTTATACCAGCATATTGCATATTTGGACAATGAATTTGTGGAGAATTAAGTATCCCTACTAGAAATGAGCGAAGGTGCCCTGTTTCACTTTGCAGAAAAATTTAGGAATCCATGGAATAATTTGCGAAATGGCAAAATTCTACAGAAATTTCACCAAGTGCATTGGAGTCAGTGGACAGTTTTTCTCATATTTTCTCTTGCACCAAATGAATTGGAGTCAATAAGCAAATCTGTATTACGCATACAATTAGCACAAGGTACTGACTACTCCTATGAAAAAGCAGCATCTATACTTAAAAACTAGTGTTTTTTACAGGCGATATCATTTTGGCCATGTGTGACTGTGGCCCCACTGTTTGCTTCCAGCAAAATCTTTTGGTAAGGCTCAGTGCACTGCCTGGTTTGTTAATAATCTTGTTTTTCACTTAACTTCAACTACTACTCAAGGTAACTGTCATCCTGGATTTATAGATATACTACCAAACTCAATAGTCTTGTAACAAGACAGTGCCATTTTTTTTGACAGTGTGTCAATGCTCAGAGTTGAAAAAGTGGCTTTAGAGAAGATGTTATTTATGTTTTCTGTCACGGAACCAAGTAAGAACAGGGCTCTGAAGTCAAGTGCAAATTTCTCATGCTCAGACCTAGAAAGGCTATAGTGTGGCTTGGGACTTTCTGTCAGAAGTGTTTGAAGTTTCACAAATAGATCACAGGCTGATAGGGCTGGTAAATAAATATTATTCTTTAAATTATTGGTCAAAACATTGGTTTTGGTTTGGTAAATAAAGTGTAAAAAGTATTTTGTGTCAAAATAACAATTGTTCATGCATATAAATGGCCCTGCAGTACAGTACAAGAGAAAATACTGAATGCAGAAATTATCATTTACTTCTGTGGGGCAGAAATGTTTAAATTTTTCCATATGTACATTAAACTGCATGCAGTTACATACAGTACATTCTTTCTTTTTCTTCCTCTGGCAAAATGACAAGATTAAAAAAAAAGAAAAAGCGTTCTTGCATGCAACAGTGGATTGCATGGACATCATCTCTCAAAACATTGCCATTGCACAAGTTGACTTTTGTTCCATCCATTCATAAAAAAATGTTAAATGTGTATTTTTATATGCAATTTCTGCTTAGCGCTGGGTGGAGTATTGAGAAAGACAGGAAAAGGAAGTAAAGAGAAGGAGCAGAGCGTGTGGGGTAGGGATGTAGCGAACCTCAAAAAAAAAGTTCGCGAACCTGTTCGCGAACTTCCGCCGAAAATTGCGAATATTCGCGAACTTTGCGAACCCCATAGACTTCAATGGGAAGGCGAACTTTAAAAAATAGAAAAGCCATTTCTGCCCAGAAAACTGATTTTAAAGTTGTTTAAAGGGTGCCACGACCTGGACAGTGGCATGCAGGAGGGGGATCAAGGGCAAAAACCTCTGAAAAATTGACACACGCCGTTTTTCGAAATGATCGGTAATTTTGCGACTTTTTCGTATTTTCCGGCGCTTTCGTAAAGTTATCGTAAGTTTTGCGACTTTTTCGGAGCTTTAGTAACGTTATCGTAAGTTTTGCGACTTTTTCGGAGCTTTCGTAACGTTATCGTAAGTTTTGCGACTTTTTCGGATCATTCGTACCGTTATCGTAAGTTTTGCGACTTTTTCGGATCATTCGTACCGTTATCGTAAGTTTTGCGACTTTTTCGGATCATTCGTAACGTTATCGTAAGTTTTGCGACTTTTTCGGATCATTCGTACCATTATCGTAAGTTTTGCGACTGTTTCGGATCATTCGTAACGTTATCGTAAGTTTTGCGATTTTTTCGGAGAATTCGTACCGTTATCGTAAGTTTTGCGATTTTTTCGGTGCCGGCGAACCCAAATTGCGAACATCACGAAAAGTTCGCGAATTTGCGGACTTGCGAACACCCGATGTTCGCGCGAATTAGTTCGCCGGCGAACAGTTCGCTACATCTCTAGTGTGGGGAGAATGACCAGTAATAAAGTTAAATTCTACTCTGCAGTCTAGTATTCACGTGTGGGCTTTTGAAGTTCTGCTATACCCTGCACTAGGTCATCACAAGGCTCATTTACCAATGCAAGTGTAAGTGACTTGAACCAAATAGTCGGCTGCTTTCTGTTTGGGTACAAAGTGCAGGGCATATGAATGCAAGGCATCCTTGCAATTATTACCAGACTGGGATTCAAAATAGACCCTGGCATATCTAGTACACAGAGACCAAAAAGCCCCCACCGGCCCAATAAATACTGGCTGTCTATGGCATCTTACAGAAGCCCATTTGCAATTTGCCAGAATCCACACATTGCCAGTCTGGGACTGTCTTTGTTGGGAAGTGTGACTTCCAATATGCAAGTTGCACCAACATATACAACAGACTTAAACCTAATGAATCACATTCTCCCACCATAGATGCATGCAAAACACTAATAAATTATTGTCTACATTGGTCAAATGTACAGGGGATTCCTTATCCAGAAAGCCATTATCCAGAAAGTTTTGAATTACAATACCATCTCCCATAGAGTTGAGTTTAGGTAAATAAATCTTATTGATGGTAACTAAGCTGCATGAATCTATATTAGTATATTAGTGGCAAAACAATATTATTGGCTTTATTTAATGTTTTTAGAAGACTTTATGTGTGGTGATTTATACCTTGTCTGGAAAAACCCACGTCCCAGCATTCTGGAAAATAGATCCTAAACCTGCACCATAAACATCCCATAGAAATAAACCCCACACATAAACCTTTATAAGAAAATTACTGTCTTTAGATTCTGCAATGTCAACTCATCAACTAAATAACTAAAGTGTTTAGAGCCCCAATCAGTTCAATTTAAAAAATAAATAAAAAAAGAACAATTTAGTGCGAAACCTGCACGTCTTGTGGCATTAGGATCCGGAAATCAATAAAACCAACCTTAAAACAGGAAGCACTAAAAGGAAGGAAAAGCTTTCATTTAGTGGTTACTTACCAGTATCAAATGATGCCTGGGTAACCTGATTTTAAGTTCTGTTCTCTTTCTACTATTCTCAGATCTTTTCTAAAAGAATTCTATACATAGAAATCTGGCCAGGAACCATACATTTCTATATGTTTATACCAGTGGCAAGCAAGCTTAATCAACGGATTTATTTTTATTTCTCCTTCTCCTTAAAACAGGGAGCTCTTGTCATATTTTCATTACACACTGCTCAAGCAATGTCTTAGAGGGAAACTAAGGGTAAAGATGATTCCAGGCCAACAAGTATAACATTGTCAGCCAATGTGAATCATGTTGGTGCCCCACTCCTAATGCCTGTGGCTTATCTAATTCACCATTGTACTGGACTATGCACAACGCCACTCTGACATAACTCCTGCTTTCTCTTCAGCTTTGCATCTGTGGCTACACATTAGTGGTAAACAAAATTGACCCTGGTGGTGACCACAGCACAACATGATTGTTTAAATAGTATATTGAATTTTCTAAGTCTCGTCCCTTGACCACAAGGACTCAAAATGCACTATTACTGTAAGAGTGAGGGACTTAACAGCACAGTGTTAATCATAACTTGGGTAGGCCAAGGCATAATAACCTGAAAGTGAACTACCAAGATATTGTTGTTATTGGTTTGGCATTTATACATGGCTTTTACGGAAACATGGGTGAAACAGCAGATAGAACATAAGCAGCTTTCGCTCTCTCTCTCTTTCTAAATATTATTTAAAGTATATACATACTTAACATAAATAACTATAAATACATTTTTAAAAAATGTGATGAAGTGCATGCCCAGGTGCTTCCATTTTGGCTTATCAGATGCAGCTACAGTAGGTGTAGCACAACTGCATAAAGAGAATCACTCTGGAATACATAGTGGGAAAAAAACATGTTGATTCAAGTACTAATATCTCCTTACTCCAGACCTTGACAAACCCGTGGACCTCTTAACTAGTGATGGGCGAAATGTTTCGGCAGGCATGGATTCGTGGCAAATTTCCGCGTTTTGCCATTGGCGGATTGTTACGCGAAATGGATGAAAAAATTTGCCATGGAAAAATTCACCGCGCAACAAAATAATAGCCGCTGGCAACAAAATAATAGCCGCGGGCAACAAAATAATAGCCACGTGACACATTTTTTTGACGCACAACATTTTCAATGTTTCGTGAAATTTCAGCCATTTCGACAGATTCACTCATCACTACTCTTAACACCAACAGAATATGCAATCTGTAAACACAAAATAGTAAAGTTGATGCTAAATGCTGGAAATAGGGGAAAATACATGCACAAGATATATGACATTAGCTAACTTTTTTTTCCTCCATTACCACTTGCTACTTTGCCATGTTAGTATGAACGTCTACATGAACATTCTTTAGTTCACACTAGGACAGACTAGAACACTGACACTGCAAAAATGCTATGTTCAGGTCCTTTTTGTAACAAATATATGAAGTCCCCCTTTTATCGGGCTTCAGGATCTAAGTAAAGGAATGGTTGTAATATGAGGTTGGTGTTATGGTAATGCAGCAAGGCTTTATATCTAGATGTTAACACAAACCAGGCCATTCATAATGACAAAACCAATCAGCTCTCCTTTATCCTAACACAAATCCATGTTATATAGTTAACAGTAGTCTGGATTTCATTCAAATTAAATAAATACAATCCCTATACATTTATTTGGCATCAATATATTTCATGGCTCTATACAATAGTTGCATCACTAGTCATAAACATAAAACAAAAAAACTGAAAAACTGAATTAAAAACAAATATGTATTGGCTGCAAAAAGAGAAGCAGCCTTTGTTAAAGAGCTTAAGAGAGTTATACAGTAGTGAAATTAAAGGATAAATGTAAACAGACACACAGGATAGAAGCAACACTTATCTTGCTCACTGCAATACTTACATTAAGGGCTGTGACAGACAGGGAGATTAGTCACCGAAATCACCAGAGTTGCCTTAAAAGGAACTTTTGGTGATTTCGGCGCCGCGTATGCCATCCCACCGACGATTTACATTCTAGCCGGTGGGATGGCATTTCGGGGAGATTAGTCGTGCGGCAACTTATTTCCCCGTCTGTCACAGCCCAAAGGAGAAAATCCTTACATTGAAGGAGAAATGTAAACAGGATAGAAACAACACTTATCCTTACATTTATTGTCTGTGCTTTTCTATTTATTTGCGTATGTTGACGAATTTATTCTTTATTAGTGATGAGTGAATCTGTCCTGTTTCGGAAAAAATTCGCAAAACAACAGCAAAATTCACAAAACGGCGGAAAATTATTGAAACATGTTTGTCACGTGATTTTTTTTGTCGCCCGTGACCATTCCCTTTTTGGCCGCAACCACGCCTATTTTTGACACACTGCGCATTTTTCAGCGGCAAATATTCTCGGAAATTTTGCAAAACAATTCGCCTGCGGCGAAATACGGAAATTCGCTGCGAATCTATGCCTGGCAAAAAAATTCACTCATCCCTATTCTTTATTTGTTATTCATGAACACAGAACTTTATCTCATGTGTTATTAAAGTATTCTAGAGGCAGGGTTTTTTCTATCATCAATAATATAACATGACCATCTCTTAAACTTTATCCCCATTCATCCTTAAACTAACCACAAACTGACCTGATAGCAAGTAATTCAGAAAAATTGGATTGTCCATAATTTGGTCACATGCATAAATACTGTAGCTATTTCATTAATTGTAAGGCTGAACAATCAGAACAAGGAATGTGCGTGCTTGCACATGGTGATCTATGGACCTGCAGCAATTACTTCCTTTTGCGTAATCACTTCTAAAGCAATAACACTGCATTTTGATCATAAAAATAATTAAGCAAAGTTCCCCAAGCTACCTCAAAAGACTGACATAAATGGTGCAAGCAATATAATAATCCTCTCAGAGTAAGTCATCTTGGGGATATTGCATAGGCGCTTGATATTGTTGGACTGTAGGTAGATTTAAATGGACAAAAAAAGGCAAAGAGTAGACAAATATAACTTTCTAAATTTGAAGCTAAGGTGGTAGGTCTAGATGGTGTAGTTTCACTAAGCGTAGACCTCTCTTGACTAAACTCTTGACATGTTTACTGTTTACCGTTCTTTATAATTCAAAGTTTTTTCATTTATTATCTTGAATTCAGTGACCTGATTTTGTGAATATATTTATAAAGCATTATACTGTTCTATAGTGCTTTAAACTATGTACTTGGTCCTAGTTCACCTAAGTACAGAACTGTTTAAATATCAATAAAATAAAAAAAATAAAATACTTCAGCACACTTCCAGCCAGAACCAGATCATTGAAACCTGCTGTCTCTCCCTCCTTCTTCTGTCTTACTTCTACACAGCCCCTCACCTCAAATGACCATCTGTTTTTTACATTAGCTTGAAATGAAACAGGTCATGAACACGGAACCAAATTCTATCCTTAAAAAAAGGGGGGGAAAATTAGTAGCACAGAATATATGTACTATTCCACTGGGACGGCATAGGGCTTTTCACTATATTTTATCACACCGCTTCAAGCTAGGTAAACAATGTCCAAAAGGGTTCTTTTAAACCACAAAAATAAAGTTGAACTGTTTGGAGAAGGTGGAAGAAATGTCAGTGGAAAGTGTATGTTACATATTTTGTGAATATTATAAACAGAGAAAAGTCTGACCTAATTTCCTGGTTTATAAATCACAGAATGGGCTTGTGTGGAATCACATTCAACAAAAATAAAATCTATGATTTCAGGTTTGAAATGAAGTGGTCCAGATAACACGATTCAAATGATGTTCCTATAAGGCTTATAAGTAAGGCAGTGATCCCCCAACATGTTGCTCACCAACCCCTTGGATATTGCTCATAGTGGCCTCAAAGAAAGTGCTTATTTTTGAATTCCTGGGCTTTTGGGCAAGTTTTGGTTGCAAAAAAACCAGGTGTACTGCCAAACAGATCCTCATGTAGGCTGCCGGTCCACATAGGGGCTACCAAATCACTTTATTTGTAGCCCGATCATTTTTCATGCTTGTGTTGCTCCCCAACTCTTTTTGCATTTGTATGTTGCTCACAGGTTAAAAAGGTTGGGGTCCCTAAAGTAAGGATTCCCTCTTCTGCATGGGTTGTACAATTAACTTGGTAAGAGTTCTGAGTATAACCTTATTGTAAGTGTAGCAATCTGTAGGACTAGAATCCTAAGAGGACAATAGACTCTTGCTTTACTATTTCCTTTTTGGGCCCCGGGAATTTTCTTCGGCAGTACCAACACAAAACCTCCTACTTGGGAGCTCACAAAAAACACACTAGACAAAAAACAGAAAAACATTTGAAAACAGACTTGAACAGGATCTAAGTAACAAGAAGCCAGCTTGGGTTATTTGCCTTGACATGTATAACAACCTATAGGAATAACCCAGCATCAAAACAAAGATCCAGAGCATTATTATGCTTACGGTGGTGTCACAACACACACTATAATGTAATAATTCTGGCAGGGATTCACGCATCTAGGCCTCAAAGAACCGAAGTACAGCAACACATCTGAATGGGTGAGGACATAGGCAGCCTAGGTGCATGACAGTACAATTGCAGAATCTCTGGGTGCTAGCAGAGAGCCTCTTGAGAATTGACAGCTAAAACAAGTAGATATATTTGTGGATAGTTACCCCTGTACTTACTCCACTTATTGATACTTTGTGGGATTGCTCACCTTATTGGTGGACTCTTTCAGTTGCTCCTTCTGCTCCTTTAAGGAACAGACTCCACCCTCATCAGCCCTGGAAGTTCCTTCTCCAGACAGGTAGCCTTAAGGTGGCTATACACATTCAAATTTTAGTCTTCTTCTGACAAACATTTAGATATCGGTCATACATTTAAATGCAACAATCTAAAATTAACATTCAGACTGAAAATAGGATAAAGTCCTAAAAACAACAAATGGAAGGATGTTGTGAACACAAAATAGTTGGCAGACACCAATCGTATGAAAGGGACTTCCATTGTAGGCCCCCCAAGGATATTGTCAAATACACAATACATGCACAGATTTTATAGTTATCCTACCAAAATGTTCTAACCTGCCCGGTCAACTAAATGGCAATCGTCATGGTATGAAAATTATCTTCTAATTACAATTAAATACCATTACAGAGGACAGCCGTGTTATAGAAATGGAGCTCCAATATGTGATCAGGCCTAGACATACAGTGGAATAGAGTGTCTGACTCATTCCTTGCAAGCACTTTAGTTTCTTGGACCCAACAACACGATTTTCTGCGAAAAGATATTCCCTGCTTCCCTGGTGCATACATCTACTATCAAAGGCTTTATGCTGCATGTCTTGCATTGTAAAGGGTTCTTTGGCTCCTTTTAGGCCTTCTCACCCTAACTGGGTTGGTTTCTCTGCTACTAGGGAAAAGTTAACTTTAAAATACATAATTTTACCTCTTCCTTTTGGCACTTAATCAGACAATGAATCACTCCTTGTCTGGACACAATCAGATTCTAAAACCTTAAAAAGCAGACAAGTCAAAGAAGAAAAACAAGTCTAAAATCTATAATATTATCTTTATTATGAAGTGACATACATACATACGTATTTATATAGCTGCATCTTTTATGCTGAGCTATGTGCTGTTTATAAAATGCTTGATGGGTTCCATTCTAGTGTATGAAGAAAGTAGCACAAAGTTACTATGGCAGCTTGATGGCATGCTGGTTAGCACTAGAGTGAGCACAGGTCATAGGTTTCATTCCAGGCAGAGCAGCATCTGCAAGGAGTTTGTGTGGGTGTGTTTCCTGTGGGTACTTTGGTTTCCTCCCACAGTCCAAAAACCTACAGGCTTTTGAAAAATATTGAGCATAGTTTGTTAGTATATGCAATACATTGTAAGCTCATATATCCTGCTGGATCCACAATGACACCCACAAAGAAATTAACCACACTAGTAAGAGACATCAACACTATGTTAAAAGATGTTGACTAATATTACGCATTAATTGTATCTAATTACAGCATTTCTAGGCTTTTATGAGAATAGTGTACACAAAAGGGAAGAAAATGCAAATATTAATTTGCTATTAATCATTTTTGTTTTTTTTTATTATTTTACATTCCCTATTACAACAGTGTTCCTTATTACAATTAGTTATAATACTGGATATTAGGATGCTTACTTGTGGTGTAAAAACACAAGAGGAACAGGCACTAACATTGTAAAGGACCAAGGATCTTTGGTTTATATAACAGAATATATTCATGGCTGGTTTAATAAAGTAGTGTTAGAGAGAAACTGTATGTCACTGCTTTAATCTAGTTTTTTTTTTTTTTTAGACCAAAAAGGTTACTTATGTAAAGGGAATTATTTCTTACTTTTTATTTAGATATAAGCCAGAAATACATAATGATCTCTGTAGACCAAGCCCTGATATTTCTTGTTCTGCATGCAAACTCTTGGCTGAATTAGTGGAAAAATTGGCTATTGCAACTACGTGATGGATAATTCAACTACCAAAAGCTGTATGTTCTATTCTGACATGTTTAAAAACAGAAGCATGAACATTTTTAATGGATTGAATAGTTTTTCCAGTTTGGAGGTCCTGCCAAAGTGGTTATAACCACAGAGAATGAAGTGAAGGATTTTTAAAGAGTTATATCATACATAAAAACACATTACATTAAAACACATTGAGATTATAATAAATTATCTTAAGCATGTACTCTAACATTTAATCTTTGAGGGTCAAACTGCAACTGTGGTGAGTCTGCTGGGTTCTCTGGTTAGCAGTTGCACTTTTGTTAGTTTGTTGTATGTTGGAACTCCATAAGGACTCATTTGTGAACTCAAACTCAAAATGCAAAGTGCAAAAAAAAGTATTGTGTATCTGTGGCTCCCTTCTCTAATACCCAGGTGACTGCGGCTCCCTTCTCTAATACCCAGGTGACTGCGGCTCCCTTCTCTAATACCCAGGTGACTGTGGCTCCCTTCTCTAATACCCAGGTGACTGCGGCTCCCTTCTCTAATACCCAGGTGACTGCGGCTCCCTTCTCTAATACCCAGGTGACTGCGGCTCCCTTCTCTAATACCAAGGTGACTGCGGCTCTCTTCTCTAATACCCAGGTGACTGCGGCTCTCTTCTCTAATACCAAGGTGCCTGCGGCTCCCTTCTCTAATACCCAGGTGACTGCTGCTCCCTTCTCTAATACCAAGGTGCCTGCGGCTCCCTTCTCTAATACCCAGGTGACTGCGGCTCCCTTCTCTAATACCCAGGTGACTGCGGCTCCCTTCTCTAATACCCAGGTGACTGCTGCTCCCTTCTCTAATACCCAGGTGACTGCGGCTCCCTTCTGTAATACCCAGGTGACTGCGGCTCTCTTCTCTAATACCCAGGTGACTGCGGCTCTCTTCTCTAATACCAAGGTGCCTGCGGCTCCCTTCTCTAATACCCAGGTGACTGCTGCTCCCTTCTCTAATACCCAGGTGACTGCGGCTCCCTTCTCTAATACCCAGGTGACTGCTGCTCCCTTCTCTAATACCCAGGTGACTGCGGCTCCTTTCTCTAATACCCAGGTGACTGTGGCTCCCTTCTCTAATACCCAGGTGACTGTGGCTCCCTTCTCTAATACCCAGGTGACTGCGGCTCCCTTCTCTAATACCCAGGTGACTGAGGCTCTCTTCTCTAATACCAAGGTGACTGTGGCTCTCTTCTCTAATACACCACTGACTGTGGCTCTCTTCTCTAATACCCAGTCAGTGTTGTATTAGTATGGTTCCCCTCTAACACTCCCTACCCACCTGTATATTGTGTGTCATTCAGGTGCCCTCTTCATGCTGCTCTTTGCACAGAATGCCCTCTTGCACCCCCTCATGTAGGAATATATATGCACTGTTTGGATTTTCCTCTGTTTAAAGGAGAAGGAAAGGCTAATAAAGAGTTAATCCCAAGCTGCAGGCATACCTTCAGTTGTCTCAATAGTGCCCTTAAGTCTCCCCATATTTCTCCTGTTCAGAAGATCTGAAGCCAAACAGGAAGAAAAAACACTGAGCTGTGTAAAGAATATTCCCATAATGCCTCGCTCCTGCACAGACACCGGGACCAAGTGAACATGCTCAGTTAGTTAGACTATGGGGCTGATTTACTTACCCACGAACGGGTCGAATGGAGTCCGATTGCGTTTTTTTCGTAATGATCGGTATTTTGCGATTTTTTCGTATGTTTTGTGATTTTTTCGGATTCTTTACGAATTTTTCGTTACCAATACGATTTTTGCGTAAAAACGCGAGTTTTCGTATCCATTACGAAAGTTGCGTAAAAAGTTGCGCATTTTTCGTAGCGTTAAGTTTTAACGCTACGAAAAATGCGCAACTTTTCGCGTAAGTTTTAACGCTACGAAAAATGCGCAACTTTTTACGCAACTTTCGTAATGGATACGAAAAACTCGCGTTTTTACGCAAAAATCGTATTGGTAACGAAAAATTCGTAAAGAATCCGAAAAAATCGCAAAACATACGAAAAAGTCGCAAAATGTTCGTTTTCAAGTTGGAACTTTTCCAATTCGGGTCGGATTCGTGGGTTAGTAAATCAGCCCCTATGAGTCAGCTTCCTGCTGATTGGCTCAGATCACACATTCCTAAGGGGGGGGAGGGAGTTCTTAGCATTCTTGAGGGAGGGGGGAGCAGGAGAGAGCAGGAAGCTGAAAGCTGCGTGTCTCTGGCACAGGAAAACAGACACAACTAATCTTTTTACAGAGAAGTCAGTGCAGCATTTCTGTAAGTGCTTATGGCTGTATTTACAAAGACCTTTCTGATAAAGCTTAATTAGTTTTTACCTTTCCTTCTCCTTTAAGAAAATCAAATCAGAATTAGAAAAAATATTCATAGTCTGAAATAGATTTCTTGTCTACTTCCTAAGTTTTAGATTTTTTTAGTTTTACTTTTTAGTTTAGCTTTTTCGCCATAGCTTTTACCCATAATTTATTACCCTGTAAACTTTAACATGAATGTTTAATTTGGGGAAATCGTTTTTCTAGCTTAACTCCCAACTCATGAAAAATCTTGCCTTTCCACTGACTGAGACAGAAGCCACTACCATAATGTGTTACATCCCTGTTTCTAATTGGTACGTGTTCTGTAACTGCATCCTCCTCCTCCATAAAGAAATATAGATACTCAAAATTCTCCTGTAATTATATTCTAACTTGATGAAAATACTAATAAAAAAGCACTTCATATTGTAAGAGCTTTAGCACAATCACAGTAGCTTAATCTATCTCTCAAATCTAAGTCTTTGATTCTAGCTTATGACACATTTTGGCAGCCTTTCCAAGAGTGGCCATTTATATAGTGATGAGTGCATGAAGCAAAGGATAGGTAACTTACAAGGCTATTTGGCACTGAGATTACATTTATAAAGTTATAAAACCTTGGGTAACAGCTGTTCAGGATCATGTGGACAAAGCAGAAGATCATGGTAGTAAAGAAAAAATAGCTGTAAACTAAGGACTGGATCTTAATGCTCTATTTTGAACATCTATTAGTGTTAAGTTTCTCATGTAAATAAAGTAAAAAGATGCTTTTTATCCGCAGACAGCAATGCTGATGCATTGTCTGTACTTGACTTTAAAACTCTGGACAATATGACAATTTTTCACAGTTAATGCAATTTTTCTCAAATTTAAATCAGATGTCCAATTTAGTTAGATATTCAGCCAGATCATTTTTGAAGGAATTAGTGCTTGTCTGGTGTTTATCTGAATCCAAAATGTATCCCTATATGTTTATACTCCTCCTTTGCTGCTTATATTGATGGTTTGGTAAGTGAATATCTACAGGTTCTTGTCCATCCTTCTTCCACCACATTTGGCACCTTATTCAACTGTCCATGGTTGCTCTGTCCAGAATTTTTGTTTTCCTCCCTATTTATTTGCTATTATCCTGCTCCAGTCCCCCTGTTACTATTCCTTTTGATATATTTTTCT
This sequence comes from Xenopus tropicalis, assembly GCF_000004195.4. NCBI lineage: Eukaryota > Metazoa > Chordata > Amphibia > Anura > Pipidae > Xenopus > Xenopus tropicalis. The sequence continues at coordinate 53,511,134 of NC_030680.2, forward strand.
CTGTAGAGGTCACACTTTCAGGTCTTTTCATAGATGCCACAACATTGCTGTGCTTTTATGCTATAGAGCAGAGGTCAGTCAAATGTAAAAAGACTTGGAGAGCAACACAAGTGTCATAAAAGTTCATGGAGGTGCCAAATAAGCTTATAGACTATGTATTGAGAAGGCGGATTGTAATTACATTTATTCTATATTATTATTTTATTTTAGTAAGGGAGATATTTCTCAATTAATAGAAGGGTAAGTACTTTTCATAAGTGCCATCAAAATACCTGGTTATTGTAACAGAAAGAGTTTTAGTTTGGCCAGTCTTAGTTATTGGAATTTGTCATCAGCAAAACTACAATAAACAGTTTCTTTTTACATGATTAACTTTCATTACAAATGTCAGATCCAGAAACTTTTGGTATCCCTGCAGACACATTGCCACTTGGCCTAAGATTATAGAAACAAATGTACTGGATGCTGTTTTATACATTGAGATGGGAAATTTAACAAGCTATGCTGGCTGAAGCTGCCCTTCCGATACATCCAACTGCTTCTGCTTTTAAAATTTCCTTTCCACTGAAAGCCAACACTGACTGCAATTATTCCTTCACCTGGGTCAGGCTGCAAATTTATATGGATGTTATACTATTGTCCTATATTTTATACTGTGCATGCATCATCCACAGCACTTTGCAGAAATGATATATCACACCCTGCTCCAGAGGAGCTTACATTACATCACATTACAGTCCTTTTTACATTTACACATACTGTTGTCAATTTTATCAGTAGTGTGGGAGGTGTGGCAATGTACCTGAAGGAAACCCTGGAGGAGATGCAAACTCCTTGCAAATAGTGCCCTGGCTATTGAACTCAGGACCCCAGCACTGCAAGAGGGCAAAGCTAACCACTAGTGATGCACTAGTGATAAGCGAAACTTTTCACCCGGCACAGATTTGCTGTGAATTTCCATGTTTAGCTATTGGTGGATTGTTTCGTGAAACGGGCGCTAACATTTGCTGCGGAAAAAGTCGAATGTGTCAAAAAATATTGCCGTGCTCATAAATAACTGATGCCAATGGTTTTATTGCATGTATCATTTTTTTAACGCGCATGACAATTTTTTTGGACGTGCAGTATTTTCCATGCAAATTTTTCCAAGTTTTGCAAAATTTTCAGTGAAAATTCGCTCATCTACACTGCACTACAGTGAAACCTCAGTTTTACATGACAAGGGGACTCCTCAATTGACCCTTCGCCTTGAGGCACCCCACTGAACCCCCTTCTTACATATCTCAATGAAACACCAGGAGACAGAGGTGGAGAAAATGGCCACAGCATTTATTCACATTTTATCAAATAAATAGGACCTTGCCAGCCTAACCCAAGGCAATATTCTAAAGCCATAATTCCATAAGAGGTCGCTACTATGCTCTGCCGTTCCTCGCTGAAGACTTGAATGAGTATTAGACTGCCTCTACCTACAGAGAGGATGGCCCCAAACTCTGCTACCAGCAGGAGCTGCATTACCAACCATGAGAGAAGTTCAGCAGCCCTGCTGCCGGTCCTGGATCTGCAGTGTCTCGATGATAGGAAATCCAAGCAGGCTGTCACCTAGCACAAGCAGTAGTAGCGTCTGTATCTATCAATCCACCGTGCAGTCACAGGAGAGAACCTCCTTTCTCCCTCTGCTAAAATGACCTGTGCAGTACTCTGGCAAGGTCCTACCGCTGCTGTGACAAATAAAACTTAAAATATATTATCATATATCCACTATTTTGATCCAGAGGAAGGCAAAAAACCCAACCTGAAGCTAGTGCCAATTATGCCTCAAGAGGGAAAAAATTCCTTCCTGACCCCCTGGGCGATCGGAAACATTCCCTGGATCAAGAAATCGTTGTTAACATGAATTAAACACAAAGCTGACTCTCAAGTTTATATCATATAAAGATACAAGAAAGCACAATATAAAATGCATTCAGGTAAAATTCCACATTCAGTTATTAATAGATAATATGAAAACAAAAAGAAGAGAAACTCCTGACATTTCTCAAAATATGCAAAAAGAGGGAGGGTGGGTGGGATGTTTCTACCTGCTCAGAAGATAAGGAAGTGAGTGCTTTTCTGACATCACATCCCTCTCTTTCTCCGCCCCTCCCCAGGCCAGCCTTCTCCTACCTTAACTCTTTCCTTCTCACCTAATCACAGTTGCACCTGGTTCTGCCAATCTCTAAACATAAACCAGTGTAATCTGGCTGCTGGTTATTCGGATCCCTTGTCATGCAGCCCCTACGCTTATATCTCCAGGGCTTTCCTTGACAAGGGGACTCCTCAATTGACCCTTCGCCTTGAGGCACCCCACTGAACCCCCTTCTTACATATCTCAATGAAACACCAGGAGACAGAGGTGGAGAAAATGGCCACAGCATTTATTCACATTTTATCAAATAAATAGGACCTTGCCAGCCTAACCCAAGGCAATATTCTAAAGCCATAATTCCATAAGAGGTCGTTACTATGCTCTGCCGTTCCTCGCTGAAGACTTGAATGAGTATTAGACTGCCTCTACCTACAGAGAGGATGGCCCCAAACTCTGCTACCAGCAGGAGCTGCATTACCAACCATGAGAGAAGTTCAGCAGCCCTGCTGCCGGTCCTGGATCTGCAGTGTCTCGATGATAGGAAATCCAAGCAGGCTGTCACCTAGCACAAGCAGTAGTAGCGTCTGTATCTATCAATCCACCGTGCAGTCACAGGAGAGAACCTCCTTTCTCCCTCTGCTAAAATGACCTGTGCAGTACTCTGGCAAGGTCCTACCGCCACAGCGAGCTCAGCTGAAAACCTTCAGTTGGGCTCGTCCCCACCATACCTTTATAATTATTGCTTATTAGATAATAAAACATGGAAAGTGTATAATATAGTTATAAAATACACAAAAACATGTTCTGTGTAACAAACATACTGTACCCCAGGATGGAATAAAACTGGGCATTAGCCTGATAAAATGTTTTTTAACATTATATGTATGCAGGCATTAGCCTGGTAAAATATTCTTAACATTATATACGTGCAAAAAACATAAATAGATTCCTTTATTGAAATACAGCTAAAATAATCGGTGACCATGTGTACTGACAGCAAATCCAGCCACCTTCCTGTGGCTGTATATCGGGTGGGCAAGTTAAAGCAAGGCAGACCTACCACTAGGTTACCTGCCATGCCAAACCAAACAGTTCAGTGCTAGAGGACTGGATGGGTACCAAAAAACCAAAACAACAAGAATATTTAATAAAAACCAAAGCAACTAGCATATTACATTGGATGGTAGCATTATCTTGCAACAAATTACCTTTTACTCTGCCTATGTGGTAAATTAGGATGCTTAAACAGACTTTTTGATTCCAATTTGATTCCATCCTGGATACTAAACTTACCGTTCTTTTACTGATAATGGAGTGGAAGTCAACCTGCCCATCTGGTCTGAAGGGCCTAAGCTGAACATGCCCAGCTCGGAGGGTAGAGTCACTCAACCACCTTGTTATGTTGCTTCCTTAGCAGCCCATCCACTCTGTAGAGACTTCCCTCCAGCCGCAGGTGCCTAGCTCAGATGGCACAGCATAGAGGAAAAAGTCAACCACTTTGCATGCTGCTTCCTTAGCAGCCCATCCACTTTGTAGATACCTCCTTCGAGATGCACATGGCACAGTTTCGGAGGGCCAAGCAAAGAGGGTAAGGTCAACCTTCCTCCAGCCGCACAAGCCCAGTTCAGAGAGCCAAGCAAAGAGGGTAGGTCAACCTCCCTCCAGCCGCAGGTGCCTAGTTTAGAGGGTCAAGCAAAGAGGGTAAGGTCAACATTCCTCCAGCCGCACATACCCAGTTCAGAGGGCCAAGCAAAGAGGGTAGGTCAACCTCCCTCCAGCCGCAGGTGCCTAGTTCAGAGGGTCAAGCAAAGAGGGTAAGGTCAACATTCCTCCAGCCACACATACCCAGTTCAGAGGGCCAAGCATAGATGGTAAGGTCAACCTCCCTCCAGCCGCAGGTGCTTAGTTCAGAGGGCCAAGCAAAGAGTGTAAGGTCAGCCTCCCTCCAGCCACACATGCCCAGTTCAGAGGGCCAAGCATAAAGGGTAAGGTCAACCTCCCTCCAGCCGCAGGTGCCTGGTTTTGATGGCCCAGCATAGAGGGTAGGGTCAATCAACCACTTTGCCATGCTGCTTCCCAAGCAGTCCATTAACTCTGTAGAGATCTCCTTCCAGCTGCAGGTGCCTAGCTCAGAAGGCCACGTATAGAGGGTAATGTCAACCAGCTGCTTTGCCATGCTGCTTCCTTAGTAGTCCATCCACTCTGTACACAAAACTCCCCAGCTCAGAGGGTAAGCTTACCTGACCTTTCTGACGTGCTGCTATCACCGTAGCCATTAAGGAAATGTTGTGGCCACCCACCTTGGGGTTAGACCACCACACTGCGGCCACCCACCTTGGGGTTAGACCATCACACTGCGGCCACCCACCTTGGGGTTAGACCACCACACTGCGGCCACCCACCTTGGGGTTAGACCACCACACTGCGGCCACCCACCTTGGGGTTAGACCACCACACTGCGGCCACCCACCTTGGGGTTAGACCACCACACTGCGGCCACCCACCTTGGGGTTAGACCACCACACTGCGGCCACCCACCTTGGGGTTAGACCACCACACTGCGGCCACCCACCTTGGGGTTAGACCACCACACTGCAGACACCCACTTCGGGGTCAGAGCAACATACAACACTTTTCGTGAGATTAAACATGCTCCTGCTAAAATCATTAGTGTTGGACTTTGATATTATGGCCACTGTAGTGACAAGTAGCCACAGAAAGAATTATTGTAACTGATAGCCTTGCCATGACTGGGATGGGGGCTATTCGTTTCTCGATTGCTTGCACCTATAGACCTTGTTCGCCCCCCCCCCCATGTAATCCAAGCTTTCTAAGTAAACTAAGAAGTAAAAATCTATCTAGGCATTCAATACCCAGACAAGCACTAACCTTAAGTCTAAAAGCATTCATGCGAATTTTGTGATAACTTTAACAAGTTATAAGCTATGCATTAGCTTTACTTTCGATGCAGTCTCTGGATGTGTTAGCCGCCATACTATGTTACCTTATTCTATTAAGGGTAACATTGCCAATATTGCCAAACTGTACGCTTCATAATTAAATTAGCAGTATAACAGACTTACATTATAGCTCTAAGAAGGTTTGAAAGGTGTAATCAAATGGGGGCTGCTACACGTTTACAAAATGTTATAAACTGCTTTTTTGCCTATACAACCAAAAACGGAGCTCTATAGAAGTGAAGGCACAGGCACTATATGATATAGTCCAGGGAGTGCTAAATAATAACCTTAATGTATATAAATATAGTACCTCTACCCCCTGGCACACAAAGGAAAGCTGTAGTGAGCAGGTCTTGTATTATATAATCTCTGGGGTTGCCAAAATTCATTATATATGCACAAATATGGTAAAACTGCATTTTACCCCAGGTCGTTTACAAACTAAGTGCTGTGAAACGGAAAGCAACATTTTGCAGGGGTTTAATGATATTTTTACTGGTGCTGCTGATTGCAACCCAAGTATATATACATACTGTAGAACTGTATCTGCCCCAGGGGCACCAAGGAAGTAAAGCATAGTGAACCAGCCTTATATGATTAAAAAAGGGGGTTGATAAATTACATTCATATCTGCAAATATGGCAAACTCTATCTGCCCCGGATATATATAAATTAGGCTCTGTGGGACCTACCGGGTGCTGTTGCTATGTGATATATTACACACACACACACGTATATATATATATGTATTTATATATATATATATATTCATACATAAATACCGTAAACTACGTTACATCTGTTCCAAGCTACATCATTTCCTATTGGTACATCCAAACCTACTAGGCATACTAACAGGATTTTACTGTATGTAGGTTCCATCCACAGTGGCAACACTGCCCCCTGAACACCTGGAAAAATCAAGGAAAAGCTACTTTTTCCCCAAAAAGCATATGAGCCAAGCAAACTGCTGTTAAAGTTGAAGCTACTGTGTGCAGACTCCCCATGATCCACTCACAGGGGCAACTGTACTGTAATCCCTCTATCTACCTATATATAAACACAGTAAAGCTACTTCTGCCTAAGGCACACCAAACAAATGAAAAGGAGTCTATAGTCTCTATAGGATATAACAGGGGCAGCAGGAATGATGTCCCAATACATATATAGCTAGCGTAGAAGCTCTGCACGGACAAATCATACAGAGATTAATTTAGGGACTTAATAAACCCAGTAAAATTTGAGGTCAGAAGCAGGCTGCTTGATCAACTACATCTATGGATATACTATATCATAGGTAGGCATAATAAAGCAAAGGCCAGGTCAGTAACTGTATTTAGGCTTTGCACCTATTCCTGACTGAGTCTCACAGCTCTCTCTGTATACTCCAACTATAACTCTCTCTGTATACTCCAACTATAACTCTCTCTGTATACTCCAACTATAACTATCTCTGTATACTCCAACTATAACTCTCTCTGTATACTCCAACTATAACTCTCTCTGTATACTCCAACTATAACTCTCTCTGTATACTCCAACTATAACTCTCTCTGTATACTCTAGTTACAGCTCTCTATATACTGGAATGAGTTGCAGTAGCAGCAGCTCAGTGTCACCGCCTGGATTCCTATACAATACAGAGGATACTTTTTGGGCCTAGGCTGATTACCATGCTGCCTGAGTGGCTACAGTGAGATTAATTGCTCTAAAACAGTTAATATACAGCAAAAGACTACAAGCAGCCTGCCCAAATAGTTCTACCACTAAAGCCAGCAGTATAGTGAGGAGTTAGTGTGTATATACTGCAGCTAATAACATTATATTACAGAGAGAGCTCTGCCTCATGTTTCTACCTGCTCAGAAGATAAGGAAGTGAGTGCTTTTCTGACATCACATCCCTCTCTTTCTCCGCCCCTCCCCAGGCCAGCCTTCTCCTACCTTAACTCTTTCCTTCTCACCTAATCACAGTTGCACCTGGTTCTGCCAATCTCTAAACATAAACCAGTGTAATCTGGCTGCTGGTTATTCGGATCCCTTGTCATGCAGCCCCTACGCTTATATCTCCAGGGCTTTCCTTTCCTCTGGTTTTAAGTTTTTTCTCATTTTTTGTGGTTCCACCAAAATATAATACATAATACCTTTCCCTGATTATACATTTTTACATTTACTATTTGTGCATTGGGGATTTCCCCTTAAATCCTGACACATAAATGAAGCAGAAAGAGAGCTGTTTTACTGGCATATATCTTGAGAGCAAGGTATTTTAGAAAAATGAAGATCATTTGGAAACATGTTTTAAGTGGTATTGGCTGTTCATCTTCAAACTCATCTGAAGATCAACATCCCCTTTAAATGTAAAACTATCCTTAACTCTTCTCTCTTACTGCTCATAAATACTGCTCATAAATTAACAATAATTCATAAATAAGCCTCACATTAAAAGCAAAATAACATTAGAGCTCATAAAGGCTATCTCTGGGCACATGGGATATGTGAGTCTGATTGACTGATACCAGACTGATGACGGAAAGACCAGTTTAAAAAATAAGTATTTTCTTATTATTGTTACTGTGATTAATGACAATGGATATGCCATACAAAGGAATGTGATTGATGAAGCTTCTAGCAAGGTGTCCACGTAAAGGACTAAATCAGTGCAAATCTAGGAGGGCAGCAGGTAAGTTTATCAAACATGTATCCCAGACAAGAGCCATAGTACATAATAATGACTACTGAACTGAACAAGGGTGACTTTGCTAGTGTAAATTCTAAAAAATTTGGCAGGCATAGATTCACTGCGAATTTGCGTAAATTTGCAATTGCCAGATTGTTTCGTGAAACAGGTGACAAAATTCGCAGCGCGACAAAAAAATTTCATCAGCGCCAAACAAATTTTCACGCACGTAAAAAAATGAAATTTTTTTACATGTGCATCATTTTTTTTGACACACAACATTTCGCAAATTTTCGCAGTTTTGCGAATCTGAAGCGAAACGGGACAGATTCGCTCATCACTACTATCAATGCCATGCTACAGTGTTGATAGTTAAAAAAAAAAGAATTCCTCCCCAATAAGGTACTTTGAAACTACTCTTCATTTAAGTGACGCATTTTTTACTGAGAAGATTTTAAACTATATGTTAAAAATGTCATCTGAACATGAAGAAATGCAATCCCAGAAAATGCCTGTGGATTTATGGAGGGATCTTTTTAACATTAGTCAAGAATGAAAAGGGGGAGCAACCGCCTCTCAAGGGCTATGTTATTCTCATCCTCGGAAAGGGATATTTTATTTTGCTGTAAGAGTTTAAAGACTATGGAACATGTCCCCCCTGTGTGTGATAGATGAACCGCTGGTTCTCATTTTTCTAAGGAACTCAGATGACTTTAGAAACCTTTAGGGTATCGATAGGTACAGTGATGTGTTTTAATGGATGTTATTTAACAGAATTCTTTGCCACGGGCAAAACCTCAAGAATCACTGAACTTGATGGATTTATGTCTCATTCAAGCTACAATTTGAGGCAATCATAGCTGTTTCTTAATGTCTCATTAATGTGAATGTTCCAGCATTTCATGTGGTCAAGATTCATGCAATTTCGGTGAGAGTCATTTGTATTCATTCTGTTCCTTTTTTGGTTATGGTATTTCAAATATTTTCATATAAAAGGAACACATTCTTAATTGCATTTTTTCCTTCAAGAAGAAGAATGAAAATTTAAATCTGGCCTTTGATTTGTGTCACTAAATTCAGTCCTGCCCCATTCATATTTACCGTTTAACCCTAAATATGTAGTAGAGGCAGGGAAATGCTTACTGAAATAAATAATATGGACAGAGAGCAAGCTTTGGCTATATCTCTAGAGAAACATTTGAAGTACAATTTACTATTTTTTCACAACTCAACATTTGAAAACATCTCTATGTCCAGCACAACCCTTAAGCTGGCCATACACGCTAAGATCCGCTTGCTTGGTGAGCTCACCAAGTGAATGGATCTTCTCCTGATATCCCAACCTACGGGGGTGAATATGGGGCTAATTCGGTCATTTGGCCCTAGAGCCAAAAGATCGAATTAGAATGACAAGTATAGGAGTCCGTCGGTTTGGGGGCCACATTAATGAGCCGATGCGGTCCCTGATCTGGCGAAAAATCAAACCTTTCCAATCAAGAGCTGCACGATTTCAAGGCAGATACTGGTCAGGCAGGCCCGTCTTTAGTGCCCACACACGGGCCGATAAGCTGCCAAACCGGTCTAAGGGCCATGTATGGCCACCTTTATTCATTTAACTCATGTTAAACAATGGGGTACATTGGCCCTTTAATTTCATTGTTCTAATTACAGTCTACTTTAGCAAACAGACAAATACATTTTTGTTTCACACTGCTAATGAAACCAGCATTATATGCCATTCTAAATATATCAAGATGTGTTAAGAGCAATTTTAATAGCCAGCTGTCATGATCATGCACCTCCAAATTTTGAACTTCAGCTCTCAGCAGCCCCTGACAGACTAGCTATGTATAGATGTACATAATAGTAAAGAGCAATATAGTCATGCTGCCTTTCTGTAACATATTGTTTCAGATTACAGCTTTCAGATTATTATAATGTTTGTGGAGCTTTGCAAATTTCTGTCATATGGGAGCAATGTGTATATTCCTTTTAATCTCCTATAGTTTTGTCCAATAAGTAAAGGTTACTTAGACATCCTCCGCATATCTCGAGACAAAACGATTTCCTTCTTACTGTGGGAAAGCACATGGATTTGATTCTTCTTATTCATTTTTAGGAAGGGAATTTAATGTTGCTGTCTGTTCTTTGCCTGGCATTTTCTAAATATCCACATTCCTAAAATGCCATCTCCTTCCTTATTGTCTCAGTTCTTTATTTGTATACCCTCAAAAGAGGCTTTGTAGAAACCCACACTAACCCCGCAGTTTCCAGCTCACTTCGTTCCCTCTATGCGTATGGCATTTACAAGCCCCATGAAAGTGAAACAGATGAATGTATCCAAAGAATGTTTTTCCTTTGCCAATTCTATATACTTTTCATTGTACATCATGGCTGCTTTCTATACAGTATCAAAAAGATTATTGATATTATATGAAAACTAGGGGTAGTCTGCATTAACAATAATTAGCACTAGGTTTATTGTCTATGAAGGATTTCTGCTGCTGGTAAGCACCACTTTCTGTATGTTACCTTACAGTGGTGGGGAAAATGATGAGGTGATGTAATGAAAGGCTCAAAGGTGGCTTGAAATCTAGTCATCCATAGTAAGCAATCAGACCATTTGAAACAAATAACCAGTAAATGCTACCAAGTGGGGGTTACTAGAACATTCTCAATGTTTTTACATTAATAGACATGATAAAAAAGCAACAATACAAGTAATGAACAAAAACCTTTTAAAAGACTCAGGTCACTTCACAAAGTACCCATACATGTTTGAATAAATTAAACTCCCTTCTATTTCAGCACTAACAGCCCATAGAACAGAATGCTTTGAGAAAATGAATACATTCTGTTAAACTGACAAATTCTTTTGCTTTGATAAATACTAAACATAAATATATACTTTTTTCTCAATGTTTTTAAATGGGAAGGGCTGAGAATCTTTCCCCATGTTTTTTTCTTCTTTCCTATTAGTGATGAGCGAATGTGTCCCGTTTTGCGACAAGGGAGATTTGTCGTGGGCGACTAATCTCCCCGACATGCCATCCCACCGGTGAGAATATAAATCGCCAGTGAGATGGCATACCCAGCGCCGCGATTTCCCCAAAATCGCAGAAGTTTCCTCTCAAGGCAACTTCAAGCAGGAGGGGAGATTAGTCGCCCGCGACAAGGGAGATTGTGTGTGCCAGAGCCCTAACATCTATCATATCTATCATGTATCTATCTATCTATCTGCATAGTAAGTTGTTCCATTCAAGATGGGACAATCTTTGTGAAAAGATCAAACTCCATTTTAGACTCTTCATGCTGCGGCAGTCAAGCAATGCGGAAAATAATCTAAAACATCAAAAACAAGCTAATTATTTACTGACTTTTTTAAATAAATAACAAGGACATCTGAAGAATAATCTAATTAGACCTTATTTCACTTAATAGTATAAGCATCTTTTTAATTGTAAACTTCTCTTTCTGCCACTATATTATCTTGTAAATAAGTAACAGCTAGAGACTGAGCAGGAATGAAAAACAAGCCTGTAACCGGCCCATTATTTATGTGACCCATTCTATTTTAGAATTTTTAGAATTTTTCTTTTATATATGTATAGTAATGGTGTTATGACTTTTCTGGCAACAGTTAGATTTTAATCAGTTATGTTATTATGTAAATAAACCTGCATTTTTTGGGATAAACAACCTTTTATTGAATGATGCCAAGAGTTCAAATTCTGACAAATGCCAGTTGACAGTCAGCCCTCTGTTTTGTTTATTAGAGATATAGCATGCTTTAAGTAGGGGGAAAAAAGACTATCAAAGACATGTCAGAATAATATTATGCTGAAATTTAGCATATATAGAGAACATCTGCGTTACTGGAAAAAAATAGAAAACTTTCGTCATAAATATGTTGTGAGCAGGCTGGGATCTCATGCACCAACAGTCAGTCAGAGGCAGCACTGAGAAGATAAAGGAAATGCTTTTATGGCTCCCTTTATAATCAAAGAACACGAAAAATGTACGACTGAGCCCCTTGTTTGATCAACTTTGCCAGTGTTTGTCAGAGTAAATGTCATAGTTCTAGGTATGCAATGCCCACTTCACTCCTTGCTTTTTATCCCTCTGTCTGAACCATTCATTGCTCATTGTTACAAAGTGTTGTAAAAAAGTGTACGTTTAGGCTGGTGTACTGGTATATGATTGTGTTCATTTGTTAAATGAGAACTACTGACAACATATGCTTTTCTTGCCATCTGATACAGCAGACCTGAAATTTATATTTGTTTTTTTCTTAGTTTTTACATTACATTTGGATTATTTTGGAGATCAGTAGCACACCACCTAGCTCCAATCTGCCTTAACAGAATCCAGGTGAGGGTGCAAAATCATTACATTTTACTATTAAATATGTATGTATTTATTTATTTATTTAGCAGCACAAATGTACGCAGTGCTTTACAAGGCATAAACACAAACAGGAGTACAGTTATAATAGATAAGAGAGTACAAATAAATCAGACTGTACTGTAGTGCTTAGGTGTTTCCAATACACAGTTGGGATGAGGTCCCTTCCCCAAAGAGCATACACTCTATTAAGGCAAAAGCCCCACTGGGTTAATTATATAGTAGCTATTATGTAAGATCAACCAGTACCACACAGTATATATCAATCAGTGCCTTAGGAGAGGTTAACATATTTGAGCTTTCTTGATCCAGGGCTAGTGCTGAGTGAAATGTTTCACCTGTTTTTGCTGCAACATATGCTTATAGATTCAAATGACTGCATAAAAAAAGTCACGTGGACTTCAATTCATTTCATGAATTTTTGGCATTTCAAAGTGAAACGGGACAGATTTGTTCATCACAATTCAGGACCAGGTTTGGTTTTAGTGTTCTGCTAAAAAGTTATAATAGACTTCAATGGTGTTATGTAATAAAAGGCATTACGTTTGCCCAGGAGCAGTAAGCCAAGGCAACCAATCAACATGTAGTGCCTTTTATTACATATAGCGGCCTATATATCATGCTGTGTAAAATGAAATTCGCCAAAAAATGGTGTAAAAAGCCGTGTAAAATAAAGGGAGCTCACCTTCCAAATGGCAGATTTGACGCTGTTGTTTTACATATGTTCTGGCAGAAGAAAAAACTCATAAAAAATTATGCCAAGTTAACATTGTTTTTTACACGTTGAAGCCTGGCAAAATGTGTATAAATTGTCACCGTTTTTAGCACAGCATAATAAATCTGCTCGTAAATGTCAAAACACTTATCCAATGAACCATTGTCTTATGTGGCAATTTTACATATACTGTATAGTGAACTGTAGTCTGGCTTTAAAGTTCTCTTTACCTCCAAACTGCCACCTCTGATACTAAGCTATGTATTGCCAGGTTAGCCTATTCATATTCAGATTAAGGGCCACAAAATGTACATATAATACACAGATAAATCATTCATTTAATAATGTTTTTGTTTATTGCTTTTGGCCAATTCACCTATAATGATCTGATGATATTTGCAAAACACATTTTTTTTAGCATCCTAAAAATAAAATGACTAAAGGAAAATGCATTAACAAGCATGGTACATACACACATTTACATAAATATAGCAAATAACAGATTACAAAAGGTTTTCAGAAATTCCATGCATTCCAGGAATAAAAGAGCATATCTTGATTTAGCAAATATATTGGTACATTTGTGTTTTCCCCCATCTCTTCCTGCAAAAAAAAATCTCTTCCAGAAATAAACTAGGCATATATTATGCTAATACAGACTATTTCACTATTCTGTTTTGTACATAAAAATTTAGACACCATATAAATTCTAAACAGATAAACACATGAAGAAATGTTACTAACCTGGTAGGAAAGGGTCACCAGCAATATTACCTTTGATTTCTGTTCAGCCACATGTGCAAAAATCTTTTGTGTGTGGGTGCTCAGAGATGTAGGCAGGTCCGGATAAGTACAAACACATGAGTTATCACACACAGTTATCTGTGTTTATCACAATTTGGGGGCTCCGTAGGTGGCAGAAGCTAGGACAGTGCTAGGAAAAGCAGGAGGAATGGAAGGGGTTAATAGGAACAGGTTAGGGCTGGAGGAGGGGGGGATCATCAAGCAGGAGGTAGAATTAGGATAGGAAGTTAGCAGAAGAAAGAATGAGGAAGAGGTGGTCCCAGTTACCTTGTGGAAGCCAAGAAGCATCGTCCTGGCCGCCTGCCTGCCCTTGCGTGCAACCAGTGGTGGAATGGGGGAGGGTTGTTTATCCTGTCATAGCTTGCAGAAGGCATGATTGCTAGTGGGTGGGGGCTAAGTCCCAGTTTTGGCACATGGGTGTCAAAAGGTGGATGGTAACCTCCTCGGACAAGGGTCCCGGGAGAGTAGTGAAGTTTGGTTTGCCTGCTCTCCCTTGCCCACCTGAAGCTTTTGCAGCAGGTGGCTGGCATGGCAAGCAGCCTTGGTTGGTGGTATTTAGTTCACAACCATTAAACATGGATGTTTAATGTTATTGGTAAAAATGTTATTGGCAAAAATGTTGATCATTTTAAGTTACTGTAGGTATTTATCTATTTACACTTTTTCTGTTTAATAAAAACTGTGGCCTGTTATATCCAATCCTGGACATCATCATTGTCTCTGAGGTACCTGGGGTGGAGGAAGGATCTAAGTAACAAAGCCTGCAAAATTGATGCTGCGCTGTCAGTTATGTGCACTGTCCTCAGATTTTTGTGCATATGAGCAAGGTAACATTGGTTACTATACTAACTTCATGTTAAGTATAGTATTAGACATCAACTCCCCAGAAGTAACCGGAACCTTGGCTGCTGGTGATATATAAAAGAACTTTGATAATGTACAAGGTGGTAAATAGAATAAAATATAGAATCCAACAATATATGAAGAATTACAAATCACCAGGTGCACCCACAAGCAGTGTCAAATTCTGGGACACATATAGAAAATCCAGTTAAAGGGGCTTAACTGATCATAATTGAATTTAAACACAATCACTGCAGCCCTGTAACATGCATTTATTAGACATTAGTCCCTAGGGTCGGATTGGTCTGGCAGGACACCAGGAAAAAAAAACAGGTGGGCCCCGCTTCACCCCACTGCTGATCATGGCCACAAGGGAGAAGTAAAATGTACGGTATATGTATGGGGTGTTGGAGGCTGGTGGCAGGATTGATGCATAAAGGTAGGAGTCCACGACTGTGGTGGGGGTCCCTGAGGTGGCATCCCTAGTAGGAAAACCTAGTCTGACATTGCATGTTCCCTTGCAGGTCCCTTAATCCCATGGTCACTTTATCTTTTCTGGTTTTTTTTTTTAAATTTTTTGAAGTAGATTCAAATGGCCAGTTCACCTGATTCTAACGGTACTAGTATTAAACACTGCTCAAGCTTTCAGGGTTTATTTTCACAAACTAGCCAAAACAACAACTGAATCCAGGAGTCAAATCTTAGTCTGTTTTTTACATATAATTTGGAAATATCAACACTGATAGAACAATGTTCAATGTTGGTACTTAGTTATGTAATTTCTTACCCATAACTGGCTGAAACTTATATATTATAATAAATAATGTATTCACTGTTGTAGAATATGAGGATATTAGAAGTCACCGTGGCGTTCCATGACCTGTATAAAAACACTTGGCCTTGGCCTTGGCCTTGTTATACATTTATAGATATACTTTACTGGTACAGAGATACTGCCTATCAAGCACAATATCCTTTATTTTCACATTCACATTTTGCTGCATGGGTCTTAAAAAATAATTTGCATTTCACTAAAACAAGTGTTTTGGTGAAACAAACCACCTGGGCCAATTCTTTTGGCATTAACACATCTCATAGAATCAGGTGTACTCGGAAATATATATTGATTTCATATCTAAGAAATTAGTTTCTGTCATCTAGTTTCTTCTATCTTATCTAGTTTCTCTTATACAGGTATACCTGTAAGGCTATTATCCAGAATGCTTGGGGCCTGGGGTTTGCCAGATAAGGGATCTTTCTGTATTTTGCATATTAAGTCTGCTAATAATCATTTAAACATGAAATAATAGGATTGTTTTGAGTGGAGACATCACAACCCTTCTAGTGGTAATCGGATATTCCTTAGATGAACAGTTGTACAGGGCTGGAAATCTCAAGGGGTTCAGTTTTAATGAAAGATGTTGCAGCTCATTTGCTACCATTTTAACCCTGACAAAGGAACAATGCATAATGGAAAGAAGCTGTCAGTAGCAGAATGCATTTAAGGAGAACCTAGCAACTGAATCACTAAGTCAAAAGCCCTGATCATCTTTGGAGCAATGCGGTACTTCCTGGGGCCACCAGGTCACCAAGACAAATTGTCCTAGAATGCAAAGTCCAGAAGTTATGAGCTTGACAACTCAGCCTTGGCATAATATGGATAAAATGGGAAGAACTGACCGTCACAAGAATGGAAGTTAGCAGAACAAAGTACAAAATGCAGTACACAATGCAGGGATTTCTCTTTCTTTTCTTTAATCTGTCCTATTCAAAAGCATATATAACCAAACATCTGGCCTAATACATTAATGCTGACTGATGATTTTGGTAATACTTTCCCTTTAAAGGAACAAAACATTACCATTAAAAGAAATTCATGGCCATACAAACAGACTTTTTGACTGATGAGAAATATGCTTTGCACTACATACTATGCACAATCTGACCTCTCATACTAGAGGTTCTAAACACCAGAAGACAATTGGTTTTGTAAAGAGAAAAATAAATAAGGCCTGCAATGCTTTCAGCCAACAGCTTCTAGGGAAAAAATGTAAGATTTACATTAGGAGTATTGGAAATAAATCCCTTTATTTAGATTAGGTTTCCATCGAAATGGCTCATGCTTGTAATTAATCATTTCAAAGTGTTTGTTTATATATCGGTGGGTCAGAAAAATAAATAGGTTTACTTATCAATAATCATACATCTATCTCTGTACTTCTGGAATAGTTAAATAAATTGTTTTTTACAAAACATAAATGAGATTTTTGTGAATTGCTTCAAATATAATTAAACATAGTGTTTAAAAGGACCTGTCCTGATCAAGAAAATATATTTGTTTTCTGCAAAAGCTCAGAAATCATTCTGAGGCCATTTTATGCCAGTGCACTATACAGAGAGAGAACTGCTGTGGATCTGCTGGGAAGATAGGTACTGTATTTCCTTGCACAAACTACTAAGACTATATATAATGCTGCTATAATATATTAGCCAAAGAACTATGGGCTCCTTTACAAAACTATGCAGCAATAAAAGCAAAAACACAAAAAAAGCTTAATTCAGTTTTGCCTTTTACCTTCAATTCCATGAAAACTTAAAACCAGTGCAACATTTTGTTACAGACAATTCAAAGGGGAAATGTTATAATTTTATAATAGTTTATAAAATCATATGCCCCACCCACACTGTAGGTGGGGCAAACTCTTTCATTGCACACAATATCTGGAGTGCTAAAATTAGGGGGGAACAATATTCAAAGGTCTGGTCAATGCCAGATGTAAAATATAGGGCTGCCTTGAATTTCAGCTCACCACACCTTAAAGGGGACCTGTCACCCAGACATAAAAAGGTTTATGAATGATATTGATATTGCCTGCCCCGCCTCTATGCCTTAGGTATAGAGGTGGGGCACACAATAAGCACTTCCTAGATGCATTTCTGCATTTCTCACTTTTCCCCTCCCTTTTCACCATCTTTAATAACAGTGTCCACAAAATGGCCCCTGCCTGCTTGTTTAATTAACATGATAGAATAAAATGTTGCATTATTTCTTAGGGGGACAGGTCCCCTTTAAACCTTATTTAGGCACAACAAGAAGATCTAGACAGAAGACTAGATCTACACCAATTTAATAGAGGAGCCTCATATGATGCAAGTATTTGAGACGAATGGCATTGGGCATTGATAACTCAAAGATTCTTGAAAGATCCTCCTGTTGTTGCGCTTTGATTTTTAGACACTGGGAGGTTAAGCTGGCCATACACATTAAGATCCCCTTTTTTTGGTGAAGTCTCCTATCCTGGCTTGGCCACCTACATGCTTGGCCAAATTGGACTGACCCAATTGTTTGGCTCCCTGGTCCCTATGCAGTCATCAGCTAACTGTATTTTCAAACCTGCCCAACAGAATTCTGCCAGATTTCACCCAGATATCTTTTAAGAAGGCAGTTGGGTAGGGACCATGCATGGGCAGATAGCTGCTGACTTGGTCTGAAGGGGTCAAATCAGTAGTTTAAATCTGCATTTGTATGACCAGATTAATGGTACACAAGGGTGTCTGGCCCAGATCCAATTTAATGTGAAAAATAAAACTCGTTGTTACAAACAGTGATTTGCAAAATGGCAATATTTTGCTTGAATTTCAGCATTATAGTCACTAAGCCTTTATCTTTTTGCCACATTTTTTCTTGTGCCATATTTTTTCTTACTCTAAATGCATTTAAGTAACATGGCATTTTTTTTTCTTGTGCCAAATGCATTGGAGTCAATGGGCTTTTTCACCACATGAGAAACCATGAATTTTGCCACGAAACAGACGAAAAAAACCTCACACATATTTATTAAATTAAAATTGGAATCTATGGAAAAATCATAGTAAACACAGTTTTCTCATCCGATTGAATGAGACCCTTGAAACCAGTTCTTGCATTCTGTGTCCATACCTTTGGCGGTAGCACAAAGTGATTATTGTCACTAAAACTGACATGCAAAAAGCAGGAAATGTTTGAATTCCCATGATTCAAGTGTCTGTAAAAATGTTCATCAAATACTGTGTTTCAAAAGCAAAAAGAACAATCTAATGAAAGCGTTGAAAGGGCAGTGGATGTTTAGTGCCTTTTGCCTCTGTGCCACAGAAACATAAATAGCACCAAAGAAGATACTGTAATTAAAACAGTATCTGTCAGAGACACATTTGGAACTTTTCATTGATTGCTGCACCAGAGGAACTTTTTTTTGTTCTCTCCAATGTAACAACACAAACAGAATGAGTAGCAAATCGAAGGCACTTGATTCTAAAGTCAGATGAACTCTTCACGTTACTGTGTTACTAGAAGCACAGTTCAAAGAGCAAGCCCCGAGCACAGTTTGGGATGGGTTTAATCGATTACTGAGGATGATGTTATTGCAAGGGTAGGCACCTGTGGAGTAGTATATTTACCGCAGTTCCAGTGAATGAACAAGCTGAAAGGGAACTGGCACAGCCTTTGACTCTCTGAAAGGAAGTACTTTGTCATTCTTCATACTTTCATTAAAAGGATTTAAGGCAGAGGATGCTAAAATGGTTTAGGGCTGCCACAAAAAAAAAAATGGCAGATTAATAGCATTGCCTGAATATTGTAAAGCATCTGATTTTTTTTTTTGCATCAACAGCCCTAATAAAGCGTAGATGAAACTATTAACATACAAATAGACAGGCTTGTGATTAAAACAGCAGCAGTGTAACAGTCCTGGAAAAGGCTTCTCCACACAGAAAGCAATTATGGTGCGGAACGTAGTGCTGCTCGCTTACATTTCCTGCTTGCCTGAAAAAAAGAAAAAATAAGCAGAAGATCCATCATTTCAGAAATAAACTCTTATTTAACGGCATCTTCTTTATTTTGGAAAAAAAGGGGTTTTAATAGCAAAGGCTTTGCTCTAAGAATATATCTGGCTCAAGGAATTATCATACATCAGAAATAGCGATGAGCGAATCCTGTCCCATTTTGCTGAAGAAAACGGCGCATTACTTTTTTTTTTAAGTGACCGCGACTTAATTGATGCAGCTGTGACTTTTTCTCACTCTTTTTGTTGCAGTGAATTTTTTTTGCAGTTTCACAAAAAAAATTGCCAATGGTGAAACGTAGAATTTTGCAGCAAATCCATACTATTCACTATTCATACCATCCATCACTATTCAGAAATGAGGAAAGAAAGGACATATGCAGACTACATATTCCCATCTCTTTGAGTATCACTTTAAAGTCAGATTCTCAGCAAATGGTTGTACTGTATTTCCTATACTGTATATGACTGCAACAATTCTGTTGTATATACATATGGCTTGCATTAAAATGAAACACTTGTATAAACTGATGCACCTAAAGGTACCCTACATCCCTACCTGTAGTAAATGTAATTAATTACATAACCTCGATGGTTCCAAACAGCTGGAGGGATGCAAGATATAAGACCCTGATCGGTAGATAAGAACATTGGAGGTTCGTCTTCACTTGGTGCTACCATAAGCAAAGCATTTCCCATTATTTTAGTAGAAAGCAATGACAGATGGGAAAGGGCATTTTTACCACAGCAGTTTTCACTGTGAGCAGTCAAATTTTATAATATGCTTTAGCTGTTACTGTGCCATCTTTGCTAAATTTAAGTTGTATTTTGAACACAAACTATTATTCAGATAAATCCTCAATTCTCTATAAGGATTCTATAAAGGATGTAAAAACTACAACAAAATAAAAGAATTAAAAAATTGTAAAAGATTCTGTTTGTGGCCCTTGGGTTAACTGTATGTAAAGGCTGCTTCTGCAGTAAAATGTTTCACTGTATATCCAGTGCCTGACTTTTTGTCCATGCTGAGAGCAATAGAAAATGATCTCCTTTCCTCGCACATTTCATAGTTTTGTAAGCACCCCTGTGTGTCAGTATTATTGGGTCCTGTCACCGACATGGGCTTAATTCTTTTACTTCTGGTTAGTTTCTAAAGTAAGGGAAGAGTCCATGTTGGATGTGACATTAAAGGGGAACTCTGGCTTCTGAACCAAAATTTGCTAAAGAGCCCCATCCAATACAGACATCCCTAATATACCTATTACTGTAATCTGTCCCTTGGAGTAAATACCATTTTGATATGCTGAAATCCAGCTGCAAAACAGTTGTTCTCTTTCTGCATCATTTAAAATCCTAGCAGGGAGGAGGGACTAAAACATTGATATTACAAATTGTAACAACTTCTCTGCAGCTTACAGACAGCATCCAGGAACTACATAATCCACAAAGCATTGCACTGTGATGTTCCTTTCCTTATGGACATAACTGGTGCAGGGAATTGTTTGGATCTGGAGGATGCAGACTGAAGGCAGGCTAAAGACAGTTGAGATAGTCAGCCAGATCAGCAGGAGAACAGGGGGGCAGGCATAGGTAACTGTTTCAAACCATATTATTACATTAAAAATCATGAAAAGGCTGCATGCATTTTAATTGATGTATATTGCAAATTTGCTTGAAATTATGTTTACTTTTTTTAGTTGTGCTTGGGTGGAGTTCCCCTTTAGAACCTGAGAATAAGAACATAATATGCAAAGTGTAAGTTCTCCAGGTAATCCACCCGAGGTGTGTATATATTTGGTCACATACAAATAGGTCAGGGCACCAGCAAGCCAACACTTATAGCTATGACTACTGCTGCTTTATGTAGCATTAAGTTGCTTTAACATTTTGGAGACAATGTTTTATCTGGCCTCTGGGCACAGCTAGGTACAGTACTGACATGCCTCAGTGTCTGTAGGTTATAATACACTGAATATTACTTTTCTTGAACCAAACTAACATATTTTAAAAATAAAATATATTCAATATTGGTACCTGTATGAATTGAAGCTTTTCCTTTCAAATAAATATCTCAAAATTAACAAGGAGACAAAATAAATACTTTAGAGGGTTAAGCCAAATGAAAGTTCATTTCTACAAAATATTATTTCAAATCTAATTTTAGCAACACTTGTAGGTGCTATCTCTTGGCTGCCAGCAGTGACAGAAAACAAAAGCTATCAGAAGACCTTTGCGGTGGAAGGATGTTGTCATATCTTTAGTTTATGAACCAGGAAATTCACAGATCAACCACCGCTTATTGTCCTAGACACATAGGACAGACAAAGGAATCACGTTTCTTGTTTTCAATGTTATGTTGATCTCAAATACAATAAGAAACATGTTATTGAAGGTCTATTTATGACAAACATTATCAAAACCAGCTGACAAACAACACAGGTCAAATAACAGAGCTGCTTTTAGACTGCCTACATTGAAGATAATTTATTTCCTTTTGCAGAAAGTGTCTCAGAACTATTTAGAAAAAAAAACAAAAGTTCTAAAGAATTGCAAAATAATCAGGATTTTGCTGATGTTTGGAAAAGGAGCTTTGAGAACAATTTTGCAATTTGTTCATATTAAAAGTGCATATGATAATGAATGGTGTCAGCATGAATAAGACATTTGTTTTATGCAGTGTGTTAAAATAGTGGGATTAAGTGTTATGAGGGGTGTCTCATCCCACTCATGTCAATAATCTATGGCAGTATGGTCTTTTTGTAACCCTTCACAGCTTTACGTGCCCTCACAGATGAGTCAGGCATGAAATGAGGCAAACTAGTTAAGATGATGAGCCTTGAGTGACATAATATTCTGGACCCTTCATTTCTAAACCCAACAACCAGGGAGGTACAAAAAGGTACTAGCCCCTACGCACGATGGCAACTATCCTCCCTGTCACCCCATAGCTATGACTAAAATATTCCCTAAATAACTAAGCTTGTCTTAAAGCAAGCAATACTGCTCCCAAAACGGGCTCAACTAAAACAGATTTATTTTTCCTGCTCACTATTTTTCCCATATTTTTGCCATACCTTCTCCTACTCAGAATCCCTAAAATGTAACCATATGTTGCCTATATTTCCTAGGCTGGTTATGTGTTCCATGTATAAACCCTTTGGTGTTATGGGAGTTACATTATATAGGAGGTTTAAATGTGGCAGTTAATTTGATTGAAAGCTTTCTCTTCCTTCTGCACTTACTCTGAAGGGCCAAAATTAGTCAATAAGGTTTTCATTGTTTAGTAACAGTTTAATAACAAAAACTATAGGCTTTCTTTAATTAAATGATAGGCAGAAGGGATGTACAAGACATGCCCTGTTAATTGAGCTCATGCTGATCACTGGTGTATATTGCCTCTTTAAAATGAGCAGAACATACAAGCTTGTCACAGATAATGCCATCCTCAGAATCAAACCAGGATGTCAGTGATATGAGACAGGAATGCTAACCACTGAAATTCCTCATTACTGTGTTTCATATTGGTACTAGCATTTATCTTCAGAGAGAACTGCTGCACCCCATGTTTCCCTGCCTTACACTCTACTAGGCCATTCCTGTTCCATTACTCATTCTAAATATTATATCATTGCAACATTGAAAACTGTAAAATGCACTGAAAAATGCTGGTGTTACTGAACATTCCAACTTGTTTATATTATCAGATATTTCATATTTTTCCCCAATCATCAGAAGTCATAACTTGCTAGTTTTTCTTAAGGTTGGGAAGCAACAGTAATAAATACTGCTCCCAGTAGAGGATGGTTTTAGCATCTTCTTTAGGAAGGTTTCAATCATCATATGGTTTTCAGTCATCAGTGATGTAAACCAAACGTCAATACAATTTACAAATATTCCAGCATTTAGAAATTTAATCTACTTCCCAAAAGTGTTGCTAATTTAGCATCAACCTCTGCTCAAAACGTTATTCCCAATGGTGAGAAAACTTTTGGCTTCCTAGCAAGCACAATATTCATGAATGAAAAGATATGAGGGCTCATATATGTCCCCAAGTAAAGAGAGCAAAGTGCAATTTTGAGCTCCATAGACCTGTTTTTTTCCTCACAATACAGCATTTCCCAGAATTCCAGCCTCATTGTGGTCACAAGTGGGTGATGTGCTTGGGGCAATAGCTCTGTGTGAACTGCATCTGATTTGCCATAATTACTGCAACTGTGTGCACACTTTTCTGCACAAGCATCATTTCTGGGGTTGAATGTGCAAGTGACGTAAGTGCCCAATTCTTTAGATGCAGATGTGCTTGATGGGCAATTGGAACTCTGGAGCTACGGCCTGGTCAGAAGGTGGCGGTAGCTCCAGGGTTCCCCATAGGGCACAGCAGTGCTTGATTCTGAATGAAAGGCAGGAAGGGCTGAGCAGTGCAAGGATTGCATTTTGAAGCAAGGACCTTTAATGAAAGTGGTTTTACATGCAACTGAAAGTGGGGAAATTGTGGGGCTTGCAAGTGCACTTGTGGACATAAATGAGTCCTATGGAAAATACTGATTCACATGAATACTAACCATTATATGAGGTGCTTTTGCCACAATCTTTGAACACATGCCTTACTGGCCTACAGCACTCTTTTAACACCATCAAGAATTTCAGACACCACAAAATGTTTTTATTAGTAGTATGTATTGGTTTGATCCTTGTTTTGACTACACTCTGCAATTTACCCTTGAATGCAAATAAAAATGCTGCATTACTTTCTAAGTCTTCAGAACTAATTAGAATGGGTTGTTATATTGTGTTTGAATATATTAACACTTATGGCGCCATTTACACTGGACTGTGAAGGAGAGGTTTGGAATTCTAAGCTATTTATGGGTTGTTTTTATGAGATAATTTGGACGTCTCGTTTTACACCTAGAAATTAATTTCATCCATGAGGAGTTTGTAATATGAGGCATGCTATCAAGAACCATATAATTTTATTTATTTGCACAGTGAAAAATGGTTGTTGTTGATGTCTCGAAACCCCTTTAGGCCTTAACCCATTTAGCACCAGCCTTTTTGATCCTGCTGTGCCGCATGTTGCCAGACTAAATTTGGTACAGCAGAGAGTAAAGACGAAATCAGAATTACAATGCTGCCAGTCAGGTACATGACACCAAGTGCTGTAAATGTTACAGTCTTTGGCAGACAACTGGTTAAAGATCCCAGAACATTTTTCTTATGTTTAGAAGCATCAAAGAAAGATTGTTTTTATTTAAAGTGGATATAATTAGAAGTTGTTAACATAGTAATCCCACAGGCTGACTTACCCATACCAGAACTGAGAGTTCCTTGGATGATGAATGGTCTGCTATGGACTAATACTCTGTCCAATATATATATATATATATATATGTATATATTAATTCAGTATTCCACAGGTGCCCACCCGTATATCTAAAACATAGGGTATATTTATCCTTTTCTTGGGGAAGCCAAGTTTTGAATCCATTATGCACCTCATTTAATTATTATTGAATGATGTAACAGAGCATTTCACTTTACTCAAGAGGATAATGATTACCCACTGGAAGCAACATGGAGACACAGTTTTGTGCCCCATCCCAGAGGTTAAGCATCACTGCTATAACAGAACAAATCTAGTCCCACTGCTCATAACATGGACACATTTAATATTCTATACTTAAAATTATATGTCCTAAAGCTTTGACTCAAGGGGAAAGGATTGGTAAGGCTAGCCGATATATCAATATCCATATATGATTGGATCATTAACCAGTTTTTCTAATATATTAAAATGTTAACATGTCCTAAACATTGGTATTTCTCCTTTATCCATGTGTTCTGGAAACTCTCCACCTATTCAACACTTTTGGAGAGACTTTGTACATTATATTTCTACTATAGCAGAAAGGCTATTTTATATCACAACTTTTTTGTGAATTGTCGCGACTTTTTCGTAGCTGTTACCACTTGCGCGAATTGTCGCGACTTTTTCGTATTGAGCACTAGTAAACGGCGGGCAAACCTTTCCGATTTTTTTGCGACGGCTACGAAAAAGTCGCGACAATTCGCGCATGTCGTAACGGCAACGAAAAAGTCGCGACAATTCACAAAAAAGTTGCGACAAAAAAAACCGCAAAATACCAACGTTCGTGGATTAGTAAATCGTTCGTGGATTAATAAATCGGCCCCTAAGTGTGTGTCAGCATAGCAAATGTACCGTTTACACCACTGTGTGTCCCATTTGCAGAATGAGAAACAATTTTAAATGTACACAGCCTCCTCTCCCATACATGCTTTACATAATAACTAAAAAAAAAAAAAATCAACTTTCCAAGCTTGATTTGTTTAAAGAATCTGAACCAGCATTGCAGATTAACTATTTCAGTTTTACAACTTGCTTTTTCTTTTCTTTCCGCAGAACCTACTGCAGCAGTTTCTCTCTGTAGTGGCGAGCTTTGCACTGTGTTTATTGATAGTTCTGAGGCTGTATCACAGGGCTAATAAAGGATTTAGCCTTCAGAGTCTCCATCCCGAGAACTCTCATCAGCAACACAAACAAATTCTTTCTATCGTTAAAGAATTGGGTAATTAGGCCAACAAAGAGGTTTCATGGATATGTCGGCAGTTCACCTGTGGGATCTTTCTACTGATCTTGCTTCACTTGAAATGACTAAAAATCAATTTGATTTGACAGCTGTGGAAAAACTGGAGGTTAGAAGCTGTTATAAAACAAAACGAGATACCAGAAGAGAGAATTGCTTGTGATCTTCCTGAATCACTTCTGTTCCTGAAATGCAGTCAGCTGCCCACTTCCTTTTGACATAATCTACATGTCCCAGCGATACAAAGCATTTGTAAAATAATGACAGCAATATCTTTGCAACAGTAAAACATCACTAGCCTAACACAGGGCTGTACAAATCATTTCCCAGAAACACTGAGCCAAAGCCATATAGAGCAGGAACACTGATGAAATAACATTGTAATGTCTGGGGCAAATCATTTTCCAGTTAACAACCCCTAACCATTCCTTTATACTGTTACCAGATTTTATCCTGAGTTTATTACTATGAACATCTTCCAGGGAGCACTGAACTAAATGCAACCAATGGTTTAGAATAATATGATGAAATTGGCTTCCATGATTGTGATGTCCCACCCTTTTCAATATTCTATATTACTTTCTGTCATGAGAAAATATGTTTTTCACAAAATGCATAATTTAACGGAAATCCGCTAGCAGAATCTTGCATTGAAATCAATTTTTCAAAAAAAACCCTACCTGACCCTAACCTAAATTTCTATGTCAAGTGGTTCATGAGACACACATACCCTGGGCTTTTAGGGAGCAGAGTAAAATGTACATTTGTGCAGATTTATACCCCCATATGTAATAAAGGACACTAAGTTTGCCCAGGAGCAGTAAGCCATAAGAACCAGTCAGATGTCTGCTTTTAAACAGTTGACCAGTAAATGCTGATTGGTTGTTGTGGGTTACTACTCCTGGGAAAACTTAGTGCCTTTTATTAAATAACCCCATTAGTCTTTTGTAAATCTGAAGTTCTGTGTTACATTACCCACTTAATGCAATACTGATGCTATTCTCCATAGATACATTATTATGCAACATTTCTATTATATTTATTAAAAAAAACAGACAATTCATTAGAAGATTTCAGACCTGCCTACAATAAATTGAAATAATTTCTATTGATATGGTATGAGTATTTGGGAATTAAGCTGTACTGGAAAGGGTTAAGTGATCATTTTTAGCCAGACTTTGTAACCTGCGACCCAGCATCTGAGAGAGCTAGCGTGTTAAATTACCCTATCCTTGCTGATCCAGAAAGGAAGGAAAAAACAAATAAATTTCGGTTACTTACTGCCAAACCACACTACTTAACGTTCCAGTGAGGAGTTGTTACAATTGGCCTTGCATATTAACAGGGCCAGCACTCAGCTGGTTTAATAAATAACATGATTAATTTGATAAAAAGCATCAGGTTTAGCAGCCTACATTCAATCCTGTTCTAAGTCATATTTAGAATGGCTTGTTGTGCCTGTTCCCAGAGGAGACTGACTGTAGTCAAAGTAATTGAAATCAGTGATTCTACCTTTTAGTGTCACAATATTTATAATGTGACTCTGCGGCTGTTATTTAATGGGATACTATCCACAAAGTATTCCCTGTTTTTCTAACAATTATTTCCCTGTTTACTTTTATTTGACATCAATATCTCTTATAAAAGGCTTCTCCAGGTGCTAAATAGTAACCGCAGTTCTTTCAGTTGAAATATATGTGGCCATGAACCAAATACTGACAGAGGATCCATGACCTTTGTTTAAAGATATATTTTCAGATGCCCAAACAAACCTGCCACACTCTTTGTATGCCAGGATACACAGTAGCTGTACATAACTTGTTGGACTCACACATCTTAAAGGAATACTGTCATGGAAAACATGTTATTTTCAAAACGCATCAGTTAATAGAGCTTCTCCAGCAGAATCCTGCATTGAAATCCATTTTTCAAAAACTCAAACAGATTTTTTAAAATGTAATTTTGAAATTTCACATGGGGCTAGCCATAGTCTTCATTTCCCAAGGTGCCACAGCCATGTGACTTCACTTGCTCTTTACTGCCGTGCTGCAAGTTGGAGTGAATTCCACCCCCAGCAGCCGCTCAGCAGAACAATGGGAAGGTAGCAAGATAGAACATTTAGCTGCTACCTGACACCTCCTCCAGTTATAACAATAGATTATCTAAAAGCAGTTCTGATGTGTAGCGCTGGCTCCTTCTGAAAGCTCAGACTCAGGCCAAATGCATTGAGATGGCACCTACACATCAATATTACAGCTAAAAAAATACATTTGTTGGTAATATTTTAAGTTGAGTGAACAGTTTGCTATGTAAACAGTGTAATTTAGAAATAAAAAGTACACAATAAAAATCATGGCAGAATCCCTTTAAGAATTGCTGTGTTCTTCACCAGTACCCCCAAGTGCAAACCCTTCAAATGGGTTCTGTAGTGTTTTACTGCACACCCTTTAGCTGCAATAAGGCAACATGGTGAAATCTCAGTCAGTTAAATCATGCAAAGCCCTATACAGGTATGGGATGCCTTATTTGGAAACCCTTTATCCAGAAAGCTCCGAATTACGGAAAGGCTGTCTCCTAGACTCCATTTTAATCAAATAGTTCAGAATTTTAAAACTGATTTCCTTTTTCTCTGTAGTAATAAAACAGTACCTTGTAATTGATCCCAACTAAGGTATAAATAATACTTATTGGAGGCAAAACAATCCTATTGGGTTTATTTACTGTTTTTTGATTTTTTTTAGTAGACTTAAGATATGGAGATCCAAATTATGGAAACACCTCTTATCTGGAATACCCTTGGTCCTAAGCATTCTGGATAATGGGTCCTATACCTGTATAAGCAGACTGAAGTAAGTCCAATGTATTGTTTGACAAAAATCTTATTTGGTAGAGGAGCTAGGCCTCAGGAAATCCTATTTACCATTGAGCGTCTGCAAGTTGTTTTCACTGTTCTTCCTGCAGCTGGATAATATTCTTGTTTTCACAGGACTGATGATATATTTCCATGATGATGACAGATAGTTGGCCAGATAAATTGCCTGGGTTTTGGTAACCTTCCCTGCACCAGACTCAGGGGTAACAGCAAACCAGTGTAGCTATGTCAGCCAGTCATTTCCACAATCTGGCTTAATAGCAATGCCTCTTTATGCCTTTTTGCCAGAGTTGCTGCTTAGGCAAGCACTATGGCAATTTTGACTCACCTGTTTAAATCCAGAGAAGAGTATTCTAAGTGCACAGCATGGCTTCATATTTTACTGTGTATGTGAAAAACAACAGGGTATGTCCTCTTAGCTCATTATTATTTGAGGTGTTTTCCTCTTGAAATACAGGTAAATAGCATACAAATGTGCTTGTGCAGTGTATTTTTACACTCAACACTTAAATAATTTGGAGTGTTGGAACTAGGACGCCTTATTCCAAATATAGAACAATTTAGATGTGGGAGTCTTAGGAGAGCAAAATCCTTTAAGAATTCCTATTGAAATGTCTGAGCCCAAAACAGCTGAATACATTAATCAGCCATTTTAAATGGCAAAGGTGTATTTTTACACTACTTAGCCCTATATAATGGTATGTCTGTCATTTTAATGAGGTCAGTGTATCGTATAGCATCAAGCAATGACTGCAGTACAGGGAAGGCCTTTCAATGCAGCCCTGCTGTAGTAATGAGACATGCATAGCTCTGCTATTGCAGCATTTTACTGTCTGTTTCGTGGCTTTTACAAAATTAAACCATCTTAACATTTTTTGCCTAGCAGTGTATTAGCTTGTGCTTAGTATAATTTCAGAGACATGGATATACATAAATAACATGAATCATAAAAAATAATCTTCACGCTATAGGAATGAATAAGACAGTAGCAGAACAGTCTGTATTTCATTCTTATTTGAACAATATGGTCTTCTTTTCACCACATCTTTAAAAAGTTAAAATGTCTTTATTAGTACAATGTACTAATAAAGGTATTTTAACTTCTTAAAGACGTGGGAGAGAGCTGTCCAAATTGGTTGGAGTTGTCCTGCCAGTGGAAACGTGCACCCATGCACCCATTTTTAATGACTTTCCAGTAAGGTGTCGATTTTTAAAGGAGCAGTTCACCTTTAGGTTAGGTTTACTTTGAGTATGTTACAGAAGGGCAATCTCCCTTAGACTTCATTTCAATCAAATAATTCTAATATTTAAAAATTATTTCATTTCTCTCTGTATTAATCATAATAATAATAAAACAGGACCTTGTACTTGATCCCAATTAAGATATAATGTTAATGTTTGAATATTTTTTTAGCGGACGTAAGGTATGGAGATCCAAATTATGGAAGAACCCCTTCTAGAAAAAGCCAGGTTCCAAGTATTCTGAATAAGAGATCCCATAACTGTTTTTGTCTTTCTCTTCTTTCTCACTTTCAAATGGGGGCCACTAATCCCCGGTGAGGCTACAATTTTTTTTATTACTGTTACTTTTTATTTACTTATCTTTCTATTTAAGCACACCACTGTTATTATTCCTGTCTCTCTTTCAAACCATTGTCTAATTGCTAGGTTAAATTGGACCCTAGCAACCAGATTCTAAACTAGAGAGCTGCTGAACAAAAACCTAAATAATTTAAAAACTGCAAATAAAAAATTCAAATTGTCTCAAAATAGCGAGGTCTCTGCTCCCCCTCCCATTGCGGTTGCAAAGAGAAAGTGTGGTACGTGCTGGTCAACTATCAGCATCTGTAGCAAAATATATTTAGAAGAATTAAAACATGTGTGCAAAATTAGTTGGATTTTGACAATTATTGCAAACTCACATTGCAATTGGGACACTAGACTGAGTAGTGATTTAAGTTTCCCTTGCTGCTGCGCTACCCCTAGTGCAACAGTAGTTCATGTCTCTTGGTTTTAAAGCATCAAACATCAGTTAAAATTACACTAAATCTGTTCCAAAAAAAATCTAGGAACCGACTGTTTCTTCTTGACCCTGATACAGAGACTAATTATGGAAATTTGGCTAAAATTCCTTGGCAATTACATGTAGCTCCTCAGGTGCAAACAGTAGATTGAATGCTCATTGGGATATACAGTAGATTCCTTCTAAAGAAAATACTCATTGCAGTGATGTATAATATAAAGTTGTCCCTTAGCATGTTGTATATAGTATCTGGCCGAATCTTTTGCAGTAGACTAAACTATTCTTAAATTCATTTGCTTAACTGAAGATTATGCAATGTAAAGGGGGGAAAAAACAAACAAAAATGGTTTTCTCTCTGCATTATAGAAAGTAGGAAATAAATGGATTGTTTCAAAGCAAGCGGGTATGGGTTAATAATGAGTCTAGTCTCTGGCATATCTCCCAGCCCAAATCAAGCCTGCTTCATCTCACATGGATGGGAGAGACAAACTGTACAGATTGAAAACATCTGTATCCCGAGCAAGCGAACCACACGGCAGTGGTATCACGCAGAGATTTACTTAAAGACTGTCCCCTTTTGTTTGACTTAGCTGAGCAGAGCAAATAAATACAGTAGGTTATGTTTAAATAATGCCACTGATCAATAGAGGTTTGTATGGCTTATGACCTTGAACTATAAACAGAACATCGAGTTAAACCCACACCTTTCTAATCATAAAGACACAAAATCACTTGTTTGTAGCAGCCAGAGCAGTTATAAACCATATTTTGGAAACAGCAGATGTATACTTAATAGCTCCCCACTGTACATTTTCAGTCCAAACTAAGAGAGGAATAAGCTTCTAGTAAGGAGATTGGCAAAACAATTTAGAAGCATTACATTCTCTCACCAGTGCTTTCCACAGTCTGTATGAAAGTGGCCCGTGGGCCAAATGTACAGATCTCATATGCATAGGCATGCATTTGTATGGCCACTTTTGTATTACTTCATTTATTACAGTTATCTGCCCATCTCACCAGTGCTATCCACAGTCTGTATGAAAGTGGCAAGTGGGCCAAATGTACAGATCTCTTATGCATAGGCATGCATTTGTATGGCCACTTTTGTATTATTTAATTTATTGCAGTCATCTGCCCAATTGGCTGGAATGGCTAAAAGTGAAGATTGAGTGATTTTTCTCTATTAAATTAAATGGGTATCAGGTAACCCATTCTGGCATATACACATTTTAAAGAAAAGCTTAACTTAACAGTGTCCACAAAATGGCACCTGCCCACTTTATGTGATTGCAAATTCCAAGAGTTAAGAAAACAAATGTAGGTAATTTATACAGTGTACGTAAAGATTATGGATGGAAAAGGATTTGGAATTTTTTCTTAAGGGGACAGGTTCCCTTTAAACTAGGAAGCTTGGAGCTAGGATTACTAAAGAAATTTGTTAAAAAGGTGGACAAAGTGTCCCGTAATTATGTTTTGATAAACCCATAAAGGGTAAGTGGATCAGATCAATCAGAAAATCTGATTTGGAGTAAATGATAACAACTAGGTTGGACAGGACTGATAACAAGGGTATTACTCAGCACATCATACAATCATTATCAGCCAAGGACTTCAAAACCAAATCTCCTTGAATAACAGTAGCAATATACATAATTTCATAAAGTATTCAAATGATCTCCTGGCCCTTCAATAATTTTTACATCCCCATAGCATAAATCAGAGGAAACCATTAATCAATCATCAAACTTTGACATTAGTGCAAAGCTTGCATTAACATACCAGGGTAATACAAAATGCCTTGTAACAATGCATGCATACAGCATATGTCCAAAATAGAATTGACTGTTTACCGCTACCAGTTTTCTAAGGAGCAAACCAAGAAAACTATTGTGGATAAGCTCAGCATTATTTGGTAACTGTGATACACTATGAGATTTAGCAACCATACAAGTGGCCCATTAGAGCAAGCTAAAAAATATACTTTCTATTCTAACATTTAGAGCTTGTGCTGCAGCAGATGTTAGTTATTTATTGATTTCAGTTTTTTTCAGTTTGCCAGTGGCCTTGCTGAAACATTATCTACCCTTAATTTAATTATGCAGCTGTGGTATTGCTAATTTTTGTTTATGGATAAAACCAGCATGACATGCAGCCTGACGTACCATATGATACATTTTATGCTAGTGCACTGGAAGATGGGCATTCTGAAACATTGTACTCTATACACTGTTCAACACAAACCACAGTGTTTTAAAAAGCATACTTTGCAATTTTCAGCATTTCCTATAATCCCCCCATTGTGAATGTTTTCTCAATGTCAGTCCACGGGATACATTCACAGCTCAGATGTTTGGGGGACCCGCAGGTGACTTTCATGACAATGAGCAAATGAATTGTTGTCACTACTGCTTCTCCTCTTGTGCTAATGACAAACCTCTGTGTAGTTGTGTCAGGTTGAAGGACCTAAAATAATTATGACTGGATCAAAGTGATTACACCATTTAATTTAACCATTAGTTTAAATACTGCTGTAGCAAGCATCTGCATCCGATTTATAGTTGTCAATCTATCATCCACTGAGAAAATGCAATAAAGACATTGATTTAATCCTATGTAATTAGAAGAGGTAGTTTTAAGTAAGGATGTCATGTGTGTTATGGTTTTACGGTCAGTGACCTGCAACCCAGAGAATCCTAGGACTTCCATTTAAATAGTGAAAGGGCCCTTGGCTCTACATACTGGCCTGGAAAAGGGTATAAAACTTCCCATCAACTTTTCCAGTCATTAGTGTCCCTTTTACAGATCATCTTTATAAGAGTTTTTACTCACCGGTGTGTTCTCTCGGCAAATATAAAATTGTCATATGTTTATATGTGTAAAATATCTCTTTGGGTTGATTTTGGCCTATATCTCCAGGACGTGGAATTTTTATGGGAGAAAATATGATACCGTCAAGTGTATATGAACAGATACAGTGTTCCTTCACAAATAAGGACATTTTGGAAATTGAAACCATGCAGAGTGCTTCATGAAATGTGGCTCTTATTATATTTCACATTAGTTAAACAAAAGTCAAAAAGCACCTTCTACAATATGATGACTTTAAAGTGCTGCCAACTGGCTGTAGAACACAACATTCCCTCAGTTTGAGCTCAGAATGTTTTCTCAAATTGTACATTAATCTGCAGTGTTTTGCTGGCTGCTTTCGACTGTGATGAACATAACACATTTCAAACAAAATTTACTAGGTCTCTTGTCTAAAATGTTTGCCCACTTTTTCACCTTGCCTTATTTTTGTAAGAGTGTAACATTCCTTTATTAATTCTAGGTTAACATTAATAGACAAGAATATGTCTAACTTTATCCTAGTGGTAAAGAAATGTCACAAATTATAGATTCTCATTGGACTACATAATTTCATAGTTAATTTGGGTTGAAAAATGTTAAGCCGTGCGTCTGTAATTAGTTCACTGGGCTTATGAGAGTTCAGTGCCTGTATAGCATTCCAAAATCTCGTTTTATTTTACTTTTTTTGTTAATATGTGTGGGGCGTCTTCTGTATGTATTGCTTCAGCCATGTTACTCAAAAAACAGCTCAATGTCCACATTTACTAACATATTTTCAGAAGAGCTTAGAATATACTAGGTAAAGAATTATTTTCCAAAACATCTTAATACAGACAAACAATATAAAGAAAAATGTTATGAAATACGTTGTAACTTCCAGTATACTCTAGAGTACTTTGGTTTCTTCCAACAGAAATTAATACAGTCTTAAAATGATGATCAGTCTCTCTTAAGTTCCAACTCTATAAATGTACTGAATAATATACATTTACATATTGTAATGTTGGACTAGTTTTTAATGTGATATTCAGCAAACTCCTGACATGCAGACATATGCTTCTTTATAATTATAAGCTTCTGTTGTGCCACTTTTCTATACTGGCCAGTTTTATGAAGAGATCTTAATATAGTTGCAATGTAACTCCTCCAAAGTGATTGCTGCCCGCTTAAAACTTTCTTTCAAAGTGATTGCTGCCCGCTAAAACTTTATTTTCCTTCACATTCATTAACACTTAACCATTGTGTTTTTAATCCAGATAATGTGTCAAATGCATGAATGAAGCAAAAGGCACAGCACATTAACTGGGACTGTATTATACATAAAAAAAGAGAATAACAGCTCTGCTTAATGATATTCCTATTTACTCAATGCAAGTCTATATGTGGATATAAATTACTTAGTAAATGGTCACAATCTAGTCACATATCATTCGTGTGTGGAGGATATGCACCTTTACAACATAAGTTCTGTGTTCACCGAAGTATAAGTACAGCAGCATGTATTAATATCTGCTCCTCCACTCACTCTCACTCCAAGAGATTAGAGAAGAGTTTGGAGAAGAGATTAGAGAGAACTGGGGATCCCTGTATCCAACACCTTCCTTGGCCAAACAGCAAGCAAAGGGCTCTCTTTTCCAAATATACCCATCCAAACTAACTTGGATGCCAACAAAAGCAGAAGAAATAATGTTTAACTTTGCACTACATAAGAGCCCTCAAGTTTTTTCACATATTTGCTAAAAATGAAGTGCATACATTTTACAACTTTTACTGGCTGGTAGGTTTATTTTATTACAGTGAGGTTTTGCAGCAAAAATACCCATCGGATTACTGTCTATGATAAAAAAAACAAACCTATTTTAGCTTAATCACTTTAATTCAGGAGAGACAGGGGGCTAATTTATAGACTTTTTGCAGGCATGTTAACTAATTACAATCCAATAAATAATGTGTTGCTGGACAAGGTTGTAGGTTATTATTAACCCCTTGTACCACGGGCAAGTAATCTCCCGAAGTGCCTTCCTACCGGAAACAATGCGAATCTCCGGTTTTCCGAAGTCGCCTAAAGTTTCCTTTCACTTGAAAAGGTCCCAGTTAGTGACCAAAATGTTGGGTTTTAAATAAAAAATTTTTGTTTTACTACTAAGTCTTGTTGAGTGCAATACCTTGCTACATATATTCTTTTTTTAGTGTATATAAATAATATATATATATATATATAATATTTTTTTTATTAATGATATATATTTTCTGTTTCTTTTGTTTTTAATAATTAAGAATCTAATCCATATAACAGTACATGGAAAGTTCTGACAAAAAAACTGTTGCAACAGTTTTCTGAGTTCATGCTGAAAATGAA
Source organism: Xenopus tropicalis (assembly GCF_000004195.4). Lineage (NCBI taxonomy): Eukaryota > Metazoa > Chordata > Amphibia > Anura > Pipidae > Xenopus > Xenopus tropicalis. The sequence continues at coordinate 53,547,191 of NC_030680.2, forward strand.
TTGACTTGATGACCAAAGTGAAGCAGTTTATTTAAATAAATGACTACGACTAGCAGAAAACAGATGATACATTTAATACATGTCAATATGGCTAAAACATTTTCCAAATATCTGTGTCAGTGGTCTTCATTACGCCTTAACTTGGCACCAATGCGTCAGAGACCCGTGTTCAATGCTATATTGTAGGTTTTCGTTTTTGATTTCTACTATTAATTGACGCCTTGCCTATTCTGGTCCATCCTTATTGCTGCCTGCCATGACTTTTGCATGAATCTTGACTATGCTGTTAAACCCCCTTGGATGCCTTGCTAATTTCTGACTTTCAGATCCAGAAGGTGATTTGGCCCTGGGATACTTTTCTTATTGCCTCTCTGTTTTTGTCAGTACTTTAAGGCAGTGATGGCTTCTTTTCTCCTTTTACTGCTTTCTGTCATTCCACCCTTCCATTTTTAATTTTGCCCCCATCGATGACTAATGACATATTATGGGATGGCAGGAGGGGCATCAAAAAGTCAAACCTAATCCCTGCATGTTTGGCTATCTTTCAGCTGAAGTGTAGTGTATCGTGTTATAGACACGAAAAAGACAGGACTGGCACACCTCTTGTCATTAAAATATAACTTTTACTTATTACTAGTTAAAATTAGTAAGTTAAAATAGATAGATAAGAAAGTAAGGAAAAGTGTTAAAATGTTCAGAATCACACCTTGAAACCGTTTCAATTCTAGCTCTTATCCTCCTGGATATTGTTACTTTGCAAAGTATCTTTATCTGTTGTAAATGGTTTCATTTGTATCCACACTGTGGTTGGTCTTTCAGCTGAAGCACTAAAGCACTAAAACACAGCAAAAATGTGTCAGATCGCTCTGTATTAAGAGTACAGCTGAATATATGAGTGTCAGATAAGGCACTGATTGGGGACTGCTGCAAATCTGACTGCTCTGGACAACATACATCCATCTTAGGAACCAAATGGTGTTGATGACAAGAGGTTTTAGAATGCATAATGATTGATGGTAGTGTAGTCTATCATTGTGATAGCAGAGATTTCTACTGGATCACCATCTCCCCTTGCCCAGTTGAAATAAAACTACTCTTCTTTTTAGTAACTAGTTACTTAAACAATATAGGCAAATCAGATAAAATCACCTATAGCAGCATATTTAAGTTCAGTATGGAGAGTGAAAGGAGAGAGAAACAAAAAAGAGTAGATATTCTGTGAGTTGCCAATAGTATCATGCTCTGTGATGGCCTCTGACATGAAGGCCAACAATGAACTTGCAGGTGTTTTAGTATTTCCTTGCCTGGATTTTGGCTTTCAAGGCTGTTATATATGTAACAACGTCTAGTTACCTATGAAAATAAACCTATAAAGGATCATGAAATTTAAATAAAGTAACAAAAAAAATATCCCCGGTCATTAATTTCATGGCAGATCCAGACACTAATATTTTATGAGTTTTGGAAGTATCATTTATAATGTAATATGCAGCATGCCTTTCTTTCTCTCTTTTTTCTGTTTTAACAGAATATTAAAAGTAAAACAATACCGCATCATTATAGGAGTTTAATGACATAAAGTTAACAACCCTCTTCTTCACGTTAAAAGTTTAGTTTCTCCCGTTTGGTAAATATATTTAAAAGCTAAGGCATATTTTATTCTATTTTGGCAGGCTTTGTAATGAGTTTAACCCTAGGAAAAGAGTCTATACATGTAAATTTGGTCTGGACAATTTGTTTTTTAACCCTTTTGAATTATCATATTAAAAATTGTCAAATGTCAATAGTGTGTGAGAAGGGGTGATCCACAATGATCTAAACACCTAATGTGCTATAGCCTGACTTCAGGGTTTCCCAAATCACAGCTCCCCCTAGACCATTATTGCAACCTATGGCAAACTAAAAATGACAAGGTAAAATTTAGGCAAGGCAACAAAACTGGGCTTAGGGGAAGTGTTTGCTGGAAGTGGGTTTCTCCAAAGTGCTCATCCCCAAAGAACAAGTATTCAAGGTTAAGCATAAGTAAGATTGAGTATATTTGTTGTTGGAATACACTGACTATGTTACAGTTCACAGGGAATGCTAGCCGTTTTTGGGACTCAGACCTGGGGTTCATTACAGAAAAGTACAGTAGCTGACAGATTATATGGTCTTTGCTGTAACAGGTCCCATAAAGTCATAACAGTTGCTTGCCTGGTTTTGCTGCACCTTGGGTTGGGTGGCTGGAATAACATGCAATCCACAATTGGTATGCGGTGGGTACTAGCAAGTTCTGTTGGTGGTAACATAATTTAAAGTCAGTCTTCCACTTATATCAAACAATGAGATGTTTGGTTGACAAGTAAATCTTACTGATTGGTTGGTTGGTATGGGTGACAAGTAGAAAACTTAAGACCATTTATTGAATTAAGGTGGCAATACACTGGCAAACTTAGTGGCCAATTCAAGTCCTTTATACTGATTTAGCAGCTTTTTTACCCATGTATGGGCATCCCGACAGGCCTACCAAACTGATATCTGTTCTTAAATTGGCCACATATCGTTCAGCATGATTTGATCTTCACGTCAAATCAGGCCCAGTATGTCTTCGCCCTTATGGTGTATGGCCACCTTTACTTTGTTACTTTACATTGTTTATACTTATATATATATATATATATATATATAAGTCTGGATTTAAATATTTTGTCTTGAAGGTGGAAAGGGGCTGAAAAGATTTATATTTCTGTACTGGGGTGAAAAGAATATATACTGATAGTTGTTTATATGCTGCCTTTATGCTTAGTGATGTAAATTAAATAAGACAGATAATTAAAAACTGTACACAGACCCACCAAAATCAGTAATGCTGCTTCCATGATTATAGGTTAAAACAAATTAGTGAACAGCAAATTTTTTCACAAGGTTTCTCCACAGAAAAATACCCTTAGGGGCCCATTTACTTACTCTCGAACGGGCCGAATGCGTCCGATTGTGTTTTTTTCGTAATGATCTGTATTTTGCGATTTTTTCGGAAAATTATCGCGACTTTTTCGTTACCAATACGATTTTTGCGGAAAAACGCGAGTTTTTCGTAGCCATTCCGAAAGTTGCGATTTTTTCGTAGCGTTAAAACTTGCGCAAAAAGTTGCGATGTTTTCGTAGTGTTAAAACTTGCGCAAAACGTCGCGCCTTTTAAGTTTTAACGCTACGAAAAAAGCGCAACTTTTCGCGCAAGTTTTAACGCTACGAAAAAATCGCAACTTTCGGAATGGTTATGAAAAACTCGCGTTTTTTCGCGCAAATCGTATTGGTAACGAAAAAGTCGCGATAATTTCCGAAAAGTCGTAAAGGCGCCGAAAAAATTGCAAAAAATACGAAAAAGTCGCAAAATGTTCGTTTTCCAATTGGAATTTTTCCAATTCGGATTCGAATTCGTGGGTTAGTAAATCAGCCCCTTAGACTCCAGTGGCCACAAAAATAGCGGCATGGAAAAAGTTGCCACGAAAAAACACCCATTGGCTTCAATGCATTTGCAAATTTTTGCAATTTAATTTTCAACGAAGTGAAACAGATTCGTTTATCGCCTAAGTAAAAGGCACTCTAAAAGCTAATATCACATTAGCACAGATGTGCATTTGGTTGTGGGTCTGTACCTTGGACTGCAGGGTCTATATGATAATGAATTAATAAATGATGTACACTAGGGGCATATTTATTATGCTGTGTAAAAAACGGCGAGAAAATTCGCCACACATTGCCAGGCTTCGCAATGCGTAAAAACGGCGTAAAATCAGCGTAATTGTTTTACGCATTTTTTCTTCTACTGGAACTTATGGAAAATAACGGCGTAATATCCGGCGTAAAATCCGGCGTTCAGATAGCGATCTTTTCCATTTATTTTACACAGCTTTTTACTCCATTTTTTCGGCGAATTAGTTTTACACAGCATAATAAATATGCCCCTAAGGCCCTGTTTTATGATGATTAAAGCCTCAGGCCTTGAGAAATCGGTTGCTGAAACCACGCAAGAGTTACTCCCACTTGGTTTTTGTACCTGAATACCTCAGCTTTGTACCTGCTTGTGTAGAAAATAAAGTTCTACACAAGCCAAAGTAATCGGATACAGGAACCAAATGGGAGTTTAGGAACTCAGGAGCCCGGAGGTTCGAACTATCATAAATCAAGTCTACATTACCAAGAACATTCTGTATCATTTCTAGAAAACATGATGATTTTATTAGTCCAAAACGGAAAATGTTTCCCTTTTCAAAGTCATGAATGTATTTCTTATCTAAATATCATCTTAAAGTAAGAAGAATGAGACTGAGTTGGCAGTGGGCTGAGTTTGTTTATTTATTAGAACTAAAATGCCTGATGTTATCAAAACCGCTAAATCAAACGCACAACAATTAACATCAAATCCTTGGCTCTATGAAAAATATTTTCACATGAATTGGAAAAAGCCTTCATGTCAATTAAAATGAAGACTTTCAGTGCCTAATTTAATTAACTACAACTCTATTAACTAATTGTTTAATGAACTACAACTCACGGTACTTATCAGTGATTTAGCTATTTAGATTATTCAGATTATAAAGCCTATTTATTAAAAAAAAAGTAACTGTGTATGCTTTTTTCAGGATAAAACAAGAGTATTTTTAATTGTGACAGTTGCCTAGTTCCATAGCTACTGCACCGTAAAACCTCACTAGTTATCTTTTTTTGTGATAATTTGATCACTCTAGCTGCTATTGCAGAGAAATCAATATAGAAAAATAGTAGCTCACCACTTACAGATACAAAGATGCAAATAAATAATATTTTGTTTGTTTAATTAATTTTATTAGAAACTAAAAGAAGTAAACTTATTAGCTTATTATTAAGCTTATTTGTACTGATGTCATGCTTATAAACCATATCAGTTCAGCATGTTATCTGGGGGTAGTCTTTGACTTCTCCCCCTCCCTATCTGATCATAATGACAAAATTATTATTATCAGTCAGCAATTTTACAAATAAAAGCAGTTTACAGGATTTAATATGTATACAGTTGCCCCATTTTTTGGTTGGGGAGTAGGTGGTGATGTCACCTGAGGTACAAGATTATAACATCACAGGGCAGGGAAATGGATGGAGTGGGCAGGGAATTGAGAGGACTGAGCAGGTCACAGGCTGGTCAATCCTTATAAGGGGTAATCCGGCAGTGGAGAGGGTCAGGGAAGGGAGGGTTTTATATGGTATTAGAAATTAACCTGCCCCCAGCAATATCTGGTGATTTACTGGCTAGGCCGGTCAAATACCAGCTGGGTGACAACCCTTAATATGTAGAGAGATTTCAGCCTGCCACTGAACTTTCAAGGACCCTAGATATTGGAGTTCCATGACTTCTTCTTGATAAGTGGCCTGGCAACAAAACCGGACTGATGTAGATATGCTGCTTAAAAATATGCTGTTTATTAAGAATTTAATATATAATAAACAGCAGATAAGGAGGTAGAAATCCTATTGTTTCTACCTCCTTATCTGCTGTTTCAGCCCTGACTGTGTGTGGCGGATCTGACGATGTTTCGTCAGATCGCCACGTGTATGGCCAGCTTATGCTAATTTAACAATGGACAGGTCTGCACCGGGGCAGTAACTTTTAACTACTGACTAGTCATTTGATTTTTTTCAGCATGCTACAGGTAGAACAATAAAGTAAAAAATTTAATTGATTGCCATAAGTTACTACCAAGGAGTACATTTACCCAATGTTGGTAAATGAGCTGTTACACATTGTTATACTTCATGCATAGACAATATAAAGAGGCCCCAAATCAACTGTGTAGGGCCACATTTGCTCATAATCCCCCCCATGTGTATAATAATCTCAGCTAACACACCCTAAAATGTAAACAAGACAGTGGAATCATATTGAGCTTCCAGTGAGAAAACAACTGAGCTTCTCTAGTGATCAGTATCTTATAGGCAGAACATTTCTTTTCTATGAAATGGAAATTTTATCGTGTTAGAGGTGGACATTTAATTAAGGCGAAAACGCTGCAGAAAATGAGATAGCAAATAATTTTTTTTGGCATTTGCTGCTGAAACCACGAGTGTGTCGAATCCTCTGTCTGCCAGTTGGACAGCTTTCCTCAGCAAACATTACTGCGGAGAGAAATACCGATCAGCCCTCAATACACTCAGCACCAGTGAAACTAAGATGATTAGTAACTGGACAGCTGCCCAACACAGAAAGAAGATATCAGTAGTGCACCTCTTTCCTTGCTGAAATCCCTTCTGTAAATTTATAGAGAAATAATTGTGACTCCATTATTGTCCGGCCAAATGTATGTATCTGGTAACAATGGCCAGGAATTTACTGCTGCCAGTAAATTTCCCCCTTAGGCCTTAAATGCTCCACAGCGCCAAGGCCATGCATGTTTTATTGCTGTTACGGTGGTATTTTATTTTTATTCTGTGATTTGTTTCAAATCTAATTACAGTTTTCATGTAGATGTTTTATAGAGCGGCTCAAATTAACCCCTTCACAAGAAAAGGGTGCGCTAGGCATAGTTAGATTGTGATATGTAAGATAAAAAATACTACTCTATTAGATGAACATAAAGATAGGGAAACACAGGTGTAGCCACCAGTTGCTGCATTTGGTATAAATGTGCATAAATAAAGAAACAGAATGTCAAAAATAGCAACTATAGTATCCCTTAAAGTGGGCCTGTCACCCAGACATCAAACGCTGTATAATAAAAGTCCTTTTCAAATTAACAATGAAATCCCAAATCCTTTTTTCTTAATACATCCACTTAATACATACATTTAAAAATCCAGCTGTCAGTCATATATTGCCTTCCCCTCCTCTATGTCTAGCCATTGTGGTGGGGCAGACAATTACTTTTACTTTTCATTCAGCACTCACAATTCTGAATTGTTGTATTGTACAATACAATTGTGCATGGACATGTGCATCAGGTCAATATACATATACAAAACATAAACATTTAAACAAGATTTTGGGGTGACACAAAGCTTGCCTTAATAACAGTTAGAATTGTTGTTGTTATATATAGTTTATGTATAGGTAGGTCAGTATAGATTTGTGTGTGCTGGGTTTACTTGGAAGGGTTGATAAAATGGTGCCTGTCTGCTTGCTGGAATTGAGTAATTCCAAGACTGAAGGAAACAAGATTTATATTTGTCTATGAAGATTTTCATTCATCCAGGTCATGGTACATCTAGTATAAATAAATTTGAAGCAACTGGACTTGTTTAGTAATCATTGAAGACGTTTCACTACTCATCCGAGCAGCTTCTTCAGTTCAACTGACTGGTATGGGAAGTCCTCAGCATATATACTCTTCCACTAATCCAATCACAATGGCACTATGTAACTCTTCAAAAAGGTGACATCTGAAACTCACAGAGGTGTGAATGCTGTGTTCAGGAAGTATACAGGAAACCCACTCACACGGATCAATATCTGTTGTTCGATTCCCACCATCCGCTGGAACACAAACTGGGTGTCATTAGAACTCTACACCACAGGGCGGAAAGTGTAACAACTGATACAGAGTCCAAGGACAAGGAATGTAAACATCTCAGAGGAGCACTGAAAGCTTGTGGCTACCCAGACTGGGCCTTTGTCAAAACAAGAGCAACTAAGCCCAACAGGAACACCAAAAGGAATAACCGTCCTGAGGCAGAGAGAAGGCGCAATATAGTCATCCCATATGTAGCAGGAGTGTCGGAGAAACTCAGGAGAATTTTCAACAAACACCACATCCCTGTGTTTTTCAAACCTAGCAACACACTGAGACAAAAACTTGTACACCCAAAGGATCCAACACCAAAGGAAAAACAAAGCAATGTTGTATACGCAGTCCAGTGTAGCGAGGAGTGCACAGACCTTTACATTGGTGAGACAAAGCAACTGCTCTCTAAGCAAATGGCTCAGCATAGGAGGGCGAACACTACAGGCCAGGACTCTGCTGTCTTTCTACACCTAAAAGACAAGGGACACTCCTTTGAAAATAGCAATGTCCAAATTTTGGACAAAGAAGACCGCTGGTTTGAAAGAGGTGTAAAAGAGGCCATTCATGTCAAAGTGGAGAAACCATCCCTTAACAGAGGCGGGGGACTTCGACACCATCTGTCTGCTACATACAATGCTGTTCTAACATCTGTACCCCGGCAGTTTCAGAACTCTTCACACATCCATTCATGCAACTCTAACAAGTAACACCTGTTTGAAGAGTTGCATGATACTTTGGTAATCCTTTCAAAGTAACTCCACAGCATTCACACCTCTGTGAGTTTCAGATGTCACCTTTTTGAAGAGTTACATAGTGCCATTGTGATTGGATTAGTGGAAGAGTATATATGCTGAGGACTTCCCATACCAGTCAGTTGAACTGAAGAAGCTGCTCGGATGAGTAGTGAAACGTCTTCAGTGATTACTAAACAAGTCCAGTTGCTTCAAATTTATTTATACTAGAAGATTTATATTATTTAAATAGCATAAGTGAAGTTTAATTTGCTCGATAAACACAATATGAAAGAATTTTGAATTCTTTCTTAGAGTGACCGGTCCCCTTTAAACTTAAAATACTAACCATGAGAAGGAGATGAGGGAATCTTAAAAAATGTCACATACTGTACATACAGTGTAAACATTTATGTGGGCCTAGAAACAACTCAGCATTATAGATAGGGCCTGATTTATGATTGTTCAAGCCTCCAGCCTCAAGCAATTGGTTACTGAAACCACGTGGGGATTCCTGAACTCTTCTGATTACCTTGATTTTGTGTCTTATGTGTGGGTTTTTGAAAAAAAAAAAAAATAAATAAAAAACTTGGCAGGGTTTAGGTACAAAGCTTTTTACGTTAAAAAAAAAAAAAAAAATCAGGAAAAAAAAAAAATTGTAACAAAACCAAGGGAATCGGATACAGAAACCATTCGGGAGTTCAGCAACTTCATGTGGATTTAGTAACCGATTGCTCAAGCAATTATAAATTAGGCCCTTAGTATTTATACATAGTAGCATTCTTTATAAGTTACAAGACAATTCTGTAAAGAATTCAGGATAGTTATATAATGCCAGTGTATTGGGACAGAGCCATAAATATCATTGTGTAGGGAAGTGGGCAGCTTAGACCCCCTAGAGGAGTAAGCCAGATGCCAGGTATTCTTTGAGCTAGGGTTGTGCCCAAGTTACAATTCATATGTCTATTAAATGCCTCCAGTATTTCCATAAACTAACTCAATTTTTCCTGGTGCCCAGTTAGTATTTTTTCATGAATATGGATGCCGCCTACACATTCATGAAAGCATTTTCCATGTTTTAGTAATATATCCCACCCCTAAACCAGTCTGCAAAGGCCTGTGACAGAACTGTACAATTATTTACATTCTGTGGACTGCTCACTACAGAAATAGAAAAGACCCAATCACTTCACACTTCCCAAAGTGAATGTTTTGGGAAATGTGCCCTATTTTTAAGGAATAAATATCTTCACCTCCAATTTATTCTTTGTATCCAGGTATTTAACTTGCAAATGTGAATTCCCAGAAAAGTTGCTCATTATTGCTGTGTCCCTAAATAATTCAATCATTCTGGAACATTAAGAGAGCACATCACTGGCCACCACTGCCATTATTGCCTTGGCTAGACATGTGCAGGCTGCAATGATAACAATGTTTATTTTTGTAAATATTTTAATACAGCGCATGGAGAAATGCTAAATTCAATTCATCACTGCAGAAGCTGAGAAGGATGAAATAGTGCACTTGGTGCTATGCTGAGCAAAGGGTTAACACAATTAGTCTCTCTCTCTTTATATGTTTGTGAAGGTGTATTATATATATATATATATATATTCTTGTTCTTTCAACCCACTATATTGTGTGTGTATGTTTGTTATATTTTAATATTTATATATATATATATATATATATATATATTAAAATATAACAAACATACACACACAATATAGTGGGTTGAAAGAACAAGAACAATTTATAGATAGAGATTCACCTTTATACAAACACTCAGTTAATTATTAATCAATTGCTGAAATATCAGTCATGTTTCTATTTGAAGGATTACATTTAATCCTTGCAGACCAATAATTATTTGTGTCTTTTTAATACCAGTGATGCATAGCAGTAATATGGCACATGCCTATCAAATAATTAACATTGGGCAGAAAAGTTCAAAAACACATCATTATATTGTTGGTCCCAGGTGCTAAAGCCATAAGCCTTCAGTACAGGGAACAGAAATGTCCAAGGGATTAGCACAAGGCTGGCACAAATTCAGACCATCAGCAATAAAGGTGGGCACAAAAAATGTATTTAAAAAAATAAAAAAGTAATAACTCTTCTTTGTTTCATATTTGATTGCCACCTAATTATGGTATAGGTAGGCATGAATACCTTGAAAGTATATATGAAAGTTTATATGAAATAAAAAACACATTGTCACAGTTGTTTGAGTGGAGAGAGACCACAGCCAGATCATACTGGTATCAGTCCTGGGTATAAATATATATAGATATGTTAAATTGGCCTTTTTACCTAAAATCCAGCAGGTAGATCATTAGCCAGTTTGGTGACACACACTATTAGCCAAAGTAGCAAATACAGGACCTAATCTAATTGTGTGCATCATGGACCAATACATCCTTCTAGCCAATATTATGCACACAATGAAATTAACAGTCAAATGTCTTTACCAGCATCTATGATATGAATAAGCATTATTCAGAGAAGGACCAAATCAGATTAGGTCAAACATTAAACTAGAGTACGGACCCAATTTGGTGCTCACTGGCAGGATCAGGCATACACTTTTCCAACAATTGGTTTGCAGGCCAATCAGATCAGTGCAATTAGGCAATTTCCATGGCGCCATTATCCATTAGACTCTTCTGAGAGACAATCGATTATGCATCACACAAATAGCCCCAATACTGGCGAAAGTAGTGATTTGATTTATCTTTACATAAATTACATAAAAATAGTATATTTATTCAATTTGTGCTGTGTGGACTGCACTGTACCTTGTCCATAGGAACTTTGCTTTTTTCCCCTCACGTGCAAATTTAGTAGATCACCAGCAACGCGAAACAAAAAAAACAGCGTATGCTAAAGCTACAGCCATTGTTTGCCAAATCTTTCAGCTTTCCATATGGATTTTTGTCTAAATGCATCGCTGCTTGTTGATGCAACATCAGTTTTTAGCATCTGCTCTTGCCAAATGACACTGCTTTATATCCCATATCACAAGGTTTTTTCAAGCCAAAATATTTTGAAATGTACAAATGAAACTGTCAGTCCATAAAATGCCACAGGAAAATTAACTCTTTCACATGTCAAAACAGGGTATTGCCAACAACAAAGTATCAGTCTTAACTAAAGGTTAGTTTATATTTGGTGCTAAGGGTAGAATAGATTTGCACAAGCCAGGATAAAAGGCATGTTTTTATAATTAAAATGCTTTAAAAAATTAATTTTTGGCCAGCTTGTGGCATAGCCCTTATAATGTCATTTGGCCCTTTGGCATAATTGTCTGTTTACAAAATAGTGTTTATTCTGTATAAATGGAAATAGGTAGTTATCAGACAACAGGCATGGAATCAGTTATACAGAATCCAGTTAACCAAAAAAGTTCTGAATTATGGGAAGCCATCTCTCATAGACTCATTTTTAATCAAATAATTCAATGTTTTTAATTAATTTTTGTTATTAGTACCTTGTTCTTGATCCTAACTAGATAAAATGACTTACTGGAGGCAAAAAATCCTATTGGGTTTAATTAATATTTACATTTTTTTTAAGAAGATTTAAGGTATGGAGACGCAAATTACAGAAACAATCAACCAAATTGTATTGTTTCAATACCAATAAGGCTTAATTATATATTAGTTTGGATCAAGTACAAGGTACTGTTTTATTATTACAGAGAAAAAAGAAATTTGAAATTTTGAATTATTTGATTAAAATGTAGTCTATAGGATATAGATATAGACCCTAATATAGACCAAATTGACAGCTAAAATCTGCTCATATATGGCTACTTTAAGGGCAGTGGTACACAGGGAAATTAGCCGCCCTGGGACAAATCTTCTGTGTCGCGGGCGATTAATCTCCCCGCAATGCCATCCCACCGGCTACAATGTAAATCACCAGTGGGATGGCATAAGCCTCGCTGCGATGTCTCGCAGTGGCCCAAAGTTGTCTTTGGAGGAAACTTTGGACAACTGCGGGACATCTCCCCATGCACCACTGCCCTAAAGGAATACTGTCATGGGAAAACATGTTTTTGTCAAAATGCATCACTTAAAGGAGACATATCCTATAAAAATTATGAATGTACCAGTGAATTATACTCCTCTAGATATAGAAGGATTGTGCTTAAAAATGTTGTGTTTCTGACTGATTTATTGAGAAATTCCACAAAACCCCCACTAGCCCCGCCCATCTGTGCCACTCCCTGCTGGCTGAATTCTCTGGATGAGCTGGGGAGCCGGCGGCCCTCCGTACCCTGCACTGTAGGATAGGAACCAATCAGAAGCTAGGCTGACCTGATAGGGAACTAAAGCCTGTCTGTGCGTGTGTGACTGCAGGGCTGTGATTAGCTCTCCCCCTCCTACAGGGACCGTTAGGACACGCCCACTCTTCATTTCACACTGGACGGAGAAGTGATAGGATCTATAGGGAGCTCCAATAAAGGGGCCATTGTTACAGATAGGGTTAAAGTTTAGCCCAAAGGGAAACCAACACCGGATATTATTCATAACTGCCTACAAAATTAGGGTTTTTCCCCATTTATCCAATATGTCTCCTTTAACAGAGCTCCTCCAGCAGAATCCTGCCACATTCTTCATTTCCCAGGATGCCACGGTCATGTGCTCTGATAAACTTTGGTCACTCTTTACTGCTGAGCTGCAAGTTGGAGTGATATCACCCCCCTCCCAGCAGCCAATCAGCAGAACAATGGGAAGGTAGCAAGATAGCAGCTCCCTGACACCTGTATTGCTAAAATCCTCCTTGTCGCGGGCGACTAATCTCCCTGAAATGCCATCCCACCGGCGAAAATGTAAATCGCCGGTGGGATGGCATACGCGGCACCGCAATTTCCCTGAAATCGCGGAAGTTTCCTCTTAAGGCAACTTCCGCGATTTCGGGGAAATTGCGACTCTGCGTATGCCATCCCACCGACGACATTTTCCTCTGTGGGATGGCATTTCGATTAGTTGCCTGCAACAAGTCGCGGGTGACTAATCTCCCCCGTGTGTCAGAGCCCTAAGGGTAGATATGATAACAGCACTCAATAGTAAAAAATCCAAGTCTGGCTTGAGACTTGTTCATTTACATGGGAGTAGGAGAAACAATAGGTTACCTGAAAGCAGTTCTAATGTGTAGCGCTGGCTCTTTCTGAAAGCTCAGACTAAGGCACAATGCAAGGAGTGAACTATTTGCTATGTAAACATAAAACAACATAGAAATAAAAAGTATACCATAAAAATCATACCATAAAAATCATCTCTTTAAGCTTGAAACATCCAAGGATGCCTGGGAAGTGCATATAGTCAGCTAGTATGCTTCCTGTTTTATAGAGAAAATTAAAAATTGCATTGACACAACTCCTGTGATAAGTTCAAGCACACATATAACAATTAATTATTAAAGTACAGGTACTGAAAATGTTATCCAGAAACCCATAATCCAGAAAGCTCCAAATTAAAGGAAGGCCATCTTCGATTCCTTCTCTACTTTCCTTTTTCTTTAAAGGAGACATATAGGATAAATGGGAAAAACCATAACCTTGTAGGCAATTATGAATAATATATGGTGCTGGTTTCACTTTGTGCTAAAAATTAATCCTCTCTGTAAAAATGGCTCTTTATTGGAGCTCCCTATAGATCCTATCACTTCTCTGTCCAAGTTTGAAATGAAGGGTGGGCGTGCCATAACAGTCCCTGTCAGAAGCACAGTCGGGGGGGGAGAGCCAATCACAGCCCTGCAGTCACACAAGCAAAGACAGGCTTCAGTTCCCTGAAGACAGGCCAGCCTAGTTGCTGATTGGTTCCTATCCTACAGTGCAGCATACTGAAGGCCGTCGGCCCCACTGCCCTTCCAGAGAATTCAGTCAGCAGGAAGTAGAACAGATGGGCGGGACTGGTGGGGTTTTGGCGGAATTTCTCAATAAATCAGCCTGAAACACAGCTTTTTTTAAGCAAAATCCTTCTATAGCTAGAGGAGTATAATAATTCACTGGTACATTCTTAATTTTTATAGGATCTGTCTCCTTTAAGAAAACAAGGTACAACATGACAGTGGTATTTTTAATGAATATGAGTACATATTCATACAAGTATATGAGTACATTTTATAGATTCAATCAACACAACATTATTGTACATATGGGCTCTGGAAGATAGCAAGGTATCTTGGTAATTTCAGCAGAAATAAAAGACCCAAATGCTATCTATTGGCATCTTTTATATAGGAATGTAAGTTATGTCCTACATCCAAATTCTTAACTTTTCCTTTACATGCCAAACAGATCATTTAAATTGTATATCTATGATATTTTTTTTCATTATACTGATGTAAAATATGGCACTAAGAATGAAACAGTCCTTGGTCTTGTTTTTAAACTTGAGAATAACTTGAGCTTTACCAGTACCTTTACACTGGAAAGTCTGGACAATGTTTTTCTTTTCTTTTTTTTTTCAAGTTAAGTGATACATTTCTTTCTGCAAAATTAAATTGTTTCCTTGCCTCGTAGCACAGAGATGCAATGGGGTATTAAGTAGTTATCCATTATGTGTTTGAAAACAAATTGGTTTATGAGAAAAATTGTTTTAGCAGGCATTGTGCTTGGATCTACTTGTTCTTGTGAAAAAGAAACAAATGGACAAGAGGCAGGAACCCCTCAGCTTTTTAGGATTTTAGCAATAAACTGTACGTTTCCGGAGGAACAGTTCCCAGTTGCTCTCTTTCTTAAAACCTTAACTAAAGAGGTAAAGCAGAAATGTTGTACATCATGTTTTGGACTGTACAATCCCAAGGCAACCACAGCCCTCTAGCAGGGAAGATCTGTGCCTCCAAAGATGCTCCCCATCTTTTTTTTCTGCTGCACATACAATGTATTGTATATACAATATAAATACAATTTACAAGTTACAATATAAGGCTAATTAGTTAATAATACAGATTAGTGCATGGCAGCTCTGAAACCAGTGTGATTAGCATCAGAAATTAATAATCAGCCCTGTAACATCAGTTTATATGACAGACCAACCTCATTTTGTGCTTGAAAATTTGTAACAACCTAATCAGCTGCCCAGAGCCCACTGAGCATGTGAGTGTCACTGACACTTCTACAGAATCTAACATGGGGAGCTCCTGTGACAACTTTGAAGGCCTGGGCATCAATACTTTAGTAATGCTGAACCTTTCAGCTGGTTCTGTAAATTCAGTATTTAAAATATGGCATTTCTAGCCATATTAATTTTTAGATATTTCAAACAGTTAAACTAAAACTGAGCATAAAATAGGTCCATCCCCTTTATCTCTGTATTGCTGGGTCTGCTATTGTTCTTGTATATTTGTAAACTACAGGCAATGTTAAAATTTATTATATTAATGGATAAAAGCAAATATTTAGTATATGTTCCTAGACCTTATTACATTGTTTCCGCCATTTTATAAAGTAGTGAAGCTTGTTGCTTTAATACATGGCATATATTTTCAAGAAGAATCTTAAACAGGAAAGGGCAGATTATAGTAGTAGGCAAGGCTGGATTCCCAAATATAATTTTATGTTTAATCTTATTTGTATGTCCTTGTTGCCTTATTTAAGTTAGACATTCTTCCTTCCTTTAGGTTTATAATGCTGTATCATTACATCAGTACATACTACATGAGACAAAGACTAACTAAATAACCTGGGACAGAGGATTGTGTCTGGTTTTATTATATTCCAAGTCCTAGGTAGAAAAGGAAAAGATAAAAAGGTAAAAATACAGCTTCATCCAGGGAAATTAAATAAGAGACCCAGCAGGTACCAGCAAGACACACAAAACAAAGTAAATTAAGCCATATTCAATTACTCACACTGCATTAATCACACTCAGTACAGAATTTTACCTATTTTATAAGAGCCTGAGACAGTAATGCAAGCAATATACTGTATACTCTGTGCAGCATTTGGTTTATTTATTTTTTAACAATAAGCAATATTTCATTTTTGGTAAGAGAATCGCATATGGAATTATAAATGTAAGTACGAGACACATTGTCTATAATTTATAGGTAGCCTAGTACGACGGAAAACTGCAGTATTTGTACCGGTAAAGTATATATATTCATTTTATAATAATAGCTGCATATTAACTACTGGAAAACTTAGTTTATGTTCTCAAAAACATAGAGACTAAATAGGTGTCATTAAAATAAACCAAGACACATTGGAATCTTAGCACTCTCTGGTGTGGAAGAGGTTAAAATGAAAATGAAATAGGCATAATTAATAATGGGATGCAATAGGTTTCAAATTGGCACATAACAAGTTAGTCTGACTCAATTAAATATCATTATAATCTTTACCACTCTATTAAAGCCTATTGCCATTTAATCGTATTAGTTATCTTCTGAAAATCCAATTAAATATGCTTAATGAAATAGCTGTGAACTGTTACATATTAGTTAGCATACGTTACAATCTGTTGCAGTTCAATTACATTTTAATAAGTAATTGGTTATAGATCAATTGAAAGCATCCAACTCAGGGAGAAATGTTCTATTCCTTGTCTATCCTTCACGGCGCTCTGGTGTGCCCTTTGTGTTTTCACTGCAATGGTTCAAAGGTCATTCTGCCTTCTAGAACTGGCAAAGCTCTTTACAGCTGGGCATAGAAAATCTTGGTATAGAGAAGGGTAATGCCCCTTTGAATTGCTCCAGTAGAATGCGGACTAATTCCTGGCCCTTTATATCAAATAGGGCAGGGGTCCCCAAACTTTTTTACCCGAGCCACATTCAAATGTAAAAGCATAAAACATGGTTCTGGGGCTGCCAAATAAGGGCTGTTACTGGCTATTTGGTAGCCCCTATCTGGACTGGCAGCTTACAGGAGACTCTGTGTGGCAGTACATCTGTTTTTATGCCTCCAAAACTTGCCTCCAAGCCAAGAATTTAAAAATGAGCACCGGCTTTGAGGCCACTGGGAGTAATATCCAAGGGGTTGGAGAGCAACATGTTGCTCACGAGCCACTGGTTGGGGATCACTGAAATAGGGAATGGCTATGCATGAGTGGATATTTACTATCATAAGTAATCCTGGAAGTATAGTCTAAACACTACTTAAATTTGTGACAACTCATTAACTGTAAAAGATATTGCTAGAACAACAGCAGAGGTAATTGATAATAAAATTTGTGTTTCAGTAGACTTCTTATGTTAGGTTGGTCCTTACAATAGAGAACTAAAGCTTATGTTTTGTGCTTCTGTACCAGCCCTAGGCAACCACAGTCCTTTAACAGGAAAGATCTGTGCCGCCAAAGTTGCCCCCAGTAGCTCCCCATCTTCTTTTATGCTGATTTACTGCACATGCTCTGTGTTGCTGTCAGTTACTGCGCTTAGGAACTGACTCGCAATTTACTGTTTATATAGGATATAAATGTCAAAATATAAGGCTGATTAACAATTATCACAGATGATAACTGCATGGCAGCTCTGAAACTAGTGCTATTAGCATCAGACTTTAATCATCAGCCTGTTAGGATCAGCTTATATGACAGACAAACATCATTTTCTTTGCTTGATAATTTCCGATGACCCCTAAGCTTAGCTTCTCAACAGCTGCTCAGAGCACATTGAGCATGTGAGTGTCACAGACACTTCTAACAGAAGTGTCCAGTGTGTCCAGTATGGTAACCCCCTGTGACAATTTTAAAGGACTGTATTATTACAACTATAGAGATGTTGAACCTTTAGGCTAATTAAAAAGTTTGTTATATAAAATGTGGCATGTCTAGCAATATTCATTTTTAGGGTTTAGTTCTCCTTTAATTTAAAAAGGTTTAGCTGAAGGGTTCCCTAATACATCACTAAACATCTTAATATCTAATAACCACTAGGGTGGTGGATTTTTTTTATAATAATGACAAAAAAATGTAGTATCTTGTAGAATGCCCCATTCTTAGCAACTTTCAATTTGTCTTCATTTTTTATAGTTTCGTAATGATATGCTTTCTTTTTATGACTGTTTTTAGCTTTGAAATTGGGGGGCACTGACACCAGCAGGCAAAAAAAACTATTGCTCTGTGAGACTACAGCTTAACTTTTGTTAGTTTTGTTTAAAGATCACATAAAAGTGTCCAGAAATGCCCTGCAGAGTTGATCTGCAACTGCTGTGGTAGTAGGCAATTTTCCAGTCAACATCATTTCAGTAATTTCAGTTCTCTGAAAACACCCTTATGAATATTGGAAAAGAAAGGAATAAGAAGCAATGGGAGCTGTAACCAGGCTTTTTGGTAAGGAAAATGGTTAGTAGAGTGATAGGCGCAGGTGTGGGAGTTGCCAGTCAAATGTTGTAGTCCTTAAATTACGATACTGCAAATGTATTTGATCATTTATTGGATGAATGTGAAAGCTTATGTCCATCTCCTAATCTGTCTATATCGCATAGTAGAAGTGGGTAGTGAGTAGCCTTGCAGCACAGGTGTCATGAGTTAGATACCAGCTTGGGCAATAAGAAGTCTATTCCCCCTGTGACTATCTGGGTTTTCTCTGGGCACTTAATAATCCTATTTTCCTCCCACACTTAAAAATATAAAGGGGGTGCCAGGCCCATTGGGGCTTCTGCCTCAGGGGCCCCCCTCACCCCCAATGGCCCCCAACACCATCACCCCTGCAGGGCCCCCCCACCCATCTGACCTCATCCCCCCATAAAACTTACCTGCAGTGCTTCGGGGGAGGGAGACTGGAGGATCGGTGGAGTGCCCTGCAGGGATCGGGTCTGGCCGGCCCAGTCCGACCCTATGTGAAAGGGACCTTAGATTGTAAGTTCCACTGGGACAGGAAATGATGTATAATCTTTGTAAATGTGGTGCACTATATAACAGATAATAATGCTACCTATAAGGCCGTAGACACTTACTTTAAAACTTTGCAGCTGCATCCAAATATGTCAGAACAAATACTAGAGAAAGGATATTTCTTTTTGGTTTAGTAGCTCACAATACTGATAAGAATATATATTTATCTGCTGTATTTTTCTGATTTTTGTGTAATACCCAAGAACCCATTGTAAAAAAAAACAGAAAAAGTGAATGCAGCCCAGAAATATTAATAGATACAGTATATGATGTAAATATGGACATACCATAGTCATACTGGGGATTTTCTGTTTGGACCAGATATAAGCAGGGCAATACAGATCACACAATTACTGCACTCACAGTTGTACAGTATAATTACTTACACCAGTAGAAAACATTGGCCTTTTTATTACATTTTTCTCTTGTTTTGTTTCCCTTCTAAAAGTGCAAGCAGGGAATATTCAGTATTCTACAAGTAACATTTGCAAGAACTGTCCTACTTGCATTGCTTTCATTCCAGAGACGTTAGTAAGAACTGGGTTACAATAGAGCTGTTTTGAAACATAAAAATACATGTGTAATATGTCTGAAACTTTGCACTGAACCTATGCTGCTCTATAGGCCATAGCTGGTTTAGTGGCACCATGCCTTCCTCATACTGCTGCAGTATCCATACTTCTTCTGCCAGTAATAGGGGGTTAAATGTGAAATGTATTTACTAAATCTAGAGGCACATGCAGCATCAGCAGCATAATTTCCTGCCTGTGATTGTCATATGGGTTATGAAGTGCATACCCAGTAACCCTTTCAGTGTTCACATTTTCAGCTGGTTCTCACTGTGGAATTAACTTTTCCATAATGGGGAGTTGAGAATATCACAGAAAGAAAAAAAAACATCTTTAATTCCAAAGTTTTTAAAAGTGCCATTGTTTTCTTCCTTGGCACAGGGTTTAGGTATTTGGCTTACATCCCCTGGAATGTGGCCCAGTTATGCAAGCAAAGAGATTGGTTCTTTTTGCACTGTTGCTAAGGGCCTGGGCCAATGGGCTGCAGGACATCTCAAGCCTGTCCCTTCACTCTGCTCTGATCCCAAAGCTGTCCAGACTGTTTTAAAATTCATTTGTCTCCATGTTGATAATAAAAACAACAAGCTCTGAGTTTATGCAAGAAAAACCAACCATTGTATGCCAGGAAAACATAGCATAGCAGCTTAAGGGAAAGTGCCCTGGTGTTTTTTTTCTTCATTGTAGCTGTAGGGAAGCATAACTGCTGTGTGTTATCCTGTCAGACTGGTTCTACTGTCCAGCTGCATGCACAGCCTGAAGGTGTAGGGCAAGACAGAAATTCCTGAAATAACTTTATCCCCCACTCCCTCAACTTCATGATGATGCTTTAATATCACATTTTTGTATGCCTATGCTTTGCATGATATTGTTGTCCTTGGTAATCTAGCTTTTCTTTCTTTCTCCTCCCTAACTTCCTCTTCCTCATCATTACACACTGTCTTTTCACTATGTCTTCCTCTTGTATCTCTCAACCATCTTCCTCTTCTCTATTATAGCATCAATAACTTTATTTTCTGCTAACAACATTACCTACAGGTATATTCTGCACCAAATACATTGGTAGGCATTTTCAATAGTGGCATGATGCCAAAGGATAACATATGGGGGCAGTGGACTATACTCGCCTCCATCAACAATTCACTGCAAAATGCAGCATCTGCACCTATACATGCTCTGCAGAGTTATCATCATGGCGACTGCACCCACACAAGTGCCAGCTGTGCATTGGATTAGGGCCCAAAATGGCAGTTTGTGCGCTAAAGACACACTATAATTATAGTTCTTCTTAATAAAACACTTCCTATTCAGAATGCTGCATAGATAATATCAGGCCACCTTTTATAAAATAAAATGCAATATTTTTTATTAAGGAAAAAAATAAGATGAAATCTATTTCCTGCTGTGCTACTACCCACTTGCGCACAGTTATAATTTTGCTACATTCATCGATATCACATAATAAAATCAGTTGGCCTGAATAGCAGTATTTGGTACTAAGGGGGTAAGCTATAGCAGCCATTCACATGATTGCTTTCTTTAGTCCAGATGCATTAGACAAGTAAAATCTAACTGCTGATAGGTCGCTTTGCTTTACTATAATAAAAAGCAACTGACAAGTTGCTTCTATGCCAAGGAGATTGATGTTCTCTACCATTATTTCTACCAATCTGTGTCTGTTACATACCTTTTTGTAACACTTCCATTTCCCTGTTTTAATAGACCTCTCACCAGAGGTTTAACTAGATGTTACTGGGATCCACAACAAATTCAATTTAGGACCCCACGGTATTTGTAGTTTGATTTATTCTACTTCAATATATTAAATTAGTTCGTTAATTAGGGCCTCACTGGGCCTTCTACACTCCTGGGCCCCCCTGCAAAGGGTCTGCTTCCTCTGTACTTACAATAAACTAATCTTTCCCTGCCTCTTTTTAAAACTGCTTCTTTTCTATTAGTCTATCCCACTGTGTTTGGTTCTCTTGATTTGCTGCCTGAAATTATTGTAGTTTAGCATAAAAAAGAAACATCTGAAAAATTGCAATGATTTCTGTCTGTAAACAGCAACTGTTTAATAAACATTTGCCATCTGACAGTGTGCTGATGAAAGTGACTGAAGGTATTCATTGACAAAAAGCAACACACAGAGGGTTCTGCGCAGCCTTGAGGCAAGGCTTTAATTTCAAGGTTAAATAATAATACTTCTGATATCCAGCAACAAAGGAAATATAGTATTCATTTGAATTTACTCTTGAATACCTTTTGTGCTGCTGTAGTGAGGCCAGACAACTGAAACATAAACATATAACACAGAGAAAATAGAAATGAGCAAATTTTTTCTCCAGGTATGGATTTGCAGCAAATTTCTGCATTTCGTCATTGGCTGTCTGTTTTGTGAAACTTCTGTGAAAATTCACCGCGGTAAAATTAATCGCACACCAAAAATTTTCTTGTTGTTTTGCGAATTTTATGGCGAAGCTAAACGTGACAGATTTGCAGAAAGCTATAGATCATAGAAAAATAATTATAAATAATATTATACAATAAACTACGTATGAATGTATATACATGTACTATTACTAGTAACAGCACAAACAGGGGGACAAACATTGCACAAAATAGAATTAAGTGTAAACAAGGAAAAAAATTACAGCATGCAGCCCCGCTTTCCTGAAAGGAGCACCCAATACAAAACCAGCAGACACTAAGGTGCAGAGTCTGCTAGAAATTCTCTCTTTATTTTGTAAACATGTTAGTAATTACAATATGAAATGCATTGAGTGCTTACTGTGGCAGTTACAATTTGCAAGATGCAGGAAACATTTTATTGAATGTAAATCCTTTTGATTAGATCAGGGTACCGCATGTCCAATGGTAGCCTACATATTTAATGGTACTCACATATATTTTAAAAACCTTTGCCCAGGTGCAGTAACCAGTAGCAACCAATAAGATGTTTGCTTTTTAAAGAGGTGACCAGTAAATGCTTTCTGCAGGTTGCTTCTCATAGGCAAACTTAGAGCTCAATATTTAAAAACTCACCCACATTTTATTCATTCCAATAGAATTTTTAGAAGCATTTTTATCAAAGGGTAAAAGTTAGAACTCACATTTGAAAAATATGCTTCTAAAAATTCCATAGAAATGGATAGAACTTGGTGAGTTTTAATGTATTTTTATGTATTAAGCTCTAAACTCACATTTTGATAAGTCTGTCCCTTAGTGTCTTTTATTACATAATCCCCCTATTGTTTATAAGGGTATAGATGAGGGACCTATTGAATCTGCACTACGGTAACCTCAGCTACTAAGAAAAACAGCAAAGCCTTTCCTTTATTGATTGCCCAGTTTGTGTAGTTCACTGTACAGCCAATGTAAATTCACACTGTAAATAGAATCATTAACCCTTTATAACCCATACATTCAATCACGTCATATTCATATGCCCCTGTATTTTCAATAGGTTTGAATAAACAAATCATGTAAAATGTTTTTACATCTTTTTTATTTTTGACTTTCTACAATAATCTTATTCATTTATTTGAATGCACTTTACGGTGGATTAGATAAACTAAAAGGGGAGCCAGTAAACCAGATATTTATGAACAAAGTTTACCCCATGTTGTCTTTTCAGTGAACTATGTGTGTGTGTATATATGTGTGTGTATATGTGTGAGAGTCCGAGTGCTGGGGAAGTTAAGAATAGCGGCAAGACTCTCTAACTATACTGGAGCCTCCCAGTCAGTGGGGAGTTTGAGGAATGTATACTTGTGAAACAATTAGCCCACGCCTGGATTCACGCCAGCCTGGTTTTATGTTATGCTTTCTTTATAAGATTATAATTTTATGAGAACTTAAGCTGTTATTTAAGAGAGAGAGATACTATTCTGCAAATGAGTAAACTGGCTGCTGGATCTATCAATTGTTACTTATACTGCTGTATAAATCATGCTCAACAAATCTCAACAGAGAATAAGTTATAGCCCATCTGTCTCGCTCTAAGAGAAAAACATGTACATGCGTTTGGAGGAAATGATTGCGCAAGTGACTTTCAAGCTGTAAATTTGGGGGGTTTATTTCAAGCTGTAAATTTGGGGGTTTAATGAAATAATGTATGCAAGTTTGTATATGCATCAGTACTTGTTGATAAGGATTTACAGTATAAACGGTGAGTTATGAATTGAACCTATCAAGTTCTAGTTCACAGATAACTCTTCCGTATTTAATAGAGGTTATAAAATCGTCTGATTCAAAGCAGTTCATTCATAGTGAAATTCATCAAAACTTAAAGGGACATAAAATATCAAAAACATCAAGGTGTTTGGTGTTTGTTTAAAAATAATGTACTGGTATCCTTTACTGGTAAAAACTATGTGCTTGCTCCAGAGGCTCTAATAAAGCTTATATTAATTAGCTAATATGTAGCCATGGGGGCTTTAGTGCTCACTTTGCAAAGCAGATAGCAGATAAGCTGCAACAATACAAGGCTTTTAGTACTTAAGTGAAGATAAACAAGGGTCAAATGTATTTCATGGCTTTATACACACCTATAGGTTGAAAGACTTTCTTATATAAAATAGGATTACTGCTACCAAGAAATATTGTATTCTGTATAAAAAGGCATTATCTTTAGATAATACATTATTTTTACATTCTAGTACTATCAGCCCTTTAAAGCTCCAGTTGTCATGCAAATACTTATATTGTCTTAGACATTCTTCTGTAAATCTTAATGCAGAAGAATGTGCAGGAACAATTGGGGTTCTACTTAAACTCTATAATAATGAAAAGCAACCAGCAATAATGAAGTTCAAGTAAAAATGAATGTTCAAGTAAAATGAGCATATTTCCATGCTTACATGCACTTAACCTATCCAAATAGAAGTTTCCAATTAGAAATCATATAGTGGATTAAATGCAGCATCAATAAACTCAGCATTCATCTGCACTTGGCCTGGTACCTAAGCATATACTGTTTTATACACCTGGGCTTTGCTAGATAGAATTACAGATCTCAGCAACAAAATATGGCTCTTTTATATCTCCCACATATGCAAAAGAAAGTAAGTAATTTGAAAAATGTACAGAAGTGAAGTGGAAGGCCCACGTTAGAAAGGCCTACAAAGGCAATAAATTACTTTCATATCTGTGTAAATGAATGCATTTGGCAGTTACCAACCGAAGCTGTCTGCCCCCTGCTAGGACCCCAGTCAGGTGCTCCTGATCTTCCATCTGAAATTCCTATCTGACTTCCTTAGGTACAAGAAAGTGCAAAAAGTGCAAACATAAAGCCAGTGCAATAAAGTTGACAGGGGACCTCATCATCGATGAATTTTATTAATCTCCTTTCAAATATTCTATCATCCAATGCGTCCAAAGTCATAAAGACTAAAAACTGGTTTTGGACATATTAAGTTATCTATGCTATACCAAATTGCTATATTGGTATGCACAAGAGACACATCAGCATAATCTAGAGTGTCCCAACATGAACTTGTCCCATTTAATCAAAATAGACACTGTGCCAATGTTTTATAAGGGTGCTGTAAAACATTTAATATTTATTTAAATCCTTCCAGTTTAATCATCATATTGCCATTTGGGTGTGTTAATGTTGAGACATTTAACTAACCACACACAAAACTTAATACCTAAAGAATAGAGTAATTCATAGTAGAGTTACCTGTACTGAATCAGAATTTAGAGTTAAAGCAATTTCACCAGAAAGTAAATCCACTACTTATATTCTATGAACAGATAGTAAGTAAGAGGAAGTACCAGCATCAGGTACTAGAATTGTGACAATAAAAATGCCATACACTCTCACACAAACTGTGCTAATTCCACATGTAAGTTTGCTGGTTATGCCAACTTTGGCACACGAGGTGCAAAGTGTAGCACATTTCACTGCAAGGGAACCATTAAATCTAGAACCCATTTCTGAAAGGCATCAATACCAACTACCACACCACCATCCTGAAAGCAAATTTACTCGAATAAAATGCATTTTCTTAAAAATAAAAAAAGAGTCATATGAATACATACTGAGTGAGGGAAAAATATATAAATAAAATCTATATAATTATAATGAATGTAAATACAGGTATAGGATCCCTTATCTGGAAACCCGTTATCCAGAAAGCTCCGAATTACGGAATGCCCGTCTTCCATAGACTCCATTTTAATCAAATAAGTCAGAATTTTAAAACTGATTTCCTTTTTCTCTGTATTAATAAAACAGTACCTTGTAATTGATCCCAACTAAGATATAAATAATCCTTATTGGATGCAAAACAATCCTATATGGTTTAATTAATTTTTTATTGATTCTTTAGTAGACTTAAGGTATGGAGATCCAAATTACGGAAAGACCCCTTATCCAGAATACCCTTGGTCCCGAGCATTCTGGATAATGGGTCCTATACCTGTAATACATGTGTGTATTAACCTAGTAGAGGTATGTCCCATTGCCTGATGTGATTTGGCCATGGACAAACAGTCAAAAAAAATTATATTGGACAGCCATTATGTTTTTCATTGAGCACTTAAGGCATAATAAAGTTGATGAACACATTATGTACCCACCAATGATCCGCCCATAAGACTAGCCATACTGCACCATATTTTTAAGTGGAAGCTGGCTTTTTTCAAGATTTTTTCACTGCATGCCCCCCATAAATAAGTGGTAAGTAGTAGTCACATAATTATCCATTTCTTACAGAGTGGTTGCATTCATTCAATTTAATTAACTAATTTGTGTCGCAAAACTACTTGTGTTTACTTTAGTGATTTAGAATCAAGTAATTTTGTTTTTCATTTTTTTGCTATCTTTTCTAAACTCTATGGAAAGCAGACCCATTATAGTTTGCAACACCAGGATCATTAGGCCCTTAATCCGGCATAGAGAAGGAAGTAGGGGCTAATGCACTAGAGTGTAAAGGTTATGACAAGCACTGCAAACAAGGGATTAACTCTGCAGTTTGGTTTAATCAGGATAAATCACTGTGTATGTAAACTGCCAGAAGGCCATGAAAACGAATGCATTGGCATGTGCTACATGCTTATCCCAGCAGCAAAAATGTTAAAGAAACAAATATCACCCTGAATGAGGAAAGTGGAACTAAAAAGCACATTCAAGCATTTTTTGAATGGGAGTCTGATCCTAGTTTGATTGTGGAAAAATTTGAAAACAAAAACATTCGTGTTCCAAAACAAATTTAGTCTTCAAAAGATAAGTGGCATTGAAATTCCAAATGGTGAGACAAGTAACTATTGAGTTCTGCTAGCAATGAATGCAGAAATATTCACAGGATATGTCGACCCTTCATCCGAAGCAAGGAAGCGCCAGACAAAGACACAAAGTGTGGGGTAGCAGAAAGGAGGTCAAAAAAGCAAGAGTTACATAATAATTCCCTAGTTGTATCATACTGCTTTTATAAAGGTACTGAAATATAAGTATCTTTCATAGAAATGCAAGAAAAAGTTCACGAAGAAAACATCAGAGTCCTGGAAAGCCAGGAGGGCTTGCTGTGTTGCTTAGGCCCATGTTTGATTTCTCTGTAAATGTGCCTTATAAGTTGAGCTAGACACTAGTATGCATTCTCTCTTTAGTTCTTTCCACAGAACTAATACACTAAAAATGGTCAAAAAGCGATGACACCTTGTATGTATGGAACATCTAGTTCTTACATCTATTCCTCAGATGAATATTTAACAATACACAAGTATGGCATAAACCTCAGGGGTGCCCAGAGACAGAAAGCTAATGCCATTCATTGTTTGAGCAGGGCAGTGTATTTCTTTCAGCAATTATATTATTGCTTCCACAGTTGTGCCCCCTTCCAAATTGTAATTAGATTTAGGACAGACTACATTCCAAAAACCCATTAATGCAACTGGCAGCTACATAATGGAGCTCATTGAATCCTCTTTTAAGTCTATGAATGCTCATTGGTTTCTGGTCACTTTACAGATCCAACCCCATTTGTGCTGGGATTAGTGGTATAGCGGAAGAGTATTGGCCAGAGAGTACAGTGTAATGCCTGTAGTATGGCACAGATTCCTATATGTTGAATTTTATGGATGCCTTATTCTTACAGCTACACTTTACCAAATCACCAAGATTATTACAATACAACTGAAAATATGCAAAGTATATCAATAAAATAATTATGATATTTTTAGCAACTATGGTGGCTACGTCCACAGGGGCATTCCTGCCATAAGGCATAGTGAGAATCTTGCAGTGAGAATCTGACAGCAGTGCCCCACAGGTTACCAGGGGTGGCAAAAAGCTGCCATGGGTAACTTTAAGAGCTGAATTTATAGTTATTCTCTCTCTGCGCAAGCAATAGGGCCACCCCTGGACCCCCTGGCACTGGAAAAGGAAAGGGGGAGGTATCATGAAAGCCTCCTCATAGCAGCACGGGGCAAGAATCTCCCCTGTATACCCCATAAGATGTTCAATTCCTAACACTGATGTGCAGGATCCATTCTACAACTTCCAGATGGCAGCTCTGGTGTAAAAGACATACATCATTCATATGTCCAGGACTTCCATACTTCTATACCCTTTTCTACAGCTGTAAGGGTGCTCAAAGAGTAAGCAGAGCCCCAGAACTTCTACAAAAAATATAGGGCATAAAGAGAGGAGGTGGTGGTAAAGAATGTCACTCGCTCTGCTATTTAATTCTCAGATCCAGATGTAGGAGGAGAGTACTTGTTAATTCTGGGAATGTTATTCTTATGTCATAAGGACTACTACTGCTAGTAGTAGTAGCTACTGCTACTAAGGACTGCTGTTTTACTGCGCCAGACACAAGTGAAAAATCACTAAAGAGCTTAAAATTGCACCCTTTAGGGCTCTGGGTACACGGGGAGATTAGTCGCCCGTGACAAATCTCCCTTGTTGAGGCAACTAATCTCCCCGACATGACATCCCACCGGTGAAAATGTAAATCGCCGGTGGGATAGCATACGCTGCGGCGTGATCGCCGAAGTTGTCTCCGCAAATCGCGCTGCCGCGTATGGGAGATTTGTTGTGGGCGACTAAACTCCCTCGTGTGCCAGAGCCCTAAGTGTCAATGCACACACATTTGCATTGTTTGGTGCCTTTGCCCAAAAGTAAACAATTCTTATTAAGTCTGCACTAGATCTAGCAACCTCCAACAACCAACCAGATGCTTTCTATAAAATAGGTCACCTCATCAGTAAAAGAAATTGCTTATTTGTTGCTATGGATTACTAGACATGGTGCAAACTTTTAATAAGCTGTTTCAGCTACAGTACATTCCAAGACATTACAGAAGAACATTTCCCTCCAGTTGTTGAGTCTCACTTTATATCATCAAAGATCCAAGAAACCTACAAACTCTAGATATCTGTCTTTTCTTACCCACTATATTTCTACTGAGTCTTAGTGCAATTAAAGATTATTCTGAATTGGTTTACCAGCCTGAGAATATGAACATGCTTTTATGGCTGCAGAATATTCCTTTGTAATTTACTTTTTATCATTTATTATCTTTCTGTTATAAGTTAAAGAGTGTACATAATTTCAGTCTGGTATATTGCACTTTTAATGTAAAATCAGCAATGGGGGTTGGGGGCACTACATGCTTATGAACAAATAACTAAGTAATACAGAAAGAATCTACATTAATATGAACTATAGCCAGGCTGGCTTGGAGACTAAACAAAGTCCAGGAGGTTACAGTTTTTTTAAACCAAAGGTAAAGAAGTGAAGGAGAAAAAGCATGAAGGAAAGGATGAGGGAATAAACATTTCTAAGCATGGTATAAAGGGAAGCAGCAGAACACATTTATTTTGTAACATAGATATGGAGCTAAAGAAACAAACATGGATGGGTTACACTATGAAAACAAACAGAGGGCATTAGTGGGGTTTGGAGAAAATAAACTGGAGCATTTTGAATAAGAAACAGTCAGGGGCCAGACTAAAACAAACAGTGGCTTGAACTGGTTAGATAAAAAAAGAGTATTGTTAGGCTTTAGCGAGAAATTAAGGTGTGGTGAGAAAAGTGACATTCTGGCAGCTTACAGCTATAACAGGACATTTAACTTAAAGGGGTCGTTTATCATAACTTTTAGTATTGAGAGTATGTATGTGCTAATCTGAGACAATTTCCAACTGGTCTTAATTTTTTATTATCTGTGGTTTTTTAATTATTTCACTTTTTTGCGCAGAAGCTCTCCAGTTTGAAATTTGAGCAGCTATCTGGTTGCTGAGGTCCAAAGTACTCTAGCAACCAGGGAGTGAATTGAATAAAACACTGATATAGGAATAGGAGAGGGCCTGAATAGAAACATACATAATAAAAATGAACAATAAAATTGTAGCCTCACAGAGCATTTGTTTTTGCCTGCTGGGGTCAGGAAGGAGGAGAAAGGAGTTTTTCTATAAAAATGAAGACCAAATGAAAAGTTGTTTAGAACTGAAGTTTCTATAATTCGCTAACCCCCATATGTAATATGAATTTCTATAATTAATCTAACCACCATATGTATATAAGGCACTAAGTTTGCCCAGAAGCAGTAACCCATAGAAACTAATAACATATTTGCTTTGAAACAGGTGACCAATAAATGCTACCTGCTGATTGGTTGCTATGGGTTACTGCATCTTGGCAATAGGGATTTTTAATACATAATCCCCTAAAAGTTCATTTAAGAGTGAACCACACCTTTAAATCTTTAATAGATCATAGACAAACACAAGTGTAAACATATATGTATTATTTAGATCTTATTATGATATTTTCTAAATAAGCATATGAATTTTTAGCACTATCTTGTAGTTCTATTGTGCATTTGTTTGTAGCTTTAATAAAGAAGGTTCTTACCTTAAAACCTCAACAGTTTTGACCCTCTTCCTCCCTCCTGGTTTCAGTAAGGTTGCTGCCAGTGGAAGTAAGTAACATAGTAACATAGTAAGTTGGGTTGAAAAAAGACATACGTCCATCAAGTTCAACCATAATGCCTATATATAACCTGCCTAACTGCTAGTTGATCCAGAGGAAGGCAAAAAACCCCATCTGAAGCCTCTCTAATTTGCCGCAGAGGGGAAAAAATTCCTTCCTTACTCCAAGATGGCAATCGGACCAGTCCCTGGATCAACTTGTACTAAGAGTTATCTTCCATAACCCTGTATTCCCTCACTTGCTAAGAATCCATCCAGCCCCTTCTTAAAGTTATATAATGTATCAGCCAGTACGACTGATTCAGGGAGGGAATTCCACAACTTCACAACTCGCACAGTAAAAAATCCTTTCCGAGTATTTAAATGGAACCTCCCTTCTTCTAAACGGAGTGGGTGCCCTCGTGTCCGCTGGAAGGACCTACTGGTAAATAAAACATTAGAAAGGTTATTATATGATCCCCTTATATATTTATACATAGTTATCATGTCACCTCTTAAGCGCCTCTTCTCCAGTGTAAACAGACCCAACTTGGCCAGTCTTTCTTCATAACTGAGACTTTCCATACCCTTTACCAGCTTAGTTGCCCTTCTCTGGACCCTCTCTAACTCAATAATGTCCCGTTTGAGCACTGGAGACCAAAACTGAACAGCATATTCTAGATGGGGCCTTACCAGTGCTCTGTAAAGGGGAAGAATAACCCCCTCCTCCCGTGAATCTATACCCCTTTTAATACAGCTCAAAACCTTGTTTGCCCTTGCAGCTGCTGCCTGGCATTGCTTGCTACAGCCAAGTTTATTATCTACAAGGACTCCAAGGTCCTTCTCCATTATGGATTTGCCTAGTGCAGTCCCATTAAGGGTATACGGGGCTTGCATATTTTTACATCCCAGGTGCATGACCTTACATTTATCCACATTAAATCTCATCTGCCACTCTCAAGTGCTTTAGGAAAGGACAATCTGAGGAGTGTTTTTGCCCTCCTTCAGGCAGTAACCTGACTGAAACCTGGATGAAGAAGGTCCCTGATGCTGAAGCTCAAGGTAAAGCTCTTCTTTAAATTGACCTGGAAACTACAACATACAGACAACCTGAAGTGCTGTATAATGTGTCTAAATGTTCACATGTTCACACTCTAAAAACAGAAACTTCTATGCCCCATATTTAATTTAAAGTACAACTAAAGTATTTAACATGTCATTTTTATATGTAATCATAGTAGTGTCATTGTAAGTCTTAATATCCATTTTGTTTTAAAGGGGAACTCTGGCTGCCGAACCAAAATTAGTTAAAGAGCCCTACACAATACAGAAACCCCTAATATACCTATCACTGTAATCTATTCCTTAAAGTATAAATAAATACCATTTTTATAAGCTGAAATCCAGCTGCAAAACAGTTCTTCTCTTTCTGCATCATTTGAAATCCTGGCAGGGGAGGAGGGACTAAAACATTGATGTTACAAATTGTAATAATTTCTTCACAGGTTATAGACAGCATGCATGAACTACTTAACCCACAATGCATTGTAATGTTCAGTGATGCAGTGATGTTCCTTTCCTTATGGAAATTCTGGGATTTGGAGGATGCAGGCTGAAGGGAGGCCGAGTCCAGTCAACTACTGCTACATATTTTTTAGTCTTAAAGTATTCATCCAGATCAGCAGAACAAGGGGGCTAGATTTAGGTAACTTTTCCAAACCATATTATTACATTAAAAATCATGAACAGGGTACATATTTTTTAATTGATGCATATTTCAAAGATACATTAAATGATGTTTACTTTTCAAGAAGCTTAAGTTGTGTAGCGTTTCTTCTTAAATTTGTGCTAAACATATTTTAATACTAAATCTTCCTATAAACAGCTAAAATGATTTTAAAAATACTAATAATATTCACTTTTAGGTTCTGTGTTCAGTACAAGGTTGAAAACAATAGCATGACACCTGTTAAAGTAATTGTAATGGTAAATTTAGGGGGGAAACAGAGAACATAGAGTGAACAGGGTACAGGGAACACAGAGTGTGCTGTCAGGAAATTATCATTAATTCAAAAAAGAATAAAAAAAGAACATTGTGGATACCAAACAGATAGAGGGTTCCTATGCTTGTAATAAAGGAAAAGATCATTTAATGACCAACAATCAGACAAAAACTATCAGATAAACACTGAGCTAATGATTGGGAGTTTAAGCCTTTTTTTAAAACAAGGCAATAAATCTGATATGCAGTACTTGCTCCATTGCCCATCTTTATTTTTTGCAAAAAAAAAAACAAATCTTCCCAAGGCCTGTTAAAACCCTCTGAAGTTATGTTTTATCAGAAGATTTTTGGGAGAAGGGAGATCGTAAAAAAGACAAGAGAGCAAGAACATAATTCTGCTATTAATATGGTACGTAATGGATGATTTCTGATAGATTATTCTTCCTTTCTTGCAGATACACATGCACATATTTACATATATTACATTAGCCTTGAAGACTTGAAAGGTGGGAGTGTGTTTCTCTGCTGAAGTTCTGTATCGTGCATCATTACTTGCGTTAATGCTTGGTGCTATTATCCTAGTCAAATGCACACCCACATTCCCAAGTCCTTATTTCACCACCATTACTAGAGAGCAAAGGCTGAAGCAGACACAATTTTGATGCATTATCTATATTTAATTTGCAAAACCTCAGTGAAAACATATATTCTGCACTGCAGAATTAACATATATATGTATTTGGGTGTACAATGGTTAGCAGGGTAGTTGTTTTAACTTTACAAATCCCACCTGCTTGTTCCAATTTTATTTCAGTACTGCACTTTGGAAAGAATGGTAAATAAATGGTAGACTACAAGATAAATATTTCCTGGTAAAAAGCCCCCCTGTGGTCCAAGTCAGGTGTAATCCATTCCATCCATTCCTGCAAGAATGTTTAATGTTTATTTTTAATAAGCATTACTGAGTGGAGTATTGAGAAAAGTTGTGCACAGGAAGGGGAAGTGAAGGGGAGGAGCACAGTGTGTGGCAAGAACAGCCAGCAATACAGCTAAGTTCCACCCTGCAGTAGTATATTATGATTTTTGAATATACCCCAAAGTTTGCATCAAATTTTTTGTGAAGCACATGTGCTTGATGTCACTTCTGAGTACCAGGAAAAAATTTGGTGGCCCGAGCCACAGGGTCCCCTGGATTTGCTTCACTAGAGGTTGACAGCTCAGCAAATCTCTGTTTGGGTTCTTCAAGTCCCACTAAACCCTGCACATGGTCATCACAGCCAAATCATTTGGTAGAATTACTAGGCCTGTACCTACTGTGCATAAATAGAATGTAAAGATACAGGTAAGGGGCCTATTATCCAGTATGCTCAGGACATTTTCTTGATAA
This sequence comes from Xenopus tropicalis, assembly GCF_000004195.4. Classification (NCBI taxonomy): domain Eukaryota; kingdom Metazoa; phylum Chordata; class Amphibia; order Anura; family Pipidae; genus Xenopus; species Xenopus tropicalis. The sequence goes on from NC_030680.2 coordinate 53,581,149, forward strand.
GGGGTCTTTCTGTAACTTGGATTTCCATAACTGAAGTCTACTAAAAACATCACTTAATTAATTAAATTAAATTGTTTACTTAAACACACTAGGATTGTTTTGCCTCCAATAAAGATTAATTATATCTTGGTTGGGATCAAGTAGAAGGTACTGTTTTATTATTACAGAGAAAAAGGAAATCATTTGAAAAAAATTGATTAAAATGGAGTCTATGGGAGATGGCCTTCCAGCCTTCTGGATAACAAGTTTGATATCTTTTACATATGTATATGTCACTGAGACAAGTGCAACACAATACATTGTGGTGCGCACAAAGACTTTTGTGTGAAAACACACAATTTTGTACTGTGCACACCAGTTTTTTAAGGGCACGCGTGAGCACAAAATATTTTTTTGCACATATAGCCAAAATGAAATTAGAGGGAGAATTGGTATAAGTACATTTATATTTGCCTCTTCACATTTATTTGCTTTATGCATCTCACATGGCCCTGTCTGATCAGCTTTAAAACTTTGCGTGCTATTTTGTTCCTATAACTTTCTCTGCTTAAGGACTTCTCAGGATCTAGGGTCATGTAGGGCTATACAGTGGCATATAAATATAAAAGCAAAAGAAGAGATAAATGTCTTGTGGCCCACCACACCTCTTGTAAACAATTCTGCTATGAAGATAAAGCATGTTATTTGTGTTTTTATGTCCCTGGCTGAAATAGATTTAACATTGCTCTTTATTTTTTTCAAATTTCACTTATCATGTTGTTATTTCAAAACAAGAACATGAACAAGAATCCAGTGTATCGGAAGTTCAATAGCAGATAATTTCATATTATCAGGAAATATAAGTTACTGAGTATTTTGGTACAGACAAGTGAGCCTGAACAGTTCATGGTCAGGATACAAACAGCTAGTTAATATTCAAAATAGCCAGATAAAATGCTTTATTCACATACTGTGTAAATTGTTTTTTTTTTTTCAATTTTCGAACTTAAGGGGTCACAGCTCACTCTCTGACCATTGTGCCCAACATCACCAAGAAATAGTTAATGAGTTGAAGGGTTTAATAATTATTCCTAATGGGTTTTGCACTCACTGACCTTTTAATGCGCTGTGAATTTTTTTTCTTAAATATTTTGTCTTTTACCTATTTAAAAGTGTTTTGCCAAAGAACTAACATATAAAGAACATATAAAATTTGACTTCAAATTAAAACAAGTACTAGTCATTTTTACGTTGCATTATCATATAATGTCGGTAAAAATGTTAACAGTATGGATAAAACCAGATTATCTATATACAGTACAAACAGAAATATATACAGATAAATATATCTGTTTTATTTTGTATTCTGTGCACAAGGACGTGTATCTATTAGCATTTTGGAGTGAGGTATTGTCCAGAGGACTTTATATATAAATATATACAGTATTTATACCTGTAAAATCATATTTTAATGTGCAAGATCAACGTTTCGGTGACCAAAATTAAAAAAAGTATTTTGATTTTTTTAAGTTGAGTGCACATAAACCATATTCATTGATGAATAGGGATAACCATAAATATTAATTCCAAAGTGAGATAAGTTCTTGATTCATAAAAGATTCTTTCCAGTTTGATGAGTAACAGTGATGCTTTTTATCACGCTTAAGGTGGCCATACAAGGGCAGATTTAATAAACAAAATGATTGAATTAGCCTCATATTGCCCACCTTATGTGGGCATATCGAGACAAAGATCTGCTTGTTGAGCGACCTCACCAAACAAGCAAATCTTATGGAATATGGCCACCTTTAGTTACTTTAAGTATTGACAAGGAAGACCAAACTAAGTTTTCTCTATCATCTGTGACTTTTACTGTTTATATCTCCAGTTAAGAGAACAACAGACATGTTGTAAATCAAAGTGCATTAATACAAGTAAATGCAATCAATAAAAGATACATCTCTTTAATGAGTACTCATGCCAGATGGGAACACACTGTATATATATATATATATATATATATATATATATATATATATATATATATATATATATATATATATATATATATATATCTAAACATTACTATTCATTCCAGCCTTCAACTGCAATATACTATATTATATGTTCCTGCTTCTTCTCCTAGCATTGCATTGTTATCATTCTGTTTTTAAGGCAATTTGATGGCTTTCCTGCTACCTTTGCATTCACTAAATAAACTTCCACAACTACGGTAGTAAATAGGGGATCCAGAATTCTGTTAGCCCCCAACAAGTAGCCTAAATAGTTATGAAACTAATATCCCTAGTACATGAATATTTGCCAAGGTAGTTTCAGTAACAGACATCCAGTAACTACTTTCACCCAATATATCACTAACAGCGGACCCCTCCCCCAAACTGCCATGGCTAAGGATTGGGGGAAACCTACAGTATACATTTTACAGTTTGCATTCTAATATTCTACAGAGCTAAGGAATTTGCTGTTTGTGAATATATAAATAATGAAACATAATTTGTAATGTGCATTCCTAATATGTGTTTTCTTCATAAATGGCATAGTAACATGCCTTGGACTTGTATCAAATGTATCATGTTTTTAAAGTTATGTTTTCTTCCGTTTGCCTGCTTTGTCCTTTTGAATTTGACTTCAAAGCCAGAGTTATCCACCCAGAGGGACAGTTAAAGATGTGTAAACCCAATGGATTGCACAAATCAGGGTTTTACACTGCCTATAGGGAATCCCATCTGCAGAAATAAATCTTTCATATTTTTTGAGAGAGAAGGGAGAGAGCAGAGAGCATTGACTTTGCTATTCTGCAATTTCCTTTCGCTGTTCAGCTCACTTTCAGATTAAAAAGAAGTGTCAGGAAACTAATTTGCCATTTTGTCTGAGAAAGAGGCATTGCTGTTCTTCAAGTGACAAGACTAGCAATGATTGTGTTTATGCATTTTTTCATCTAAAAAAGTATGTGTTAAGTGCTGTCTTGATTTGACACGTACATTAGAGTAGTAAATGACTTCCAAAGTGACACTGAAAAAGCACTAGTTCATTTGTACAAGTTAATTCTATGTAAATATGACCAATAGTTGTATTTAGTTTTAATTGTATTAAAAAAGTGATTTAGGCAGGCACAATAAAATCTGCTTTAACTTTAATTCTGGCCCAATAGCAACCATGCAAATGAACAGTTAATCCAAGCACACAAAAAAGGCTTTGGTCAATGCACAAACAATGTACAAACTAGTAATTATTAGTAATACATACATAGATTTTTAAAAACTACAAACTTATAATCATTAAGTTGCCATAAGCAATATGTTACTAATGAATGACCTGGTTATATGCCTTGTAGAAGAGGGGATAAGGTTTGATTCCAGCCAAGACACTTTTTTTTTTTTTTTTTTGACAATTTTTATTTTTTCCTAAGAAAGGGAAATAAACAACATATCAGTAGCCATTACACATGGTTTTAACAGTACAAATGTAAGTTTCAGGCTATACATGTTCAGCAAACCGTAACTTATACTCTACCTAAATAATAGGTAGGGAGTAAGAAGGAAGAAGGAGAGAGGAAGAAAAGGATAGAGAGGGGAGAAGGGGAAAGAAAGATAGGGGGAAAGAAAGATAAAAAAAAATAAAAAAAAATAAAAAATAAATAAAATAAAATAAAAAGGTTAGGAAGGAGAGAAAAAGGCACCAGGGGATATTAACATACCACAGTTCTCTAGGTATCTTTAAACAGACTTATACCTTTTCCATAAAGACCACTTTTTATCATATGAATTTAAAGCGTTTTTGTTTCTAGCATCAAAGAATTCAAATTTCTCGGTTAAGTCTAGTAGATTTATCATCTCATTCATGCCTGGGATAGTGTCTGATTTCCATCTCTGTGCAATTAACAGTCTAGCTATTTCTAGAAATTGTACCACCAATTTTTTTTGGGCATATTTCAGAGAGTCAAGATCCAGGTTTAGTAAAGCGGAGAGCGGTGTTTTCGGGACTTGGGTGCCAATAACAGTGTTTATTAAATCGAATACCTGATTCCAGTACGGGAGCAGTTTAGGACAGTCCCACCAGATATGAGTAAAAGTGCCTTCCTGGCCACAACCTCTCCAACATCCGCTGGACGATGTTTGTGGATAAATTTTGTGTAGTCTTGTTGGGACCATATACCAGCGGTACATTAGCTTAATACTAGATTCCAGTAGTCTGGCTGACTTGGTTGTTGCTGTGATCAGTGAGAATGCAATATTCCAGTCTATTGAATCTATTGTCATGTTTAGGTCTTTTCCCCAGGCCACCAGGTATGAGTCAGGAGATTTGGAGGCTTGATCATTAATGGCAGTATAGAAATGAGAAATCCGTGCAGCAGACATTGTAGCTGAGGAAATTTTTTGTTGAATAGCAGACAGTTGTTTCGAGGTACAGTATGGGTTCGCTTTAACAAAGCTGGAGAGTTGAAGATAGATATAAAATGACTTTATAGGTATATGCCACTTTCTTTGCAGAGCTCCAAATGTGGGAAATTGGTTGTTCATCAAAACATTAGACCATGTAGTCATTCCTGCTTGTATCCATGAATGAGGGTTGAAATCTGGTATTATCCCTTTGAACGCTGAGAGGGGGAAATTCGGGTGGAGTCCTTGAGTCAGAGGGTCAGAGTGCATATATAAATCCCATACCTTCATTGAAGCCTGGAATGTTGGGAAAGGCTTAATGGATTTTAGCCTTAGTTGTGGTGGGATCCATATTAGTTCATCAAGGTAAAGGTCTGTCGACGTGGTTAGGCTTTTTTCTTGAAGTACCCATTGCGGTTGGTTTGAGGTAGTGAAAAGTCGTTGAATAAAATTTAGATGAGAAGCTTGATAGTACTTTTTAAAATTGGGGAAACCTAGGCCTCCTTGCGTTTTGCTTTTGGAAAGTACTGCCATCCGGATTCTGGGTTTTTTGGATTTCCATATATATTTCGATATCAACTTTTGCAGTAGAGAAAAATAGTTATTGGGGATCCTTATCGGTATTGTCCGAAATAGATAAAGTATTTTAGGTAATATCATAGTCTTTATAGCAGATAGTCTGCCCAACCATGAAATTTCTTTGAAAACCCAAGTTTTAAAGTATTGTTCAATTTTTCCTAGCATAGGTTTGAAATTAGAGTTGTACAAACTTGAAACTGAGAAACCAACTTTTATGCCTAAGTACGAAATAACAGATTGCTGCCACATAAATTTGTATGATGCTTTTAATTCGTTTAAAGTGTTTTGGGCGACCCAGATTGGTAGGGCTTCAGTTTTAGTTGTATTAATTTTATAGTAGGAGATCTCTGAGAACTGATTGAGTAGTTGAAATAGTGCCTGTAGGGACTCTGATGGGTTAGTGAGCGTTAATATTATATCGTCTGCAAATAACGATATTTTGTAAGGATTTTTACCTATCTGGAAACCATAAACTTGTGGGTGTTGTCTTATAGCTTCTGCCAGCGGCTCCATTAATAGAACAAAAATTAAAGGTGATAAGGGGCAACCCTGTCTCGTACCGTTTGAGAGTGTAAAAATGGGAGATGATTGGCCATTAGCTCGAATTGATCAAGACACTTTTTTTAAAGGACAAGGAAAGGCAAAGTCACTTTAATTGCTTACCTTGTACCCCGGGCTGGTGCCCCTGTTAGGAGAAAACAGCACCAGCCCGGGGCACCTGGGGTGATGCGCTTCCTCCTTCCTGCTACGTTAAGCTGTGACTGTGAGTAAGGCGCATGCGCAGTAGAGTGAAAAGCCGACTTCTCTGTTAAAGTTCGGCTTTTCACTCTACTGCGCATGCACGCGGCGATACAGGAAGGAGGAAGCGCTATAGCTACCCTGGCCTGGTGCTGTTCTCTCCCAACAGGGGCACCAGCCCGGGGTAAAGGGTAGGCGATTAAAGTCACTTGGGGGTGCCTAACATTTTGGCACCCCCAAGTGACTTTGCCTTTCCATGCCCTTTAAGGGTTTGTAAGTTTCACCCATGTTTATGTAGAGTTTGTCTGGGTAGTCCGGTCTCCTACCACAATCGAAAGACATACAGACAGGTTCTTATAAAACTGACCATAGTGTGTGGGTGAATTCGATAGGGACTAGGGATAGATTGTAAATTCCATTGGGCAGAGACTAATGTGAATACTGTAATATATACTCTCTGTAAAGTCCAGCATTATATGTCAGAACTATATAAATAAAGAATAATGTGTCATGTGAATCAACATGTACGTTTCATTCTTTCATTTTCTTGAGATTTTATTAGCGAAGCTTCATATTTCATAATACACTTAAGGCCATATCCATAAACCATAATAATTATGAGACTGACTAAAATGGGAAAATGTCATAGTTTTTGTCCAATTTTCATTACTTATAAATCTATTACAAACAAAGTCTTGCTTTCAACACTTTTTCAGTTAATTTAGAATTATAGAATATGCTAGCAGTTAACCTAACTCTCCTTAAAGGAGAATGCAAGTCAAAATCTAAAAAACATACTGCCCAATAGTCCTCCTATTGTTTAGTAAAAACGCCACACTTTTGGCTCACCTAATCAAATATTTACTCAGTCACACTCCCTTCCTTTCCCTCCTTGCTTCATACTGCACATGTGTTTCATTCCCTCCCCCCCCTCCCCTCTGCCAGATCCGCTTCTAATTGGCTGGTGGGCATGTGTAGCTCAGAACAGCAGACGGGATCAAGTTACACACATTCTCAGAGAATAGGAAGGCTGCCGCTGGCAGGCTACCGGAAGGGGAGAGAGATTTCAGTGATGTCACTGTAGTCTTCACACTGCTGTAGGCTGCCAGCACCATATCTCAGAGAAGCAAGCAGGGATCTGGGAATTTAGATATGCAGTAAGTACTTAAAAAGAATGCCTTTAGACTTACTTTCAATTTATATTAACCTTTCATTGTCCTTTAAGGTAAAACAGATTGGTCCCATTTTTTGACCCATACCATTTTCTTTCTTAAAAGGTTTGGAAGTGCCCCATACACCAATAATTTTCTGACTAAAGGTCATACATGGTAAGATCTGCTCGCTTGGCGAGGATCTTCTCCCGAAATCCTTAACTACTGAAGGCCAGATTTCAGTCGTGCAGGCACGCCGTTAATGTCAGGTCTCTGAGGAAGTGCGCTGTCACGAAACGCATAAGACCTCAAGCTGTGTTTTTAGATGTGCAAATAAAGGTTGATCGATTTTAATACTAAGGGGCTGATTTACTAAGACACGAATTCGAATCCGAATTGGAAAAATTCCGATTGGAAAACGAACATTTTGCGACTTTTTCGTATTTTTTGCGTTTTTTTCAGGGTCTTTCCGATTTGCGCGAAAAAACGCGAGTTTTTCGTAGCCATTACGACTTGCGCGAAAAAACGCGAGTTTTCCGTAGCCATTCCGAAAGTTGCGCAAAGTCGCGATTTTTCGTAGCGTTAAAACTTGCGCGAAAAGTTGCGCGAAAAGTTGCGCCTTTTTCGTAGCGTTAAAACTTAAAAGGCGCGACGTTTCGCGCACGTTTTAACTCTACGAAAAAATCGCGACTTTTCGCGCAAGTTTTAACGCTACGAAAAAATCGTGACTTTGCGCAACTTTCGAAATGGCTACGAAAAACTCGCGTTTTTTCGCAAAAATCGTATTGGTAACGAAAAAGTCGCGATAATTTCCGAAAAAATCGCAAAATACCGATCATTACGAAAAAAACGCAATCGGACGCATTCGGCCCGTTCGTGGGTTAGTAAATGTGCCCCTAACTGTTGCGGCTTTTTATGCTGACCTGGAGTGCACTGCCAATGTGTGAAGTTTTGTGACGAGATTTGTCCCCTGGCTACGGACTTGAGGCAGGAGCACCCGGGTCAACAGGACTGTCTGGTAAGCATAATGTGAGTTTTTTCACCTGAGTTCAGGGTCCGAGGCAGAGGCACCTGGACCAGAGGATTTGAGTGGTGAGCAGTCTTTGTATGGGGGAACCTGTATTGCTTTTTCCAGACAGGCACCTGTATTTTTAAACTAAATTCCATATTTAAACTAGTCCTTAAACTGAGTGCTGTGGATATATAATTTTTTCGTAGGCACGCCGTTAATGCCCATACACAGGACGAATCTAAGGGACCGATATCGGCAGCTAGAATCGGCCTGTGTATGGCCACCTTTAGTCTGGTGATGACCATTTGAAAGATTTTATCATGTATGTTCACCTTCAGATCAATGTTCATAAACTGCCATAAAAATTTCAAATGAACATTTTAAATCCCACACACTGCTATTTATTATAGGTTTACTATGCACTATTTTTAAAAAACTTGGTAGGACTATAGCATAGATGTCACGGTATCTCATAATGTAAAGGCAAGGAAGCATTCTTTCAAAGGAACTTTGACAACTGTTGTGTGGCAATGCAATAACAGGAGTAAAGTTTGCCCCAATTTATAGAAGCCAATAAGATGTTTTATTTGAAATATTAGGCCTGTACATGCTACCTGCTAATGTTAGTGTTTTTGAGAACAATTTGCCTTCCAGTTATTATCTGTTTTGATCTTATTCATTCACAACCCATAACTTTTCTCATCATTTATAACACTTGTTGACTGAGGTTAGTACATCACTGAACTATGGACTTCCTTGTGCCCAGCAATGGATAAAAGGCACAGTGTTATGTTGCCAAAAGAGACAGTCTATGTAAAATCATTCACAATCAATAGAAAGTGATTGCACATTGTTTGTCATCGATAAACAGGAGGGATCCTTGAGGAAATAATAAGCTGCAGCTGATGACAATCATAGTGAACTGAATAGTGTTCATGCCAGTTTGATTGCATATCCTCCACCCAATGTGTATGTGAACTATAACAGCATCCAAATACAGCAAAGATATTAGGATACAAAATAGATTTTTAGTACGGAATAACATTTGCTGTCAATGGTTCAGTGTAATGTATACAATTTGCCATCATTATCTGATGAAATGCTGTTTGATGTTTATCACTGATATAAACTGGGAAGAAAGGCCACTTTCAGTGACATCAGTGGGGGTGGGGGGGGTTAAACATTTCTGAATATTATGAACATTTTAAGCATGAAAACATAAAACCTGGACAGGAACAGTACATTAAGAAAAGTAAAAAAAACTATTTAAAAATAGGTGAGCAGAGAAAGAAGAGACAAAATCAAATAAAGACAAAATATTCATTAAAAGTATCAAAATGTTTATGAAAGTTTCTAAAAGTCGGGTCCAGAGAAATAGTCCACCGTTTAAAGGTAAAAAATATATTTCTTATGATCTAGTAGGTCCATTGTGTAATGTCTGTCAGTAAATAAATGGTTTAATTTGATGGATTCCTAACCTTTTTCAGCCTAACCATCATGAGGGTACATATAGTGAGTAGAAAATAATTAATGGAGGTCCCTTGAGATGGTCAAACCATTGTTTAATAGCCATAAGGTCTCTGGTTAAATATAGGCTATTTTCTCTTGGGCATAACTCTGACCCAAGAAAAGACAAACCATCCATGAAGCTCTTCTTTTAAAACCTCACTATTCAGTCTTCAATAACATTATTTTCTTGGGAGAACTAGCCTTTGCCACTATTTGCAAAAAGGGCTTGGATGTATTTTGTTGCTGCCAAGGACAAATGCCACTTGCAATCTAGACAAGCAACGAGCTGCTCCTAATATAAGACTTATTTTATCCCATGATTAACTGAAGATTTAAATGACCTGATACTTGAAAATGTTACCCTACATGCCACTGTAAATTTGATAAAAGTTTGCTGGCTGTTTATTCAAGTCTGATCAATAAGTTTTATTAGACTATTTAAATTTGTATGGTAAAGCTTGTGCTAACTATGCATATAGAGTATATGCATTTTTATGTAACCAGAGATCATCATCTTGATTATCCTTAGGTACAAAGTATGGACCATATGATCAATCTATAACCAAACACCAGTGAATTGTTAAACCCATGGGGCATGTTTCTATTTTTTTCTTTGTTCCCTTTTACTGTTGCTAATGTTTGAGCCAAAACAGTTCCATAGAAAGAGTTTTATTTTAACCACAGGATTAAGTATTATGGGTAAGGAAGCATTTTGTACAAAAAAAAGTAAAGAGAGATGCATTAACAGAGAAATAAATCATCAGTATCTTAGAAAGCATAACACATTGTTCAGATGTGTGCAATATATATTAAAGTATTAAAGTATAGTAAGTTTTATTAACAAAGGATCCAGCAGTCAAGTAATACCACTGGTGTTTGGTTGCACTATAACAAAAGACCTAGAAAACAAATTCAAATGTACTATAAACCTGTATCTATAAAATACAAAGATTTGTACAGGCTAAAGTAATTTCTATGGTTTTATAGATACAGCTGAACTTGTGCATTGGTAAAAATGTTTAAAATTATTGTGAACACAAGGACAACAAACAAATCCTTGACAAAACAAAACATGTCCTTCCGCTTAAAGCAAAAATAACCAGAATAATGCTGTCCTACATCAGACATTTATGGCCAGTAGATAATGGTCAATCATGTGTTCCAGTGGGATAGATGTTTTATGTGTTCCGATGTAGGGGGAATGCATAAGTTACTAAAGCCCATTGTTTTCAATTATCCCTGTACCCAACTGCTTAATGTAGGTTAGGTAAAGCAAAAAAAGTAAATTGCGTCAATTGGAATGCCAAGATTTTCTTTTTGAATAATGGCTTCGTGTTAGATGTTCGTCAATCTCTTTCTTCAATGCCAGGCATAAAAAAATCTATATTAACTAATTGTCTATATTAACTAGTATAATACATCTGACTGTGTGGGCCTATTATTATTGGTGGTCAGAGGATATGGTGCTCATCTGCTGATGTATGGGGAATATTAAAAATGAGGCCAGCAGTATTGTAAATTATGGTTCTCAAGAGATTATGTGATGCTAGTTTGTTGTATTGTGAATGCTGCCTTTTTACTTTTGGGGATATGAATGTGAATGTCCACTATGCCAACTTTCTCTCTTTATTCACAGTCAAGGCTGAACGGAGCAGGAAGGAGGAAGCGCATCACCCCAGGTGCCCCGGGCTGGTGCAGTTTTCTCCTAATAGGGGCACCAGCCCAGGGTACGAGGTAAGCGATTCAAGTCACTTGGGGGTGCTTAACATTTTAGTGAGTGAGTGCAAAGTGCAAAAATATACACAAAACCGAGCAAGTCTGCAACTTGTGGCAAATACCACTGCACCCCTTAACTGTGCTCTGATGCATTATGTACAAGTGCATGCATTAATACAAGTGAACCCTAGAATTACTATTAGTCTGGGCCTGGTAATTCCATAAATAGGTTGCATCAATGACTTGCAGGAAGTGACTTGGATAATAATGCAATTATTAATGTTGAGTGCTGGAGGTGACACCATAAATGATGAGGAAATGACACTACTTTGTGTCTGAAATGGTACACTATGTGCAGGTTGGTAAAGTTGGTAAAACTTAGAATGTGTGTGCTATTATGTTGGAGTTCTAGGAAAAACAGATGCTTTGTATTTACCAGCTCTTTCTAACTGGAACTAACAGGGTTTTTAAAGACTTTACATTTCACAGGCACAACATATTTTTTATTTCCAATATTAGGATGGATTTCAATGGGAAGTTACTTCAGCTGGTTCTTATTTGCTGATATTGTTGCTCCAACACTCTCTGTTTTGTGTGCTGAATATAGGGGCTTAAAACACAATATGGTATAAATTCAGAGTAACCACAATAATTTCTGATGTTCTAAAATGTCTTGACAATGCGTTTATCGTTCGTATGAAAATAATGCAATTGCGTTCCGAATTTTACAAAATTTTCATGCCGAAAAGTTTGTTAACACCACGAAAACCTTTCTGGGTTTAAAGCCTTCCATAGGACTCAATCGCACTCAACAAATAAAATCTGGTGAAAAGCTAGTCCCGAGGACAGTGTAACCAAATCATTAACAAATTCCGAAATGTTCGTATTCTTTGCGCAAATTAACATTTTTTTTCGTGGAGATTTAACGAAAACCACAAAAAATTGTGGAATTTAAACAAAATTTCATTACATTCCAAAATGTTTTATAAGTTAGAAAAAATTAAATTAAATTAAAAATTGTTTAGTAAATGGGCCTCCTAGTATTCTTCCTCCTCCTAAAACTAGACTGGTGGGACTCATCTTCAAACAGACTAATTAAACACGGAACAATTTACGATATTAAATTCTGAGGACATTTCATTTCTTAGTATGCTTTCTAAGAAATAAAGCTTGACACCAGCAGCTCATTAGGCCCAAGGAATGCAAAGATTCCTCATGTTACTCTCAGTTCCTTTAGCTGCTCCTGAAAGAGGTGCACCATAGATTTTCTTAAGCTAATGTCTGGGCAAAATTGTAACCTAGACATATTGGCCTTATAAACTAGTCTGTGCCTCTATCACCCCTACAACAGCCTTCCCTACTCTACTACTTACTATTTTTCACTAATTTAGAAATGCATTCTCTCTGTAGTTTCTTTAGCTGGAAAAAAATAATAATAATTGAGGTCTATAAGGGTAAGGATTCTATTCCCTAATGCACATAGGTTATAAATGTTTATTTGGCCATGTTTGCAAATTAATCTGTGATTCCCCAGACTGAAGTCTATCCTTCTCTTTCCAAATACAGCAGTTCTCGTCACTTGGTACTTAGCACTGCAGTTAATATAAATCAGTTTGATTTATAATCCAGGAAGAAAGTAAAGTATCTTTAAAGAGATGACACCAAACATGCCATATTCTCTTCTACTGAGAAATGTTGAATTGAATTTTACGGTTTTGCTCGTAAAGAAAACTGTGTATAACGCCTCAAACAGTAAATCAATATAAACATTTTAAAGGTGACATTTTAAGAACTGCGGTAAATTGCATCCAGTAAATATGCATCTCACTTTACTCTTTCTAATAGATTTTGAGTAAGAATGTTTATATTTGTATTATGGCTAATAGTTAATGTTTGCATATTTTTACTGTTTCTTTTCAACTCCAATTTTAGTACCATATTAATGCTATCATAATGCTTCTTTCCTTCTTGAAAACTCTATTGCGTGCTTAAAGACGAAATGCTTTTTTCTCTTGCTAAAATACTCAACAATTATTACAGTGAGTTCAGGAAAAAAAGAAAAACTACTCTCATAATGACTGGCCAACAAGCACCTATATCCTCCCAGCTGACTCCTATTTTAGAGTAAAGAATGCATTCATAAAGACCTGGTGGGGGAATAAAAATAATTGTTATCACCAACTGGATATACCTCTTTCTGCTACCAAATGAGGAAGAAGCATTTCTAAACACATGTGCACCCATTTATCTAATGCTCATGTTTACAGTTGTTCATTTCCAGGCAAGGGAAGGAGTGTTTCATGTACCTTCCAGAGCCAAAGTTTCCCCTACACTTATGACACCTCTTCAGCCTGGAGCAGGTGAAGAAGTGTTCATGTGGGCAGATGAGATTCTTCTAGCAGAAGGTAGATGGGGGAAAGAATTGAGGCAGAAACAGCAAGCAAACAAGAGAGTTGAACTCCAAAAGAGCTAATAGGAAACATGTTTCTAACTAGCAAGCTTGTTATCTATTAAATATCTCTTAAATGTCCTTCTATCTGTCTCTTTGTCTATGGGCATCTGTCTCTCCGCCTGCTCATGTGTAAAAGACCGTACAGGTTAAATCTGGTTTTCCTTGTAATGATCCATGTTTTCAACTCAAGCACACTTGTTGCTTAATTACAGTTTACAAATGAGTAAATGAGCTTTAATATTACAAGACCCTCAAAGGAACTGCCGGAAAACATTTATATATTAAAAAATATATATAAAATGAAATTAATGGGTTACTTTGTAGTGAAATGCCAGATGTCAGTCAGGTGTTTTCTGTACAGAATTAGTATAGAGGCGGTCTGCCTGCACACAGATTGCAAGAGCTGGAAATAGACCGAGATAGGAAATCTTTGAAATAAGTGTAAGTAACAGTGAACTGTTCTTGATTTACTATTCAAGTGCTCACAGCTGTTACTGAAGGGGGAGAAAACAGACAAACATGTGACTAGGCAGGAAAACACAAATAAAACCATCACTTACTGCAAGTAACACACTTAAAGGTGTAGTTTAGCCTGAAAGCAATGTTAAATAAAAAATATCTATATATACATCATAAGCCAGAAATAAATCTCTTGGTGTCATAGTTATTATACACACTAATTATATGCCTACTGGGAACGTTTTCGACAACCTTATTAGCAGTAATTTGTTTATATTGCTTAATCACAGAGATTTACTCTTAAAGGGGCCGTACACTGAAAAATCTACTAGTTTAGTAACCTTGAGGTGGGCAATATCAGACTGATCTGATTTTTGCCCAGATATTAGTTGGACAGGCCTGTCTGAGGTTCCCATACACGGGACAATAAGCTGCTGACTCTGTCCATAAGCAGCTGTTATCATCCTGTGTATGGCTGCCTAAATGCAACCCCTGCCTGCCTCTAATTTTATGGTCACAGCCTCATTGCACCCCCGCCTAATGGTTAAAAACTTAGTTGTGAGCATAACTTCCACTTTTTTTTTACTAATTACAGTTTATCCCTATTTTTCCCCCTTTTATCCCTTTATTGTATGAGTAGTTCTCAGTAGTACTGTATCTATTCCACCATCTTATGAATGGCTTGTCAGTGTAAACTTAGCATTAAAGCTGGCCATACATGCACGATAATATCGTACAAAACCTCGTTTCGTATGATATTCGGTGCGTGTATGGCAAGTCGGCAAGTCGTCCGATATCGCAGGAGGCTGCTGATATCGGTCGACTCACCGGTTGGGCCGGTTTAAAGATTTTGATCGGGCGCCATAGAAGGCGCCTGAGCAAAATCTGCCGTCAGGGCTGAATCAGCAGAAGGAGGTAGAAATCCTATTGTCTCTACCTCCTTATCTGCCGTTTCAGCCCTGGACGGGTAGTGGCTGATTGAACGATCTTTCGTGTGACCGATGGTCACACGAAAGATCCCAAACCGCCACATGTGTGGCCACCTTAAGAGACAGCAGCCATTTCCCTATAGATTCATGGTTCTATGTGCTGTTTGGGGCAGTGTATGACACAGTGGTCAACATGTTGCTCCCCAACCCCTTGGATGTTGCTCCTAGTGGCCTTCAGACAGCTGCTTATTTTTGAATTATTGGCTTGGGGGCAAGTTTTGGTTGCATAAAAACCAGCTGTACTGCCAAACAGAACCTCCTGTAGGCTGCCAGTCCCCATAAGGGCTACCAAATAGCCAATAACAGTCCTTATTTGTCACCCTCAGGAACATCTATTATGCTTGTGTTGCTCCCCAAGTCTTTTTACATTTGAATGTGGCTCATGGGTAAAAAAAGGTTGGGGATTCCTGTATGACATGTATGTAGGTAATGAAGCCCTCCCACTGCCTGTGCTCTTTTTGTGAATTTCATGCTCACCATTTTAGGTACCTGTTCTTACTACTTGCCATATTGCAGGCAGTAAGAAAAGGGCTGCATTGCTCCTACTGGTGTTGCACTCCAGCGCTAGGTGCAGACCACAGCCAAAGCCGGGATGCAAGTGCTTGTTAAATAACCACTAATTGGAGCACTTTTCACCTCATAGTGCTCTAGAACTTGCATTTGGAGTCTTAGTCTTACCTTTAATCATGTGAATAAAGAGTCAAAGCTGTGTCATAGGATTTGTGGTCTTTTCACACCATACATGATGGCAGTGTTACTGTACTTCAGTACATTTTTCACACACACTGACTTTATAGTAACCCAGTCCTTTAAAGGGAGGTGCCTCTTTCCAACCTACAGCTGAAAATGCAGTTTGGTTGTGGGGTCACTGTCCCCAGCAAACAAAAATCATATTGGGGCTAAAAGTGCAGTTTCCCATAGCAACCAATCAGCAATTACATTTGATCAGTTAGAAATAGAGATGTAGCGAACTGTTCGCCGGCGAACTAATTCGCGCGAACATCGGGTGTTCGCGTTCGCGAAAATTCGCGGACTTTTGCCGATGTTCGCCACTTTGAGTTCGCCGCGTTTTTTTTTGGCGCCGCGTTTTTTCGCCTTGGTTTTCCCGCCGCGTTTTTCCGCCGCGTTTTATCGCCTATGCATATACATAGGAATAGCTTGCGTTTTTTTTTTTTGCGTTATTTTTTTGCGTTTTTTTTTTTTTTTTGCGTTATTTTTTTGCGTTTTTTTTTTTGGCGCTTTTTTCTGTATTTTTCTGAGAAGTTTTTGCCCTTGATCCCCCTCCTGCATGCCACTGTCCAGGTCGTGGCACCCTTTAAACAACTTTAAAATCATTTTTCTGGCCAGAAATGGCTTTTCTAGGTTTTAAAGTTCGCCTTCCCATTGAAGTCTATGGGGTTCGCAAAGTTCGCGAATATTCGCGAGTTTTGGCGAAAGTCCGCGAACGGGTTCGCGAACATATTTGCGCGGGTTCGCTACATCCCTAGTTAGAAATATAAAGCAAATATCTGTTTGAGTGCTGTTTGGGTGCCTATAGCACACAGCTAACTACTGTTTGCTAGAGTTGAAGGACCTTATATATATTTCTATTTATTTATACTGTATATATATATATATATATACCCACAAAGAAATAAAAAGTAAAGCCAAATTGCAAATTGTCATAGGATATCGTTGTCTACATTTTATGATGAACTACCCCTTTAATACATCGGGTACTGTCAACTAAATAATGCATATTGTATAATATAGGAGAGCTGGCAATGGTAAGCAAGTTTCCAGCTCTTTTGAATTGTTATCAGATTTTGATATTCAGTGTTTTCATCCAGTGAAATAAATAAATAAACAGATGTGCAGAACAATTCTCAAAGGACAGCATGTGTCACAATTGCATCAAGTGACAGAAATGTCTATGCGCTGGTAGTACCTCAGTACATTTAATGGGGGGGGGGGGGGAATCTGGGTTTAAAACAAACAGGCGCCTGTGTGATGTCAGCCCAATGCACCCTTTCATGAGAAAATTCATAACTTGCAAATTAAGGGCCTGGAAAAATCAAGTTATTAGAAAAACGTATGCAGCATTTATTTGTATGCCTTTATGTATATTTAATAAGTGTGCTGAAGGCAAGTGGACATAAAAAAAAAACTTGTCTACCTTGAATCTCAACTTAATTTCTTTTCAGCCTTACATGTGTATATTAAAGATTTATAGGCCTCTTCTGTACCTGTGTAAAGCTACAAAACTGTTGCCAAATTCATATTGGAAGAGCCTGGACAGCTTTTTTGAGGAATGCAATTTATTTATGGCTCAATCATATAAAGTGTCAGGCTGCACTGGCTTGACATGGTTCCCTGATATTACTGTAACACGTTGCAAGCTTATTGACCCTTTCCTTGCTAGAGTCAGCTAATCATAATGGATCCACCCATTGAAAATGATGGATGTAATATTGCAAGACAGAATTAGTAGTGCAGTATCATATAGGTCAGACTACTTTTATCATATATAGACTGAATGTAAAATTGATAGCTTGTTGTAAATTTGTCTAATGTTGGCAAAAAATGTGCAAAACCACAGAAACATTTGCGAAATTGGCATTTTTTTCTTTATGCACAAAATACATGCAATTGCACTCTATGCATTAGCAATGCAGCCCCCCCCAGACCTCCTCCAGTGCAGGAAATGTAATCGCTGGGGGTCACATCCCAGGAGCTGCCTCAGGGAGTTTCTGGGCATAGAATCGCCCCTGCCGCAAATTGTGAAATGCGCAATTTCTCTGTGAATCCATGCCTTGTAAGAAATTTCGCTCATCACTAATTGTCAGGCTTTGGCGTTCTGCTGCAATTTGGCAACTGAGTTAGCAAATGAGATTAACTGTGGGCTTAGCTCAGATGCACTTTAGCTGTATACGTCATTGGGACATGGCTCCTCATGGCATCTTAAATCAGCATGAAGTTTTGCAAGTAATGAATAGGCAAATTACCTAAGGGGCAGTGAAAAGTGCTTGCAAAAACCAATTTATCCTGATTTGACTTTTCCTAGTGCCCACAAACTCCACAGACTGCTATCCCAGAAGCTGACAACAATTAAACAGCATGCAGTAATTAACTGAATAATATTGCAGAGGGAGTTTTGTCCTTGTGAAAATGTACAACAAAAGACCCAAGATAATGATTGAAAACAATCATTTGGGCCTCATCTCAATGCATTATAAGCAAACAAGGATTACCACCATCTCCATGCCCAATGGACTACCTAGATCAGTGATCCACAACCAGTGGCTCGGGGGCAACATGTTGCTCACCAACGCCTTGGATGTTGCTCTCAGTGCCCCCAAACCAGGTAGTTATTTTTGAATTCCTGACTTGGGGGCAAGTTTTGGTTGAATAAAAACAAGATTTACTACCAAATAAAGCCCCCTGTAAGCTCATAGTGTGCATAAAGGATGCCTAATAGCCAATCTTAGCCCTTATTTGGCACCTCCATGAGCTTTTATGGTGCTTGTGTTGCTCTCCAAGCCTTTTTAGATTTGACTGTGGCTCCCGAATAAGAAAGGTTGGGGATCCCTGACCTAGATCTTCAGGGCTCTGGATCAGACTGCACTGTAGTTATTTCAGTCTAAATCCTTATATACAACACATAAAGTATTCCCCTCTTTCCTGTTTATGATTGGTTAAAAAGAAAGTAGGAAGGTGTTGGCATACTAGGGTACAAACAACATGCCCCCAATCTAGTTGTGCCACAGAATAATCTTTCCTAACTTAACCTAGAGAGCATGTCACAAAGTTTGCTCCCGGTCAAGAGTTTCATAGCAACCAAAGGATTTAAATTTAAACAGCAGAACAGTAAAAGCTAGTGTGAACTGGTTGCTAGTAGCTGCTATTACAAAAGCCACCTTCTTTCTTTGACTAGGGCAGTGTCAAGGCATTCAGTCATCCTTTATATATTTCTTAGCAGAGTTAATAGATATATGTGAAAAGCCAAAGCTATAATATACACAATACCAACAATAAAAAGAACAACACAGAATAACAACCAACACCCAGGGAATGCTTGCCAACATAAAACACAAAACATGCCATGCTAGTCACCAGCCATAGCCACAATCAGATGGGCAAGTGAAAGCAAGTAAGCCTCACTCTGCACCACTACCTTTTGGGACCATTACTGTAAGAGGCATTCAGTTGCACTCTACTAGTACAAAACATTAGCCTCCTCCCACACCATAGCTGTGAATGAACAAAGTGACCACCAAACCTCATTATGTTTCTCCATACACTCATTGGTACCTTGGGAACAACATTTAAAAAAAAAAACAAAAAAAACAAAACAGTTCTTAAGTAGTAGAGAATGCAAGATTTATAATTCCACTATTCTATATTAATTATACCGGATTAATGTAATAAAAGTCTCAAAATTTGCACCAGGCCTTGTATTAAAAAAATTGATGTTCAAATGGGTAAATAGTACCAGTTACTAGACCTGGTTCGAATTTAGGGATTTATACTACATTATCTTTTAAGACTTAAGGCTGTATTGTTGTGCTGACAGTAACATGGGGATTGCACATTCAGAAACTACATCCAGTTACAATGGTTGTAGTGGTTGGGACTTGGGAGTAAGGGTTATGCAGTCTTGCCAGTCACATGCAGTCACTCCTTGCCATTGTGCATGAGCCCCAAAGCTACTCATACCTGTAGCTGCTATAAATATGTTTTATTGTGTCCACTAATTATTATTCCACTAATAATTTTATGACCAGTTCCAAAATTGTATGATCACATATACTCTTTTATACATACTTTGGTTGCTAACAGGTTCTGTCAGTTCAGCAGCTTGCAGCCACCCCCTAATTTCCTTTTGGCACTGCAAGCCTCTTGTTAAAGAAGTAACCTGTAAGCTGTGAAATAGCAAGGACCTCTTTCCTAGCCTCTGTGAGCACAAACTGTTTACTTCCACTGCTTCCAATCTGCCTGTGAATTGGTCAGCTTTTTGATTTTGCTTTTTGCAGATAATAGCAAAGCTGCATAAAAGGGTGAGGAGAAAGTTTGGGTGCAGCTTTGAACTCCTCATTCTTCAAAGGATGTGGAGTGAGGGACCCAGACTATGTCATGAAAGTGCAAATGATTTTTATGGCCCCCAGTCTGCTTAAAATCTCCATACAGTTCATTATGTGGCATTGTCATTTTAATTGAATCTGGCCCTCCAACATGCTGTTTGACATATGATTGGTCCACTACATGTAATAAGATGGACACCTGTTTAAAAGCAAATACTGTATGTTATTGGTTGCTATAGGTTGCTGCTACTGAGCAAAGTTTGCCTTTTACTGCAGTTTGTCCAGGAGCCCATAACAACCAATGAGATGTTTTCTTTTATACAGGGGACCAGAAAATTCTTCCTGCTGATTGGTTTCTGTGGGTAACTGCTCCTGGGCAAACGTAGTGTGTTTTACATATTGGGGTTAGACTTTTAGGCCTTTGCCCCAATTATTGATGCAACATTCAAACAAGTGAAACACTAGTTCATTATTTATATTCTACATCGTTGTGTCAGTTTTTTAACATTCAACATAACATAGTAGAATTGGCAAAATCATACTCTTCTGTTATTCTTGTTTGCTAATTTAAATATGAAACATCTAATTGGTTGCTATGTATTGCTAAGCATTGTTATCGCATCATTTAGTATTACTAATTATACATATGCATTTTCAAGGGCCAATATATATTTTAGAGAAAATTTGCTTAGATTTTCAGTTTAAACGTTTAAACATAGTCTGTCATTATTACTTTTTCTTATACTAAGAATATTATATATATATATATATATATATATATATATATATATATATATATATATATATAGGAACATAGTCTCTTTTAGAAGAAATGGCTTTTGATTTATTTTTTTTTGTCATTGATCGTCAGTTTGTCTTTTTATTTTTATTTTGAATTCAGTATTTCCTTAACAGCTCCAATGTTTGTTCTGGGCTAATGACAGCTATAATATAAACAAGAATACAGATTTGCTTCCTAGCTGCCTTGATGCTCCTGCCACATAGTACAGATCGTAAAACAGAAACAGATGGAGATTCTGAAAAGACCATTTTCCT
Organism: Xenopus tropicalis; assembly: GCF_000004195.4. NCBI lineage: Eukaryota > Metazoa > Chordata > Amphibia > Anura > Pipidae > Xenopus > Xenopus tropicalis. The sequence continues at coordinate 53,602,249 of NC_030680.2, forward strand.
TGCCTCTCCATGCCTACTTGTGACATTTTAACTACACCCACACTGCTCGACTATTCTTCTGAATGTAAATTTCAATGCACAGTAGTGTTGCCAATTAAAGAAACAAGTTAGCTTATTAAGGAGATTCATTAAAACGCTGAACAAGAAAAGCATGCTAATTCAGAAGCATTAGCAGTAGTGCAAGACAGACCTAAACAATGGCAACATGGTTTACTTAAACAAGATATATTATTTTACAGCCCATACAGTATAGTGCATTACAACGTTTCACTTTCCGCATGACTTTAAAAGAGTGCGGTGTTTGGTTGTTATATATTAAAGACTCCTTACCCACCTCAGTGTTTAAGTCTGATCCATCTGACTTAAACTAACAATGTATTCAAGTATAAATTGCTTAGCCACTTTGGAGCACATGATGCCACCCATTCTTTTCCTAGCTGTAGGTTTTTTGGCCAAGCATCTCTATCATCACTCGTGCTACAGTTTTTGGAGGCATACAGACAATTAAATTGTAATTCATTTCAGCACTGAAAGTGCTAAAGTACTGCTGTTTAGGTTCAGAAACTGAGTTCCTCAACATAACAGTTTTTTTCTGGCTACAAAGGACATACTCATACTGACTGACAGACTACACCAGCATGGCTTGTTTATAGTAGGACAATATGTGAAGACCCTAATAAAATATTCATGGGGAATCTTTGAATTACAGGAAGGCCATCTCTCATAGAGTCCATTTTAAAAAAGTTATTGAAATAAATATAATAAATAATGGGGGTTTCTGTAATTTGGATCTCCATAACTTAAGTCTACTAAAAGTCATATAAACATTAACTAAATCCAATACGATTGTTTTGCCTCCACTAAAAATTAATTTTACCTTAGTTAGAATCAAGTAAAAGGTACTGTTTCATATTATAGAGAAAGTGGGAATAATTTTTTTAAAAATGAATTATAATGTCCCTCCTGTAATTTCCAGATAGTGGATCCCATACCTAATAATAAAACAGTACCCTGTACTTTATTCCAACAATCCTGTTGGGTTTAGTTCATGTTTAAATAATTTTTAGTAGACTTAAGGTATGGTGATCCCCACCATGGGCACGCATGTGCACTCACACTTGGGGGCAGGAGTGGAGTGAAGTAGTCAGCCAGGTTGCCTAGGGTGCCTGGCTGGCCCCAGCATTGATCCCAGGTCTGAAGCAATGTGGATTATAGGTCCAATACCTCTTAAAAAATGTAAGAAAGAAGAGACTAAAATAAATAAAGAATAAAAAGAATCTTCATGCCATTTAGAGGCAATGTACCAGTAAGCATTTTGCTATTACATATGTTTTCCAGTCCCTTGGTGTCGTCTCAATAAACAGGATCAGCTGCAATAACAATGCTTCAGCTCTGTATAGAACATTTCCTCCAAAGACAATCTCAAAGCACTTATAAAAAATGCTTCATGAGAATAACTGACAGTCAGATCTATTAGTGCCTACTCACTTATGCAAGCTGCAGAAAAAAAAGAGCCACCATGCAGCATTTTCCTTAGTACGTGCCCTTACTATATGCTGTGACACAATGTCTGACTATATTTTGTAAATTTAAATAAGAGACTAGGTCAATGGTCCCTATGAGACTTCTTTTCCCAATAATGAGAGAAGTGGCATTTACAGGAAGGTTTGAAACTTTACTTCTATGACATGAGTTTTTGTTTGTTCTATATGAATCCTTGATTCAAAAATGACTAATGCTCACATCTAATTAAAGTTTTATAGCTTTCTAGAGTTCCAGTGTCAAATGCTTGTTTCCAGGTTGTCTCCTCATAATCCTGTCAAATGAATTTTCCCCTGTTCTGATTTACTATATTGTGGCATTGCAGTAGCCTAGGGAACTGAAAAAAGAACAACAATAGGAGAAACTATGCTGCCTGTGAGTTGATCTAAGCCACAGCATCTCAACAACAAGCACAAAGGGCACCCTTTGCTGGGGTACAACATTGTATTAAGTTATCAAATTTCCACAGTTTTGTCTAGGTGACAATTAACGTGAAATTTAATGATGGAGGGGGGCCAGTATCTGCATTATGTGGCATTTCCCGGGTCTATTATTGACTTCATTATATTAAATGCCAATATATTATACAGCCTTGTGTAGTTATGTATAGACTATATACATATACAAACAAGTGATACAAACACAGATCTATAGAGGTCGAGAAGGCACATCACATATTACTGGGCTACATAACTTCTATCTACTGTGGGAATCTTGTTTTAAATTTTAATTTAATTTAAATTACTGAAAGATGTACAGGTATTGGATTTATTATCTGGAAACTCGTTATCCAGAATGTTCCGAATTACAGGAAGGCCATCTCCCATAGACTCAGTTATAAGAAAATAATTCTAATTTTGAAAAATGTTTTCCTTTTTCTCTGTAATAATAAAACAGTACCTTCTACTTGATCCCAACTTAGGTATAACTGATCTTTAGAAGGCAAAATAATCCTATGGGTTTTTATGTTTAAATGATTATTCAGAAGACTTAAAGTATGGTGATTCAAATTACGAAAAGACCCCTTACTCAGAATACCCCAGGTCCCCAGCATTCTGGCTAACAGGTTGCATACCCATGTCCCAGTCAATGATATTCAAATTGTTTAGGGGACTTCAACAATAAACAACAAGGAGGCATTATTCTGTGTATATTAAAGGACAATGAAAGGTTAATATAAATTAAAACTAAGTCTAAAGGCATTCTTTTTAAGTACTTACTGCATATCTAAATTCCCAGATCCCTGCTTGCTTCTCTAAGATATGGTGCTGGCAGCCTACAGCAGTGTGAATACTACAGTGACATCACTGAAATCTCTCTCCCCTTCCTGTAGGCTGCCAGCGGCAGCCTTCCTATTCTCTGAGCATGTGTGTAACTTGATCCTGTCTCCTGTTCTGAGCTACACATACCCAACAGCCAATCAGAAGTGGCTCTGGCAGGGGGGGAGGGAATGAAACACATGTGCAGTATGAAGCAAGGAGGGAAAGGAAGGGAGAATACCTTTTTAGAGATGGCTGCCTGTTCTAGAAAATGTGAAGTGTGACTGAGTAAATATTTGATTAGGTGAACCAAAAGTGTGGCGTTTTCACTAAACAATAGGAGGACTATTGGGCAGTATGCTTTTTAAATTTTGACTTGCATTCTCCTTTAAGGTGTTTGAAATGTATTTGCTCTTGGTAAATAAAAATGCATCAGTTTCTGCCTCAGTGGATCTTACAACCTAAGATCCCTACCATATGCACGTTCACATGCTTGGGTCAGAAGCCAATGAACCTACTAGAACACCCAGAGGAAAACAATCCAGATACAGGGAGGACATAAAAACTCCAGGCAATAATACCCAATACTCAATCAGTTTATGTTCTCTGCTGTAAAATATTAAATACTATGCAATGAAGGAATGTTTTATTAAGAGAGACTAAATATAAGTTTCAAATGCATTGGGCTTCCTTATAACAACTGAATAGCATTGATCCTAAATCTGAATGTAGCCTTTTAATTCCAGACTACAATGGATCACAATTCAGTTGGCCAACAAATCACAATGTCTCTTTTGTTAAACAATGAAACTTTGGGTTTTAAGAAAACAAACTTTACCAATATCACAGATTAAAATATGTTAACAGCAACTAAGCTAAGCAAGCTGTGCTCCCCTGTGGTCGCATTCTCCTGCATTCCACCGCAGGGAAGAGCAGGAAGAAATGCATGACAAGGGGACTCCTCAATTGACCCTTTGCCTTGAGGCACCCCACTGAACCCCCTTGTTACATATCTCAATGAAACACCAGGAGACAGAGGTGGAGAAAATGGCCACAGCATTTATTCACATTTTATCAAATAAATAGGACCTTGCCAGCCTAACCCAAGGCAATATTCTAAAGCCATAATTCCATAAGAGGTCGCTACTATGCTCTGCCGTTCCTCGCTGAAGACTTGAATGAGTATTAGACTGCCTCTACCTACAGAGAGGATGGCCCCAAACTCTGCTAACAGCAGGAGCTGCATTACCAACCATGAGAGAAGTTCAGCAGCCCTGCTGCCGGTCCTGGATCTGCAGTGTCTCGATGATAGGAAATCCAAGCAGGCTGTCACCTAGCACAAGCAGTAGTAGCGTCTGTATCTATCAATCCACCGTGCAGTCACAGGAGAGAACCTCCTTTCTCCCTCTGCTAAAATGACCTGTGCAGTACTCTGGCAAGGTCCTACCGCTGCTGTGACAAATAAAACTTAAAATATATTATCATATATCCACTATTTTGATCCAGAGGAAGGCAAAAAACCCAACCTGAAGCTAGTGCCAATTATGCCTCAAGAGGGAAAAAATTCCTTCCTGACCCCCTGGGCGATCGGAAACAGTCCCTGGATCAAGAAATCGTTGTTAACATGAATTAAACACAAAGCTGACTCTCAAGTTTATACCATATAAAGATACAGAAAGCACAATATAAAAATGCATTCAGGTAAAATTCCACATTCAGTTATTAATAGATAATATGAAAACCAAAAGAAGAGAAACTCCTGACATTTCTCAAAATATGCAAAAAGAGGGAGGGTGGGTGGGATGTTTCTACCTGCTCAGAAGATAAGGAAGTGAGTGCTTTTCTGACATCACATCCCTCTCTTTCTCCGCCCCTCCCCAGGCCAGCCTTCTCCTGCCTTAACTCTTTCCTTCACACCTAATCACAGTTGCACCTGGTTCTGCCAATCTCTAAACATAAACCAGTGTAATCTGGCTGCTGGTTATTCGGATCCCTTGTCATGCAGCCCCTACGCTTATATCTCCAGGGCTTTCCTTTCCATTCTTTACGGGGCTGTATTAACATAGGTGTCTGTAAGTGCTGAACGGAGGTGGAACGCAACAAGCTGATTGCATTTGGATCTTACATGTGCCTGTGCTAGTACAGCCCTATAAGAAAGAATGCAATGCATTTCTTACTCCTCTTCCCTATGGTGGAATGCAGGAGAAGGCCACCACAGGCTCAAAAGGAGCCTATCCCAACCAAGTAAATTCAAGACATTGTAGGATAAAATGTAAACAAAAAATCTTCATGTAAACCTTCTAAAATGGTATAGACCAGGTCTGATTCAAAATAGGCCCTGGCATTTTAAGTACACAGAGGACCAAACAGCATCCCCCAGCCAATAAATAGTGACTGTCTATGGCATCTTACAGCAGCCCCTCTAGCATTTGCCAAAATCCAAAGATTGTCACTTGGGGCCTGGCTTAGGCCAATGGTAACATTGCACTTTAGCCCACAATATTGCAGTACTGCTTAGGTTGCAGTACTGGTTGAGTTAGTATTTGTACCTTATGAGGGTCAGCGGGTTCAACATTTTTGATTCAGGCCTTATTTGCAAGTCACCAACAAGTCGCACTAGATAAATCTAGTATCTCATTGGGATGCAGGATGTCTGTTTCTCAGGAAAGTTCTTACAATGCATTGTCTGTTACTTTGCCACAGGCCAGTCAAGTGTTATCACTGCGTTCTCCAAGTTCAACTTAGGAAGGAAGTGTCATGATGCATCACTCTGTATGATAGGCTTTGTGGGAAGAAAGACAAACAAAAAGAAATATTATTTTGTTTTTTGCTCTAATACTTGGGATCTAAATCTTTTACGATAATTATATATAGGAAACGGAAAATAAAATGGGGACACGCTGTACCTATAACAGCAGATAAACAAACATTTCAATAAATTGCTTTCAGTTGCATGAGGAATGCCATATGGTTATATTATAAACAACAAAGCAATATTTATAAAAGCTCAAATCAGGAAAACCTGGGTTACTGAGAGCTATTGGTGTGTAGTCCAGCTACATTTTTAACTATTAAAAATAAAAAGAACAACCAGTAAACCTAGTTAGATCCTTCTTTAATTTATCTCATGAAAGTTTTTTTCTTCAACATTTTCTGTTCTTATTCACTCTTCCTTTTCTTTATTTTTCATTCCCTTCCAAATTGTTGGCGACTCTGTATTCTCCGTCAGGGGTCAAAGGCCATTCTGCATATGAAAATGCAGGATGAATATACTGGGAGTACAACATACATCTGTAAGTATTAATGTTTTAATTAGTTCAACTGTTAGGCCTCATTGTATCTCAATGGGGCTGTGTAACAGTAATCAAATACACCACACATTGCCACCTAAACCCCTGACATCACCATGTAAAATCCAATGTAATTATAAAGATCTGTATTGATTTCACGGAAGGTTAATCCCAATATAAAATTCTGGGGTATAAAGCAGCTGCTGTTGGAAAAATGTAGTACAGGTATGGGACCTATTACACAGAATGCTTGGGACCCGGATAAAGGGTCTTTACGTAATTTGGAATTAGTCTACTAAAAGATCATATAAGTATTAAATAAACCTAATAGGATTGTTTTGACTCAAATAAGGATTAATTATATCTAGCTGGGATCAAGTACAAGGTACTGTTTTATTATTAAAGACAACATGGAAATAACTTTTTAAAATCTGAATGATTTGATTATAGTGGAGTCTATGGGAGACAATCTTCCATTCATTTGGAACTTTCTGGATAATGGGTTTCTGGATAACTGATCCTATACCTGTATGAAATCAGCCATTTCCACATTTTACACTGGAATGTTCTGGCTTCAATAATTTTTCCCATTTACTTATATTTTTTAAACCAGGTGTGAGATGGTGTTTTCCAGACAAAAATCACAAATTTAACAAATGTTGTACTTCAATTTAAACTTGCACCTATTTTAATTTAAACGTAGATACAGTAAGTTGCAACACATTCTAAACACTGAACACTGTACTTTATAGTTTTATATTTTTTTCTGGTAAAAACACGTTAGTTTCTATATGCAGCAGTTTTATTTCTTATACCAAAATGTATTTTCTAAATTAAAAAAACAGTCACTTTTAAATGTCGGAATTTGACTTTTTGCTGTTTGATCGCTAAGTGGGTTTGCGCGTTGCTAAATTTGCCATGGCCTTTAGCAAGAAAGAAGGAAAATGATCAGGAAAGCCCTTACATATAATTTGAAACAACAGAGTTTAGGCTGTTTGATTCACTATTCAGCTGAGTGCAGCTGCAGTTGAATGACTGGAAAGCATCCAATGAGGATAAACATAGAAAGAAACACCAGAGACTTTCCAAACTCAACTACTTACCTTGTGCTCACATTAAACAGCCTGCCCCCCAACTCCAACTGGGGCATTCTGCCAATTAGCAAAGTTCTTTAATACAGTTATGCTAGGGGCACAGTACAATAAGGTTTAAAAGGGTATACAATAAACAATAATACAATTGTAAGTTTTCTGTTGTCCTAGTGAACATTTTAAACCAACATATCCCTTTATGCCCAAGTTTTCTGGACTCAAAACATATCATTTACATATATTTCATATTTCATGTAAACTTCTTCCAAAGGCAGTATTTAGTAAGCGGAAATGCAATTATTTTTTGCTTGTGGGAGAACTGTCTACATTTTCAGACGGCAAATATGCATATGTAAGGTTCCTGCAATAAATTTCTGTTTTTTTTCAACTAGCCACTTTATACCAATATAATTAAAGCTATCTATTTGAAACTAACATGACTATACATTGCAGTCAACATTTAACTTAGTCACATAGTCCTCAACTAGCTAGTAATCAATAAAACTGTTATCACTTGCATCTCAGAAGCTTTAAAAAGTGGTTTAAAATTGTAATTTCAAGTGTATTATTGACTACACCTATACCTTTGTAACTGATGGGATGTTCTTCCTTAAAGGGGTTCTTCACCTTTGCATTAACTTTAAGTATGATGTAGAGATTTCTATTCTAAGACAATTTGCAAACTGTAGCCTTACGAACAATAGTTTTCTGGCTGCTGGGGTCAGTGACTCCCATTTGAAAGCTGCAAAGAGTTAGAAGAAATCAGCAAATAACTAAAGAACTATATCAAATAAATAATGAAGACCAATTGAAAAGTTGCTTAAAATTAGCCGTTCTATAACATACTTTTTGACCTTTCCCAACTTTTTGACCTTTCCCAATACAAACATCTATGGGACCGATTGCTCGTTAATCAGGAAAGATAATATTATTGTAAAGACCAAAACCTAGCAAATTTGAGGGTCCAAACAAAAGGAGTGTACCACTGTTATTGTCAGATATAAAACACACATACTGATATAACCACACCTATGCCTGCCCAATCAAAATCTGACAACCAAACAATTTCCACTGAGCAGTTTTCTAAAATGATGCCTTTGGACTGGCCCACAAGTGGGAGTCATTGAGGAGCAAAAAGTGAAAGTGGTCAAATATTTTTAACAAATATTATTCTGTCAGTGACATTATCGCTATCACACCCCCAGCCAAGGGGCATAAAAGCTTTATGTGCCTTTATTCAACCCTTATCCCATAATGTAACATTCAGCTACATATATATAATCACTTCAGTATAACACATTGTGCCATGAATATGCTCTATAGTTTAAAAAGCAAATACACTTCCTTTAGAGACAGGCAGATGATTTAAAATTAGATTTATGTGCCTTTTCCGGCGTTTAACAGCTAATTTTGCTTGCATATAGACGCATATGAACAACTACACTTCTGCCTTCGACAAGCCTGATAATGACTATGGTCATCAATACTCAGAATTTAATAATAATTGGATTCCTTTCATTATGTTAGCAACCCAGAGGATTACACTGGGAAGTTGGGTGTAAAAGTGAAATCAATTATGCTTCAAAACTTAGATACTGATAATTACATTAAGATAGAGAAGAGGGAAATTGAAAATGTGCTATATATATCACATCAAATATACTTAATTTACCAATCAGTCAATCAATTGATTTGTTAGTCAAAAATCCCCACAAGGGTTCAATGAAACCATTCAGCAGAGCAATTAATCACTCACTGGAATATTGTTCTTTACTGGAAAGGAGAGCTGGATTCATGCTGAGTGTTTTAACTGATACTTTGCATTGCTGCTCTTTTTTATGTTAATTGTTAGAGAAAAGATCTAGAATTTAAGAAGACAGAAGAATTATATATTATGGGGTTAATTCAAATTATGAACCTACATTTTTTTTTTTTAGTATTGTACTGTCTAATGTGGAAGCTTCACCTTTTTCAACCACTTTTGTTCCAGACACAATTAGCAGAATTTCTAGAATCTAGTATTCGCAGTGTTGCCTTCACTAGTGTACAAGTAGCAGAACTATTATAGGCTTGCTTGCATTTGCTTCTAATAAGGATTAATTATATTTTGGGATCAAATACAAGGCACTGTGTTATTATTACAGAGAAAAAGGAAATTAGATTTATTTACTTATAGTGAAGTCTATGGGAGATGGTCTTCCTGTAATTTAGAACTTTTGGGATAATGGGTTTCTTGTGGATCCCATACCTGTATTGCTATTTTGGCTCAGCCAAAACCAAGTTTTTAGAATATTTGCAAATGGCATTTTTATGCCTATTACTATCTTAGAGTCTTACTTTAGCATTCAAAGACAAACAGAAAGGAAGTTCCACAAAAGAAAGAAATATTAAAAATAACATTCATACAATTGACGCTGATTTTACTTGTATTCCTGCTGATGCCTTCAGTTTGAAAGCGGAGCTATAGATTATGGCCTTCAGTGGGTTAAAGTGTGAATAAAAATAAAATATTATCTTTTAATTTGCTGCCTTTCTTGCAATCATAAGCTGACTCTCATACTGACGCCCCTCGCTCATTCTCTGTCAGCCAAGTGATCTGATTCTGTGACACAGCTGCGAGAGATAAACATTGCACTGCTGATAGATAGAACTTTAGATAAGATTACATGGTTGTGAGTATCTTGATGACATACTTGTTTAAGCTGCCTTTTAGAGGATAGCCTAATACACATGCTGGAAATGCTGCTAATGAACACTATTTATCTAGGGGCCTTTACTTTGAATTCTATATATCCCAGTTTTATTTACATATTCCATACTTAGAAATGTGTGTGGGCACACTGGAGCACTCTAATATGTGTGTGTGTCTATCATTACTATAATTATTATTAATAACACATATTAATAAGGTGTCCATATGTCTCACAGCGCTGTCTAAACATCTTTGTGCATCTCTAAACCTTTTGTGGCACCACGTACATGTTATTTGAAAAACATATAAAAAGGTAATAGATGCAGTCCTTTACTATAGATGCAGTATAAGGACTAGTAATTTACATTGCAACCGCATGAAAACATGTAATGCCTTTACTAAGCACAACATTAAAGCCAATAGATTAAATGAACTGTATAAGTTGACTTTCCAAATACATTATAATGGTTTTCAATCTTGCTTCAGTTAATGTATTCTGGTTGTATGTATAACAAGATGGTAAGGCCCAGTCTTATACTGTATATTAAAGAATGTGTAATTTCAAGCCAATTTTCAATATACACATCTATATATATATAGGTGTATTAACAATAATCTAAACATGGATTTAACCCAGTAGAATTTTTTGGCTCCAGTAAGGATTAACTAGGGCTGAAACTAGGGATAGGCAGAAGAGGCACAAGACAGGTACTTCTTCTTTCACCTACCACTAGTTTCAGGTCCTTTCCTCCTCACTGTAGTAACCCCTGCCAGTGGCCCCGGCAACCCCGCTGCCCTGTGTGCGCGCATCGTGCACTTGTTTGCGCAGTCTATTATTTCATTTTATACAGATTGATTACTGAAACAATTTAGGCATATTTAACAAAAATTGAGTTTGTGAATTTTCTAATTTAAAAGAAAGACCCTTATATTTTGCTAGGACCACTCACATTGACTTTTTACACTAATTTGTCAGGTTTTAGATGTCGAATATTTGCATTCAAGCTTTTTGAACTTATCAAATCTTGAACATTTGGGTTTGGGAAACTCCAATCCATGCTTGTGAGCTTTAGCACAAAGAACTTGAATCATGGATAAATCTCCCCCCGTAGTGAGAAGTATTACTGTAGCATATTGCCCAGAAATCAGTGTAATGTCAACTGCATATTTATAAAGATAGAGTTATGCAGGACTTTGCACTAAGAAAATGTACAACATGTATTTATGCCAGCAATACAAACCTAAATAATCTTGTACTTTTTAAAACAACAAGCCTCAATAATCTTATAATTTTTTAAACGAACGAATGAAACAACGAAAATGCATAAAACGCATTGAAGCTTTTTATTCACAGTAATTTTTTTCCAAGCCATGCAACTTTTTTAACAATACCTTGGGGTCTATAGGTGTATTTTTGCAGCAAAACCTTGTGAAAAATTTTGCTTATCACTGTATCCAGGGTAAAAACAAGCATCCAGTCATAGAAGAAGAAACACACCTATAAAAACAGCTAAACTCGACTTATTGTGCCTCAGAAGAAACATTTACTAGCTACCTCATGAGAGTAAAGCAAAGTAAATAATGTCCAAATGGGAATATAAAGAATAATAGAAAATGTAGTTTTCCATGATTCAAGAAAAGTGCTGTGAAAAAAATATTCTTAAAAATTCTAATGGAAAAATGGGGGGTGTATTTGTAACATTAAAGCTATTTTATAATTAGATTTTTTGAAACAATTGAATTTGTAAAAAATTAATATAGAACAGCTGTGATCATTTTTTTCCGTATATTGCTGTGATTGAGTCTTTCTGTGATCAAGTTTTACAATTGAGTAAAAAAAACACAAAATATCAAGTAACATATTAACATAGTAAGTTAGGTTGAAAAAAAAGACACACATCCATCAAGTTCAAGCTTTTATGCCTATATATAACCTACCTAACTGCTAGTTGATCCAGAGGAAGGCAAAAAACCCATCTGAAGCTTCTCTAATTTGGCACAGAGGGGAAAAAATGTCTTCCTGACCCAAAGATGGCAATCGGAGAGGTCCCTGGATCAACTTGTACTATGAGCTATCTTCCATAACACTGTACTTCCACACTTGCTAAAAAGCCATCCAACCCCTTCTTGAAGCTATATAATGTATCAGCCAGTACGACTGATTCAGAGAGGAAACTGCAAAACTTAACAGCTTTCACTGTAAAAAAAAACCCTTTCTGAATACTCAGATGGAATCTCCTTTCTTGTAATCGGTATGAGTGCACTTGTGTCAGCTGGAAGGACCTACTGGTAATTAAAGCATTAGAGAGATTACTATATGATTCCCTTATGTGTTTAAACATAGTTATTATATATGGCAGACCTGGGGGCTAGGCTTTGGAGGAAAACAGTCATAGTAGGCACAGGAGGTGGGACAGTTTGGTTGCGGAGGCTTAGTCACAGGCTTGAAAGGGTTCTTCAAATGTTTAAGGTGAATTTAAAGTTAAGTAATCGTAGCAATTGTAATGCAGCCTTCAGTGGCTAAATGTTATGTAACATATGTTTATGTAATTGGTGTAAAGTGTTTTGGATTGATACATTGATTACAATTCTGTTATGTTATCAATAAAATAAGCTGCGGCCTTTCCACCCAGATAAATGCAGGTCTGTGTGTGGTGTTGCAGGGGTAAGCTGGGATGTGGGTTAAGGAAAAAGGGGAACGTTATTGCAACCTCCCATGTCAAGTGTAAGCAATACAACAAACAATCCAACTTGGCCAGTCTTTCTTCATAACTAAGACTTTCCATACCCTTTACCAGCTTAGTTGACCTTTTCTGGACCTTCTCTAACTCAATAATGTCCCATTTGAGCACTGGAGACCAAAACTGCACGTCATATTCTAGATGGGGCCTTACCAGCGCTCTGTAAAGTGAAAGAATTAAGCCCCTCCTCCCGTGAATCTATACTCCTTTTAATACAGCTCAAAACCTTGTTTGCCCTTCCAGCTGCAGTCTGGCATTGCTTACTACAGGATTCCAAGGTCCTTTTCCTTTATGAATTGAGAGTTTTATTCTTTTTCTTTTTTTTTATTTGAATATTATGATCTTTGCCTCCTAGTCTAAAATCACTAAATGTGTATTTTGCTGAAAGAGGCTCAGTAATTCTGAAGTAAGGCAATAGAAATAGCAATACAACCCTTCTTTTTATCATGCCTTAATCGAGAAGCCCCTATGAGAGCCATGTTCATTTTGCAGTTATGTATTTTAATAAAAATGCTTCAAATCATTAGCAAGGTTACCCTACGATGCCATTAATATTACTTTAGATAAAGGCTATTCAACTGAAGAACCACGAGCCAGATGTGGCCCCTAATTGTGAGAGAAATTTCTCACCACCTATGGATTTGCAGTGAAAGTTTTTGCAAAACATGTATTGAAACTTTGTGTGAGAAAGAAATGAGGCGACAAAATGCCCATAGACCTCTGATGTATTTGTTATGAAAAAAAGTCACCTCAAAAAAATGGCCATAGACTCCAGTGTATTCTGCGCTGGCAAAGTGCAGAAAATGGCACAGAAACAATAGTGTGAAAGACCACCCATAGACTCCAATAGATTTTGTGTGAAAAAGGTCACTGCACCCATTGACTTTAATGCTTTAGAAAATGTTTGCGGTTTTACAAATTCTCCTGCAACTTTTTACTAATTTTTTTTGCTGAAACAAATAAAAAGGGACAGATTTACTAATCACTAGCCCTCAAGGGATTACTTTATATTGTGTATAAAAGGGTAAACTGCTCTGTTTCAGATGATTACAGAAGTGATTACAGGTTTCAGATGTGTAACTGCAGATAGCTATGTGTCACTTTCTATACTATTCTCTACATTGCTTGTGAAAGGGATTGTCTGCCTTTAAATTGAGGAAAATCCCATCTATTTTAGTGCTATTGTGCTTTCTTACTGTTGGCATGTTGTAGGTCAAGCAGAATTTATTTCAATTATTATGTAGATAAAGAAGTTTAGAGAGCACCTAATTAAACTTGAGGCCAAAAAAATTAAAATGTTTTATGAAAATTAAGCCTGTGTGCAAGCTTGTCATGCATATTAACATCGACCAAAAACAGAAACTTGGAATTACCGTCAATAGATTCAGGTTCCCCTGTGCTAAACAAACTCACTTGCGTTGATTTGGAACAGGAGGTGGGACTGATGGACTGCCACTGAAAGCAACTATAGAAAAGCAAGGAGAGTATTAGGATGCAGGTACCTGTAATCAAAGGCATCGGTATGTGTACCAAGTGGCTGCAACTGCGGCTGCGGTTTTAAATAAGATCTAGGGCCAAACATAGCCTTATCTGGTAAAGATGAAACCAAGCCGTAGGTACTTTTCTATTATGCAGGTTTGGGTGCCTGGATGGGTCGCTTTAGGGGTGCACCTATCACATTGTCTAAAGCATTGATCCCCACCACTGACTCATGAGCAAGGTGTTGGTCACCACCCCCTTTGATGTTGCACCTAGTGGTCTCAAAGTAGGTGCCCATTTTTACATCTCTGGCTTGGCGCAAGTTTTGGAAGCCCAGAGACACTGTTTTACTCCAAACAGAGCCTCCTGCAGGATAGCAGTCAACATGGGGCTACCAAATAGCCAATCAGTCACAAAAAAATTAATTTTACTTGTGGCTCACAAGTAAAAAAAGGCTAGGGATCCCTGTTTTAAAGTATCTGCTAATTTCAAGCCATTGGGCCTTGTGCGCACATCTGTGAATCAAAACAACAGGAAGTGGGTGAAACTGGCAGTATCACAAAGCAAGACTCGTATTTATCAGTTGCTAGTGAGCTATGCTTTAGTTTTGGTCCAACACTCTGAGCTGGATCATATTGAACTCACATCCTAGTGCATTGCAAGTCAGTGGATGAGTTCCTGCTATGCAACCCTACTAATCTGATCCTTGCAGCTGGTCCAGCTGAAATGTGCCCATGGGCTTTGATTTGCTTTACACACAATTTCTGAAATGAATCTATAGCCTGCAGAATATTATACAAAACTGCTTAGATTCATGTATATTAAGTTTATAAATTATATATTTTTTTCCCTGAAAAAGAAATTACAGCTAATTTGCAAACACAGCCTTGTATATATACAGCATGCATGATTTAAAAATGTTTATGAAAACCTTATGTGTGCTGTTATAAATTATGCTCTAATTATTACATTGCTTTCAATTAAAAAACATTTACAATTTAAGAGATGAATTGATAGATGCCCCCCACTGTGTAGACATTAGAGACTCTAGACAATTGCTTTAGTTGATCATTATATAACTGTGCTCAGTTGTTTCCTGGCACTTCAGAATAAAATACTGATTCTATTCTGTTTCCTGCATGACATTTGTAACCCGGTAAGCCTAGATGTCAAGTCTGATTGAATGAGAACACTGATTATTACACCAACCAATATAGCATGGCTGTGTTCAGTAAAGCAGAGCAAAGCTCCAATCTATCCCTGTACATTTTGTGTGTTTGGCTGGTTTACTCAATGAAATGGGAGAGAATCAATTTGCCCAAAGGAAAAACTTTGGTATATCCCAGAGTTCAATAATGATCTGGGACCCAATGAGATTAACTAAGCTCATACTTTGTTACTTTATACAAACCATAATATAATATGTATTACATTTTCCACATACATAGTAACATAGTAAGTTAGGTTGAAGAAAGACGTACGTCCATCACATTCAACCATAAAGCCTACAGTATATATAACTTGCCTAACTACTAGTTGATCCAGAGGAAGGCAAAAAACCCCATCTGAAGCCTCTCTAATTTGCCGCAGAGGGGAAAAAATTCCTTCCTGACTCCAAGATGGCAATCGGACCAGTCCCTGGATCAACTTGTACTAAGAGCTATCTCTCATAACCCTGTATTCCCTCACTTGCTAAAAAGCCATCAAGACCCTTCTTAAAGCTATATAATGTATCAGCAAGTACAACAGATTTGGGGAGGAAATTCCACAACTTCACTCTCACAGCAGAAATTTTAACACTTAGGGGCAGATTCATGAAATCACGAGTTCGAATCCCGAATGGGATAAATTCGGATTGGATACGAAAATTTCTGAAGATTGCAAATATCACAAAAATGCTTATGAAGAAATCGTATTAGTCACAATAATATCGTATTTGTCACAATAATATCGTATTGAAGATCCGTAAGTCACGAAATGTTCGTACCGGACGATTGTAAACAGCGGGAAAACCTTTCAGATGTTTTCACGCAAGCGTACGAAAAAGTTGTGCAAGCGATGAAAAATTCGGCGAAAATCCACTTGGAGCGTTTGAATGAATGCTCCGAGCGTCTTAGTAAATCTGCCCCATAGGGTTACATTTAGGAAACATTCCTGAAATGTTTTATTAAATAGGAAAAAATCAGACCATAAGCAGGTTCTGTGAATTTTGAGATAATCATTGTCATTGCTCATTTGGAAATTGAGCCCTTGGGGAGGGTGTAAAAAATTGTTAATGAAAAAAATATTGTCAGTGCATAAATATTTCCTTTGTGCAAATTAAAAATGTTTCTTTTGTGCAAACTGAATGTAACTTTTTGGAACCCAGAAAGTATTTAGGGATCCTTTGCGCCAGTAAAACTCCCTAAGAAAGTTGATTTTGTTGCCTTAAAAATATACACTACCTGTTAGCAGGCCTTAAACAAGTGATATGCACAATTTACATTTGAGGCAATACACTTCAAAAATTGTGAAATGTGATTTTTTTTCCCCTTCTTCGTGTGAATTATTTTTATTTATGGCTTTTATTACATGTCCCTCTTAGTATTTACTATGCACACTTCCGACCAAGCCCAAAACCCTGAACTTACATAACTCAGTATTCTGCTTCCGCAATCCCCATGTTATTTACCCACAATGCAGCATTTTATTCCATTAATTTTAGCAACATTGCAGTCACCAAGGGGAGTTTCACCTGATATAATTGCAGTTGATGCATTAAAATGGCTTTTACATTAATGTGAATCAGACACAACTGCGCTGAAAATTTTCTGCGTTCAGTTGACATCATTTCCAGTGTTCAGTGTGAGAGTTTCATGAGTGCCTGATTCTTTAATTAATGGAACTGGCCAAGCAGAACAGTGCGGTAAGTAAATGACCCCTTATGACCTACATATCTACCCTTGGTGTCCCATTTCTTTTTTCCTTATAAAAGTCTGCGTAACCTTCTCCTTATTCTATGCGGAGAGCCACACCATAGCATATAACATTTATTTAGTATTGTCCATAGCATCTTAAACTCCCTTCCTTTTCTCATTTGTCACTCTTCATCTTTTTACAAAAAAAATCAATAAGTCAACACTTCCTTGCCCCTTTTTTCTTCACCTCCTTCTTAATATCCTGTGCCTCAAAGTGTAATTTAATTGTGAATTCTTAACTCAATTCTATCAATCTTAACTCAATTCTATATTTCCAACCTTAGCTGGGGCCAAGGACAGCTCTTAAGGCTGCCGCCATTTTTTCTTTGAATACAAAAATAAAAGTGAGTTTTAGGCCTTTGCAAGGCTGTAGTTGTTCTTACTATGATTAAAGAAATTGTCAGCAGTCTGAAATGGTTAAAATGAAAAAGCTACTCTCCTTCAAAATAAATGACTCTACATTTCTCTAGAAATCAGAAATTTACCATAGAAATCTTCTTGCACACCTCTGCAGTAGGAAATGATGCTATCACTGATGTGGGCAACAAATAAAGCACTTGCTACCATTTAAGATAAAGGCACATGGTTTGTCAAAATGTAATAACCCATAGAAACCCTCAAGTTGTTTGCCTTTAGACAGGTCACCACCAGTATTTGCTACCTGCTGATTGGCTCCTATATGTGACAAGACGTAACTTTTTAGAATATAACCCCATACCCACTATAGTTGCAGTACAAATCCCCCACATTAAAGCATCCTGGGTTGAGAAGGCTATTTATTGTTGTGCAACAACAAACATTGTTTTGTTTTTATTTTTGTTTTTTACCACTGCAATCCTTTGTGATGTCCCTAGGGCAGGTTTAAGATTCATGTCAGCAATAGTGTATTTTGTGCCACAACAACACATAGTTAGCCTTTTCAATATAATGGTATTTGTAACAATCCAAATCATGCTGTGTTGCTTTCTTTTTTACCTTAGGTTTCATATGCATGTATTTTAAAGAGATTATGTCATGTCTACATGTTGTATAGTCCCTAGAGTCCTATACACTACAGCAATCATAGATATTACAGTTCAAACCTTCAGTGTAAATTATAAACACTCTGCTCCTAAGACACCACCATATTCTTTCATGAAATTCCAGGATTGTAACACCACCTCCTTGGGTGGTAGAAATGAATCTAGCAAATCTGGAACATAGTCTGCTACTGTGTCACAGTAGTTGGACCCTTATGCCCACACATTCCCACAGGCACCAGGGTCATTAAGTCATCTTCTCCCTTGTCACAGCTTGCCATTAAAGGCCATCAAGGAATCTAGTAAATTAGAAGCCATATCTAACCCAGTGCCCCTATTAGATTTTCCAATAATAATGATTTATTGGGTATGAGACCTTGTCACAACCCCCAGTGGTCCTTGTATCATAATAATAATAATAATAATAGATATTTGCCACCTGCTTGGGATTGCTGCTAGGGGACAGTCCCACAGTGTGGAAACCTCTGTAAAATAGTATATGACTGGGGTATTGACTTCTTCATATTAGCTAAAAAAAGTTGCACCAGTAGTATCATATATCTATAACGGTATAGTACATGATAAAATATGGGCTCAGTGGGTTGCGGATCAGGTTGCGAATAAGGCAGTTGCAGATCTGGTCATAAAGTAGGTGCAAGGGGGTAGAAATGCAGGTTGCGGATCCCAGTCTGGTTTAAAAGATTTGTTCTGTGCAGGACTCTAAATGCTGCTATACGTGGCTCCTATATTCTACTGATAAACTGTCCATCAAAATAAGCAACAACCACTACTATCTTCAAGGATAGTTTTGATGCAGAAAACCATACAACATCCTGCTTGAATATAAATATATTTTGTTGCAGAGAACCTCTTTAAGATTTTTAAGGTTTGAACATATTTGTAGACTAAAACAACTTCTCTAAAATGTAACACAAATCACTGTGATCACTCTGATATATTTAAGAAAACAAGAAATGCATAAGACTTCTTATTCTAATAATTGTCACCTACTATAGCTTCCTACCTATCTTTTTAAAATGTTAGATTAAATCATATTCCATTTTGAAAGCCTTTGTTTGCATCTCACATTTGCTTAATAAATAATATGACAAACAGGTTTTACTGTGTATTTTATTCGAACCGACATGGACAAGGCGATATCTTTACACATTACATGAGAATTATAGCACTGTACAAAATGCTACAGGGTGTTTGAAACCCGACATGCACTAACTCGATAATGAAGTTGTTGTGAATAATATCAGTAACACGATGCAGCATGTAAGTGTCTAGTTAGATCAGACATTTGACATTTATATTGAATCTTATTTGAGCAAAAATCATGAGCCAAGTGTAAACTAATAAGGTAGTTATCTGGCTTGTAAAGCAGCAGATTAGCTGACGCTCCCTCTCTGAAAGCCTTAAGCCACAGTGCATAATAATATTACTGTATTGCCTTATTCATATTTTCTCAAGGTGGTTAAACAGTTAAAAGGTTCACTGCTTTCTGACATTAATGCTGGCACTGACTTAATAAAAGATTCTTTTTAAAAAAAAAAAAAAACTATATTTTTTTTGCAATGATATGTCAGGTGGTGACCTTCAAGTTTGCTGGTGCTGTGTCTGTTTTGTCTTGTTTGTCTGTTCCAGACACTCAGCTGCTTGGGAAATGTACTTAACCCCTGAAACATAACATTACATGCATTTATTTATTGCCTAGAGTGCCTGGTGCCTAGGGTGCAAAAAGGGGCGCTACGTTCCTCTTGTGCCTACTTGCCTACCCCTAATTTTAGCCCATATATAACTCTGGTGACTAGGAGCTCAGTGATCAGGTATAAGTGATGGAGCATCAGTGCTTGGACGAGGTAGGGGGATGCAAGGGATACTAGAGTAGGGGCACTTGGAGGTGGGCGATCGCCTTGGGCACCCATAGTGTTTGGCACGGCACTGGTATTTATATGTTGGGAAGAAGCCATACTTCAGCAAACCTCAGCAGCGTGAGCTTGATTGTATGATCTTTTATAGAATGTACTTGTTTTGAACCTTGTCTCAACATATGTTCAACCTTATTGGGTCATACAGCACTATTTACAGATTGTGTAGGTATTCAAAACAGTTAGAAAAGTACCCCAAAAAATTCTTAACACTTGGGGGCACATTCATCAAATCACGAGTTCGAATCTTTCCGCCTAAGCCTGGTCCCCCTTCTCTATCTCTATTGAAGGCACCCTCATCAACCCGGTCGATTTGGCGCGTTGTTTGGGGGTTATCTTTGACTCCTGTCTCTCCTTCTCTGACCATATTAACACCACTTTTAAAACCTGTCACTTTTTCCTGCGCAATATTGCCAAAATCTGTCCCTTTCTTTCTACTGCAACAGCTAGGCTGCTCATGTATGCTCTCATCCTACCCTGACTTGACTACTGTAACCTGCTATAAGGCCTCCCTAACTCCCATCTTTCCCCCCTACAGTCTATATTAAATACTGCTGGCAGAATTCTTCTCTTCTCATCCAGGAGAGTTCAGGCCCTTCCCCTGCTTAAGTCCTTATCGTGGCTTCCTATTAAACAAAGAATATTTTACAAACTCCTTCTCTTAACCTTCAAAGCCCTCCATTCCTCTGCTCCTCACTACATCTCTTCCCTTGTGTCTCCGTACATTCCTGGCCGACTCCTTCGTTCCTCGCAGAACAATCGTTTGGTTGCGCCCCCCACTACTACTGCTATTTCCCGCCTTAAACCTTTCTGCCTTGCTGCCCCTTACATTTGGAATGCCCTCCCTGATTTCCTCCAGAGAGAATCCTCCCTCAGTCTTTTTAAAATCAAACTAAAAGACTACCTTCTGGAGCACTCACCCAGCACCTGACCTGGGAACTCGAACTTATATTGTAGTGTCACCCACTGTGACCTACAGCACTTATATTTGCCTATTTGTGTCTGTAAGTTACCCTCCCATCTAGATTGTAAGCTCTATGGGTGCAGGGACCTCCATCCTCTTGTGTCTCTTATCTTATTGCAATTGTATCTTTTATTTATTTGTGCATATTGTAATACTTTGTATTTATCTATTATCTTAATACCCCCTGTTTATATTAATGTATTCTACTGTACATCGCTGCGTACATAAGTAGCACTTTATAAATAAAGATATACATACATACAAACATACATCCCGAAATGGGTAAAATTCGGATTGGATACGATAATTTCTGATGATCACAAATATCACTAAAATGCTTCCGAAAAAATCGGAATAGTCACGATAATATCGTATTGGCGCTCCAAAAGTCACAAAATTTTCGTATCGAATGATTGTAAACAGCGGGAAAACCTTTCCGACTTTGATCCTTCTGTGCATGATTTTGGAAGCCTCCCATAGGACTAAATGGCACTTTGCAGCTCCAACCTGGCCCAAGGAAAGTCACGATACCGAAGCTTGAATGAATCCAAAATAAGATTTTGTCGCAAAGTACGAAAAAGTCATGCAAAGGTACAAAATTGTCGCAGAAAATACGCTCAGTACGAAAAAGCCGCATTCGGAGCGTTCGTACATTAATAAATGTCCCCCTAAGTGTTTCCATGGATTATGAATTCTAGACTTAGGTCTCTACAAATTTTTTTTTTTTTTTTCCAAGGGTATCCTTCCTTAATCCTTCTGAATAGATGACACAAGCTGGGAACACCAGGGAATGCAAGTACCCTGTACTTACTGCTTTTCCTATGATAGCTCACATCCCACAACAGCAGTAGAAGTACAAGTGCTCTATGGTGCCCCTTAGCACTTAAGCACTTGGGTCACTACCATTAGAAAATCAGCTGCTGTTCTGAAATATTGTGTAATCTGCTGTTAATGTATTTTACAGATGCACCAAATCTAGGATTTTGGTAGGAATCCCAGTCCTTTTTGCAAGACCTAGATTTGGCCAGACCCAAAGTATATAGGCTAAGCATGAACCCAGGGCCACAAGTGCTTAAAGGAGAAGGAAAAGCTAAGTCACTTGGGGGTGCCAAAATAGGCACCCCCAAGTGACTTGAATCGCTTACCTTCTACCCCGGGCTGGTGCCCCTGTATGGAGAGAACAGCACCAGCCCGGGGTAGCAGCGATCGCTTCCTCCTTCGCTGCGCGCGCATGCGCAGTAGAGTGAAAAGCCGAACTTTAACAGAGAAGTCGGCTTTTTCACTCTACTGCGCATGCGCCGGACTCGGAGTTGCAGCGAAACAAAGGCGGATGGAGGAAGCGCATCACCCCAGGTGCCCCGGGCTGGTGCGGTTTTCTCCTAACAGGGGCACTAGCCCGGGGTACGAAGTAAGCGATTCAAGTCACTTCTTCTGAGTCAAGAACCCACTTCAACTCTAACCCCCTGGGTAATCACACAGCCCTTTTATTTGCTGCTCACCTGCAGTCTAATCAGACAGCTCCCTACAGCCGACCAAATGAAAACAATAAACGGAGTATGGAATTGAAGGTCTTTCCTGCTCTCCCTCCATTCACTCCAGGGACCTATTCCTTTGGCTTTTTCTAAGCCAGTAACATAAACACAGCCTTACCTGCTGCAAAACCAGGCATTTTACCTGGTGCTATTTGTATCCCACCTTTAACACTGGTTGAAAACACACCAAATAATGATCTTTTCCATTGCATCTCTCACAATATATATATGTGTATATATATATAGCAATTTCACAATGATTTTAGTAATATAACCCCCCAACAATGCCACACATATTTTTTCCTTAGTTTTTTTTTATGCTTTTTGACCACAACAACCAGCTAATTTTCAATTTACCCATAATCCCCCTACAAGACATAAAAAATACTCAAAGTAAAATTCCATTTAAGTTGACTTTTCCAATTATTACTTTATGCTCAATAGGACAGTGGTAAACTTAGCACACACTGATACATAACTTGTTATTTAAGACACTGATAAATAGACACGAGACACAATCAGATATAATACATGAGCCTTGTCTATATCTAAAAGCAACAGTGAACCCAATGTTATGTTACCATCTTTGTAGATGACCCACCAGCTCAAAATACCATAGAAATATATCTTGGACCAATTCTACAAAGGTGTCAAGGGTACCCTGACTTGACTTGGCGTTATTAAACCAGGTGCACTGTTTGGTCAAAACCCTCATGGATGCACCTGGATCCTCCAAGAACTGAAATGGAAGTCTTGTCACTCTAATTTTTAAATGTTTATGTTTTCCTTTAGAAGAGGTGCACTCCCAGGTGATAAAAATATATTATATTAAACTAAAATGTGTTTTTATATCTAGTCTGTACCTATTTAACACAAGCAATCAGATTTCTTTCCTGTTGCATGCTTTACTAGCTGCTGTAGCAGGCCATGCTATGTCATCTGTTTCCCTAAAGCAGTGATCCCCAACCAGTGGCTTGTGAGCAGCCTGTTGACCTTAAGTTTTGGAGGCATAATGACCATGTGTACTGCTAAACAGAGCCTCTAGTAGTCTGCCAGTCCACATTGGGCTACTAATTAACCAATCTGAGTCCTTAATTGTCACCTACTAGGGCAGTTGTTGTCCTTGTGTTGCTCCCCAGCTTTTTTTTTCCACTGAAATGTTGCTCACGGGTATAAAAAGATTGGGGATCCCTGCCCTAAAGTAATGATTTACAAGCCTTGCTTTACATGTTCAAGCTTAACACTTCCATTTCTTTTTCTATCATTGCAGTGTCACCTACAGTAAAGGAGGAACCCAGCTACTAAAACATAACAGCATATTCATTTGCAAGCTAGTTCACTCAGATCATCAGCTGAAATCCTTGTCTGAATTGTCAGGTTTAGAATCCAACCTGTAAGACCTGATCAAAGGCCTTTATTCTACTTAAGATTTATTTGCAGACAGTTGCCCAAAGAAAAGTGACTGCAATTGAGAAGTATTAACGATGTTGCAGAGGGCTTTAGGATCTTGTGGCTAAGCCCATTGTGTAAGGTTTCAGAATCCTTGTCAGTTTTCATATTTCCTTTTTCAACCTGCTAATTTTTTGCACATATTGTTCCATTTTTTTCTAAACAGCTTATTGCAGTATTGTTTAATGTCCTGGTTCCTTGGGTGTAGCTACAATTGTTATAAGCAGGGACGGCCAAGCCGACTGCGCTCCCTAGGTAACCTGGTCGGCCACCTCGGCCCTGCACCTCTCCCCCCTTCACGTGTGCACACATGCACAGTTCCATCAAGCAGGGAACGGGGAGAGGGTCATTGCCCCACCGTGTAATGACAACCGGCGGGGGTAATGACAAGGCAGCGCGGACTAGGGGTAGGCAGGAGAGGTTCCTGTTTGGTGTCCCCCAGTCGTTGCGCCCTAGGCAGATGCCTCTTCTGCCTACCCCTCGTTCCGGCTCTGATTATGGTGCCTGATGCAAAATTTCATTTATAGCACCCGCACATCTATGATACCAGTTACCACTAGTTTCTTAATCCTAAACTTTCTTTCCACTCATATACAACCAGTGAAAACTGTAAGTAGACACAAGGTCCACCCTGTGTCACCATGCTAGTTCATATAAATAGATCCTCCTTGTGGGATTCAGAACTGTCCCTTCTGTTTTCCTTTGTGGTGAATTATATATTTATAGTGGGCCATAACCATTGGTCATTGGCCATTGGTCACAACCCCAGAACTTTCTTTAGCAGTGGTGCCCAAAAGGTATAATAAGTAGATCTTGAGATGGTGACCAGTAGTGCACAGCAGCACAACACTGGCCACATGCAGTATCAGGAGACAATTTAGTGTTGGACCTATAGGAACCACTTGGCTTGGATGTGTGGTGGAACCTCTAAGTTTTGGATTGGGAGGATTTAAACAAAGATTCATTCATTTACTAGCTTACTGGAATTACTGGAATACTAGCTTACAGGGGAAAGGCAGCAATTGGCTGAAATGTGTCAGGTAGAAGGAGGGTTGAAGGGATATTTTTATTTGCTGATTGTGTGGAAATAAATTTGCCAGTGGAAGGTTGGCAAAGAAGGGACAGATGGCATATCTCTTTTATCAGGTGGGCCTTTAATCAGGTGGGAGAGGAATTGATTGAATTGAAAAAAGGAGAATTTCAACTATGAGAGATGATTTTAAGATAGGAGTAAAGTTAAAAGTATGGAAGCAGCAGGGTAAATATTGAAAGTATTCTGGATTTCAGTATACAGTGTGTAATGCTCCTCCTCTCTCATGGGGTCATTTCTGTGAAAACCACACTGTATTGGCAGCTGTATTAAGGGATGTGGGATTCAGTGGTTTGAAAGGAAGGTTCAGCACACTAAACCCTTTGTCCAGTGTTGTTAAACTAGGGTTTGGTGACAGTGGGGTTTCTGAATGTGGTAAAATACTATTTCATACTGATGTTATTAGTTATTTATTCGGAAGGTAATGTCCTAGCCACCATTATGTTTGTTAATATTCTTGGATCATTTGGGGGTATTGGGTGGATAGCATGGGCTGCACTGGTCAGTGGCGGTAAGTATGGGAATGTAGGCAGAATCCAAAACTATGAAAGATGCCAGGAAACATCATATGTACATTTTTGGCATGTTGTACACACTAATTTATTAGTCTTTCTTTAAGCCCTTTTATAATAGCTAACCTTTGCACCCTGCAGCTTTATTTACAAGTACAGTAAAAACTTCCAAACGCTTCTTTATTTGTTCATTTTCATAAGCCAGTTCCCAAACAGATTTTTGAACTCGTAACAAAGTTAGTTATACAGTTCTTCGTTGTTCATAGCCACGTTTGACAAACAACCCTTTTCCTTTACTTAATGTGGTCAGATGTACATATATAAAACAGAGATAAACAGCTCCTGAGCAGAATAGTAGCTGAAGCAGATTCATGCCTCAGGGCTTGTATCATTTCCAAACCATTATCTTGTTGGTACATGTTTCTGACCCAGAGGTTTTTCTTAATTGTAATTATGAAATTACGCAAGGATCTAAAAATGCAGTTTATAACTGATTGGGGTGAGTCAGAAGACCATATTTCAAGCACTAAGAGCATTATTTTTTTCTGATTATAGTGATAAGGGATTTTCCATGCTATGAAATGACCTTTTGTGTACATGTAATTATGAATCACAACCAGTTCTTATTAACAGGAAAATCTGACATGGAACTGGGTTAATGTGAATAGAGGAGTGTGAAGATTTGTTTTTGAATTTGTAGAGTTTCTCTGAGGCTGAAAGTAAGACAATTAAAAATGCATCAAACATTATAGAGAACAAAAATGTTTTGACAAGGGGACTCCTCAATTGACCCTTCGCTTTCAACCATCCCTTAGAACCCCATTGTTACATACCTTAATGAAACACCAGGAGCAGAAATGGGTAAAATGGCCAGACCATTTATTTACATTTTATCAAATTAATAGGACCTTGCCAGATTTGCTTCAAGGCAATATTCAAAGCCAGAATTCTATAAGAATTCCTTACTGAAGACTTGAGATCAGCACTATGTCATTATATCCACCACTGAGTATTAGGCTGTCTCTACCTACAGAGAGGATGGCCCCAAACTCTGCTACCAGCAGGAGCTGCATCTCCCACCATGAGAGAAGTTCAGTAGCCCTGCTGCAGATCCTGGATCTGCAGTATCTCGATGATAGGAAATCCAAGCAGGCTGTCACCTAGCACAAGCAGTAGGAGTGTCTGTATCAATCAACCCACCATTCAGTCAAAGGAGAGAAGCTCCTTTCTCACTCTTCTAAAATTTCCTGTGCAGTACTCTGGCAAGGTCCTATCGCCACAATGAGCCCAAATGAAAACCTTTAGTTAGGTTCATCCCCACCATAACTTTATAACTATTGGTTATTAGTTAATAAAACATAGAAAAAGAATGAAAATTAAATATTTACAAAATATACAAAACATTTCCTTTGTATCACACATACTGTATCACAGGATGGGATGAGATAAAATTGGCTTATGGTTACATTTTTATATATATATATATATATATATATATATATATATATATATATATATATATATATATATATATATATGCAAAGCATATATAAATACATTCTTTTATTGAAATACCTTTAAATAATCTATGACGGTGTGCAATTGGACAGGTTTCAGCAAGGGGAACTTCCCACTAGGTTGCCTGCCATACCAGCCCAAATAGTTTGCTGCTTGAGAACTGAACGAATGCAAAATCAAAACCACTAGAAATTTGATTCCATCCTAGATACCAATTTACCCTTCTTTTAATAATAATGGAGTGCAGGTCATCCTGTCCATCTGCTCTGGGGGCCCTCAGCTGCCTCTGTCCAGCTCCAAGGGTAGGGTCAACCAACCACTTACCTTACTTGTTCTGTAGAGGCCCTTCTGCTCTGTAGAGACCCCCCTCCAGCTGTACATGCCTGGCTCAGAGGGTAAGGTCAACCAACCACTTTGCCATGCTGGTCCCGTGGCTGCCCATCCACCCTGTGGAGACCCAGCTCAGAGAGCCCATCTCCGAGGGTGAGGCCAAATGTCTACTCCACTAAGCCACTGCTTTTGTTGCAGCCCATCCCTTTGTGTAGAGACTTACCTCCAGCCGCGCAAGCCTATCTTAATGGGCCCAGCCCAGCAGAGGGAAAGGTCAAGCAACCACTTTTTCTTAGGCTTTGATATTATGGTCACTGTAGTGATAACTAGCCACAGAAAGAAATAACTTTTAACCTTGTTAAGAATGGGGGCTATAAGTTTTTCACTTGCTTGTGCCTTTACACCCCTCCCCCCAGGTGAACATCAAATGGTATCCAACTTCTGTCCAAATGCTGTCCAACTCCTGTGGTACAGAGGGACGGAATTTTTCTGGCCTACATGATGGAGGGCCGATAATGGAAGTTTTGATCACCCCCCTTTTCTAAACCACACCCATGTTATAAAAGAGCTTTTAAGACCATACCCAGACTAATGGTGGTAGCGCAGCAAAAACCCAAATGGTTGGTGCTCACTGTAGAGATATCGCCCTTCATTCGTAGTGAAAGAAGGATATTATGTCATATTAAGACACCCTTAAATCCATATACCTCCTCCCCCCTGTGAATAGCACAGCAACCCCCATCACATAATTACACACCTTAGGGATCTTATAATGACTATTTTCAAATGCTAACAAACTGTCAGAATAAACCCCTACCAGTTTCACCTCCCACAGGCAGCATAGTTCAGACAGAGTATGGCACACAGGCAGCATAGGGTAGGCAGAGTATGGCACACACCTTTTAATCCCTGTATTGTTCACCCCCTGCATTGCTCACACCTCAGACTCAGACTGTAAGCACCCACATTGTTCTCCTGTTCACACCTCAGACAGACTGTAGGAGCAGTGCCAGCATTGTGTCACTGTATGTACTGCCTGTACTGTGCTGCCTGTGTATATGGAACACACAGGCAGCATAGAGCAGGCAATGTATTTCACACACAGGCAGGGTGGGCCAGGCAGAGTATGGAACATACAGGCAGCATAGGGCAAGCAGAGTATGGTACACACAGGCAGCATAGGGCAGGCACAGTATGGCACACACAGTATGGCACTCCTACAGTCTGTCTGAGGTGTGAATAGGAGAACAATGTGGGGTTTTACAGTCTGAGTCTGAGGTGTGAACAATGCAGGGGGTAAACAATACAGGGATTAAAAGGTGTGAACTGTGCATGGGATTACATGTTTTTACATGCACCCTCAAGTGACTTAGATCGCTTACCTTCTACCCCGGGCTGGTGCCCCTGTATGGAGAAAACAGCACCAGCCCGGGGTAGCAGCGATTGCTTCCTCCTTCCTCTCTCGCTGCGCGCGCATGCGCAGTAGAGTGAAAAGCCGAACTTTAAAAGAAAAGTCGGCTTTTTCACTCTACTCCGCATGTGCCGGACTCGGAGTCTAGGGGAAAGTAAGGCGGAAGGAGGAAGCGAATTGCCCCAGGTGCCCCGGGCTGGTGCGGTTTTCTCCTAACAGGGGCACCAGCCCGGGGTACGAGGTAAGCAATTCAAGTCACTTGGGGGTGCTTAACATTTTAGCACCCCCAAGTGACTTAGCCTTTCCTTCCCCTTTAAACAATATGGGGGGTTTACAGCCTGAATCTGAGGTGTCAACAATGCAGGGGCCAGTTAATCTCAGTATTGATGCCATTTAAAGTTTACACAAAGGTAAGCAGTCACAGCAGACAGAGTGGAGGGCCAAATGCCAGTTGGACAGCCCAGGAAAGTTACTGAATTCAGGCTTTGCCCTATTTCTGACTGAGCCCCACCACTCTATGTATACTCCAACTATAGCTCTCTGTATACTCCAACTACAGCTCTCTGTATACTTCAACTATAGCTCTCTGTATACTCCAACTATAGCTCTCTGTAAATTCCAACTATAGTTTTCTGTATACTCCAACTATAGCTCTCTGTATACTCCAACCACAATTCTCTATATACTCCAACTACAGCTCTCTGTATACTCCAACTACAGCTCTCTGTATACTCCAACTATAGCTCTCTGTATACTGCAACTATAGCTCTCTGTATACTCCAACTACAGCTCTCTGTATACTCCAACTATAGCTCTCTGTATAATCCAACTACAGCTCTCTGTAAATTCCAACTATAGTTTTCTGTATACTCCAACTATAGCTCTCTGTATACTCCAACCACAATTCTCTATATACTCCAACTACAGCTCTCTGTATACTCCAACTACAGCTCTCTGTATACTCCAACTATAGCTCTCTGTATACTGCAACTATAGCTCTCTGTATACTCCAACTATAGCTCTCTGTATACTGCAACTATAGCTCTCTGTATACTCCAACTACAGCTCTCTGTATACTCCAACTATAGCTCTCTGTATACTCCAACTACAGCTCTCTGTATACTCCAACTATAGCTCTCTGTATAATCCAACTACAGCTCTCTGTAAATTCCAACTATAGTTTTCTGTATACTCCAACTATAGCTCTCTGTATACTCCAACCACAATTCTCTATATACTCCAACTACAGCTCTCTGTATACTCCAACTACAGCTCTCTGTATACTCCAACTATAGCTCTCTGTATACTGCAACTATAGCTCTCTGTATACTCCAACTACAGCTCTCTGTATACTCCAACTATAGCTCTCTGTATAATCCAACTACAGCTCTCTGTAAATTCCAACTATAGTTTTCTGTATACTCCAACTATAGCTCTCTGTATACTCCAACCACAATTCTCTATATACTCCAACTACAGCTCTCTGTATACTCCAACTACAGCTCTCTGTATACTCCAACTATAGCTCTCTGTATACTGCAACTATAGCTCTCTGTATACTCCAACTACAGCTCTCTGTATACTCCAACTATAGCTCTCTGTATAATCCAACTACAGCTCTCTGTAAATTCCAACTATAGTTTTCTGTATACTCCAACTATAGCTCACTGTATACTCCAACCACAATTCTCTATATACTCCAACTACAGCTCTCTGTATACTCCAACTACAGCTCTCTGTATACTCCAACTATAGCTCTCTGTATACTGCAACTATAGCTCTCTGTATACTCCAACTACAGCTCTCTGTATACTCCAACTATAGCTCTCTGTATAATCCAACTACAGCTCTCTGTAAATTCCAACTATAGTTTTCTGTATACTCCAACTATAGCTCTCTGTATACTCCAACCACAATTCTCTATATACTCCAACTACAGCTCTCTGTATACTCCAACTACAGCTCTCTGTATACTCCAACTATAGCTCTCTGTATACTGCAACTATAGCTCTCTGTATACTCCAACTACAGCTCTCTGTATACTCCAACTATAGCTCTCTGTATAATCCAACTACAGCTCTCTGTAAATTCCAACTATAGTTTTCTGTATACTCCAACTATAGCTCACTGTATACTCCAACCACAATTCTCTATATACTCCAACTACAGCTCTCTGTATACTCCAACTACAGCTCTCTGTATACTCCAACTATAGCTCTCTGTATACTGCAACTATAGCTCTCTGTATACTCCAACTACAGCTCTCTGTATACTCCAACTATAGCTCTCTGTATAATCCAACTACAGCTCTCTGTATACTCCAACTATAGCTCTCTGTATACTCCAACTATAGCTCTCTGTATACTCTAACTATAGCTCTCTGTATACTCCAACTACAGCTCTCTGTATACTCTTATGAGTTGTAGCTGCAGCTCAGTGTCAGCCTGGATGTCTATATAATACAGAGGGTACCTTTTGGGCCCAGACTGACGTCCATGCTGCCTGATTGACTACAGTGAGTTCTACTCCCAAAGCCAGCAGTATAGTGAGGAATTAGTGTGTATATACTGCAGCTAATAACATTATTTAAAAGAGAAAAACTGCATCTTGTTTCTTCCTGCTCAGAGATAAGGAAGTAAGCTGCTTCCCCTGACATCACATCCCTATCCTTCTCCACCCCCCCAGCCCAGCTTTCCCCCTCCTTAATTTATTGCTTCTCACCCAATCACAGCTGCATCTGATTTTGCCAATCCCTAAACATAAACCAGTGTAATCTGGCTGCTGGTCATTCGGATCCCTTGTCATTCAGCGTTTATAGCTCCAGGGCTTTCCTTTATGGTGCATCAAGAAATTTCTATCCACACCCTGGCATTTCCTTTAAGGGTAAACTGTGGTCCTGTAAAGTAAATGCTACCCTACTACTCACAGTGCTAACTGTAATCTGTATTAGCATCCCCCTGGTGGGCCTCAGAGCTATGAGGCAGGACAGCCATCACTCACTGTGTAGCTCAATTACACACCCTGTATAGAATGAATGCATGTTGTGTACTGAAAGGCTTTGATCCTCTAGTATTTAGACAGCTAGTACTATATCTATCTATCTATCTATCTATCTATCTATCTATCTATCTATCTATCTATCTATCATCTATCTATCTATCTATCTATCTATCTATCTATCTCTCTCTATCTATCTATCTATCTATCTGTCTATCTATAATCTATGTATTTATCTTGTCTGCTTGTATATATTTATCTAGTTATAAATATAACTTATTGGAAAGCTGACAAAAGCTGGTGGTCCAGGCAAAGCACTGATACTTGCAGTAAAACACTTCTGATATAAACCCTGGCAAATATGTGTTTCTCTTTTTTTTTGTTTTAAAAAATGCAAATATTTTCATAGCAATCTATTTTGTTATTAATATAATGCAGTTAGATTGGATAAATATAACATATCAATTACACATCTGTGTATCTATTTTTCAATATCAGATTCGTGTTGTGGCCCCAGCAGTGGCAATTCAAAGGGTTAATTTTACATGCAGGAGATTTCTGAAATCGGCAGCATCTTAACTTACTACATCTTTACCTGTGCACCTGTTCCGTTATCATCTTTTCTTTCCTTTATTTACCTGTATATACAGTATACAGTATGTGGTGATAGATTTGCACTGGCAGATTTTTCTAATATAAAAACATAATGTAAGCACAGAGCAACAAAACAGTAAATTTATGGTGAAATTATGTGCATTAGTATGCCCATACTACAGTGATATAGACCTAATCTTTACCTTTGTTATTTGGCAGCTTCATAACCCGAAGTGCTTTAAGAAAATTAAGAAGTATATAAACCTTTATGCTCAAAAAGGAAATATAGACCTTACAAATTACATTTATTTTCACTATATATTATTACACATGTTCAATAACACATATCGCTTATTCTACGTTATTCTACACGGAAATTATTTATTCCCTGTATTCATAGTAAAGGTCTGACCTGCTTTATCTACTTAGGAAAAATTAATCGTTTGCCATTGTATAGTGCATGGTGGCCTTAAAGGACAAGGAAAGGTTAATATAAATTAAAAGTAAGTCTAAAGGCATTCTTTTTAAGTACTATCTAAATTCCCATATCCCTGCTTGCTTCTGTGAGATATGGTGCTGGCAGCCTACAGCAGTGTGAAGACTACAGTGACATCACTGAAATCTCTCTCCCCTTCCTGTAGGCTGCCAGCGGTAAGAAATCCAAGTCCGGCTTGTAAATCATCCAGTTACACGGGAGCAGGAGAAACAATAGTTTACCTGAAAGCAGTTCTAATGTGTAGCACTGGCTCCTTCTGAAAGCTCAGATGGCACAATGCACTGAGATGGTTGGCTACACACCAATATTATAAATAAAAAAATATCTTTGTTGGTTCATGAATAAGATTTTAAATGGTAGAGTTAGTTATTTGGTATGTAAATAGTGTAAATTAGAAATAAAAAGTATACCATATAAATTATGACAGTACCCCTTTAATATCATGAAAAATGGATGAAAGTTTGCTTTACTTTCCTAGGCAGCAGCTTTGAGCACAGCATTTTTAAAAAGGGACACATACATTTTGATGTGACCCAGCAGCTGGACAGGAGGTAAGGTCATTGTACAAAATGTCAATATGGAAATGGTTAAACAGCACTGATCTCTGCACAGGTGTCCCTTCTGGGTCAGATGACCCCCTTTCACTGATGGGATAGGCTGACATGCCATACTTTCTGTTATAATTGTGCTCCAAATGGATCTGCAGGAATTACCAATTGTTTGGGCAAATCAGTTAAGAAAACTACTGAAAAATATAACTCCAAGCAAGGTGAGCTTTAAAAATGTGGAGTCCTTGTGTAGATCAATAAAACTGACCACATCAAATATTATTTTCAACAAACAGTTCTAGTAATTTTGCATGTACTATAGTACAAGTCTGCGTCTGTTTACACTGAATAAGTCCATTCTAGCAAAGTGAAAACATTGGCACCAGCAGCTCTCTTTCAGCAAGAGCTCACTGAAGTATTTGAACAGGATAAGAATGATACAGCCTTGGCAACAGAAAAAAGAAAACAGCAAAGTAATAAAAGATGCACGTGTTTAAATAGCAAATTGGCAAATATGTTTTGCAAGCTTATCATGTGAGATATTAAAAATAAATAATTGATTTAGTTGCATATCACATTGATACTATGCCATTTAATCTTCTAATAAATATGTCGGCAGGCATAATTTAAAGTTATTTACCAGTGCGAGGGGTAGATTCCATTTTTAATCAGTATGGTAGCCGAGGTGCACAGGTCTGGACTGCCGATGACTATAATGGATAATGCCAGTTCTGAGGTGGTATTAGTTACATTGTTAAAAAAAAAAAAAATCAGATCCTTCCTAAAACTATATATGGATCCTTAAAATTGGTCTCACATAGATAAACTGTAATAAATCTTACCCAAAGGTCCTACTTTAATGTACACTTTCAATACACTGTTTTAATCAAACTATCTGAAGCCACTTTGGCTTAGGGGAAAATAAGGCTCCACAGAACAAAGTGTAAGACATTCTCTTCCAGAGCCTTTTATCACTGCTTAGTGTATGTCCCCCAGGATTTCCTAATTTACAGTTCATTCCTAAATCCCTCTCACTACAGCCCTCCAGTTTCCAAGCAGTTTTTACAGAAGAACTTGGAATGCATTGTGCATATGTTTGTCCTAGGCCTTAAAAAGGCAACTATGTTTAAGTAATTCATGAGGTAAGTGAGTATTTATGCAAATGCAGCAGATATATATTCTCAGGCATAATACATTACATAAATATGAATACAAAATGCTCATTTATGAGGTAAATACAGGTAATGAAAACCATAAATTATTCCTAATAACAGAAAGGATGAATCTTCATAGGAATGGAAGCCAAAACCTTCCTCTGTGAGATGTTTACAAAAAAGGCAATCAATTAATTTCTGTTCAATTATCGTACAAGTTATTTGCCTATAATTCAGAGATGTATAATAATCCGCATTGGGTTTTATCTTCCAGCAGCACAAAGCAGTCTATTTTTTTCAGTATATGTTTCATTCCCCTCAAAATATATAAGCTCTCAGATCACTGATTTAGGCTGGGATAAGACAGTAAAACACTATGAATTGTAAGCACAATGGGTGTCACTCAGGACAGACTGTGGTTCAGAATGGGTCCTGGAATTTTCAATTACACAGAAGCCCAAAGAGTTCCCCATCCAGCCCAGTATTTACCAGAAACCACAGATTTGCCAGCCCAGGTATAGTGTCACAAGAGGCTTTTGTCAGTGAGTGCTGCTGATAGTAATTTCTGAGAAAACACTCAACTTCCATCATACATCACCATCAATGATGTAATAGTGCCAGATGAGCAATGGAATCAACACCATACTCTCGTGGCTCAGGGTTTGGTCTACATAACTCAAGGCCAAAAGAGCATTTGCCATTACATCCAGATTGCCTACTTAGACTCATGGCCATGTCCACATGTATGGGATGGTGTATGCTATTTCAGGGAGCCAACAGTTGGAGCCATTGCAATTAAGGCTCACTCCTTGATGTGTTCTAAACTCACCTCCTAATATACACTAGGGGGCAGATTCATGAAATCACGAGTTCGAATCCCGAATGGGATAAATTCGGATTGGATACGAAAATTTCTGAAGATTGCAAAATGCTTACGAAATAAATCGTATTAGTCACGATAATATCGTATTGGCGATCTGAAAGTCACAAAATTTGTGTAAACAGCGGGAAAACCTTTCCGATTTTTTCGTGCAAGCGTATGAAAAAGTCACGCAAGCGTACGAAAAAGTCGTGCGGGCCTTGAACAAGTTGCGCAATTGACGAAACATTCAGCGAAAATACTTTCAGAGCGTTCGAATGAACGATCTGAGCATTTGTGTCTTAGTAAATCAATCCCTAGGGCTCATTTGTGAACCCAAATGCAGAGTGTACACAGTGTGCAGCATTTTGGAGCACAGAGACCTGTGACTCCCTTCCCTAATACAGCACTAACTGCATCAGTGCTGTATTTGTGAGGGGCAGATGGGGGCAGGCACTAACTGAGTCAGCACTGTATTTGTAAGGGGCAGATGGGGGAAAGCACGTAGGCGTCCCCCCTCCTTGCACGCATTAAAAGGGTGCAAGGTATGGAGCATCATGAGGCGAAGCTTGCATAGGGTCCTGTCTGCACCCCCTGCCCAAGAAAGGGATTTAGGATTTCTGATTTGCCACTCCGTTTAACTTTGGTGGGCACAAGTTGTGGTAAATGAGCACTAAGGGGCGTGGTCTTGCTCCCCATAGGGCTATTACACTTTTGCACCCTGGGTTTGTAGATGACACCTAGGATGTAGATAGATGTTGTAAGTTCTTTTGGGCAAGGCCCTACTGTATTGGTTATTGTATTTGTATTGTTTTTTTGTATGTTTTCTTGTACAGGTATCAGACCCCTAATCCGGAAACCCATTATCCAGAAGGTTCCAAATTACGAAAAGGCCACCTCCCATAGACTCCATTATAAGCAAACAATTCTAATTTTTCAACATGATTTCCTTTTTCTCTGTATTAATAAAACTGCAACTTGTACTTGATCCCAACTAAGATATAATTAATCCGTATTGGAGCCAAAACAATCCCATTGGGTCTAATTACTTTTTAAATATTTTTTTTAGCAGACTTAAGGTAGGATATCCGAATTACGGAAAGACCCCTTATCCGGAAAACCCCAGGTCCCGAGCATTCTGGATTACGGGTCCCATACCTGTATGTTTAATGTATACACCCATGTATCGTACAAGACTGTGAAATATTTGTTATTAATAATAATAATCATGCTAATGTGTCGCCATACTTTTAAATCTCCCATATGTAATAAAAGGCACTAGTTTGCCCAGGAGCAGCAGTTCATAGCAACCAATAAGATGTTTGCTTTTAATCAGGTGAACAGTAGAAAACAAGAGCAAAGATCTGATTGGTTGCTATGGGCAACTTCACCAGCAATGTTGGCTTACACACTATAATAAATATGCCCCTTTGTGTCTTTTATTACATAACCCCAAGGAGTTGGGAGGTGTATGTGGATTATTCCATGCTGCTATCCTTCTGAACCAAAGCAGTTTGGGTTTGAAAAACTGTTCTGGTGCTTCAGTTTATGCAAAGCAGATTCTATATAAGAGTATAAATAGACCCTGTGGTCTCCGGGTGCCTGGACAACAGGGTCTGCTATACCGTAGTCCACCCTCGTCAGGCCTCTTCTATTTCTTAAATAGCGGCGCAATGCAGGTGGGGAGGTGCGGCACAAGCGGACCCCCTCCGAAGACCAAGCAACCAAGTTACAGTACTGAGTTTTAGTACAGATATTTTAAGAAATATCTAAAAATGGAACTATCAATACATATAAATAAGTAAAATTTAGAATCCAGCATGTTCTAATAATATATGTTCAATCAGCCTTGCCTGTGGATAATGAGAGCAGCAAAACTCAGAGGGTTTGGATTCTCTGGTGACAGGAGATGCAGGGCCTCACCAATGAGCTAAATTATCCAACCTGACCAAAATGAGCACAACCTCCTGAGACACACTTTGGCTTTTAGAGCAATGAGTTCTGGTTTCTAATTTGATGTTGTTTTGTTGTAGTGACTATGATAATGTATGAAGCCCCACATTTGTACATGAAGTAATTAACACTGAGGGACATGCCTCTTTGTACAAGCCAATTAAACAAAAACAAGACAATTAGAACAGATTGTTTTCTTTTCACTGCACTGTACTGGAAAGCATAAGGTAATAAGGTTAGTCACTGATATACTTGTGTTTTCACCGCAATTTTTCTATATACTTCAGAATCACAAAGATATAGCTTATTTGCAAGGGTTTACTTTACCTTTTTTTGTTTATTTAAACACAACAAGTGTTTTTGTTCTGTAGTTAGATCGGAATGAAAGAATTATTGGGGCCCACATAATTGCACTATATATATATATATATATATATAATTCATTCTTATAATTTTCCTTAAGATTTTCCCAGAACTATAGTGGAACACATCATATCTCACACATATTAAAACAGCAACAGCTGCTAATTTGAAATAGCACATTTTTTATATTATTCATTATTTATACAGGATGCACACATTTATATATACAAAGAGTCACACATTTTACATTATGTGTGTGAGTATCTTTATTTGCATATAATATATAAAATACAACATTAATTTTACTGGTGAAAATTAAATTGCAACAACAATATTGACCTAAGAGCTCATTGTCTATTTAAAAAGAAGAGAATTTGCCAATACAAAAGAAAAATAAAAGTGTCTGTGCCTGTGCTGTTTTTAAAATATAGATATCCAGGATGTAGAACTACAGCATCATCCAACTGAATTCCTTAAAGTAGAACTAAAACTTAAGAAGTATGCTAGAAACGCTGCATGTTATGTTAAATTCCGTACCGGCCCAGGGCCACAACAGCCCTTTAGCAGTAACGATCTGTGCCACCAAGATTCCCCAGTAGCTCCCCATCTTCTTTTCTGCTGATTCACTGCACATGCTCTGTGTTGCTGTTACTGAGCTTAGGGACTGATGCACAATATACTGTATATATAGAATATAAATGTCACGGGATAAGGCTGATTAATCAAGACTCTCAATACATGGCAGCTCAGAAACTGGTGTGATTTGCAGCTAAATTGAAAAACCAGCCTAGTAGCATTAGATTATATAACATGCAAACCTCATTTTCTCATCTAAACTAGCAGTAAGTAGCACAAGATTTACAGTGGTCGAACTCACTTTAGAGTGAATCCATGATTTTTGGACTTTTTGGTCTCTAGCTTCCATCTGAGGTCCACAACATTTGGTCTTGGCCCATCTTAGCTAATACCAAGGTTAAATATGTGGTAACAGTCATTTGCCCATTGTTTCAAGAATATCTAGGCCGACACAAAAATGCTTAGCCCAAATATAACAAGAATTCACCTTTAGGCTTACTTTAAGGCAGGGGACCCCACATTTTTTTGCAACCAAAATTTGCCAAGCCAGGAATTAAAAAGTGAGCAACTGCTTTGAGGCCACTGCGAGCAACATCCAAGGAGTTAGTAAGCAACATGTTGCTCCTGAGCCACTGGTTGGGGACCACTGCTTTAAGGAGTCCTATGACCTCAAATAAGCATTTTTACTAACTAAATTACTGTGCCAGCTCCATAGTTTGGATGCTTTAGATGGCAAGAAGGTCAGGTTTCTGCCTGAGTGTGTACATTGGCATGTTGGCAACAAGCCAGTTTCTCCTTTGTTTAAATAATTTGGGCCTGTATGCTAGGGCACTGTTAGGGTACTGATGAAGAGTCCGCATTTGGGGTTGTGGGTGTCATCCTCACAAAACTGTATCATAATGATTGGCAGGCTTATATTATATCACTTTAAAGTATTGCTATTTTAAAATAAAAGCCGTAGGTTTCTCTATTTGTCTGAACAAAATATTGTGTAACAATAATATTTATGCATTATACATTTTATTTTTCAAACTAAATCAAATAAAACAATAAATCCCACAATATCATTGAAAAAAATCCCATAATTTTGTTACAGTCCACAAAAATGAAATGCATTTTGTGTGATAAATTCATTGAAATGCAAATGCAATGCTGGAATGTTACTGAAGCACTGAATTAGTAGAAAAGTATGATTAGATTATATTGCTTTAAAACAATCTCTGACTGAATGTTCAATAATTCATTTACTGGTTAGGATAACCAAAAAAACATCAATATGTCCCTTTCCCTTCTAGTTCCTATTTCATTTCTCAAGAGGAATGGGTATTCACAGCTTAAAATCCTTGTCCTACCTATTAACAACCTCCATTATAGATTCCACTATCTGGGTCCCTATTTGTTCTTGGTAAGTCCTGTGGGACAGCAGTGCTTTTAAGCAGATCCTTCCATTAAACCACCAGTGTCTATTCCAACCCTGTATATCTTACTCCAGCGAATTCTAATTTCAGTAACAAGGAAGGTATAGCTGACAAGACTCGTTAAGGCAAAGAATCTGGTGACAGAAACCTCAGGATTAGCAACGAAGATGAAATGAGTCTGAGACATAAAAAATGCAAATTGATATATTGAAAAAACAAGAGTGCATTTCTAAGGCTACTTTTAATGTGCTTTTAACTGAATCTGGTTTCTGTTAGGATACATTAGGATTAGGGAATTACTTTTGTAAATACAGTACATCTTCAGGCTGAAGTATACTTTGGAATGTTTTAAATATAAGGAATCATAGAGTTCTTTGTTATTATTCTTGCAGTTAAAATTAAAAATGGCAATATTTTATCTTTTTTTATGTATTTCTAGCAAGGTCATTAACCATCTGAAAGGATTTCTATATTATTAATAATATCACTATCATGTAATGCTGAGATATTTTGGCAGCAGGTATAAATGTAATATTCTTGTGTTTTTAGTTTCCATGGTAATTTGTATTGGATTGACTCTAAAATGTTATTACATGCTGTTACTGCGTATAATACAGGACCTATACAAAAACAATAAGGGGACAATTCATGATAGGTATTTTTCAATTATAATTAAAGCTCTGTAAATACATTTCTTATATGTTTCTTAATTTGTGACAGATGGATAGATAAATAGAGCTAAATAGTCATAGAAAAAAAAAGTTGAGGCTTTTCCAAGATTTTCTTCCAAATCGCTAAATATCAGAATCCGACAATTACCCTGCTAAAACTTGCTGAGATCACATAGAAATCAGCAGATTTCCCTTCCTTGAGAGATCCTTCTTTCCTTTGAAATTTTAGAGGTTTTTGGATTTTTAATGCTGGTTTTCATGTGACACAAATGTGGAATTTTTGCGACTTTTGCCGAGCGGACTTTTAGTTTAGACTTGTTAGTAAATGTAAGACATTTGTGGAAATTAGTTTATTTGAATTTTAAAACTTCAAAAAACAAAAATGTTTAGTAAATCTAATGACATTGTAATCACTGGTCTTGAGAAACGTCTTTGTATATCTCCAATGAGTGCCATCATATAAGGATGGATCTGACTTTATCAGCTGAAATCCACACTGCTTAACTGTAAAAAAAAAATCATATTAACTATGTTTTGTATGCAGGTACACACCTGTTTTATGTTCTATTCATTACACTTAATGAGTTAATACATCCATGACAGCCATTACAAACCTGTTTTTCCACTTGGGCCCAATACAAACTGCAACATTTTGGGGGGTCTGAGTCATACTAATACTACTAAATATTGGCTATACAAATGTATATGCCCCCTGAAGGTAGCCCCCTACTCTGTCCATTGTCTCCATAGCATCCTTAGGAGAAGAACCCCGAAAATGGAGTTATAGGACCTATACTGCATAAGTACCTATTAAATCTGTTGTCATATGTA
Organism: Xenopus tropicalis; assembly: GCF_000004195.4. Lineage (NCBI taxonomy): Eukaryota > Metazoa > Chordata > Amphibia > Anura > Pipidae > Xenopus > Xenopus tropicalis. The sequence continues at coordinate 53,643,519 of NC_030680.2, forward strand.
TGGGCCTGGCATTCTGGATGGTCAATCTGATTCTACATTTAATATTGGCTCTGCCAGTTTGTAAGGGGTGATGGGATGTATAAAGAACGTATAGTGCTTTAACTGCTTGTTTAAGTAGCACCAGCCATGCTTCTTTGCCACCCAAAAGAAAAACAAGAACTTGAGAGATGTAGGCCAGTGGATTCCTCATCATTCTGCAAGGCCTATTTCTATCCTTTCTTGCTTATGAATATTTGTAGACCTTTCAGTTTCAGCCCAAAACTGCACCGCATACTCAAGGTGAGGCCTTACCAGGGACCTATAAAGAGGCAAAATTATGTTCTCATCACTTGAGTCAATGCCCTTTTTTATACAAGACAGCACTTTATTTGCTGTAGTAGCCACAGAATGACACTGCCTGGAATTGGACAACTTGTGATCTACAAAAACCCCTAGATCCTTCTCCATTAAGGATACCCCCAACACACTAAAAATCAGTAGATAGTTTGCGTTTATATTATTCCTACCAAAGTGCATAACTTTGCACTTGTCAACATTGAACCTCATTTTCCAGTTTGCTGCCCAGTTTTCCAATTTTGTCAAATCGCTCTGCAAAGCGGCAGCATCCTGCATGGAACTTATAGTTTTGCACAATTTAGTGTCATCAGCAAAAATAGAAACAGTACTCTCTATGCCCACCTCCAGGTCATTAATAAACAAGTTAAAAAGCAAAGGACCAAGGACTGACCCCTGCGGTACTCCACTAACCACACTGGCCCAATTAGAAAATGTTCCATTTACCATCACTCTTTGTACTCTATCCTTCAGCCAGTTTTCTATCCAATTAGAAATATTATGTTCTATCTCAATTTGATCATTAACCTTCTGTGAGGTACTGTATCAAACGCTTTAGCAAAATCTAAGTAGATGACATCAACTGCCATTCCAGCATCAAGGTTCCTGCTCACTTCCTCATAAAAGGCAACTAAATTAGTCTGGCAAGATCTGTTACGCATAAAACCATGCTGGCACAAACTAATAGTATTGTGAACTGCAATGTATTCAACTATCCTATCCCTTATTACCCCTTCCAGAAGCTTTCCTACTACTGATGTCAGACTAACAGGCCTATAGTTTTCAGGCTGAGAACGAGATCCCTTTTTAAATAACGGCACCACATTAGCAATCCGCCAGTCTCTCGGCACCATGCCAAACCTCAACGAATCCTGAAAAATTATGTGAAGAGGCTTGGCAATCACAGCGCTCAGCTCATTTAATACCCTGGGATGAATCCCATCTGGTCCTGGACCTTTGTTTACCTTTACATGTTCAAGTCTCTTTTGAATTTCCTCCTGAGTGACCCACGCGTCAGTAGCTAAATTACTAGCACTGGGTATATTAAAAGGGAAGCCTTCATTATCTGGCTCCTCAGATTCTATTAGATTAGATTGTAAATTCTATTAGATGTATATATGTACATGTATATATAGTATAAACAACATTTTATAACTTCTTTATTATTTTGGTAGATGGTATGTTTTTGTGTGTTAACATGTGGCCCTTGTGCACACATTAACATAAATGTATTGTATATGTATACAAGAAACATCACAGAAGAAAAGTCCAATATGCTTGCTGGTTCTGTCCAGTTTATTATCTATGTGGAAAAAACAAAGCTATTGGTTATTAATGCTGGCAATGGCTTCCAAGAATCCACCACTTCTACAGTAAAGTAACTTTCTGTAAAAACTTTGTTGAGCACAGTGTTTAAATGTTTCTTTTACATCTCTCATTCTTTGTTCCAAGCAATAAGAATGTTCTTCTAATAAGCCAAACTGTAGTGGTTATAATTAGCCTTGATCTAAATGTCCCAGCTTTTACTATTTGCTAGTTCTACCAGTAATTTTCCTTTTAGGAGTTGTACGATTTAAAGAATGTGGGATACAGTCTGTCCCTATCAAAAAATACACCAAAGAATAATTTCATTATTCATAAATCATATAAAAGCAGAGATTATGAAGCCATTAGAAGATTACAGATTTATGCACTCCAAGTCAGTAATTCTATTTACAAGCAACACAGAGGCAAATGTTTTCATCATTGGTATAATTAATAATTAAAGTTATTTAAAGCTGAACTTTAACCCACATATAATCTACCTCCACTAAGGAGCAAATGAAGCATTGTAAAGTATGCAAGGGTTAATCCCCATGTGAGAGCCCAGCAGCATGTCAGGATTAGACCTTTTGCAGGCAGCCTACAGAATATGTACAGCAAGCTCTTTGTAGTGGGCTGGGTCACACCATCTATAAGGACTGGTATAAAGGTGGCCATACACGTAGCAATAACGATCTTTCCTGCAATCATTCCCACCCTCCATTGATGTTCAGGGCTTAATCATCAGATATGGAGGTCGAAACAATAGAAATTCTATCTCCACCTGCCAATTCAGCCCTAAACATAGTTTTTGCCCGATTAACAAGATGACCAATATCTACAGCCTTTGTGATATTGGTCGTCTCATCGAGCTACCATAAACGCACCGAATATCGTACAAAATGAGGTTTTGTACGATAATATTGGTGCATGTATGCCCAGCTTTAGGCTGTCTGATGGAATTGTTTTTTGTGCAAGGAGACTGGTGTATGCAAGTGACCAATTGTGGTGGGGAGGAGCAATCCACATAAGCACCCAGCCTCTGAAAGACTCCATCATTTAGCATCACTAAGGTATAAAAGGCCTATAAAAAAAGTGCAGCAATACTTTGTCATTGTTACATCAGTGTAATGTGTGCAGCAGGTTTATAAACCATCATATGAGGACAGAGAGAACTTCATGGTTAATACAATATATGTGTCCTGCTAGCATGGTCAATCTTTACTTTTAATATACAGCTCCAAAATATTAACCAACATGCCATACGTTTTTCAAAAGTTTCTGCTTGTTCCAGAAATAGAATGCTAAAAATGTAAGTGGATATCTGGGATGAGATATACACTGTTGTCTGAAGATCTGTATGTTAAACATGAGTTCCTCTAAACTCATTATAAACATATTAAATGACATCATATTCCTTCAACAACAAAGCAGTTAAACTTGCATTCATCTTCTCCAAGTTGGAGGTTTAATGAAGTGATATCAAAGCAGCTCTATCAGTGTTAAAAAGAGACTGAAATTTAGAAGAGAGACATGAATACAGGCTAAAATATTATTGGTGGCGGTACATATAATAATCGTAGCTGGCGCAGTCATATTGATGCAGGTCATTAGAAATTGGACATGTACATCCATTAATAAGCACAAAGAAGTGAAAGAAATCAATCAATGGGGCAACCAAGGAGCACAATATGGGGCTTAGGGAAATAAGTGTAAAACAGCTAATCACAGAAAGCAAGTCTCACTTGTAAAGCTTATGAGTATTCCTGCTTAGGCTCAGATTGACTCCTGTTCCCCCATATTTGGCGGAAGCAGCTATAAGCTTGGGTAGACTTCCAGTCTTCCATTCATCTGCATGGCAATGGCTGCTAGAATGGTGAGGGTAAAGATTTTTTTTAAGAAAACTGCTTTCCATTTGTTCTGAGGAAAAAATTTAATTTAGGCAATGCACAAATCTATAAATAAGTTAGGGGTCATTTATAAAGTGCAGGGACGGCTGCAAAGAGTAGAAAAAAGGTAAAAACCGCCTTGTTTTTGCACAGTTGCACCCTGACTATCTGAATTGCCTGAATAAATCTAAAATCATTAAAATATCATTAAGAAAAAAGATCAGTTTGAGAAATACCTAGGGCAATTTAGTTGTAAGTACTATTGTAAAGCAATGTTACTTAGGGTTACACAGTTATCCAAACTGCCTGGTCTACTTAAAGGAGAAGGAAAGGCTAATAAAGGGTTAATCTCAAGCTGCAGGCTAACCATCAGTTGTCTCAATAGTGCCCTTAAGTCTTCCCATATTTCACCTGTTCAGATGATCAGAAGCCAAACAGGAAGAAAAAACGCTGAGCTGTGTAAAGAAGATTCCCAGAATGCATTGCTCCTGCACCAAGACTAAGACCAGCTACTGAGTAAGTGCATGTGCATTTACCTTATGCTGTGAGCGTGCTTTCCATCTCACAAGCAGGAGTGGCTCGGGTAGAGTAGGTCGCACTCGTGTCTAGGGGTGGGAGAAGGTTCGCGCATGCGCATTAACTTACATGGCGCCATGTTGGACTAATTTAAATATCCAACATGGCGGCCGCAATAGATGCAAAAGAGCGCTCAAAACCAACAGTGAGTGCTCTAAAAGTACCTGCAAAAAGGTGAAAAAATGTAGCAATCAGCTACAGGTGCATGTGGCCTATCTATGTATGGGGTCGACTTTTAAACCCTTTCCTTCTTCTTTAAGGCTAATGTTTCTGCTAAGAAGAGTGGCCGCTCTGTGACAATTAATCCTTCCTTAGTAGTTACCTCCCTTTTGTAGATGTCCCCACAAAGACATTTACAAGCTAAGTGAACTCTGAGTTAGCACCTTGCTGAAGAACAAACCACCCAGCACATGTGGACCATGTTGAAGGGTAACAAAAATTTGAGTAGGGGTGATGGAGCTGTCTCTATTTTTAATCTAAAGATTGTACCTCTGGCCATGTCCTTTGACATAAGGAGAACTGTGAAAGCCCTTAGTTATACTAGAAATATATGAGCTAAATAGTAGAGGTGTGCAGCTGGCCAATTAGTGAGGTACGAGGGGGACAAGGGGATTAAATGCAGCAGGCATCAGAGTCACGTACTGACACAAACTTTTGGCTCTGCACTTCGTGAAAATGTCTCTGGCAGTTAGAAAGGTCAGATTGATGCATTTAACACCAGCAACACGTTGATACATTCCCTATAATCTCTTACAGACACATATTTAAATGCTTGCTGAGGCAAAGAGAGTGCTGCTCCAGCAAGCAAGGGCTGCTAACAGACCAGGATTTATGATTATGTCACAAATGGTGATTTGTCGCTGCACAATACCCCCAAGCAAAAGCTCTGGGATTATAACACAGACACAGTGTTATGTAATTCACACTTGCTAGCTTGGCTGGGATATAGATGATCATAACTTTGTTCTCCTGTACTGTACAAGAACTTACATAGCAAATTGTATCCCCAATGACTCACCCTCCCTGCATGTTTTTGGCTTGTCGTGTTGTGTTAATAACTGAGAATGTTTGAGAGTCTCCCACCATCCATGCCAGTATTTGGCTGATTCACCTGCTGAGGGCTCTTTTAGCATTCCCCCTTTATAGAAAGTTCCAGCATTTAGGCTAGCCCACGTGGATGGGTCTCTGCAGTTCTCTAGCAGCCGTCTGTGTTCAAGGTTTACTCTCTGAAGAGTATGTCACTAATATAAAATATGTGTTTTTCCAAAAGTCTGTGTTCATGCATTTTGTATAAGGAAATGCTGCATCAAAAATGTTTAAAGAAATATCAAACCATGAATATTATTGTATTCCAGTTCGGGAATAGGGTGACCTTGGTGAATTGTTACTGTGCTATAGCCACATGGGCATCTTTGCCGATACCAGTCTCCCAATGTCATTTAAAAAAACTCAAAGGTGAATCGCATTACAGGTAACATTCCAGCGTTTATTTGTGCCACCATGTTATGTAATGTTTAATAGGACTTGTTCATCAGTCCCTGAGGAGGATACAAGATAAGGTTCCCAGTTATTAACCAATTACCCTGTCTGCAGTGTGAGAGTGTGAGAGAAAAGCAAAATACCTGGAGGAAACCCACACAGACAAAGGCAGCCCTGTTTGGAATTGCACTAAACCCCTGCACAGGAAAGCAACAGTGCTGTGTACAAAATTACTAGCAGCTCATGGGTTGTGGGCCTACAATACACATTGTAGTCCCACTGTGTGCACATTTTGGTTAAGGGCATTACTAATGTCATATTATGATTCATTATCCTGTTCCTGTTTACCACTTCCTTTCTAAGATGAAAGCCAGCATGCAGCAGGTCACTCTTACCTGCCATATTATGATAAATGAACCAGAAGTTAATGTGCTTGTCTGTCTGCCTCACCTGTACTAACACAGCAGAATCATTTAACCCATACCCCCAACTGTCCCGCTTTCTATAGCGCATCCCGCTGTCCCGGATAGTTCAATGAATGTCCCGCATTTCTGTAATAGATTACGGAAATACGGGACATTCTTTGAACTATCAAGCACAGCGGGATGCACTGGCTTCGGCTTCTTCTGGCTCTGCTTCTTGTGCGGCGGCGACAGGCCCTTTTATAGAATTGTGCCCTGTGCATACGTGTGACGTAGAAGAAGAAGGCAGAAGAAGAAGAAGAAGGCGCGTCCATGGGGACTGCTGTGTAAGGGGGCGCTGTCTATGGGGGCATTGTGTATGGGGGTACTGTCTATGGGGCTATTGGGGGAACTTACTATGGGGGCTATTGGGGGCACTTTCTATGGGGGCATTGTGTATGGGGGGTACTGTCTATGGGGGCACTGTGTATGGGGGGTACTGTCTATGGGGGTACTGTCTATGGGGGCACTGTGTATGGGGGGTACTGTGTATGGGGGTTACTGTGTATGGGGGGTACTATTTATTGGGCCATTGGGGGCACTGTGTATGGGGGGTTCTGACTATTGGGCCATTGGGGGCACTGTGTATGGGGGGGCAAAGCTGGTACATAGTTATAACTCACTTATAAGTGACTGCCTTCTCTCTATATTTGTATTTTATATATCAGAGTTGATATATTGTTTTCCTTAGGTAGTACAGTATGAGGGTATAGCACATTTTGCATCTGATCCCGCCATTTCAACTATATAAAAGGAGTATTTTTTGAAAAAAAAAATGGGGGTGTGGTAATTGGGGCGTGGCCACAAAAGTGGGCATGGTCAGAAATGTGCCGCGCTGCACGCACCAAATCTTTTTGTCCCTCTTTTCATTTTTCAAATGTTGGGAGGTATGATTTAACCCACTGCTATCCAAACAGTTTATCATACACATTATCACACATTATAAACACTAGGGAAATTTGCACCTGGGCAGTAACCCATACCAACCAATCCGTGATGCAGGTTAAACACTGAAAGCAATCAGCTGATTGGTTACTATGAGTAACGGCCCAGGTGCAAATTTGCCCACTGTTTATAAATACTCTGTGACATCAAGTACACAGGTAGTTTGACAGTGAACATAATCTAAATAAGCCACAGAGCACATTAAAGGGTATATTTATAAAAGTGTGTAAGCCAACATTACCGGTCATGTTGCCCATAGCAACCAATCATACCTTTGGTTTGGTTTTCTAATTCGTAGGGGACCGTTTAAATTTAATTGTTAATTGGTTGCTATGGGCATCATCACCAATAATATTGGCTTACACACTATATTAAATATGCCACTAAATACCAATTTAACCCATTCTAAATCTTTGGTGTCATACATGTGATGATCAATATTGTATCAATCAATATTTTTATTGCAAAAAACAGCAAATGGTAAATTTCACTTATTCATCAGTTACTCATTGGGGCACATTTACTTATTCACGAACGCTCCGAGCGTTCGCTCGATCGGTCCAATCGTATTTTCCGCAGCTTTTTCGTACCTTGCGCAACTTTTTCGTCACTTGCACGACTTTTTCGGTGCTTGCACGACTTTTTCATATTTTTAGCGCGAAAAATCGGATCACAAAAATCGGTTTACAATCATTTGGTATGAAAATTTCGTGACTTTCGGATTGCCAATACGATATTATCGTGACTAATGTGATTTTTTCGGAAGCATTTTCGTGATATTTGCGATCCTCAGAAATTTATGTTTCCAATCCGAATTTTTCCCATTCTGATAAATCTGCCCCATTGAGTAACATCGGTGCAACTAAATTAAGCACCAATAATAAGACACATAATTAAAGTTTAGGTTTTGAAACAAAAACCCTTATATATCTATGGATACTGTGAACACTTTATTTCTTTGCCTATTGGTACAAACAGGAACTACCATATTGCTAGCCTCAAGTGAGGACTTTTTTCATAAACTTTAATGAAATCCATTCATGACCATATAGATTATGTTTCATTATGTTTACAAAAAACACTTCTTTAATGGCAAGACATAAAGTAGCTACAGCTTAAAAATTACAGAAATGCAACCTGAATGTCCTTATATCTTGGACAATTGAAGAACAAATCTTGATGTATTTTTCCCCTTACAGTTATTTAGACGGGCTGGCTAAAAATTTGCTTTAGCATTTTCAGGGTAAATCAGCAGACCAGAAGAAGCAAGTCTTTTTTATATGTGTATAAATCCCCTATGGCACTCCACCAAATTCCCAGCTGCACTGCAGAGAAAATTGCATTGGAGATCTGTACAGAAATTGCAAGTGATGTCTAATAATTTGCTTTTTAGCAAAACTCTTAAACGCAAGGCATATTTGCATTCCAACTCAGTCTGTAACCAATCTTCATCCTGGTATGGGCACGCTAATTCTCCAGACAACAAGAGTGTCAGTTGTTACATAATTTAATGAAATACGGGAATGGTGTACGTACTTGGAAATTCTACAGTGCAAATCTCACACATAGCAGGTGTGCTCACACATATGGCTACAAGGCCTTGGTGCAGGCATCCTGGGAGTTGACATGATAAATGAACACAACCTGAAGACCAAGTTGAAAGGAACTGTGCTTTATTTAGCATCCCTGTGTATTTTCCTCTGGTGTATCTCAATGACTTGAAAAGCTGTGTTCTCTTCTACCCACGTATTGGTGTTTTAGCTGTACAAAAAAAGGGAAAAAAATGTTATACTCCTCCAAGTATCTGCCTTTAAAGAGAGTTTAGCAAATTACAGAAAAATAACATAGCATTTAGACTCTTTAGAAGGATTTCAGATTGAGACTTCCATAGAAAGTATTTTAACTTAAGCACATACAGCGCTGCTTGCTGTAATGTCTCTTCTGGAAGGGAAAGATCTTTTGAGGACAAATGTACCTTAATTATAGAGATACTGTCATCCTTAATAAACAATTTGCCAGGAATCATTTTCTTTTTTACCTCACCTGAGTCGACTAATATGGCAGCTCACCCTCTAGGGTAATAAATGTAAATATGTATAAAGGACATATGCTTCAAGTAAGCTGTGCTTAGTTTGTGTACTACTGCTGGGGTCTTGGGCTTTATTGTATCCGAAGGACTGTGGCCATAGGATGGGCAGTTTTTTTGCAGTATAAATAGTTACTATTAAAAGGCTGTTCTTTTGAGACAAATATGTGTCCATATTTGTGCCAGCTCTGCACTTCACCCTGTTGCCAGTTTGACAGGACCCCAAAAGTGTCTATTTCATTTAAACATCTAAAGATAAATTCTATTTATATTTATGGCATTTTTCCCTTTAAGCTATAATGTTACAGTGAATATAATAAGCAAAGTAGTTACAGTAGATTGTATAAGAGTACACTACTTGTGTGTGAATACAGTACTTTGTTGGTATGTGTCACACTTTATTTATTTTTTTTATAATTAATGATATTTTCCTATTCACATATTTTGTCTCTGCTCACGAAGAAAGCATCAGCTTGCCAGCTGACAGTATTTGTGACATTTTTTGGCACAGGAAACATAAATCTAGAGCATTTCTTGGCACTTTATAAATAAAAAAGTAATAATTCTACAACAGTTTTTTTGTGATTGTACAGGCAATTATAGTGTTTCAATCATGGGCCGAACGGCTTTGTTTCACTGCATGCTGCTGCTCCAGCAGGCACTGCCTTGGCTATTAGACTGAGGGGGAAGGGCTGGCTATATGAAAATAGTAAACTAAGAGAGAGTGCAATGTTCAAGAAGTAAGTTTAATATATGACTAAGTGTCAGAAGTCAGGTTTCTGAGAATTACTTTTCAGATAAACAACTTAATAGCAGGGCACTTAATCTTACTTACCAGAGACATCTCATTTATTACTGAATTACAAGTAACTTTAATCCTATTGATATTACCATTAAATCATCTCCCATTCACATGCAGCAAGTTGTAAAGATTTGCCTCTGTACTGTTTTTTTCAAAAAGTCCCATATCTGTTTCATATCTATTTTTTTTTTTCTATTTATAAAGGTAGTTAGATACCCACTTACTTAAAGAAGCAGAGGTCTAATTGGGTTTGGAAAGATTTCCATTCATTAGAACTATTTAGAGGTAAGATGATTTGACAAGTCTTGAAATCTACCCACTCACAACTTCTGATTTGGTTCACAAATGTAGAGGCAACAGTGATTTTGACTCAGTATCTCAGATAGGGGCTGTGTCAAAAAGCATAACTGGGCATGTTGTTTTATCAATCAGATGTGAAATAGCTGAAACAAAGCCATGGTTAAGCTGAACTATACATATGCACAGCCTATTTTAGAGCAGGGTCTATGCCTATGCGGAGTAGGCAGCAGGCTGTAGTTTCACGTTTTATGGTTACAGTAAAGCTAGCTACAAACTGTATGATCAATATTCTCTGCATATAGGCACCTTTAGGGATAGATTGACTAACAGTAGGTATTTCTACATTTTTAAAAAACAATCTTAATCTTTTTGTTCCTCTATTACAAACAAGACTAATAAAACCTATTATAAGCCCTGTTAGCATCGGGATTTAAAATAGCAGGTATCAAAAATGCACTGTTGGTAAAAACTGGGTTTAATAAAAGAGGGCAGTCTGTATTAGAGAATGTAGGGTTGTCACTTGCTTTCCTTTAAGTAACAGACATTTCCCTTTATAATTCCATGAGTTGGCTGGCTGGTGTTGTCACATTAAAAAAAAACAAAGCTTAGTAAATACAGTCATAATATTACTTGTAGAGGTGATTTCCTAAATCATAATAATAATCTAGGCCATAATGAGAGAGGTAGTAATGCAACTAACTGCCCCAATGGTCAATCATATATAATTTGCTGCAGAAAGTCATCCCATGTGTGACCAGCAGTAAAAATGATTGTGACACTCAAGTATAGAAAGGTCAACAATAATTCTGTACTAAGTAGTTACTTGTTGCCTACTTTCCTACATTAGCTGAATAGTAGTTGCTGCTTCTTTCTCTGTCATGACCCAGACAGACATAAGCAGATGATATATATCTCTTGAAAGAAAAACATGAATGGAGATGCTGGCCATGTCACCCACTCGGAATGATTAGAGAGTCATTAGCAGCACACATACAGATTTAGCCCACAGAGGGAAAAGGGATTACTTGATTAGAGTATGGAGGGGTTGGTTGGTGTTCTAACAGCTTTGATTTCAGTGCCAGAACATCATCAATTCAGACTGAATTCATGTTATCATAGCCTCTAGAGTGAATATAGTTTAACCATCCTTGCTATTACCTAAACTACATTTTGTGAAATGTATTTATTCATTCAAATTGTTATTGTAATAAGCAAGAGAAGCAAACATACACATATATCATTGTCTCTGTATATGTGTGCGTGTGTGTGGCTACTGTCTATCTATATTAACTTACTCTCATGGACACTGTATTATTTATTTCATTGTAGTAAGATTCAGCTTGTAGAGATGCATTTATTTATATAATAAAGATAATATAAAATAAATCCAGCAAGGATATTCATGTTCATAATGCATGATACAAGTGTGCACTAGTTGAATAATTAAGATTATAGAACTATAATTAAGTTTTTTTTGTATATTTTAGGCAACGGCAATTGTATGCTGCTGCTGTGATTAATATGTTTAAACTTGGGTTTTAATGTTTTAAATCAGGTAACCAAAATAATCTAACAAATTGTTTAACCTGCTCCCTAGCACTAAATACAGCTGTGTCTTTGTGTGAGTCTGTAGTAGAAGTGTGACAGCACAGAACTAAAGGAATGAAAGGGTTAACAACAAGACATACTGAATATACTTTCATAGAGGACTTTTTCCATGCATTTCTACTATTATTTACACTGACTATCCCTTCAAATAACACATTTTTACTGTACAGTTTATTCTCAGCTATGTACAGCTATCAGGGTGCCTGCAGTACCATATAAGAGACATTCAAGCAGATTAAGTTACTAAGGATACAGCAACCCATATTGTCTAGCAAAACTATTTAGACAGTTGCCTTTTTAGAACAACAACATCATTACAGGACCTACAAAACTAAAATACTACGTAATATCTCTCTGGAGTTCAGTGCTGGAAATAGATCAAATAAAAATGACATTTGCCAATAGGTGGCACTGTGGAGGTTTGAACAAGCAATAATACAATACATTTTTTTTTCTTACAAGGCTAATATAAGTCAGAACATCCACTGAAAATACAATCTGAGCACATTCAGCAGGACAAATAAAAAGTCTAGAAGATGCTGCAATACTATTAGTTTTACATTTCATATGGTTATGTTGTTATGTATGTATATCTATATATATATATATATATATTTATATATGTGTGTGTATGTATGTATGTATATATATATATATATAAATATATATATAAACTTTTTACAGGTATTTAGAGTTTATGAGAACACAGGTATTTTAGCAGGTAAACTGTATTGCTTTTAGGATTCAATAACTTGCAATTTTAGCCCATGGAAAGTAGGTTTAACGCTTGCATTACCACAAGACAAAAGAAGAACAGTATTGATTTTTACCTCCTCTACCTGACAAGCATACCTTTGCTTTTTAGGGTAGTAGGATACCCATGTTTCTATATGTCACACACACATACTAATGTAAAACGATTTTCTTCATGCACCCCCTGGAAAGCACTAACCTACTTGATACAATGGCACTTGTGCAGTTCTGAATCTGCCTGGAGCCTACATTATTAAAGAGTCTGTCTTCTCATATCCCTTTTTAGCATACCTTAACAATTAGTGCAACCAACTAACATACTCAGCACAGTTTAGAAACAGAATATATTGCACTTGCTTTGCCACTTGTTACAATCCAGTACAAAATAGTTAACTCACATGTGAAAGTGCAAAGGGCAAGCGAGACCCAGGTAACACTGATCGAATGACACTGTCAGACTGTGCCGGGAAAGGACAGGAAGAGCCCATAATGAGCCCACTACCCTCAGCACCTCCTTGTTCTGTGTAAGCGCTAATAATTCATGCATCCCCTCTGATGCACATTATTACACACAAGCCCTTCATATTTCATAGCAGTACAAAGGCATAGATCAAATAATTCATTTACACTGTGGTTTTTTTTATTATATGTAGTGAGGGAATTCACACATAAATTATCTGCTAAATAAATTACACTGCCTGCTTGGCACATTGACCTTTTATATATTTACATGTTTATTTTAGTAGTGTTTATATAGTGTGCATGTGTGTATTGCGGTGAGAGAAAGAGAGAACATGAGCATATTGAGCACATAATTAAAGGCCATATTTATCAGGTAAAAAACTACAATACTGGGGCAAACTGCTCCTTATTTATCACTAGGATGCATTTCCTCGAAAGGAACGTATCACTTTTGTCAAAAAAAATCACTTTGCCCGAGACTTGCTCCAGTTTTGTCTTGATAATGTATAGCAGGACTATGCAGAGGGCAGGAGTGATATTATATAAACACCCTGTACAATACACAAGATGCCAAAGACACAGCCTTAGGGGACCAAGGAGCATCACTCTCTGCTCTAGAGAATAATCTGCAAACAATGTATCTATAAATCAGCACTAATGTACCTTGCACCACAGAGCTTACACTTTAATATCAGGGAGGGTTAAGCACACATGCACCAATAAATATGGCTTAATCTCTACCCTGCCATCCCTCCCAAAGTAAGGAGCACAGGGCTGCACAGTCCATAAAACTCAAGCTGCTTCTTTTAAATCATATCTCTTAAAAAGCAAAAGTTTGAAGCTTCCAGCAGCCACATAACAGGTAAAGTGCATGCATCTACTTACAGAACCAGCACCGCCATTCCCAGGCAGACCCAGTGTGTAACCCTTCTGCTACCAGAGCACTAGCAACGCCTCCTGGCAATGAATGAGTGAATTTATTCTTCCAACAGAGAGAAAGAGAGAGAAATAAAGTTGGCATGAAAGTTTTGGCATAGCAGAGTTAAAGCTGAAAGAAGAGTAAGCCCAGGCAGTGTAATGAGGCACCAGCGATTAGAACCATCTTCTTCGACAAACTAAGGGAACGGACAGCGTGTGTTTCTCCTTCTGCTCTTAACCCTTGTTGTTCCTGCCAGTGTAGCAGCAAGAGTTAAGCAGGTAGCCCCCATCTGACAGTCAGCTGATCCACCGTGATTGACAGCTCCCCCCAAAGTTTATATACTATTATGCTAATGAAGCCTGGGATCGGCGCTCCCATTGGCCCGCTGTCCCCAGTCCATTCGCTGTGAGGGAGTGACGTCAGGGCGGCTATAAAACTCAGCAATGCTTTTAAAGTGCTCTGCTGAATGATCCTTGAAAATCCCCTTCTGGCTGCGAGTGGGTGCTCCCATCTCTGGCTCCCACCTAGGCACCAGCACGGGCACCTTATCTTGTCGGGACACACTTGTACCTTTTGCAAACTTTGCCAGCAGCCCTGAGAATGAAGTGTTAAACTTGTTCTGCTGCTTCTGAGCCGAGAAAGTGAAATAAAGAGCTGCCGGAGCGCTGCTGTGATGCATCTGTGCGCCAAGCCCAAGGCAGGGCTGCTGTAATTGGCGCATGATTGCCCCTTTGCCGCTAATTGCTGAGATTGTGGGGGCAAAAGGAACAAGCTGGCTCACCCTGTGCCGGGTCACAGCAGCCTGGTGTCCCCTGTGCCACCCTTGTGGAGGACTGCGAGCAGCAGAAGGATGGCATCAGAACTGGCAATGAGCAGCTCCGACCTGCCCACTAGTCCCCTGGCCATGGAATATGTTAATGACTTCGATCTGATGAAGTTTGAAGTGAAAAAGGAGCCGGTGGAGACCGATCGCATCATCAGCCAGTGCGGCCGCCTGATCGCCGGGGGATCGCTGTCTTCCACCCCGATGAGCACGCCCTGCAGCTCGGTGCCCCCTTCCCCGAGCTTCTCGGCCCCCAGCCCGGGCTCCGGGAGCGAGCAGAAGAGCCACCTGGAAGACTACTACTGGATGAGCGCCTACCCCCAGCAGATCAACCCGGAGGCGCTGGGCTTCAGCCCGGAGGACGCAGTGGAAGCGCTGATCAGTAACAGCAACCAACAACAGCAGCAGCAACAGCAGCAGCAGCTCCAGGCGGGCTACGATGGCTTTGCCAGGGGGCAGCAGTACGCTTCCTCGGGGGGCATGCCCGGAGAGGACATGGGCTCTGCAGCAGCGGTGGTCTCGGCTGTGATTGCAGCTGCGGCAGCGCAGAACCCCCACCACCATCACCATCACCACCACCATTCCGTGGGACACCAAGCCGGGGTGCAGCCTCCAGGCGGGGGGACGGGAGGAGGCGGCAGCAGTGGCAGCTCCACTTCGTCCTCGGTGGTCGGGGCACTGCACCCACCTGCTGCCCACCATCATCACCACCACCATCACCTGCACTTTGACGATCGCTTCTCGGACGAGCAGCTGGTCACCATGTCCGTCAGGGAGCTGAACCGGCAGCTGAGGGGGGTGAGCAAGGAGGAGGTGATCCGGCTGAAGCAGAAGAGGAGGACCCTGAAGAACCGGGGCTACGCGCAGTCCTGCCGATTCAAGAGGGTTCAGCAGCGGCACGTCCTGGAGAGCGAGAAGAACCAACTGCTGCAGCAGGTCGAGCACCTCAAGCAGGAGATCTCCAGGCTGCTCCGGGAGAGGGACGCCTACAAGGAGAAGTACGAGAAGCTGTTGGGCAGCGGCTTCAGAGAAAACGGCTCCAGCAACAGCGACAACCCCTCCTCTCCGGAGTATTTCATGTGAGTGCCCCCCCTAACCCTGCTTTGTCACTGGGGACTAACACTGTGCCCCTAGCCCTCTCCCCTCTAGTCTGGCTTGGCGACCTTTGGCACCTCAGCAGTGGTGGAGCTCCAACTCTCAGTAGCCCATAACCAGGGGCACTGGTAATTGTAGTCCCATCACAGCTGCACTGCCAAAGCTTAGTGACACCCTCATAATTACCCTTCTCAAACTACTGGGGACCCCTTTCTGTCACTTTGAAGTTGCCCACTGTGGTGGCATTTTGCTCTCTTTAATTCATTTAATCATTATTTTGAACTTTAACCCTTCAGTGCTGAAACCATAGAGGTCCAAATCCACTCACACCACCCACTTATTGCTTATAGTTATGTGTGTGGGGGCCTTTAATTGCAAACTCCAACTTTTCTGGATAGTTTTACTGGTATAACAAGCATGTACAGTGGGGGAGGAGAGTGTCACCCAACAATGTTATTTCGGGGGTTTCCACAAAATGTATATATTTATTCAGTGCACTGGGGAATTGTATCTAACATCTCCTTTCATTAGTTTCTTTTCTACCATAATGCCATGGGCTGTTCCTGCACAAATTCCACCTCTCCTTTTTAGCACCCACATGAAGTTTTGCTCTTTGAATCCTACCATCCACTTTATGCTTTCTTTTTCTGTTTGTTTTGTTTTGAAGGTCATGAGTTTTGAGCTTTGCTGTCTCACACACAGAGAGAGAGAGAGAGAAAGGGAGAAAAATCACAGAATGTTACCACCCGAGTTCTTCATATGAGCTTGCAATAAAATCTTAAAAAAAAACACAAAAACAAAAATGTGAATTTTTAGAATATGTCGCTGAGTTCATCATTTTTTTGAGAGTTGCTGTCCTCAGTAAAAGGAGAGTTAAAGCAACCTGCCAAATTGAAGCCTGCATCCAACTTCAGTGTTTTCATGAGAGTTTTTGGCCCCAATGAATGAGACTGGCCTGCCATTAAACTCCCATCCTCATCTCATGCATTATGCTTGCTAATCTGTCTTAGCAACAAAGAACTGTCATTGTCAAAAGACTTTATGGAAAAGAGACAATATATTATATAAGAAGGCCCTGCATGCTGGACATGTATGGTATAATTATTTTTTGGTTTTTATTATTTTTTTTCCTTTTATTTTGTTTTTATTTTTTGCTTGGAAATGGACTTTCTGGAGATTATTGGCATGGTATCCATCATTCTGTTTCTTTCTTTTATTGCCTCATTACTTTTTTGAGTTCCCAACAAAAAAGTGCAGACATCCATCCTCCCCTATAAAAGTTTGCATCCGCTAGAGGTAAAAAATATATTAAAAAACATAAAAACTGCTTTTTTTGAAATATGCAAAACTTCAGACTTAAGAATAAATATGCACTGATGGTGTTTTTTTTCCTCCAAAATATGGCAAAAATGGATTTTCCTATTTAAATGTGGCAAAAGAAAAAAAAAATCAGGAACTCTTAAAAGATGTCTATAAAAGTCATGTGTTCTGGGACTAATGCTGTGAGCTAATAAAACAGTCTCAGATTTATTTTTAAAACCAATATTCATCCTTTTTTATTTTACATTTGGTTACTGTCAAATGTGGAATGCAATGGGATTGTAGTCAGTCTTACTCCTGCTTTATACAGTCTGTTAGCCCAGTGAATATATATATATATATATCTATCCTACAGAAAAGGGAATGTCGTAGATTCATTGGAACGAGTTAACTCTGTCATAGCTGTAGAACCTTTTAAAGATCGATGCACTAAATTGTTTACTATTGTGATGTTTGGAGAGGTTAGAAATTGCGATTGGGCAGTGTTTATTGCAGAGAAGGTAGCTTTTTTTATTTGCAGCATGTGCTTGCAACTTACATTTAAGTTGGGTATGTGGAAAAACCCTTGCTTTACCACTGACTGTATTTGAAAACCAAAGTATTAAAAGGGGAGGTGCCTCTGTCTATAACTAAGAGGTATTTTACATTCAAACTATGTTTGTTTTTTTTGTATGTTTGTTTGTTTTTTTTCTCAAAAAACTGAAGTATTTGGGACTGAATTGCACTAAGATATAACCTGCAAAGCATATAATAAATGCAAAACTGTTTAGAACGCTAATACAGATTTATGCAGTTGTTAAACAAACAAAAAAGAAAAAAAAGGAAAAAAATGGCATTACTGCACAATTTTAAAACAAATGCAGATTTTTATTTGTTGTTTTTTTACAGTTGTTTTGTGGTGCAGAACTGGATTTTCTGTAACTTCACAAATTCCACAGTCTTAAAGGCAATAACCAGGAAAATTTCTCTTCAGGGACTGATATCATGTCTTTTAAAAATGAGTAAACTTACCATAATAAATATAGAAAGCTGTCAGCTACCTTTTTCTTTTTTTTCTTCCTCTTCATATTTTGCTGTGCAAAATTGTTTTATATTTTGAGTTACTAACGAAAACGTGTGATGTATGTTGTGCTTTGTTTCATTTCACTTCTGTGGTTATATTGACAGAAAAGCAAAAAAATAATCTACAATAATAAACTGCAGCTTGTTTTTTTGATTGTACTGATCGTGTGGAGTGTGCTATATATACACAGTACTGTGCTGTATGTTGTTTTATACGGCAGTGTAAAGGTTAATGTTACAGTAATGCATATTAGGCCATGTAAATAAAAAAAAAATCACTTTGAGATCAAAAGTTTGCTTAGAAAGCAATCCATTTTGGCATGTGGGTTTAAGGAGGAATAGCTGCATGAAAATCAGAAAGCTACTTTGCTTGGCTACCACCTGGCTATTTTGGCCAGTTTAAATCTGAGAGCACCTCCCACAGTATATGGCAGTTGTGTGAAAGGCCGTTTGCTACCAGTCAGTCTTCTGATTAATTCGTAACAATCCCTTGTAATGAAGGGAGCAGCTCTGCAATGTAAACAGCTTATTACCCTTATTATGTTGCCTGGGGATATTATAGGAATGGGCTTACCTTAGGCACGCCAGGATTTTTGATGATACCGCCTGTACTGTATGTCAGGAATGTGTTGCAAGGTTTGGAGGGAGAAAGAGAGAGAGAGGGACGCTTCTTTTAGTGATAGCAGGAAACTTTTATGAGCTGCAACCAAAGCTTATAAATTGCAGAATAATCCCTGCCACCAGCGAGTAGCATTTTCCATTGTTAAAGGGTAAATTTCCCTATTTTGAGTGATTCAGAAAGCAGCTCTGCTTTTAGCTAAGAAAGGTAAATTTTCAAATCTGAGTAAGAACAGGTCATTTTTTCCTCAGCACATTTCTTTTTTTTTAGCGTCTTTGCTAGATTTAAAGTCAGACCCTGATCACTTATCAAATAATCACTAAACCGTCACCTCTTGCCACTTGACCTTTTGTGTTACACAAGTGTTTGTATAGTGATTACAGATCTATATTTTAGTTAATTTAGGCTTATATTCTAGATATTCTTGTTAATGTATAGTCAAATGATAAATGTGGATGGGTTTGGAGGGCTCTGCTGTGTGCTTAGGATATCCCTTCATATTAAACCTATGAAGTCAGGATCACACAGATAATTCTGCATCACGTTTAGTTTGGTCGTATCTCCCAGTGTAGTTATTTGTGCAATAAGTGGGTTTTATTTGTCCACCATCCTACTTATAACTCCATGTTTTCTCCCATCAGGAAAAGATCACCTCTATAAATATAAGGTGAGCTAAAGCAGAGGTGAGTTCAGCATAAGAACAGAACTGTAATTAGATAAGGGGCCATTACATTTAATTTCTTCTTTACACCTCAACAGGTTCATTTGTATAAAACCTTAAATAATTTTGGATAAAGACTACTGTCTTTGTAAAGGTGCCTAATGTTTATCTTGAACTTGTAATTTATGTTTGGGTTTATTTTTTTAAAACGAAAAAGAGCGAAAACAAATGGAAATCCTTGACGCTTTGGTGCGTATGCAGTAGGTCAGTGTTGCGCTGTGTCGCAGGATTTAATTACACTTAGATGACTGCTGGGTATCTCATTTGATCTAATAAGCAGCTTTTCAATAATGTTAGGGGGACTTCTTTTTTTTTTCTTTTTTTTATGGTGTGGCGCCATGTTAGATTTTGATCAGCTATCGATGAGTTTAAGAGCCGTCTGTGAGTGATTGCAGCCCTCTGTGGGATATATATCAGGACTGTCATGCAGTCTCATTGGGAATCTATAATAGGGTGCAATTGTGTATATAATGCCAGGTAGCATTTCAGAATGATTTCAGATTTCATGAACTGCCAAGGATATTTTCTTTGATAAGCTGTTTTGCATTTCATTCTTAGTTACCTACTGCAAAAATAAATTTTTACACTTTGTTTGCCAGATAATTTATTAATATGTCTTTAGCAAGTATCCAAAACTTTTAAGCACACACTGAACAAGGGGAAATAACCTAGATTTATTGTCCTTATGTTATAAGCAGGGAAAATGTGATTACATTAGCTTGCTATAGCCTATACGGTGCGCCTGCACTATGTACACACTCATTGCTGGATTAATGAGCATATGAAGCTTCAACAGCTTTAAATAGTGAAATATTAAGAGCTGTTAGTTTTTTAAAAAAGTTACCAGAATCTTCATCATTTCCGGATTCTGGGACCAAGGCGATGTCCTTTGTAGGTGCTTGTGATCATGCAAATTTACGACTGTGTAAAAACCAAGTGATTATCACGAGTATTCAGAGTGCCATAATTAAAACCCTTGGGTTAATGCTTTGTTCTGGAACTGAACATGGTGCAAACCCCTTTACCACAGGCTCCTAGTACAGCTACCAGCAACACATCAGTGTACACCAGCGAGACATACAGTTTTCTTTAGACCCCCAGCTAGTATTGCTGCTAAAATCTTCCAGCAATTATTAGCATTAAATCCAAAAATGCCAGGGTTCAGTCTTATGAACTATGCTCAGAAATAAAAAAAAAAAAGGAAATAGGTTTCTGGGCTGTGTAAATACAAGTGCACCTTTTAAAATATCCAAAGCATCTGCTGGTTACCACAGAATTTTGTCTGCAGCATGGAAGTCTTTGATGTGAGATCATTCATAATGTTTGAGAAATATATCCTTGAACGCAAATACAGTATCAGATACTCTTTGCTTCCTGGACTGAGCTAGTAAATTATGTATAGAGTACATTAGAATTATCTTTTCAAATGCCACAGATTGCTATCCTCGAAGTCTACCCAGCTCTGAAAGGAAATCGCCGTTTCTGAAAAACCAACTTTCAAGCTGTTCATTTTAACTCCGTGAGCAACACCTGTTTAAAAGATGAGGGTTCAGCCAAAAGAACTTTATTTTTATTTTATAATTTTTTTTTTATTGGTGGCAATAGCAGGACATCTATTCCCAAATGGCGTGCAGCTGTTAAGAATTAATTTTTTTTTTACAGATTTAAAAAAAAGTGGGGGTTGCACATTTTTCTTTCCCCTGGATAATTTCATTTTACTTGCTCCTACCATGACCAATAGAAATTTTTGGCAAGCGATCTGTAAGATAGTTTTGCAATATCATTTTTGGATTGCCAAGTATATACATATATACAATATGCAATTTGTTGTAAGGATTTACCAGAATTGGCACTTTGATTTCATGTATTTTGCACGAGTTGTTTGTTTTACACCATAGTGAATCAAATTTGTTGTAGCAATTAGACATGTTCCTTTATTAATCTACATGTTTTCTGTGTGCTTTCAGTTGCTAAGCTAAGCGGCCATTTTACATTCCACCCTAGGGAAGGCTTGCCAACAAGCGATCAGGCACTGCAGTTCAATAGCGACTGACCTCAGATAGGCTCTTGTTAATTTCCGTGGTCTGTGAATATGATAGAGTTATTTAATCCATAGGTTCTGTGGGGATAGCTCTCTTGAGGAGCCAAGAGCAATATTTGTTTGATGCCAGAGAGACAGGAGGAAAGTCTTGTGAAGATGACATAAGGAAGTCAGTGTGTTATTGAAAGGTCTATAAATATGGGGCCTCAACCTTTGTATTTATTTGCTTAAATAAAACCATTAAAGAGCATTTGGCAGCATCTATAAAATCATTTGGTAGGCCATTAGAATATGCTATTGAGATCTTACTACCAAATTGTAATTTGCATAGAAATCAGAGCATGTATATCACACCCTCAGTGTTCGGCTAAGTTGGGGGAACTCCCTTCAAACTGTACCCCAACAGCATGCACTCTAACTTGATTATTTGCATCTTGTTCCACTGGATAAAGTACATTTTCATGTTTTGTTTACAGAACATGCTGTAACCATGGTAAAATAAAGACACGTTAACCCTCTGCATCATGGCTGCTGCATACAACCACACTTTGTCCAGCAATAGAAAATACAACCTGTGAACACTGGCACTTAAGGGGTAAAAACAGTACCAATTCAGTCAGAACAGCGCTGCTGACTGTTGGAACAAACAGCAGATAACAATAGCAGTTTTGAGGCAAAAGTACATTTGAATGTAGTGGCATGGAGTTTCTGTTCCTGGCAAGGATTTTATACATCTGAACACTATTTGTCTGGCTTTTAAAAGGTTTATTAGTCATGTTTGACTTTGGTTTTTGAAGTATAGAAAATATTTAAATGTTCCCTATTTCAATCAGCAGGTTGGATTTCCCAGTCTCTGCCTGCAAACCTGTGATTTAAAATATTAATATGTTTATCAGTATAGTGGGTTACAATAACATATAACAATGTTCTGAACATTAAATGTTGCTTGGGCTATTAGCAAAGCACTGTTATGTGACCCATGGTTCCCAATTATACACTAGGCTAATAATGGTTTAAAACAATGTGTTTCCCCTGCAAATAAAAATACACAGTGAAATACCTTTTTCAAGCCCCTTCAAATAAAAGATTTTGTTTCTCTTGCATTACTTAATGCACTTTAGTTTTATCAGGCAAGAAAACAGTGGGCATTGTTATAGAACCATTGAAATGCCAGGTTTTTCTCTCTTTGAGCTTACTGCAACCCAAGTAAAATATTGATACACTCACTTGTGCTTTCAGGGTTAAAGCCATATTTATATTCTGACATTATTTTGTGTAAAATTTAGGGAAATATATTCGTGAACAAACGATCAGTTACAAATGATCAGTGTGAGGGAGGTGCCTGCTTTTGTGCCAGGGCATTGGCAAGTCCTTTAGATAGAGACGAAGCTGAGCAAGTGCTGTTTGAGCAGTAACACAAGGGAGCTAATGAAATGGGGTTAACGCTTTTCTGCTATTGCTTTTCTATTTTTACATCCAACACACAGCACACATCTTCAGTAGGGACCACATATGAATTAGTCTTTATTTCTATCGTATAATCACATTTCCTGTTAAGCAATGGGTGGTGCATTTTAACCCCCCCATTTGTCACTAAAGGTGCGTAAATCAGATTGCAGAGCGATTAAAAAAAAACATGAAGCTAATTTAGGTTAGATTGCAGTGAAAGCAAAAAAAAAAATGGAGAATTAAACAGAAGAAAATCTGCTCGTCAGAAAAAGAGGAGAAAGTATAATTTACAGTACACTCGATGTAAGCAGAATTCAGCGCATAATGAGATTTTCGGAAGGCAGGTTTCAAAGGTGTTTTCCTATTTAAAAATTCAATACACTTTCTTTGGATTATATCCTCACTGTCAGACTGGCAGTTTTAGTAGGCTTGCAAGGTCATCCCGTCACACGCTAAGGAGCACATATGTTTCCTGATAATTATTTATCTCTAGACTTCTCTCCTTTATTATTTTACAGAGATATCAGCTCATTGTATCTCAATCTCCAAACAGTTGTTTAAAGTTTTTGCAAGTCACACTGAACAAGTCTAGTCATTTTCCCTTTGTTCTAAGCATGCTATTTCCCATTTAGTTTCAATGAATATACTCATGCCTTGTCCTTATTCTGAGCCTGACCTCTCTCTATATAAAGCTGAGGGGTTAAGGCACAAATGTGACTGCAGCATGAGATTAAGAAGTGTTAGCTCAAGGCAGATTCAGAAATGCATGAAAATGTTTGAATTTTGGAATATGCTCCGTCCAGGCCACCGTGACCTCAATCAGATAATAAATGTTCAAAAAGAAGGTGTTTGTGTGTCTCCCAGTGCTCTGCTAAATTAAGGCTCCACTGATGCTGTGTATTTAGCATTAAACTGTCAGTGATGGCTTATGGTGCAGATAGAGTTAAAGTAGCACTCCATGTTAAATCAGCATACCTCTGGGGACGTACTGCTAAAATGTCCAAAGAAAAATGCAACTACTCTGCAGCAGTGACTTAAGTTTGTGCATCTGGATTTTTAAATGTTATGAAACGGGCTGTAAATCTGACCCATTTTGTGTCATCATGTGATAGAAATAGATAGAAAATCCCCCCCCCCAAAAAAAAAAATATTTTTATTCATCTAGCTATGGTGCAGGCCTGAATTTATCTTTACAGCTGCCTAACCTGTGTAACCTCAAGCATTTAGCTGCACACACAGGCAGTTGTGATGGTGAGAGTGTAGGAGTATATGTGTTTGTGTGTTTTTAAGACTCTCATACTATATATAGCAGAACATGACAATGTAGAAACACGGTCTCTAACTTAATTAAAATGGGTTTAAATTCATATAATTGCTATCTAGTCACACAGGGATTGTGAATAGTCTCCCTTTTTTATCCTGTGTATATTTTGAGTTTTCATCCCCCAGAAATGATGATATAGTTGTGCCCTCTAAGTGGTTTGTTGGTTATTTATCTGACAACAGTAATCTACCACTGATCCACTGAGTATTCAAAGGACGTCAACTTACAACTCTCTAGATGTGATTGCACTACAAATCCCAGCATCCCTTCGACAGCTAAAGGTCACAGGTTAACCACACCCTTATTCAGGGCTATTGTGATGTTACTAGAGGACCTTTTAATAATATTAATATTGTTACCTATTTATAAAGTGCCAGCATATTTTGCAGGGCTGCAATATGGATAAAATATTTGCTTTTGTTTGGTTTTGTTAATTGTCTATAGGTGGAGAGGCTTAATCAGACAGACACATGCAGGTTCTTGTAAAACAGTGGTTTTCTTTATTGGAGTAATAGTTAAACAGTACCTAAGTGTTTGCAGCAGGTTGGTCCATTCCAGGCTAGCATTCAGCAGGTGCCTTTAACCTTAACTCCATTAGTAATATATAATCAATGCCTCCCAGTTTTCAATATACCAGTAGCAACAATTTACTTCAGGGATGCAGGTAGCCTGGAATTACTTTTGTCCATGAATATTATTTTTATGGTTTTTATATATAGCATTAACATATGCCACAGATTATTTTGATATCATTCACATGATGCCAAGGGAGCTTCTGGGCCTGCTGCTGCCTGAGGCACTCACCTTATTCCTCACCCTTACTCTCTGCTCTTGGATTGAGACTCTCTATGCTAAAAGAGATACATTTATGGTTAAAACAACAACTTTTCTTGAAATGTTCAAAGGCAACTATTTGCCATTCCCAGCAAAATGCCACCTAAGGGAATGTTCCCACCTTGCCTCTTGGCAGAAGTGGCAGTGGAGCTGACCGTCAGATTTCCCTACAAAATGACACACTTGGATGAGATTTACAGGGAGAACCTACAAACTCAACATAGATAATGCTATAGTCAGAAAATAAAAACTGAATACCCAAGTGTTGCAAGACATTCACTGTGAGTACTTGCTCCAGCAAGGCTACAGCACCACTGATCCTCCAGAGCATTCTAGAGAATAAAGGCTAATGATACTCACAGACTGTTTTCACTGGCAAGTCTTTAAATTAAGAAATAAAGTGACACTGAAGCTTTCCCATGAAATGTTATTTTTACTTGTGTGTATGTAATACTGTTTATTACCCTTGCCCCCCACCCAGAATCACTGGGCTACAACTATCAGAATCTCCAAACAGGGATATATAATCAAGGGGTGAAAGCATTCTGGAAATGGTAGTTCTACATCTGGGGAACAAAAGTTAAAAAAACAACAGAAACATGCAATTTATATGCAGTGTATAATGCAAAATGAATTTATAAACAGTATTTTGAATATATTCTTAATATATGCATTCTGTTTGCTGCCCCCCTTCCTTTTATAAATAAATAGGGGTGTCAAAAAGTTGCGCTACATATACAAATTTAAAAACACTTATACATAAATAGAGAGGCTTCTTGTAACCTTTTAGTTACCAGAAGAACCTGCTTCTCATTACAGCAAAGTAGGCTGCAGATCTGTGTGGCAGACAAAGGGCAAAGTGAGATGCAGAGAAAGGCATATGATGACTTGTTAATTAACTGGCTGTTACTGAGTAGCCTCAATAGGGGAATTGTGAGTCTCAAGAGTAACATTGCAAGGAAATAACATCTTCCAGTGTGTGTAAGAGTGTTTGCATAGGAAGAGTAAGGTAATCGTCTCTATTCACACCTCCTATTTGCTCTTTTCCCCCAAAGGCCTGTAATCTGATTCAGTATACAATGAAGGATCTATATTGTGTGGCACTGCAGCTTCTGTTATTCAGACAGGGTAAAGTTGAGTCCCACGTTTTTCGCTTTCGGATCAAGAGTGATAGAAATCTTTTTGCCATAGGGAAATCAGAAGATTGCAGAGGGCTGTCAGTTGGGTCAGTGTAACGCTTCTACTGTTGCAAAAGCATGAGGGAGCTGGTGTCTTGGTGACTGCAACATGCAGAGGAGCAATTGAAAGTTCATGTGAATTAATATTGCAGTTTCATGGCAATAGTAATAGTTAATAGTTGTGAAAATTCAACATGCTTAGGGCCGATCTTAATTCTACCATCATAAGATTATTACATTTTACCAGTTCATGTCCTGAGGGAAACTTCTATTTTAAATGTCAGATTTGGCTTTACAAGGGAGAGATGCCCCATGCAGAAAGGGCCTGAATGGGGCAGTGGCACTGGTGCTTCTGAAGAGCTGTCATCTGTGGCTACCTAATTATTTATATCTATTCTCTTTTCTCACTGGGAACAGTACAGGTAGAAGTACAGGTATAGGACCTATTATCTGAAATGGTTAGGGTCTGGGGTTATCCATATAAGGGATTTTCTGGTAATTTTGATTATGATACCTGCCAAAAATAATTTAAACATTAAGTAAACTGAATAGGATTGTTTGCCACCAATATAGATTTATGCAGCTTAGTTAGGATCAAGAAGGACAGCATTTTTAAACATTAGAAATATTTGCTTATAATGTAGTCTATTGGACTATTCCTAATTCAGAGTTTCTGGGGTTTCTGGATGAGGGATCCCCTGCCTATGTTTTGTTTTTAAGTAGGAGCTCATTTGCTTTCTAAGCCCACAGGACAATTAGGAGTGTGCCTAATTTGCTACATCTTTATTAGATTTAGTGGACGTATAGCTACAAATTTGTTTGGTTTAGGGTGCACAGCTTGAAAGCACAGTACTGTATTTTATTGTGTTAATTCAAATAGGAAAAATAATTGTTTTATAAACAGGAAATATCAACGTATTTTGGCTGTAGGATGTAACAAAGTCTGAGTAATGTATTAAGCATAAGGATAAACTCCTTGCACCTATATTAGCGTTCATAGTAACAATAATAGCATCATAATGTCTTATATATAATTATATATATATAATATAATAAAAATATAATAATATAATAAAATAATATAATAATAATAATAATAATAATATTAGAACTTATTGCATGAATCTGAAATCTATACTCTGTAAAAGTAATAATATAATAGAGATTTATTTTTTATAATCTGTGGAAGTCAAGACATGGCATTACTAGATTTTACCAAATCTAAAATCAAAATTTATATTTGTTTGTTTTGTAAAGCAATCACACGTTTGCCCATACAATTCTTGTGATGGAATCAACACCACTTGTTATAAAATCTTTCTGTGCTGTGTATAAGGAAATTTTATTTTTAAATGTACACATCCTACAGGCCTAAACACAGCTTGCATGAGGGTAATGTAGAGCGTCTGTTAATGAATAACTGTGCATTATATTAATGAAAATATGCTTGTGAAAGAATATGAAGTATGGGGGATCCAAAGAAGGACCTCTGTGCAATACCCCTTGCTCCTCCTGTATGGTACAAAGAAAGTGGAAAATGATAACATATAGTTATCTTTCTGTGTGTTCCATGGTGCATGTAGTTTGCAAATGAGGCATCCAAGCACATTGTTTGATCAGCAGCGATACACCTTCCTTCATCCAAAGCTTGGCACTTCGCATTTGCCAGCTTTGTGCAAAATTACATTTCATATATTAATAGTCAATTTACCCTCAAGTGAAATTCAGAAATTATATTAGAAATGTGTAGATCTTTTAAGTGTGTAATATAATTTACCCTGCACCTCTCCACTGTGTTTTTGGTCAATGTACTGAGCTGTAGTTTCCTATATAACATTAGGGATAGTGGGGTAATTAATAACTACTCAGTCCAAGGTGAAATATTTTTAGTACCCAGCTTAACCCATATATTGTAACTGTGCATCAGGAAAGACAGTTGTTCTATATTACTTAGGCCCCCACTATCAACTGGGTCTGCTGCTCTTTTTATAACCCTGTTCAAATTCATTTTAACGTCTTGTCACCTTGTTCAAAAATAGCGTGTTTAAAAAAAAAACACTATGCCTTTTCATATACATTCTGTATTTAAAAGCCCTGGTGTGTAAATTTTTAGAAGAGTAATGTCAAAATTTGGGCCAATGGTAGAGCTCCATAATGTACAAAAGAATACTGAATGAAAAATATTGACATGCTATTAAAACACTAGGAAAAGAAAGAGGGTTTAAGTAGGTACACTGCTATGATGGATATGGTGCTTTGTTATATCATTTCAACTTCATTATTGCCTCATTATTGCATCAACAAGAAAATAACCTTCCTATGTAGGGTTTTCTATGGAACCTTCGATTGCCATTGCTGTGTACAACTCTTATTATTATTATATCATAGGATCCTACATCAGTTTACAAAGTTAAGATGATTTGTGGTTAGTATCCCATAGCACTTAATGGCCAGAAAGACTACTTTTACTGACACTGTCATGGTCAGAGGCTCAGCAAAGTTATAGTTTGACATTTTGATCCTGGATGTTAAGGAATTGATAGCAGGAAAAAAGATTTTTTTTTTCATCTCATTTTGTTTTAAATATTTGGATGCAATTCAGGTGCGAAAATTGAAAAGGGTTTTTTCCCCCTTCATGAAACTGAATGCATTAATAACAGGATGGATTCATCCCTGGCATGAAAGTAGAGGTCATATTGAGGAAAATGACACCGAATGTCTAAAAATGTCATCTGCTTTAAGAGATCCTGGGCACTAGGCCAAGATTAGAGTTTAAGGCAGTGCCGATTCAGTCCTGAAAAATGCCACCACAAGTGGAAATCACAGTGACACTTTATATAGAGCAAGGTGGATTATTTGTGAAACGCGCGGTATTAAGAAAACTGCATTGGGTGACCTATTTCTCGGTCAAAATTCATAGAAAAATCACACTCTTCCATTCTGTATTGCGTATTCAACCAGATTACCTGTGCCTATTAATATGTAACCCTTTGAGTTTCATACAGTTGAGCATTTCATTAAAAGTTTCATTAAAAATTTTGTGTAACTATATTAATATGTTTAAGCATAAAATTGGGAGAGTAAATATCCAATATTAAGAGATATATTCAGATCCAGGAAAATTTGTTATATCTGCTAGTTACAGGCATTATCAATATGTAGGCCTGGAACTTAGTAATCAAATGTTACTATAGAGAACTAGGATGCCATTTAATATATAGCAATGGGATCTGTTATCCAGAAACTTGTTATCCAGAAAGTTCTGAATTACAGAAAGGCCATCTCCCATAGACTCCTTTATAAGCAAATAATTCTAATCGAATGATTTCCTTTTTCTCTGTAATAATAAAACAGTACCTTGTACTTAGTGGTAACTAAGATAATTTATCATTTTTGGTGGCAAAACAATCCTATTGGGTTTATTTAATGTTTAAATGGTTTAGTAGACATAAGTTATGGAAATACAATTTACGGAAAGACCCTTTATCCTGAAAACCCCAGGTCCCGAGCATTCTGGATAACAGGTCCCATACCTGTACTCCTATAGCATGATTTCTTCAGTGTTTTAATGAGACAGTATAATCATGAAAATAAAGTGCTTAATAAACATCCAAATATTTGGCATTTACAGTATGTAAATATTTGCCTGTTACTCTTAAAGATCATGTAACCTATAGGTGTATAGGTAGTAAATGCTCTTCCTTAGAACCAAATCATTTTAGGTCTTAGCTTGACAGATAAAATGGCAAACATCATGTTATTCAGTCTGCTTGGTAAATACACTTTGATCCGCTAAATCATTATAAATAAATGATCCAATGTACAACCACATGTGAATATTATGTACTGTATTTTGTCAAAAAAACCATATTTTTCTTATTGGGAACCTCTAAAAATTTGATGTTACTGCCCTTTAATTAAAGTAGTGAGAATCAAGATCTGAAGCATATTGATGATTTAGATACCCTGCATTTTGTATTACTTTGATCTGATCTATATACTCTTATTGCGCTTTCTCTGCTGACTTAACAGTACCTATTACGATATTTCCCAAACATAGCTCAGTTTTTTTGTAATGAATTTCACTACAAGACACGCTCAAAATTGATTTTTAATGAGCGCGCAATAAATAAATCATTTTTTTTAGGGATTCACCTTTGAGCAGCGAGATTTATTCCGATGCTCATGACGTCCTTTTATTTGTATATGTTCATTTCCCTTTAAGCTCCGAATCAGATACCTTTCAGATGAAATCCGCATGTACGATGTTTGCATTAATGTTTTATTATCTAAGACAAGATACAATCAGTGTTATTTAGTTAATGCAAGTGTGAATTCTCTCTGTATTATCTTGTGAATATTCATGACCTCTTGTTTCTTTTGATATATATGCTCGCCCAGGTACACACGGGAATCCTCCACAACGGTGATGTGAAAATCATTGATGCCTGAAGTTCAAAGGTACGTCTTCTCTTCACTTTCCGCGGCTGTAAAAAAAGGAGAAGTGAAGAAAAAAGGCCACGCGGTACATGTATCTTTACAAATAGCTATTGAATGCTCTAAAACACATACTGAAAATAGGGTGAAAAGGCTAATGATCGCACAAGTGCTGAACAATTTTCTTGTCTGTTGGAAAGGTGATACAATCCTTGAATAAACGGAATTCCAGGAGCCTTATATTCATATTGCATGCCTTATATTCAAGAAAAACACTGGGCAAAAACACACTTTCAATTTAGAGTTTCGAAAAATAATAGTAGGCCTAGGAGAGGGAGTTTAGAATATATCTCACCCACATATAGCCTTGCTTATAATGCTTTTTTAATTATGGGACGTAATTTGATAATCATTCTCTTATCATTTTCAGTGTGACGTCCTCTTCCTCCATATTGTTTTAACTAATTAACATTTTTTTAATCAGTTTATATTAAGGGAACTAAAATTACTTTTTAAATAGCAAGGTGCTATTTGTAATTATTGCTATTATTATATTATAAAACTTTTACATGATATATATTATATTATAAAACGAAATTATTATTATTACTTGCTAATTATCACAATATGTATTACCATATTGTGGTTAGCTTTCCAAATGAACTGGCTACAATGTATTTAGACTTGTTAGACATTGAAAGGGGTTAACGAGAAAAACACTTGCTGTGCTCATTATAGAGTTTAAATTGAGTGCATAGATACTAGCAAGGGTATCTGTATCAACATATAGACCAGAACAAAAACATTCACCTTGTTTTATAGGAAATTAAGTTAATGAATATAATACAAATACTGGTGGAAATGGTTTGCCCACATAAAAAAAAGGTTCAGAAAAGTTAAATTTCATGTAAAGGTCCACACCTGTATTTCCAAGTAATATATCATATATCAACTCCATATATCATGGGGCAGGATTTGGATTCTCATCTATTGCCTGTTCTTTTCCACTGCAAATTCTTGAGCAGCATTATGAGAATTGCAGCTGCTGAGCTGCGCTGAGTTGTGACACCCTTTGAAAATGAATGTGATCTGCTTTGATAAAAGTGTCAGTTTGTTAACCCTCTCCTGACTGGCAGGAAAGTGCTAGCTTTCAATAAATTTGCCCCTTAACTAGTGTAATTTTAATTCAAAAGGGGGGTTCAGACCACAGAATAAAGAAGAGCTTTTATGAAAAAAAGAAAAAAAAAATTGACAGAATTACAGAACAGGAGTGACTGCTTCCTTAATATGGGTGTAGAATATATGAAGCTCTGAAACTGTCACCTTAGAAAGTCCTCATCAAACCTCTTGAACAAAATGAGCAAAAAATACCATTATGCCATATACCCTTTTAAAAAGTTATCCATTTTAGATTTTTAAACTTGTATACTTAGTCATTTTAAAAGGATGACACATTAGAAAGAAAGCACAGAACTTTGTCCCTGCCTTGCTAAGCTTTCTCATCTCAGTTACTCTGCTAATTATTCCTGAAGTGATGTAAACAATAGATTTTAGATAAGATCGCTGGCCACTGTGGTCTGAATTCTATGCTGTAAAATAGCTATAATATGACCAATAAAGCAGAACAGAAATAATGCTTTGTGACAAGAAGGAGACTCGAGGGCTGATTTATTCATTTTGGAGTAGGAGATCAGGTAAAACAAGGTAAAAAAATGTCAGTGAGTTATTTATTTCATTCATATTTGTTGGGAGTAATTTGGTCGTAAAAAAATAAAAAATAAAAAGCTCACCAGGTATTAAGAGTCAACTGACTGCCATTATGCAGAACCATCTGCATATGTGTGGGAGGTGGTGTATTTAGGGGAATGAAGGCTATAGATTTAATGCTTTGCCCTCTTTTTTAAATCATGCATTTTGATGTTTGCATAGGCATTGAGTTTTGTTAGACAGAGTAATCAATTCCATTATCAGGGAGGTGAAGCAATTAACAGGATGGTCGTTGGAACTCAAGAATACATTTGGAATAACACAGCTGTCAGTTACCAAATAATAGGATTTCAGTATTTGTTGGGGATATCTTTAAACTGTGGGCTACCTACCTTTGTAAAATAATTTACTTCACTAATTTACTAAGGCAAAGGCAAGATGCATGTGTGGGTATAAATTTTCCATACATATGGATTGGAATATAGAGTTAGGATGCGTTTTATATAGGACACAGAGGACATAGCATGGGGCCTACTCTGACACTGTGGGCATATTAAAGTAATGGTTTAACCAGTTGTAGTATGGCTCTAATTTCCCTTTGCCCTCTTCTTCACCCAGTCAGTAAAGCAGGCCCCCAGACAGGACCCATTTGTAGAGGGTCTCAGTCCAGTTGCCTCCCTATAATTACATTGATGTTAAAAAAGCATCATTACCCATGGATTTTTCACATTTACTGATAGAAAAAGATAGCAATCTGTCTGTTTGGGAAGGTTGGGAACTCCGCTGGAAACACGATTCTGCTTCTTCTGATTAAGATGTGTTATGAACATTTCTCTGCTAGCTTCTTAGCCCTTTAAAGCAAGGAGACCTATAGCATTAAAACGCATTAGCTCTTTTAACCCAATACCATATATTTGGACATCTGTTTTCCATACTTTGTGTGTATGACCACTGGGGTACCTTTGCACTGGTCCCCATTTGCCCTCCTTCCTACACAAGGAGCTCCTCACCACAGCAGACCACCCTGGTAACAGGTCCCAGATCAGTTGCACTCTGCACATCTCCTGATAGTTGCATAAATGTATTACACAAGCACGATCACCATCAGATTATCCAAAGTTACAGTACAGATTAAAATCATGCATTCTTATAAATCTGAATTAGCCCCTTTACCTAGTTAGCAGCTTATCTGCTGATGTATGGGTGCTCTCTGACTGCCTCTCCAACAGATATCCAGCAGATTTGGGCAGGCTTGAAAATCCTGTCGAGTCTGAATAGGCCTCTGTTATGGTGCGATAATTAATCCTTATGTGTATGGCCAGCTTACGTTTTAAAAAAGTCACTTAAAAAGCAGTGCTAAGGGGCCCTGGCTTATACACAGCATTTTATACTAGAAATCATTAGCAGCCTGAATATTTTCCCATCGACTATAAAAATAAAATAGTAAATCTAATGTCTAAAATAATGGTATCATTTTCAGTATTAGTCTGCTGCAAAAAAAAAATACACACCTTCATAAATACACTGATTACAAAAATATTTTGTATACCCTTATAAATATGGCACTATGGGAATAGTACAGGAGTGAAGGTATGTCAGCTTAAGGCAAGAATGCCTTTTACTGCTTTTGGGTTCATTAATAGGATAGAGCAGTTATGAAAATGTAAATTTAACAATAAGGACAGTTAAACAATCCTTTTTAATTAGGGCTTCAATTAGGATATATTGCCAAGAGAAAGTCTTTAAACTGGTAAGATTCCACTGCATTTTTTCTCTCGCTCTCTGTGCAAACTTGGCAGGTATCCATGTTTAATTAAATATAGGCAAAGTGAGACATTAAAACCAGACCTGGCAGCAAAGGGGGTTAAGAGTGGGCCGCCTCATTCCTTTTTTTTCTTTTAGATAAGAATAGCTGCCTAGGAAGGGTTAATGAGCAGTTAGAGTAAGGATTTGCTTCTCCGGCCTCTATGGAAATATTCAGTCTAAGGTTACTGTTGGGAGTGAAATCAAATTTCATCAGCTAGGGATGATTGACAGGCAAGGGAGAGGCAGGGGAGACCTCTGTTCAGATGGGGAGTTTGTGGAAGGGAAGGACAACTGCAGGAAACGGCTATTTTTTAAGAAATCATAACCTTTGTCTTAAAATCTGTCTACTTTATATGCCCTGGGGAGTTATGTAGTTACTAGTCTGTTTAAGGAAACTGTTAATGTACTGTATATTTTCTGCTTACTAGAATTAAGCATTGTATAAATTTACAGCACTAACTCCTGTTTGAGCTACCTTTGCTAGGCATATGTGTCCGTGTGTCTATATGTGTTCACATGTGAGTGTCCCTAAATTTAGTATGACATGTACGCAGCAATGCAGTCTAGGGTTTTATGTTCTGCATGATAAACTTGGCATACCCAGACTGATTTGGCTTGTAGCCTGCCTGAAAACATATGTGTGGGAGTATGTGCAGATGTATTAATGACAGTTATGCACATTATGACGTTTCTAGTGCTAATAGATCCAAGCGTTCTTTACTCCAGTATTGTGAACTCACCAAAGCCAGTGCCAAAGAACAGAATTCGCAGCTTCACTGTGCATTTGTAACTGAAATAGAGGCCTGCAATGTTTTGTATATCAGTTCTAGCACTTTCCCGTACTGACAAGAAAAATAAATGCCCGTAGTTGCCAACTGCAGTGATTGTGTTGGGCCATTGAGAATGCCAGTGTGTAAAATGCATTAGTACAATAAGATGTAGATGTAGCCTGTGCGGAAGTGCCTGTTAAATTTGCAGTGCAGGTAGCACCGATGTGGAAAAATGGCAAACTGAAAAAGAAACAATCTGTATATATGTGCCCTACTTTTGTGAGAAAAGAAATGATACAGTATACGTTGTCCAGCAAGTTGGTTATTCAGTTCTTGCATTCTTCCATTGTTATGTCTACTGAAAAAAATCATTGTCTGCCTCACCGTTCCATTGCCACACTTATAACTGATATGACCAATGGCGCAAGTGTTTCATTTTTGTGTTTGTGAGGCTTCCAGAAATGAGCAACCCTACTTCCAGCTTTCCCTTTAAGATATATGAATATGTATGTGTTTAAATAATATTTGGAATAGCATGAGCTGATTTTTAGCAACAATAGATCAAAATCTTTCTTTGAAATTGAGGCAGAACTTTAAAGATTATAAGATCAAACGAGGAGCACTGCTTTTTTTTGTTTTTTTGCAGAAAACTGTATATATATATATATATATATATATTTTTTTTTTCATTATGTGTAAAATCCCCAAGATCATAATGTTATTGTTTAGTATTATGTGCTGGGTTTACATGAATTCACCTTTGTTTGTATCTTACTAATGAACGTATATTATGTTGTTAAATGATCTGAGCACCCTTGGCTCTTGGTGAACACATATGGCTATTTGTTTCTGTGTTAATAAATGTGTGGGAAAAGAGAGTTTTATTTTTTTAACATTGTTCTTTTGAAAAATGTATTTTCTGCTGCCAGTACAACTGGCTGTAAGTGATTTTGAACTGCTGTTCCGGTACTTGACTAAGCATTTATTAAAAACTGCAAATTGAGATGAAACGCTTCCTCAGGGATAAATGAGATTTTTACATATATTTGGTCAAATAAACTCTTTCAGGAAATGCAGGCTAATAATAGGAATAGTAAAAAAAAGCTGTTCAGTTATATCAGCACTGCTTGGTTTTTAACTGTTTCTTAACCAAGTGATGTGAATAAACAGATATACTGGAAATGCTCACCACTTATTGTATTTCATCATTCTCACTAATATTATTAAATTAAATTGCAGTAGCTTAAGAACGATATAATGGCACAGTTAACGCACATCATGCACTACCTCAAGGGTAGGACAACCAGACACAGGGGGCATGGACAGAAAGATGGGGAAATGGCCCTTCTATAAATCAGAGCTTTCTGGTTATTGGGTTTACATATATGAGATACTATACCTGTATTAGAGGTAAAAAGTTTCTTGTTTAAAATAAGTACAGGTATGGGATCCCTTATTCCAAATTACAGAAAGGCCATCTCCCATAGACTCCATTATAAGCAAATAATTCTAATTTTTAAAAATGATTTCCTTTTTCTCTGTAATAATAAACAGTACCCTTTGTACTTGATGCCAGCTAAGGTATAATTAATCCTTATTGGAGGCAAAACAAGCCTATTGGGTTTATTCAGTATAAAATGATTTTTAGCAGACTTAAATTGTGGAGATCCAAATTACAGAAAGATGCCTTATCCAGGAAACCCCAGGTCTGGATAACAGGTCCCATACCTGTACTTTCCTTATTTAATGCCTGCCTGAAACTCATGCAAATTTCACTACGAATGCAAAAATATCAAATTCACCGTAATTAGTGTGTTTCAAGTATTAACTCTGCCTGCCCTGATATATATATATATACTAATAGATGTCCAGTAATAATAACACTGTGGTTATAAAACTATAGTCCTTCTCTCTGTGTTTACCACAAGTAAATTAGCCAGGGCTATGTTAACCCAGTATGCCAGTAAATATTTGATCCTGGAGAAGTAAACTTACTGGAGCATCTGCATTGCTGTCTGTGATTGTCATTGAGTGGTTGTTTGAGACAATAATTTAGCCCCCAATATATTTTATAGTAATGTTGGGATATAAAAGTAATTTGGAATATATTTACCTGCACACAGGGCAATACCCTGTAAGTTTATTAGTGAAAGTGCAATATTTTGGGGCTATGCCCCATTTGTCAAGCATCCAGTTAATTACGTCCCAAAGGGCAAATTAATCAAAACGTGAGTTTAGAGCTTAATACATAAAAACTCACCAACCTTCCCTTCATTTTATGGGATTTTTAGAAGAGTATTTAATGGCAAGTTCTAACTTTCACCCGTTAATAAATAGGCTTCTAAAAATCCCATAGGAATGAATAGAATGTGGATGAGTTTTTATGTATTAAGCTCTCACATTTTGATAAATCTGCCCCTAAATGTAATTTACCAATAGATGCTACCAAAGCAAATCTTTAAAATATATGCCATCAGACTTGAATATTCTTGCATATAGCTCTTTTTATTATACTGAATATCATTTAAGGAGCTTTAGTTTTATCTTTTGGTTAACAGATAAACCTTGATATTTAACATCTGTTTTCTAGCATGAACCAGATTATGTTATATCTTTTTGATTAAGACTTTAACTTCTGTGCTGCCTAAAAAGAGTGAAAGGTAGTGTAATGTGTTTGTATAGAGACAGGATGAGACTTCTCTGGACTGAGCAGAACATGACGTGTGGCAAGTTCCCTGCACTTTCCACTTCTCATTCCTGCTGTCAGTAACAAGATATGAAAAATGGACTTGCTAGCAGGCAGCCGAGATTGCTCTTAGGTAGATAAAATTACTTAGACTATCATTTGTTTATTTAACATTTATAGTGCTTTTAATTTAGCTGTAAATTCTGTATTGTGCAAATATATTTTTCATGTAGGGTTTAAATGAAGTCTAATCACAAGCTAAAAATAAATGAAGTAACCGCTTCCAGTTTAGATGCAGACAGTAGCAGCAATTGCTGAGGTGAGAGAGAGCGGTTGTAGAGTTCTACACAGCTGCCTGTGCCCCCGCCTATTGCAGGTTCTGTTAAACCTCTTGAGAGGCAGGCGCATATCTGCACAGCAAGAAGGTCCTCTCGGCGGGACAATGCAGCGGTTTGCAAACACGTTTTGTTGGGAGTTGCAAGGCACAGTAAAGAAACCATTAAAGGACAACCCCAAAAATAATTTTTTGCATAATAAAAGAAAACATAATTCTTAGCTTATTAGAATTATGTTATTATTATTTGTAAATGCACTTGCTATTGAAATCAGTATTTGCTGAACTCCTGGTTCTTACATTTTAAACAATGTTGCAAAGGTCAGTCTTCTCCAGCAAGGCAGTCTGCTGGCTTGTGTTGCATTGTTACAGTCAGAGCCACCAGGGCAGAGAATAGAAAAGGACAGACAAACTGCTTTTAATAGCAATTATATATACAAATACGTAAAAAATGTATGCTTCTGTTCTGTTTATGCTTCTCTTTTAGAGTCACATTTAACCTTTTAATTCTTTAAGTACATTTATGGAATCTATTTTTCAGATGAGGGGTCTTTCCATAATTTGGATTTCCATACCATAAGTCTACTAAAAATAATATCAACATCAAATAAACCAAATAGGATTATTTTACCTCCAAAAAAGGATTCATTATAGAGGTATGGAACCTGTTATTCAGACATGGGATTTTCCAGATAAGGGATCTTTCTGTAATTTGGATCTCCTACCTTAAATATCATAAAAATTATTTAAATATTAAATAAACCCAATAGGATTGTTTTGCCACCAATAAGGAATAATTGTATCTTTTTGGGGATCAAATACAAGGTACTGTTTTATTATTACAGAGAAAAAGGAAATATTTTTTTAAAAAGTGACTTATTTCCTTAAAATGGAGTTTATGGGAGATGGCCTTTGCGTAATTTGGAACTTTCTGGATAACGGGTTTCCGGATAATGGGTCCCATACCTGTACCTTAGTTGGAATCAAGTACAAGGTACTGTTTTATTATCACAGAGAAAAAGGAAATCATTTTTAAAAAGTTGAAATATTTTATTAAAATAAAGTCCAAGTGAGATGGCCTTCCCTTAATCCGGAGCTTTCTGCATAACGGGTTTCCGGATTATGGATCTCATACCTTTACCTGGGCCAGTGCAATCTACAATGCTGCCATAAAAGTACTAGTGTTCTGGCATTGTGAATTTACAGTTCCAGGTTACACTTTAAACTATGCTGTGGCACCTAACAGCCGAAAGGGTTAATAAGGTGCTAGGGATAGCATTGCCTAACAACCAGATACAAATAAATACTTTACACTGATTTGAAAGGAAAAAAAAATCTAGATATCTAGAAAAAATATATGGGCCATTCAAAGCCTGAAGTATCAAAGAATGCAATTGTCTATGCTTGCTGTCTGACTTTTGCCATATAGTGGGCCATATACTATATACCCTTTTCCAATTGTATTAAAATGATGAGTGGAGCCCTAGAACAAGCTGGTGTTACACATTTTTTGAGAACCACATATGGCCCATGAGCCTCCAGTTGTACAAATATGGTCTACATTATGCTAAGTTAATTATAGGTAGATTTTTATTTTTAAAACTAACTATCCATATAAATAGGGCTTATGTGCTAAAACATCTGTTTTCTCACTTAGCCTGATATATAAGCAGGAAGCTTTAAATTTTTGTGCTGGTAGGCACAGGAATGGGATTTATTATCCGGAAACCCGTTATCCAGAAAGCTCCAAATTACAAAAAGCCCATCTTCCATAGACTCAATTGTAATCAAATACAGATTCCCTTTTTCTCTGTAGTAATACAACAGTACCTTGTACTTGATCCCAACTAAGATATAATGAATCCTTATTGGGGGCAAAACAATCCTGTTTAATTAATGTTTTATTGATTTTTTAAGACTTAAGGTATGGAGATCCAAATTACAGAAAGACCCCTTATCCACAATGCCCTTGGTCCCAGGCATTTTGGATAATGGGTCCAGTACCTGTACCTCTCTGCGGATTGGATAAAATGTTGTTCAATTTCATACATTATTGTTTCTGCAGCCCCCCGCCCCCAGGGTGTGTTCAGTTATTTCCCATGTAAAGCATTTGCAATCAGCAACAGGTAAAATGTGGGACTACAAGTATCAAAAAAATTCCCAAGAGAAAATACAGCCATAGAGTTACAAAATAAGGGATGTCAAACTGTCAGTTCTGACTGATATTTAAGCTAATCAACAGCATGGAAAATCATGTATGTGAACATTCAAGTTCTGTGAAGCTAAGCCATATAATTTGAGGCGGTGAATGTGGGGATTCACAGACATAGAATTTACATTGCAGCTACAAATGACATTGGATATAAGTATTATGTTGTAGATATTATGTTATAGAAAAGGAATGACATTTTGCCATTCTAGTTTATTTACAGAAGATCTAGCAACTATGTATTTAGGTGCTTCCCCCCCCCCCCCCCCCCCATTATAGAGTTACAGGCAATCCCAGCTGCTTTGTCTTATCTGCATAAAGTGACTTACATGCATGAACACAAGTGTCGATATATAGGAGGGTTTTATGCTGGGCTTCTAATTCAGATAGGGAAGTTCAGAAGCAGATAGACAAATAGAAGGTGTCCCATGGGGATGGGGATGGGTTTAGCAAGTTTTTTAGCTAAACACCCAAGCGGCAGTACTTTCTTGATTCAAGCATTTTCTATCCTTTACCAAACTCCAAAACAGGCATGGGATCCGTTATCCAGAAATCTGCTATCCAGAAAGCTCAGAATTATGGGAAGGCCATCTCACATAGACTCCATTATAAGCAAATAATTCTAATTTTTAAAAATCATTTGGGTTTTCTCTATAATAATGAAACAGTACCTTGTACTTAATCCCAACTAAGATATAATTAATCCTTATTGGAGACAAAATAATCCTATTGGGTTTAATAAAAGTTTAAAATCATTTTTTAGCAGACTTAAGGTATGGAAATCCCTTATCCAGAAAACCCCAGGTTCCCTAGAATTCTGAAAAACAGGTCCCATACATGTACTGTATTCTTTTCATAGTGGATAGCACATATCAATGACTAGAGTCAGAAATCCATATAAAGAGTGAAGATATTTTAAAATAAAACAATTCTGTCCTCAGAATGTTCATGACTAATGCAGCGTCGAGCCTGTTGTGCCCGGGGCCTGTGTCCTGTCTACTATCGAAGTCCTATTCTAGGATCATCCATCTCCCTGAAGACCCCAGGCCTACCCAGTTACCCACTCACTTTACCAACTGCACCTTTTTTAATTTCCTATGGGGCTCAAAGTCGACCCCACCCCCTGCACTGCAACTATTGAAACCAACCTATTAGGGAGGGAGGGATGCTGTCAGTTCCTGCTCCTCCTGCCCACCGAAATCTGGTGAGCTCACATCCTTTGAAGGTCTTTCTTTTATTCTCTGCCCTGAGCCTATAACCGCTGGGATCTACCTGAGGAGGAGGGAAAAGGGGGTTGTCCTCCTAGCTTAGTCATGCCCTTCTTCCCTTTCATTTTATTCGGGTCATTGGGCTCCCAAAGTGCAGATTATATTTAATGCTTTTTTGTACTGATTATTATGATACAACTATAAAAAGCAGATAATAATCAATTCTCAAACTGACTATAAGTTTATTTTATGTTTAAAGAACAGTATGTAAGGGCAGATTGGGTTAATCACATTTGCTTTTAATAAAGCATCAACATGCCGACTATGTTGAGGGAAGTCAATAAAAATGTATCAAGTTAATCTCAATGGAGTAGGACACATAGACAGGTGCTGCGAGATACTTATTAATGCCACTATCTGATTTTCTTGACAAAGGACATGAGAATCTGTTCCATTAAAGGCAGTTTTTGATACTAGGTTGTTAGTCAATTGAAAAAAAAAACAAAAAAAAAAAACACAATTAATATGGGCCTAGACAAAAATAACATCTGTTTGCCGGCCTATAACATTTGCCTGCATTCATTAATAGGGTTCCGCTGAATGAATATGCTGGTCACCCCAACACTGGTACACATATATAAATGATTCCTGTGTGACTGCTAAACAAGGTCCTGTTGCGTTGTACAATAGAGCTGCTTGCTGATATAAAGTCACTGTGCTGTTATTTGGGGAAATTATCCTTTACCCCTTTTGGATCACAGTGAAAATGTCTGTGTAACCCTTTTGTTATTTTTGTATTCCTTCTCAGTCAGACTTGGTTGATTGCAGTTTTTACTAAGCGTTTTACTGTTAATTTGCACCCCTAAACTGAGCCAGATTCATTGTTAGTTTCCATGAATCCAGTGCCCTTAACATGTGCTAAGAAACAGCAAACTCAATGTGAATATCGCTGTAAAGGAAGCTGGGAATTTCCAACTGTCTGTGATGAGTCAAAATATAGAGCTGACAAGTTAAAAATTATACTTTATATATCAATAACTTTGCATAGATTTGTAACTTTTTTCCTTTACATTATTGTCAAGGGTGTAACTACAGGGAATTCAGAGGATGTAAATGCATTTAGCCACTGTACTCTAACTGGAGCCCTACGGACACAAGCAATGACCTTTATCCAGTGTAAAGGGGTGGATTACAATTTCATGTACAGAGGTTAAGGGATATGGGTTTAGAGATGTTGGGATTAAGAAGCAGTGACTGTTCGGGGTTAACAATAGGGTTAATAACAGATTTTGCACTGTTTCCATAGTCCCTCTGTTTATTTGTACTTTCAGCTACTTGTTATATTTCTGTTTTTAACCCCCTTTAGTGTTGCAGGGTACATCTCATGCCCCCCGCCTTTCACAGATCAGCTTGTAACCTGGACATATAGAATCTAAGACACTGGTTATTGCTTATTAGAAATGGAAAGGGTGAAAGCTTAACATCCAACTCCATATATTGCTTATGGAAATCAGTGTGTTGAAAGTT
The DNA here is from genome assembly GCF_000004195.4 of Xenopus tropicalis. Lineage (NCBI taxonomy): Eukaryota > Metazoa > Chordata > Amphibia > Anura > Pipidae > Xenopus > Xenopus tropicalis. The sequence goes on from NC_030680.2 coordinate 53,686,584, forward strand.
TTGCCATTGTTTCTAATGAGACTGTACTAAAACAGGCCACCAAAAGCAGGTGGAAAACAGCATGTTGTGTTCCACCTGCATTCAAGTTCTTACATGCACCTGTGTCAGTACAGCCCCATAAGCAAGAATCACATGCGTTTCTTCCTGCGCTGCGGTGCAACGCAGGAGAATTCCGTCGCAAGGGAGGTACAAACACTTGTGAGTATGAGCCCTTAAGCTGTTTAATAATAAGCATAAATATGTTAGTGTTAATTTTCAGTGGTTAGAAACTTGCTGTGGATTCCAACATTCCCAGCTTCTTTCAGGTGAACCCCATTGATCAGTTTGGAGGTTTTAATATTAATAAAGCCAGTTGCAGGTACAGGATGGTCCTGGTATAAATGGTTAATAACTAGTTAGAAATCCAGTGAAAGTCACTGTAGGACTGGCCAGACCTGAAATGATTTTGCTGTAGTTAATATTTTGCTAATATATTTGCTGTAGGTTAATATATTGCAGTGTATATATATATATATATATATATATATAGTTCTGTCTGTTTTTTTAAGTCAGACTATTTTTGTAGCTTTGTTTGCCATAATTTTACTTTAATATTCTTATGTGGGTAAGAGCAAAAGATCACTTTGATGTTTGTCTGACTTATGTGGTTTCAGCCTCCCTGCACCCCTACATTACAATGTAAGCATGTTTAGCAATGGGCGCATCTTTTCTTTTTGGGCCTCACAGTGTTCTCTCTGACTTATAACACATCACACTAGGCAGAGGCGCTGAATATACAGCACATTCTTGGGAAGATGTGATACTGTATATGGGGTTATCGCTTGCTACTTTGGTGAAGGAAGAGCGAATCAAGAGCTGGCATGCTATTATCTTTACACAGAATACAAAATTTCGGAGATTTACCAGCAGTGACTAAATGGTGAGGGAAATTGCTGAAATAAAAGCTTCCCCGTGCAGCAAATCATAAAATTAAGTATCCGTTGTGACATTTGCTTGAAGCCACTTCTACACAGATCTTTTTAGCGAGGCTTGCATGCTGCCTAAAAGACCCAGCAATCACAAGTGTGACGGGTCTTACCAAGTAATTATTTGTTTAGAGTGCGTCTAATTATCTGGTGCCTTCTGGGATATAGTTAGTAAGATCTTGAGACCTGGGTTGCACAAAGGTTACAATTCTGCACCAAGGAACCAAAGGGGTCAACAGCACATTACTCTCAGGGAAAATATAAGCTGTGGGTTTCCAGCTGTTGTTAAGCTGAAGATTCTAAAAATCATTCTCTGGCTGCTGCCTGGCTGAGGGTGATGGGAAATTTTAGCAATAGCTGGCAAGCTGAATGTTTTGTGCTGTTGGTTTGGGTGGACAGAAGTTGTAAACTGCTAAAAACCGATGCTGGCACACAATAGGTTAGCACTCTGGCAGTGAAAAGGTTTCAGCAGAACACAGAACACCGATGCATTTCTAGAAACACAACAATGCATCAAGCATCGTGTTTATAAGATCAGTGCCAGTCATGGGCCATCGGTTAATGACCATGTGTATTTGGGATTGTGGGTGGGGAGATGTTGGCATTCTGTGTGCTTCTCCTCTAACAATACAGCTCATTTACAAAGAAATGTTTATGTGAAGTGCTTGTCAGTTGGCATTTTTACTGGCTCACTAACCCAAAGGTAAAATATAAAGGCATGTCTTTTTCTCTGTGGCCTGTTGTCACTGGAAGGGTCCCTCCCTTGTTAACTTGATAAATAATTTTACTAGCGGGAATCTGCTGAATTTTATGCGCGCTGTCTATTTTCCACTCGCTGCAAATAAATTTCAACACTCGGAGGGCACTAAAATTCCAAACACACGGTATTCTCCCACTTTGCAGCTGATGGTATAAAATATTTATTTCATCTCCTCGTTCTAATTTAATAAAAGACAGCAAATGCCTCACAATTAGTTTTGAATGAAGAGTTTTATGATGTATATTTTTATTCCTAAGATAATTTTCAGCTGCTGTTTTTTATCGCTGGCTTCTGAGATTGAAGCACAAGGGTATAACTTTTCACAGAGCACAGCATACTACTACTACGTATAATTTGTACTGCTGAGCATTTGCTTAAAGTAGGAGAACAAACATATTATAGGTGCTTTAATTGTTTCATGAAACCTGCTTTATGGCTGTTACTAAAACTCTCTTTTACAGTTATTTTATGTAAAGACTTATGTAATAACTTTGATTTTTGGCCACTTTTTCTCAAGCAAGTTAGTCACACATTGTTACCATTAAACCCCAATATACATGCTTTGCTAGCTACACAAAATAACTCTCATCATGCCTTAATAGTGATAATTGCTTGGGTGCACTGTGTGTAAGAGTTTATTATTAAATCTGACATTTATGTTGATAACCAAATAAAGATGCAATATAAATTTTTGCAGCATGTGAAATTATTTTACAGGAATCGGCTATGTAAAAATGCCTGAAATTTCAACCCATTATTTTGTTGTTTTTTTTTTACACGGTGTGTCTGTGGGGAAACAGTGAGGCTTTTTCTTAATGGCAGGCTTTATTATGTCTGCTCTTCAGGTTAGCTCTGGCATCTATTAAACAAAGACTCTCTTATCTACCTATAAGCAAGAACAGTGCACAGATTAGAAAGGTAATGTATACATCTTATTTGGGAAATAAGTTAGCAAAAGAGTTGGAGGATTGTTAGGGCATATAATTCCTACTGTTTATGTCTTTAAATTATAAACTAATGACAAAGAAATGGCACAGTGGTTCTCTTGAATTGGTTGATAATATTAGGTCCAGTATGTGTGTGTTTATGTATAACTTTATTTATAAAGCACTACTACAATATGCAGTGCTGTACAATTATACATATTTAAAAAAAGGACACAGAGAGGACATTATAAAAAAATAATTGTGAATAAATAAGTATACAATAAGAATACAATAATAATAATAATATAATAATAAAAAGAATACAGTAAGTATACAGTGATTAAGTGCTACATAAATCAGAGGATGTTTTGTTGGCTAAAGAGCTTAATAAAGGAGATTACCTTTGTAAAACTCATCATAGCATCCCTTTCCTGAAAATTGAAAAGTTGAATCATATTGATCCAGGCCAGATTCGATTTCAGAAATTACAATTATTTTTTTTAGTGAGAGTAGCGAGTGATAAAATCTAATTCTTAAATAGTTAACACTATAATAAAAAATTCCAAAGTGGAAGTAAACACAGTAAGTGATCCAGTGATGAGTGCGAGTAACAGAAAGGAAATCTGTTTCATTCTGTTGGGGGCAAAATGAAGGCTCTTTTACCTTCAGTGTTTTTGGTCATAATCGACAGCTAAAGATAAATATATCTCTTGATTTATCTGATGTATATACATTATTATTCTGCCTCAGTTATAAAGGTTGGCTGGCCAGGCTGGGATTGTTTGCCTTGGAAAGAAGTGTTTAGGGGGGGGGGGGGGTTGAATTTTAACTGTTTATAAAATATCTTCCATCCCCTTTACTAGTTTAGTTGCAAGTCTGTGCACTCTCTCCAGCTCATTCATATCCTTCTTTAGGACTGAAGCCCAAAACTGCACTGCATACTCAAGGTGAATATAAAAAGGCTAAATTATGTTTTTATCTCTCCATTTAATGCCCTTTTTCATGCAAGACAGTACAGGTATCGGATCCCTTATCTGGAAACCCGTTATCCAGAAAGCTCCGAATTACAGAAAGCCTGTCTCCCATAGACAGTCAAATAATTCAGAATTTTAAAACTGATTTCCTTATTCTCTGTAGTAATAAAACAGTACCTTGTAATTGATCCCAACTAAGATAAATAATCCTTATTGGATGCAAAACAATCCTATTGCGGTTAATTAATGTTTTTTTGATATTTTAGCAGACTTAAGGTATGGAGATCCAAATAACGGAAAAACCCCTTAACCGGAATACCCTTGGTCCCGAGCATTCTGGATAATGGGTCCTATACCTGTACTTGATATCTGCTTTAATAGCCACTAACTGACACTGCCCAGAGTTACACAGCTTGCTATCTTCATAAATACCCAGGTTCTTTTCATGTAAGAATACCCTCAACACACTAGCATTTAGAGTTTGACTTGCATTTATGTTATTTTTACCAAAAACGATAACCTTGTATTGCATCAATTTAGTCAAATCTTCCTGCAAAGTGGCAGCATCCTGCATGGAAATTATGGATTTACACAATTTAGTATTGTGAGCAAAAATGTAAACAGTACCTATAATGCCATCCTCAAGGTCATTAATAAACAAGTTAAAACACAAAGGACCAAGGACAGACCCCTGCCGTACTCCACTAACAACACTGGTCCAATTGGAAAATGTTCCATTTACCACCACTCTTTGTAATCTATCCTTCAGCGAATTCTCATTCCAAGTACAAACATTCCAGGCAATATTCCTTAATTAAATCAGTAGCATTTTGTGTGGTCTGTATTAAATACTTTATTAAAGTCAAAAGTTGATCACATCCACTGTCGTCATAGGGCCTAGGTTCCTGCTCACTTCCTCATAAAAGGCAATTAAATAATGGCAAAATAATAAAGCTGCCAAGTAGAGGAACTCTTGCACTAGTTGTGGCTGAGATCATAAGGCCATCTAAAATAAATATACATAATAAATATGGAGAAAATGCTAATCATTTGTACATGGGATTATGTCACCCACTTCAAAAATTTACTTTACTAGGTAATGTGTAAGGAAATATAATAGACATTACGATACAGCTAGAGCTCAGTGGAGAACACTGAACCCTTTATAGCAGCTCATACCAAACAAATAATTGCTATTATTTTCTTAACTTGCAGTAGACTAATCAAAGCTAATGCAAATTGTTTGGTATGGGTTGTAGCACTATAAGCCTGACATTTTGCAATTACCGGTTTGTGAAATTTGTCAGCCTATGTCATTGGGAAATTTGCCCAGTAGACTATTTCTCTATATTCCACACTAATATATTCTTTTTCTATGTCATGATGTACAGCTAAACCTTTTCCTCTATAGCACAACCTTAGCATTTTAGCTTAGTAGGATTTTTAAACAATATCACACTACTAGCCCTCATTAACATTACAGTACAGGGTACAGTACACATCCCTGAACACTTAACAATGTTTAATGAAATAAAACTACTTAAGTTATGACTAGTGAGTATGTTACAGTCCTACTTAGAGTGTCCAATAAGTGAATCCAAAGCTTACCATACCATACTTAATAAGCATTACAGTTTACAAACTGCAGGCATCTGGATTTGATATCATGTACTTGATGTCCTGTGCATGTTAGCTGTACAAGCCCCACTAAAGTACACTTGGAACCAAGTGTGTGATACTATTCTGGAGAGGTCATTTGTAGACTTAGTTATAGTGCGAAGTACGTCAGCAAAGGGACCAGCATTGGAATAGGATAGGATAATAAATGAGAGGTTAAGGAAGCAGCTTTGAAAAATATAGCTACTTACTGTGTTTACAAGCTATGCTGCTATGATCTCAGCTAACCAGAGAGTATCAGCTTCCCCTTGGGTGAGGATTGGTCTAGCCTGGGCCTTTAGCGAAATCCATCCTATTTTCTCTGACCTTGATACTGATACCAAGCACAGAATTAACCTCTTAAGACTTGAATGGACCTTTGGGTTATGACCTCCTGTACTTTGCTTTGCAATTATATTTAAGCTGTTAGAAAATACAGTTCTAATGTTAGCTAAGCTAATATAGAGAGGAATCTTTGTATAAAGTAATACATGGAGAAAGAGGAATAATTAGTTTGTTAGATTTACATGTACCTTCACATTAAAAGTGATACTCAAATGGCGCCATAAAATTGTTTATATTGCATATGCTTTTAAATATCTGGACACTCTGATCCTTCATTCCAGGACAGATTTACTATGTAGAACTGTGAGAAGTGTGTTGCTCTCTAAATGCTGATGGCGCAAAGAGATGGCAAAACAATTGTTTGCTGCAGTGGATAGTTCTGCTAATGAAAAAAATAAGGATGGGTAGTTTAAAAGGATAACATATTTAGGGTTGCTACCTTTCTACTTCAATACATATGGCAGGCACTCACAGATCCCACAAGCAGGTAATAGTAAATAAAATCAAAGAAGCTTTATTGTAGACAGTTAGACTGCATTGTAGCCTTACGTGTTTCGTGCACTTGGCACTTAATCATAGCCTAGAAAACAGGTTACAGAGTTCACAATATGATACCTTACTAACCAAGGAAATTCAACATGGGGTGGGTAAAGTCTTGGGAAGGGACAATGAAGTTTAGTGCGTGGGCTTCCTATTTCCTAATTTAGAAATCTGGACAGGCAGTTATATATATACACTATTGTATTTTGAAATAGAGGATCAAGTTTGTTTGAATATGAAGTGATGGATTCTGGGACTTGACATCCCACTGATTCACTCAGTGAGTGGTTCACAGGGGGTAAATGGGTATATTTTCCCTTTAATTAAATAATTTAAATGATTGATCAAGAACTTGATTGATCTTAAACAAGATTGCAGTCACTACACCAGCGCTCCTTAAGCTACACCATGCTTCTGCTACCATCTTTTTGTCATTATGTTCTACAAGGCTCTATGGGCCCGATTCACTAAAGTCCGAAATAAGGAGTGCTATTTATAGCATGCGTTAAAAATCTTATCACTTCTTATTTTTCGCTCGATTCACTAAAAGGACACTTGTCATAATTAAGAAGCGATGTTCTTGGCGTTATTTATCTTGCGACGACATATTTTCAAGCAATATATTACGCAGCACACAACATATTACGCAGCACGTTGCTTGAAAATATGTCGTCGCAAGATAAATAACGCCAAGAACATCGCTTCTTAATTATGACAAGTGTCCTTTTAGTGAATTGAGCGAAAAATAAGAAGTGATAAGATTTTTAACGCATGCTATAAATAGCACTCCTTATTTCGGACTTTAGTGAATCGGGCCCAATATGTTTTATAATGCTATGTCTCTCTTTAACAGAATGTCTGTGACTCCCCAACCTCTGTATATCCCATGATATATTTCTTCATTGTTATAGGAGAAGGAAAGGTAAAAACTAAGTAAGCTTTATCAGAAAGGTCTATGTAAATACAGCCATAAGCGCTCACAGAAATGCTGCACTGAGTTCTCTTCCAAAAGATACAGGAATTCTTGTCTGTTTGTTTTCCCGTGCCAGAGACACACAGCTCTCTCCTCTCTCCTGTTCTCCCCTCCCTCAAGAATGCTTAGGAATGTGGATCTGGAGCCAATCAGCAGGAAACTTCCTCATAGTCTTATTATCGAGCATGAACAGGGGTTTTTGGTCTTGGTGCAGGAGCAAGGCATTATGGGAACTTTCTTTACAGAGGTCAGCGTTTTTTTACAGATTAACACTTTATTAGCCTTTCCTTCTCCTTTAGGTGTTACTTCTTTCCTATTAGTATTTCCCTCCAGCAAGATATATTTCCATCAGTTTGTCTGTCTGTCTCTATGGCAGCATAGGTGTTATCTATCTTCCTATCTCTTCAGTCATTTTCCCTAGCAGTTTGTCTCTCTGGCAATTTAAATACTTGTGTATTCTAAGAGATAATGTATACCTTACTGTGCAATTGGACTGTGACCTTGGAAGTCTGTCACCTGTATAAGGACACTAGACGTGACCTTTTCTATATATAGTCATTAATATCTTTGCTGACTTGTGAAATCTTTATATTTCACAGTAGGCGGTGCACACACAAGAACCATTTTAGTAAAGGGGCATTTTCCAAGGGCCCACAGGACAAATATCGACTCTTTTATCTACAGTAATTTGAATAAAGCAATGCCCAGAAATGAAAGGCTATTTATTATCACTTTTTAACTCTTTCTTAGGAAAAAGTCCTATGAGATGTTTCTTATAAAAACTTGTAATCGTTTAAGGAAACATTCTTTCTTCTTGTACTACATGTAGAGATGGACTGTGAGGTTCTTCTTGCTTGTTTCCCAGCACTAAGCACTAAACATTGTGGTCTGTGGGTTGTTTTCTTTCCCTGGTATAGAAATTTCAAATTCAGATTTCAAGTGTAGGTGTTCTTTAATTTCTGTGGCAGCACGTGCCCCAAAGCCATTACATTAAAATTGTTATTTTCTGAATTATTATTTTCTGAATTTTCTAAATAGTATTAGTATTATCAAAGTGGGAGCAACGTATTAGCACTGAAGTGCAGTAACTCCTGTTCCAATATAATATAGTCCACCAGAATCTATAAAAAGACATTAAAAAGCTCAGCTCAGCTTAAAGTCCATGGCTACTGCTTATTGCACTAGTGCTGGCTTTTAACAAAAGGCAAGGCAGTTTTGTTAGTACTGTGTGTCCAAGGTCATCCTGTAGTTCTCATTTAATTGCACTTGTTTACTCTAAATCTTAGTTATTTGTACACAGGGTGAAGCTTGAGTATGTTTTGCCATGCTGTGAACTTTAGGTAGTTTCAGAAGGTGTACCGTCAGAGGTGGACTTCTTGTACATTTGTCTCCCTTTGTTTAATGCAGGTAGAATAATACACATGTAACCTGTACCGTCAGAGGTGGACTTCTTGTACATTTGTCTCCCTTTGTTTAATGCAGGTAGAATAATACACATGTAACCTATTTCTGGCTGTAACATTAGGAATACTGTTTTGTCTGCCACCTGCTAAGGGGCCCATTTACTTACTCACGAACGGGCCGAATGCGTCCGATTGGGTTTTTTTCGTAATGATCGGTATTTTGCGATTTTTTCGGAAAATTATCGCGACTTTTTCCTTACCAATACGATTTTTGCGGAAAAACGCGAGTTTTTCGTAGCCATTCCGAAAGTTGTGATTTTTTCGTAGCGTTAAAACTTGCGCAAAAAGTTGCGATTTTTTCGTAGTGTTAAAACTTGCGCAAAACGTCGCGCCTTTTAAGTTTTAACGCTACGAAAAAAGCGCAACTTTTCGCGCAAGTTTTAACGCTATGAAAAAATCGCAACTTTCGGAATGGCTACGAAAAACTCGCGTTTTTTCGCGCAAATCGTATTGGTAACGAAAAATTTGCGATAATTTCCGAAAAGTCGTAAAGGCGCCGAAAAAATCGCAAAAAATACGAAAAAGTCGCAAAATGTTCGTTTTCCAATCGGAATTTTTCCAATTCGGTCGGAATTCGTGTCTTAGTAAATCAGCCCCTAAGTGTACAGAAAAATACACAGCAAGTAATCCTGCCATTCAAACCCCTGTGAATAACACTCATACTTAACATTTATAGGTATTATCAAAAAAACTTTTAGATCCAAACAGCAACAAACGTCCCTTTGCCATGTACAATGAAAGCCTATTTTTATTGTATAAATATGTTCAAGTCCACTTCTATATGTGCAATGTTATTTTTTTCTTCTTTTCTATGCTCTCTACTGAACAAAGATACATGTCAAGAAGAAAGATATATTTGTTATTGTGCAATAGGAAATGCATTATTAATGAAGGTGGAAAATGCACCTGAGCCAAGCATAGCTCAGATTTGGCTCTGAACACATCTCGGCTACTAAAATTCAAAGAACACAAAGGCCCAAGAAACTTTCAAAGGGACAGTTCTTTAAATTCATGTGCAGTGCAGCACACATACAGCAACAAGATATATTACTTTCCACCCTCAACTTGACACTTTCTCCAAAGATTGTACTTTAGTTGAGTTGAAACATAGATAAAAACTAATTGGAGGCATGTAGACAATACTCTACAGAGTGCACCTGCTCGTATGTATCCTATTGTTTCAGTGACCTTAGACTGCGTGTTTGACCTGGCTTGGAACCTTTCGGATTAGCTTGCTTTTCTATAATTTTCTAGTGGTGCTTCATCTTTTATTATGAAAAATGGCTAAACAAAGTTTAACTAATCTTTTATATTGCATTTAAAGAAGTTCATTTTATGCATTAAGGAACTTTTTTATGTACATACTTTGTACATGTTTGTTTATGCCCCTACTTAAAAGTACCATTTTCAGGAATTTTCAGGTTTTCTTATTGCCTTGAGTTTCATATATTTAAATAAATGTATATCTGTCTAACTATATTAAAAAACAGATTCCATGAATAACCTGTAAAAAACAGGCTTATAAACAGTGCAATCCTCCTAAACCTGCACCCGAACCAGCCCGCGGCTCCCCCTCTATTTATAGGCCGGAGACTGACTATGCCTATGATGTCATGAATTAGGCAGGGCCAGGAGGGTTTCTGCCTATAAATAGACGCCACCAGAAGCGGGGCTCATTTAAGTCATCGGAGAAAAGCAGAAGGCCTTACCCCCACCCACCCGCAACCTGCTTTTGATGTGCTGATGTTGTTCAAAACAGGCCCAACCCACATGTTGCGGGCCAGCTTACACATCACTACTACTTGTATTATAAGAAATAAGGTACCCCTACTTTACATTTTGAGAATAGTAGAAGTAATTTTATGACCTGTGTAAAAGTTGAATATATTTTTACATTTGCTTTATTTCCTCATGTTCTATTAAGGTCTTTTTGGGTTTAAGTTTAAGCCATGACTGCACAATAGGCAAAATATTTAATGTCATCTCTCATAGCCCTCCAGTTATGTATATCCCATTATGACAAGCTAGAAAGTGGAATGGCATGGCAGTCAAGGGCATCAGGGGAGGTATGGACAGCTTAAGGGTTTTATAAGTTGGGACAACTACATATTTTTTTTCTCATAGCCTCATCAGAAAAATACCAAAATAAGCAACTAACACGCTCTTATTCCTATTCATGTGTTTATGATAATTTGTTCATTGTGTTCAATTAAAACTTTAGTAAATGCCAGGGAACATAATTCAGATGTATGTTGTCTATGCTAGCGTAGGTTATATAGGTTACAGCATTGCGAAAGACAGTATATATTTGTGTTCAATAACAATTTAATAATTAGGACTCATCTAGGAAATATGTTTTGCATATTGATTTTATGTAACAAAATATCCTTTTTGTTATTTTTATTAATTTTTACCTTCATCAGTTAGTAAATGTTCAACACAAGCTTTTTATATAATCCTGTATACCAGTGAAAATGCCTTAGTTCCAGTATTGTGTCTAGTTTATTACTTTTATTAACTTTCATTGCACTAAAAATGGGGAAAAAAAAGTCTCAGAGTACCTTAGTAATTTAATGATTGGATGAGTTATTATAGAATAGTTAACAGTCCAGGTACACTATGTGGCCAAAAATGTTTGGACATCTGACATTCCAACATATCATTCCAAAACCAAGGGTGTTAATATAAAGTTGCTCTACTCCACTTTACCTTTCTGGGAAGGCTTTCCACTAGATGTTGAAAGATTCTTGGTGGCATTTGCTATTATTCATACATAAACGGTTGGGCACTGATCAGGGCTAGTTTGCATCAGCGGGGGTCAGGGCTCTGTGGAGGCCAGTCAAATTCTTTCACTTTTATTTCTACAAACGAATTCTGTATGGACCATACTTTGTGCATGGCATTATTATGCTTTATTAAGAATGTTATTTGTTATTGATATTATATGGTATCTGTATCTTCAATAATGGGTGTGGCTTAACTAGCCAATTCCAATAATTAGATAAATAAAATAATTAAAAAATGGTTGTCCACATGATTTTGGTCATATAGTGTGTATACAACAATCATTCCACATTCCTAAAGCAAAGTACCCAGATACATCATAGAAAATTGCTGAAAGTACCAGAGACCTCAATACAGGTTTTTACCTATAGTCTTGCAAAGTTAAAGACTGATTTTTTTTCGACTTGTCATCATTTACTGGCAGATGTGCTTTGAAAATTCAAGTGCCTTTTTTTTATTTGCAGGTGAAGTAAAGTTTGGCAGGTTCAGTGCAAGCTTCCTCACTCTGCTACTCCAGTGACTTCAATCCAAGTGATCCTCCTTATTTTGGACTCATATGTACCCACAGAGACCTGCAGTTATTCCGCTATGGTTAAGGACAATGGAAATACAGCAGCCGTGACACAGATCTTTAATGGGATTGACATTGGAGTTTTCGTCATGACAGATAGCCTAACCACTTTCAGTTGCATGTTTTTTTGTTAGACTTTTTAATGCGTTCCCAACATGATCGTTCTACACATGCTACAAGTCTAGCCTTTTGGAACAATTACTAGAAGGAGACTTATCTTTCACTTCAGGTCACAACTATGTTTAAGGATTATGCTATCAAACTGGACAGAACCTTGCCAAAATATCTCAAATATGTCCTCAGGTCACATTGTGGCATTTTATGTAGCATAAGCAACCCCCCAACAAGGAACATGAAAACTGTTGACTGTAGCAAAATACCCACAGTACAGCTAAGCCTCAGGACTGAAGATTTATATACTCCGATACCCATTTTTAGTCACTTGGAATTAAATTATATTGTACAGTCATCAAAATGGTCACAACTATAGACATTACCCTGCACAGACACGGTGAAAAAAGACAAAAAAACATAAAAACATCTTTGTGTAAATGGCACTTATACAAAGCATATGTATATACGTTCTTATGTACAAATTCCCATTGTATATAATCCTTCCTTCCCTACCGGAGAGAAAAAATGTAATAATGCAACCCTCAGAAGGAAAGAGTTGGCAGGCCGTGTTCCTTACAAAATCTTAATCAGAATGTACCAGTCCATTCATAAGAAAATAAATAACCCTTGTCATTTCCAAGGAAAACCTAATTTTTAGATATTATTTATAAAGTACAAGATAGCAGCCCTGTATGATTGAATACCATATCTTTGATGAGTCTGAAAGTTTCTATTCTATGTATAATACGCATTTTATCAGGTAATGTTTTACACTGCTACATAATTACTAAAAAATAAGGAAAGTCAAGCCGTTTCCTGTTATTGAATTCTGGGAATTTTAATTGATATAAATTTAATCTGCGGGTAGGCCTTTAATGTTTTACACATTAACAGCAGCATTCAAATGAACACAGAAAAAGATGTCTGAGAAACCTGTTTACAGTGATGATATAGCTCTAGAAGAGTATTTAATGCATGCCTGCCGTAGGAGCAACGCATAGTATTAGAATAATCCAAAAAGTGAAAAAAGAAGTTTAGCACAGGCCTTTCAAGCTCAGGGTATATTGGGGGCAGTAGTTCACAGCACCCAGATGACAGTAAGCTTGACATCCCTGTTTGACAATATTTTCTACTTGCTTACGGCGCTGTTACCACAGGATAGGTCATGTGCATGCAAGCAATAATATTGATCCTGTTCAAAACGAATTCTATTATAGGTTAATATCTTTGTGTCACAATTGACGCTAATGATTTCCCTTGTAGTGGAGAATTAAGGTTAAATTATACCAATAATCATTTCTAAGTTAGTAAAACTAAAGTGCTTTCCTGGCATAAACAAAGCAGGAACTTGATTATTTTGGTGATACAATTAGAGCGATATACAAATTGTACAAAAGTGCATTCTCACGTTCATGTTGTTAACATTCATTTAAAATAATGTTATTGCAATCCATCATTTAATACATTCTTAAAAAAATTCAAATAAAAAAAAAAAAGTGAAGGGCAATATTTTTTCTGTGATCAGTTCTGTTCATCTTAACATTAAAATACTGGCAAGAAACACCAGCAGACCCATTCTACAATTTACTTTCTCTGTAGTCCCTTGGTCCCTCTCTAGTATTCAAGTATCCTACTGAGCCCTTCCCCTTTCTAAACACAGCACAGTTTACTCTTTTTTTAGTAAGATATCATATTCAGATGGATATCTTCAGTCGTCTTTCTTAACTTAGTAAGGCTATGGTTTCTTATCTCAAGGTAGAATCACTGGCTTTACAGAAAGTGGTTTTGAAATTATTATGAAATTATTAAAGTAGATCAATCCAAATCTTACAGGTGGTAGTGATTCTACCTCCCACCACACCCAGCTGCCTTAATTTGTAGGTGGATTCTCAGAGTCCTACGTTAACATCAGCTAAATGGCTACAGACTTGGTATAAAGTGTTACTGCTCCATATTGTTCTAATATACCCGCTGTTGTCCTCATTATGCTTATATTTACCCTTTCACCCTACTATGCCTGCTTTCCACTCGTCCCTCTATCCACTGTCCCTTCTCAGAGGCTATTATGCCCACTGATATTATACCAACAATATTACTCTACTATGCCTGCTACCCCATATCAACTGTCCCATCCCAGAGGCTATTATTCCACTGCTGTTATAGTCACCCTACTATAAATGCTAAAGGCTATTATCCCCTGTTCTATTATAGGTGCTGGCACACAGTCAAGAGTCGAAAATGTGATGAGATTTAAAGCATACTTCCTAATTTCAGCATTTGCTGAGTGGCCCAGGATAGTTATATCTGCACTTCTCCCCTGCCAAAGACAGCTCTGTTTTCTCTCTGCTTCGGTTTCATTCTGAAATTGCCAAAAGTGGTTATAGAGCAATTCAGATAATGAATATGAACACTGTAATAATACTTCACGACATGTCTTATTCGTTCTGCTCATACAGAGGGCATGTCTGTATTTATGTATTCTCAGTAGATGTGTATGTTCTATCAATAGGTGACAGGTTACAAGGCTACAAGACATATTTTCAGAGAATTGTTTCTTTCAACACAGTATACTTAGCACCTACACTAACCTATTTTTGGGAATTTTTAAACCTTACATTCGAGAGCCTGATAACTGGCTTGGCCAGCAAACATCCCTCATTCATAGTGCTGAATTTCACAGAATCAAACTGTCATAATCTTGGATCTCAAACAGAGGCAGAGTGGTTCTGTAAAATTATCTAAATTTTTTTGCTAAATTATTACTATTGAGATGCAGTTTACACTGGCAGATTTGTGACTGAATTTTCTTTGCTGACAGTTTCATTATTTAGAATCTGGTAGGCCACAATGTCCCCTGCATATAACACTAAAATCGAAATATGTCAGTATAGCTTGTTATTTAATACTCTACGGCCACATAAGGAAAAGCAGCCCAGGCACATACATGATATTAGCTTTTTTTGCAATTATCAAATAATTCTAAAGTCTGCTCCGCCACACAGTAATAAAACCCATCATTATTGCTCCTTAAAAATACTTTCCAGCACCCTGCTTTAATTTAATAGCATTATAGCTTTCGGCTAATGCTATAAGGGGACAATTCTTCTCCTGCAGTTCTTCTTCTCATGCATTTCAAGAATCAGCCCCTACGTTGGCATCAGCCTTTTCCTGTGCCTGCATATATGTATTATAAAGCTATTATTTGTGAATAAATGCCAAGCATCAAGATCACAGAATACTTCATTTATAAAGAGCTAATATGTGTGTGTATTTTATCCTAGCCTTATACCATAAACAACATAATTATTTTAAGACCACTCTGTTGTAACCCAATAAAGACAAAGGGACTCTTTTTATTCCAAAATTCTATTTTTGGCTACATGGTCACATGAAATGCTTACACAACTTTATAAATACCTGTGTGATTTAGCATGGCATACCAACATTATTTAAAGAAGAAGGAAAAGTGGTTATATTTGCTTACCTCAGACCCAGGGTTGGTGTTCCTTTTCACTGAAGATTGTGCCAGCCCGGGATACTACTGTAGGAGTTCCAAGATCTTGGGGGGGTCCTAACATTTGGCACCCCACAGTGATAATGCCTTTCCTTCATTTTAAGATGGGCATATTGGATGTATTTCAATGCTTTTTTTTTATTACACACCTTTATAAATCTTACCCCTGATTGGTAGTAGAGGTATGGGATCCATCATCTGGAAACCTGTTCCAGAAAGCTGCAAATTATGGGAAGGCCATCTCCAACAGATTCCATTATAAGCAAATAATTCATATTATAAAAAAAGGATTTCCTTTTCCTCTGTAATAACAAACCAGTACATTGCACTTGATCCCATCTAAGATACAATTATCCAACATAATTATACTGGGTTTATTTAATTTTTAAATAGTTTTTTAGTAGAAAGGACACCTATCACAATGATTTTGCCCCCCCCCCCCAGAGGTGCAGGCTAATAGAGCCCACACTCTGGTTGGGGGAAACAATAGCTATTTTTTTAAAAGTTAGCCCCCTGTAGCACTAGACTGCCCACACTGGGATGTAGCTACTGGTATGGGCAGCCTATTGCCACAACTTCCTCACTATACACTATAGCAGGTGAGTTGCATCCACTGCTCCTAGGTCACACGCATGCACATGATGAGCGAGCAGGGAAATGTGCTCATTATGTGCATTTGCGCTAAATAAGATGGCTGCCTAATGCCAACGGGGGTTGTTATTTTAAAAAAAACACTATTGTTTTTCCAAACTGGAGATCAGGCTTTATTAGCCTGCACCTCTGGTGGGGGAAGCAAAATTATTGTGCTTTAAGCTATGGTGATCCAAATTGCCGAAAGATCCCTTATTTCGGAAAACCCCAGGTTCCGCGGATTCATTTTTATTTACATATTTATTTAAAATATATGCACACATACAAAAACATCAGAAATGCAAATAGTTATGGGAAGCAAAATGACACAGTGGATGGCATCACTTCATTGCTACCTTGCTGGGCTAAGGTCCTAGGTTTCATTCTACCCAGGGCACTGTCTGCTAGGAGTTTGTATCAGTTGCATTACTATAAAAGAACAGACCCCATGGGGCCCAGACCATCTGACCGGTTCCTCTAGTCTATAGCCATTGAAAGATCATTTGCTCGGTGCAGGTAGGCACACGTGTACTCAATTGCACATGTCTGCCTCCGCAAGGTTAACAAAAGTGACCATAGTATGTGTAAATGTAGATGGCAGGGTCTGTGCACCAGGTAGGATTGCTAACAAAGAGGACCGGGTGTGCTTGTGTACATTTCTACTAAATGTAGATGGCAGCCATGGATACATTTAAACAAATATATGCCCCAACACACACTAAGGGGCAGATTTACTAGCACTCTAGAAATTCTCTTTTTTTTTATTTTCAAATTCGACTAAACTTGTTTTCCATGTCTAATATTTACGAAAAAAAATTTGCAAGGAAAAGTCGCTTCAAGAAAAGTTGCAAGAAAACTGCGACTTTTTAGAATTATCACTGCAACAATTAGAAAAAGTTGTGATTTTCAGACAAAACCCTGCTCTAAAGTTTTGAGACAAAAGGAAGAACTTCAAGGAAAGGGCAGGGGACCTTACATGAACTTAGCAAGTTTAACCTGGCGAATTGTTGTATTCAGATTTTTAAGTATTTAGACGCAAAGTAAATCTCGGAAAAGTTTTCTCTGCAACTTTTTCTTAAAAAAATCTGAATCGAGTTTAAAATAAAAAAAATACATGGTGAAAGAATGAGCCCCTTAAGCTTCACTGAAATAAGGTTTTCTTTTAACATAAAACACTTACTATGCATTTCTCAAACTGTTATATAGGAGTTTAAAAGACTGATCGCTTTCTCATTCTGTGTATATATTACCACCCTTATGGGAAAATAAACTTCTCTCTTGTCAGCATTCTAGAAGAGCAAGGTTAGGATCACATATTTACAGGTGTTGCCTTTCAGCATAAATCACAGCCAGTTGCTAAAATAATTTCACTCTCACCTCCTACATAAGGCTGCCCCCTTTTTAATGTATACATAAGGAATGGCAGGCACAATCAGTTAGAATAGTAGATGCTGGTACTTATAGACAATCTTTATATTACATTTATATAAATGTTCTATATGTAAGGTTTTCCATATAATAAAGGATTTTGCAGTTTGTTCCCAGCATCCGGAGGTAAAAGGTCACCTTAAACAGGATCAATTAGTATGACTGCCATAACAGGTACTGAATGTCACATTTTTAGCAAAAAAAAAAATTGGTAAGAAAACTTCTAAAATCGAAATCAGCTTGTGATTGTAAGGTAGCCATGTATTGGTCAATCCTTTATAGGGTTCAAATGATTAGCTCAGATGGGTAACATATGACTGGTCATTGACATGGAGCTACATTCTATTGTACCATTCACAGATGTTCAGAACTACAGGGAGTGAGGAGAACCTGAGGCTGTAGGTTTCTAGTTGTCTACAAGAATAGCTATATTAAGGTTTACTACTGTACCCTCAACCGTCACTGCTTCCCATGTAAAACAATAGGAAACACTTTGCCTTTTAAAACAGTAACAAAAGACAGACAGTATTTGGGAACATTTGCTTTAGTGTTCATGAGAGGTGCCCACCTGGCCAAATATACCATTGATTCCAGTTCTTTATTGGGTGCCAGTTGCTGAAGAGTTTTGATCACTGTAATTCTCTCTGAGACCATCATGCCAATATCCTCTGCACTCTTTTTAAATTGATCTGAGCTTAAATCTAAAACATGTAAGGGTAAATAATCCCATGTAGTGATGAGCATGGATCCGCAGCGAATTTCCGCATTCCGCCATCGGCGACAAAAAAGATGTGGGCGACAAAAAAAAAATCACGGGACAAATGTGTTTCGCAAATTTTTTGCTGTTTCGCAAATTTTCTTGCCATTTCGCAAATTTTATGGCGAATCGAAAAGGGACAGATTCACTCATCACTAGTCCCATGTGTACCAGGAAATATAAAATCAGAAAGATGGTTACTGCATTTTCAAAATACAAATGAATATTATTTACCAACATTTTTTTTGAAAAAATAAACCACATATATAAGAAAACAAACGGTTTTTAGTGTGTATTATTTCGAAACCTGTTATTGAAAAACTTTCAAACTGTGGCAATTGTATTTCCCATACTGTTTATTTAAAGAAACAATTCTTTCTTTTTAACTGATTTGGTTTTTCTCTTAAAGAATAGTAGATTGTACTTGATACGGAGCATAAGTCTATGTTAATCACTAAACATTCTTATTCATTTTTTAACGTGTATCTTGCACGGTATGTATTTCTTATAGTATATCTCACACCTATAGTATTCCTTTAAAATGTGAATTGGCCCAATAAGCAAACCAAATGTATCATTGCTTACCTATATACTATATAAATACATATTTATATATACACATGCACACATATATTACTATAAATATCTCCTAAATTGAGAATACTGACCATGGGACCACAGCTTGTTTTAATTTACAAGAAAGGTCCATGTTCCTTTAGGAACCTATAAATAACATAAGGGATTGCAGTGGACAGCACACAAACACATTCCAAGTTTGCCTTTATTGATTTGATACTTTTGCCAATGGTTTTACACTTTCATAGCAAATTCACACTATTTAAAAATAGCTCTTTCTCGGCATTGCCAACATATCTGCAAACAGATTGATCTATAAATCATATCTAGAATAGAAATCAACCCATGAATCAAGTATGAAAATTAAAGTGGCGGATAAATCAAATTTAAAAAGGTTGAAGAGCAATATGTCATGTTAGATATGTTTAGTAGTAAAGCTATTTCACTTACTGCACAAGATCTAGTTATTTCATTTTTTTTTGCAGTAAATTGGCATGGGAAAATTGAAAGTGAAACAGGTACTTTTGTTGCTGTTTTACTGTACACCATGACTGTAGGGCAGGAAGGGTTCTGTGTTGCAGACCCTTGTGCTTTCAGCTGTTATTTTAAGAGCATCATGTAGCAACTAGTCGTTTTAGCAATAAATGATTCTTAGAACTGTGAATCAGATGAACGCAGCAGTAATGGTTGGCTATCCATTCGTTACCCCTGAAGAAGGATTCTTTAGTGGATTAAAACATCTGCTTGAATAAACTGCATCATAAAACTGATGGCTCGCCTGGCTCTCTTTCTTATGTTTTTGTCCAGTTGCATTTGTACGAATTGCCTGTGAGTTTGTTTAAGCTTATGTGATGTAAAACTTTTTTAATTGCCATTATTTGATGCAGTAGTTTACACAATGGAGCACATTTACTATAGGATGCTAAAGTTAAAGGGACAGTATACACCTAAAAACACCTTTGATAAAAATAACAACAGTAACTTGGATGTGTGTTGCAATTACAATCTGCCTATTGTTTTAATTACATTTTTTTGTTTTCTTTAGCTTTTTTGCCAATATAAAGCATTCATTTGAAAGTTGGTCTATTTTCACTGAACTTACCCCCTTTACTTTATAAGCAGGATAATTTGTTCAAAGCTCCCTATACACCTTTCAACAAACAAACCCTTCCATCATCCTTTGATTGGTTCATTATCAAGGGCTTTTGTGGACTGGTAATTCATTTTATCAGCTTATTTGAAGTTCTTCAGGATCAGGAAATGACAGGAAATGCTAACATGAAACTGGCTTCATATTTTTAGTCAAAAAAAGTAAAAAGCCTTAATGTCTTGTCTCAAGCTAAAGCATCTCCTCTTTCTTCGAGTATCAGGGCTTTGTATAAAGGAGAATTAAACCCTAAAAATGAATATAGCTAAAAATATTTTGTATACTGTACTTACTGCACCAGCCTAAAGTTTCAACATCATTTTAACCGCAATGATCCAGGACTTTAAACTTGTCACAGGAGCTCCCCATCTTGGAAAGTGTCTGCTACACTCACATGCTCAGTGGGCTCTGAGTGGCTGTTGAAAAGTTAAGCTTAGGGGTCGTCGCTAATTATCACGCAGAGAATGAAGTTAATCTGTAATATAAGTTGATGTTACAGGGCTGATTATTACATTTTCCTGCTAACTGCACTGGTTTCAGAGCTGCTATGTAATTAGAATAAAATGAATTACTAATCAGCCTTATATCGTGACATTTAAGTTGGTCCCTAAGCTCAGTAACTGACAGCAGCACAGAGCATGTGCAGGGAATCAGCAGAAAGAAGATGGGGAGCTACTGGGGGCATCTTCAGGGGCACAGATCTTCCCTGCTAAAGGGCTATGGTTGCCTTGGGCTGGTACAGAAGCCCAAAGCAAAATGTACAACATTTCTGCCATACTTCTTTAGTTAAGCTTTAGTTCTCTGTTAAGTCCAATTTGGGCCCATAAAATGATTATTAAGAGATTTTAATGGAAATCCTTCTCATCTAAAATCTTGAGACCCACACATCAATTTAATGAAGGGAGTTTCTCATGTATTATTAGTTTATTAGTTTAAACCAGATTGCCATCATGTTGAAAATCAGGAAAGTGTTAAAAACTGTAATAAAAATGAAACTGCTGGGAATCCCCTGATGAATTTCAGGAAATTTCAGGAAATCTGCCCCTAAGTGTTAAGGCTACTAAAAGCATTTAGACATTAAAAACACACTCTGGTTTTGACATGATTATAGATTTATGACAGCTTATTTATTGTGAAATTATAACAGAGATAAAGCAAACCTGTTAAAAAAAAAATAGTTTTATCTGTAGGCCATAGAAACATTAGAAACTTGCTGTACTTTCAGACATACAGGTTAATATGTTCCTCAATTATCCCATACCTGTAAAAGAATTAATATGACACCTATAAATGCAAGCCCTATTTAATTTAGTCCTTTGAAACAGTCACTGCCAGATATAAGCATACAGTAATTTGTACATATATAATAATAAATATATTTAGTAAGTTAAAAATAAATGGTGCTTCTTGTTTTTGATTGAAACAAAATGTAAGTCAGTCTGGGCCTCATTGATCAGTTCCATAAACCCAAGTGCTGGGGGACTTGCAGAGCAAGGTGCAGAGTAAAGTATTTTACCAGTGCGTGAGCACTGGGCATTTGGCTTAAGTGCCGTTTTTATGAATTAATGAAATGTAAACTAAAGCTTGAATGTGAATATTTATATTTATCAAACAATTGCCAGGCTTTTGTGAACCCAAACATCCTTTTTTGTGAATTGGAATTTAAGTTCACTGTGTCAGTTTACAAAGTCCACTGCAAGATCCCTGGAGCAACAGCGGTAGTGGTAACTCTGGGTCCCCTGCATGCTAGTCACAAGAGTAGGTGCGATGGACCAACAAGCAAGCACAATAATGTGAAGGGGCAAGATGCAGCTTTAGATACAAGTAACTTTAAAGAATGGTGTCAAATCACACAACAACTTCAACAAACTGCATTTAAGCAGTTCTAAGCCTTTTAGTGAAAATTCATGTGTCTAAATACATCAGACTATAATAACCCCAAACTACATCTTCTAATAAAATTTTTGTTGCCAGGATGTATTTCCAGATCTTTCAGTGGAAAAGTCAATAGTTTGACTTTGATGTGTATGTTCTAATTAACCATTAATGCAAAAATCAGCTTATTAACGTCTACAAGTGTAGTTTCGGCCCCAGCAGTCAGTAGAGCCTAAAAACACATTCAGTAATGGGCAACATGCACTTCTTGCACTTCCGTATAGTTGCACTCGGCACAGCTCAGTCCTTCTTGCCTTCCATTCCGAATCCAGCACTGCTGCGCCTATTGATGCAGGGGATTGCATTTTGCTCACTGCTTTTCTTGATGTATATGTGCCCTTTAATATTTATTTATGCTTAAACTAGCATATATAAAGTAATGGGGTCTAAGTGCCTATAATTATTATCATTATTAACCTTTATTTATAAAGCACCAACATATTCCGCAGCGCTGTACAATATTAATGCATTTAAACATTACAAAAAACAATCTAATGGTTTTGTTATCTACAAGAACTTCTGTAGTAATTAGTTTTATGGGTAACTTTTGCAAGGAGGAGCCAAACAAGGGAACAAACAACAATGAGATGAGAAATCAAGCTGCAAGCTCTGCAGTTCTTACAGTTTGGGAACTGTAGCAGGAGAGCAATAAATTTGACATGCCTGTAACTGTATTGTTCTCATAAAGACCATATTTTAGCATAAAGGGGAAAATAACATCATATTTAAAAGCCTTTAAAAAGAAACAAGGGCAAGTTTTCAATGAATTTTTAGCGCTAAAAACTAGGAGTACTAATGCATGTATAGATTGGCATTTAAACCCACTGATGATATGTGGTGCATGTATGTATGTATGTATATCTTTATTTATAAAGCGCTACTTATGTACGCAGCGCTGTACAGTAGAATACATTAATACAAACAGGGTGTTAATAAGATAATAGATAAATACAAAGTATAATAATAAATACAGATACATACAGATAAATACAGCAGCAATAAGTTAAGAGTCGAGGACACAAGAGGAAGGAGGTGCATGCCTCTGATTCTAAACTTTAGCCAGTGAAAGTGAACATGGAGCTATACTTTTGTATTTGTGATGCTGCAGTGTGCACCCAAAGTAGATCATAATGCTTTTATGTCTGTCTGACACATACACCTGCAGTTGACTGCAGTAGCATTTAGGTCACCATTAAAAGTATAGCCCCAGCATTCCCTAGATAACTGGCAGGCAGTCAATGTCCCCAGAAGGCAGCACATTCCAACCTTAGCCCTAAATGTCTCTGCTTTGCCCAATGGCTTTTAAGAATTTATATGCAGAGGTACTTAGAAAAAGACTTGCTGCTTCTGAAGAAGTATCTTTATCTTCTGTCTTGTTAGTGCCAAACGAGAGCTGATTTTAATCTGGCAGCAAATGCAGTTGACAAATATACCTAAAGGATAAGAAGGATATTAATGAGCTGAGAAAGTGCAAAGACGTGCAACTAAACTGGCAAATGGGATGGAAGATTTAAACTATGAGGTTAGACTGTCAAGGCTGGGGTTGTTTTCTCTGGGAAAGAGGCGCTTGCGAGGGGACATGATTACTCTGTACAAGTACATTAGATTGGAATATAGGCAGAGGCCACCCCTTTAGATTTGAGGAATGGAGCTTCCATTTGAAGCAGCGTAGGTTGTTTTTCACGGTGAGGGCAGTGAGGTTGCTAGTGATGAGGTAATGGCAGATTCTGTTAATGCCTTTAAGAGGGACTTGGATGAGTTCTTGAACAAGCAAAGTATCCAAGGCTATTGTGATACTAAAATCTACAGTTAGTATTGATGTTGATACATATGGTTTAAGTATGTGAGTGTATAGATAGGTCAGTATAGGTTTGTGTGTGCTGGGTTTACTTGGATGGGTTGAACGTGATAGACTCTGTTCTTTTTTCAAACCCAATGTAACTATGTACTATGCAGAGAAGTGGCTTTTTTCCCAACCATTTACCTGATATGTCTCCTTGGACCAGATCGTAATGATAAATTAGAAACAAGGAATGACATGGTGCAAAAGAACATCATCATAAAAGAGTATTAGTATTAAAAGACAAGGTAAGTAAAGATCCACTAATAAGGTGGATCAGAAGGAATCTTGGGATTGATTTATAAGTTAAAGGAAAACACTGGGAAAAACAGGATATTGAACTTTTCCTATGGGATAGGAAGTACTGTAATATAGCATTCACTATATACTGTACTGTATCACCTGCCTACAATTTTTTAAGGCCTTAAGATCTACAGTTTATGTTGCTAAATGCCTGACTAATGTTCTTAATGCTTAAATGTTTTTGTAGACTTAAGGTACAGTGCTCAAAATTTAAAATTTTGCACCATATTCTGAAAAGCCCAGGTCCCAAGCTCTGGATAATAGATTCTATCATTAAAATTTTTGGACCCTTCACAAACTAGAGGCCACACAAAATGTGTAAATCTGCATGTGCGGTGAGCTTCATTTTTTTTTGATCTACCAATGATGCCATATTATGGTCTCCTGATTAAGCTATTCCAGTACATTCTAATGTCATATAAACCTGTCCTGGGCTACAGGCCAGAGGGAAAATGTACTCGCTATTAGTGCAAATTACATATGATTGCATTATGACATAGCCATTTGATATTTTCATCTGTAATGTTCAACATGTATCCACCCCATCTTGGGCTCCTATATTTCCTACTTTGTTATGAACAGCCAGTTCCCACACTGCTTGCAGTTACTACTGTTGATATGTAGGTAACATTTTCAGCAGTCCTGTCCTATAGGTGGATGAGAAAAGCAGAAAAAGAGGTCTCTGCTGTGGTTTATAATCTAACTCACACTGGATAGCAGCCAGGGATTTCATCATGGTGAATAGCTAATTTTTTGATATACCTGCAATATTATCTTGATTCATTTATGCTTGACTAAAGAGGTGCCAAAGCCATGCCTCAGCCCCCAGCTCCGGGCCTTCTGAGGATGATGCCATTTGTAATGAGTTGAAGGAAGGTACTACTATTCAAGATATAAATAGCAAATATAAGCTCAATGACAGAAACTGTGAGAGGTTATATTATGTCAGTGGCATGCCCTGGGCACTAACTTTAAAGCTGCTGCTTGGCTGCTGTGTTCTGCGCTGGCTATCAGTTTCCCTTGTGTAAGGCTGAACATGATCAAGGGTTGTACATGGTAACTAAAAAGGGTCTGAAAACACACCTTAAATTATGTCTCCAATTAATAGTGTAAGAGTTTATATTCTCTTGTTAATTTCATTTCATTTTAAAGCAACATAAAAGTGATTTTTTTTAAATGTATGGTAAATTGATATTTATCTAAAGCCTACCTACAGATCTGCTAATCTTACAGACATAAGCAAGTGTTGGCAGCAAGGGTTAAAACTGCAGCGTAGGGGTTTTAGCCTTGGATATACATCCAAGTGATTTGGCTCATTAGTATCATATTAGTCACATGCCAGGTCACATAAAGGGCAAAATACTCCCCGAAATTCTAACTAAATGTTGAAATAATAGATAAGAGCTGACATGCCATTAAAAAAATCCAAGCCTTGTGTTTTTCTAGAGCTAAACTTGTCCATCCAAGACTGGCAGCATAGCCAACACCCTGAGAAGATCATATCAGTTTCTGTATTTTAATGGAGGAGGAATATATGTCTGCATTTAAGTTATACTCCCTGAATATCTAAGAAACTTACCAAAACAAGAAAACAGGGTCCCTAATGTGGGGAGTGGACCTGTGGAATTTCCTGAGTTTTGGCCAGCAAACTCATGGTACTGCTTTGTTGTTTTTGAAGCCTGTACCTTTTACTTTTGAAACATTTGGCAAACTTTCTCTCTTTACACTTTTCTGATTCTGTTACCATGTTTATTTAAGGCAGCAAATAAAGCTCTGGCTCACTAAAGGCAAAAAAGCAGGATAAAGTGAAGCCAATTAAAATGACGTCTATGGAAAAGCCATAGACTTTATAGATTTTATATTGGTACTTGCATAGTCGTTCTCTCTGTCACTGAATGTCAAGGGAGAGAGTAATTCAACTGTATTCAGCTGTAACTTATATATATACTTTTTGTGCGTGGCAGGGTTTTTTTTAGTATTTGAAATTCACCTAGGAGGTAAACATGGTGTTGGTATCTCTTTAATTGTGACCCAAAAAAGTGTTGTCTTGTTTGCTTAGTAAAGTATAACTAGACTAAAAAAGTATTATTATGTTGGCAATTAGTTTGCTTCACCCCTCTGATCTCTTACATGATGAGTAGCAGAGGGTCTTCAGCTCTCATTTTAGTTGTGAGGGCTTAGGTTACTAGAACACGGGGAACAGACGCCTCTACCGGGAGCAACTAATCTTCTTCAAAATCTTTCTCACTGGTTAAATACAACTTAATTGTGGGAGAATGTACACACTGTGTATACTTGAAGTAGCCCGAAAGTGCCTTTTGAGAAAACTTTGGGCTATTTCAGAAAGTAGCTGTGCCACTTATGTTTCCTCACTAGGGATTGGCACTTTAGCCAGTGGGAAGGAAACAAGAGACATTTAGTCACCCATATTAGTCACGATATATTGCAGATGACAAAACGTCTTATGTGTCATTGCCCTAATTGGTTACAGTTAAAGGGATTCTATTGTGATTTTTATGGTGTACTTTTTATTTACGTTGCAAATACTTCCCTTTACCATTTAAAATTTTACTTTTTAATTAGCAAATATTTTTTTTAAGTTGTAATATTGGTGTGTAGGCAGCCATCTCAGTGCATTGTGCCTGAGTCTGAGCTTTCAGAAAGAGCCAGAACTACACATTAGAACTGCTTTCCTATAACCTATTGTTTCTTCTATTCCCATGTAACCAGAGGAGTCATGAGCTGGATTTGGATTTTTTACTACTGAGTGCTGTTCTGATATCTACTACTTTTAGCAATACAGGTATCAAGGAGCTGCCTTTTTGCTACCTGCCCACTGTGCTGCTGATTGCCTGCTGGGGGGGAAAGGGAGGTGATATCATTCCAACTTGCAATGCAGCAGTAAAGTGTGAATGACGTTTATCAGAGCTGCAACACCATGTACATTTTTAAAAATTTAAAAAATCTGTTTGCACTTTTGAAAAACACATTTAAATGTGGGATGCTGCTGGAGAGGCTCTGATGCATTTTGAAAAAAAACATGTTTTCCCTTAACAGTATTCCTTTGACCAAGTTGGCAGCCTCCCTGATATCTAATCAGGGCTCATTCACATTCACACCTGTTTGCCAACTATTTGGATTGACTTGAATTGACCCATCGCATGCATCCTACTTTGTATAACCTGCTTCGTTTGTAACACTTTCTTCTCAGCCTGGTGATGATCAATGAGACATGTTAGAATATACTGACAACATTTTAATCACTAAGGTATTCAAGGTCCACAACACTGCAGCAATATGTACCTTTAAGGATATAGACAGTAGTCATAGGTAGTGATGGGCGAAATGTTTTGCCAGGCATGGATTTGTGGCGAATTTCCGCATTTCACCATTGGCGGATTGTTTTGCAAAACGGATGAAAAAATTTGGCGCGCATCCAAAAATAGTCGCGCGTCAAAAAAGAATAGCCGCGGCCGACAAAATAATAGCCGAGGGCGACAAAAGAATAACATGGCTATTCTTTTGTCGCACACTGCTATTCATTTGTCGCACGGCTATTCTTTTGTTGCGCGGCTATTCTTTTGACATGCGGTTATTCTTTTGACGCGCGGCTATTCTTTTGTCGCCCACGGCTATTCCTTTGCTGCGCAGCTATTCTTTTAACACCTGCGACTATTCTTTTTTTTACTCGCGACTATTCTTTTGACACGGCCGACAATTTTTGGATGCATGCCGAATTTTGCTGCGGCAAATTTTTTCATCTGTCTCGCAAAACAATCCGCCAATGGTGAAACGCGGAAATTCGCCACAAATCCATGCCTGGCGAAACATTTTGCCCATCACTACTCATCACTAGTCATAGGCAAGTGGCAAAAAACCTTCAGGATCAAGCAATGACGTATAAATTCATAATATTGCTATTAATGTATCAACAGTTGCTTTGTATGATGCAGTAGGCCTGAAAAGTTCAACATATTTTGCAAAACTGTTAAGGTTACAATATTACATTTCAATGTTGAATTTATTTGACCTTAAACCTGTTACCAAAAATGATCACAATGGGCATGTAAACTGCAGAAAATCAACCTTGATGTAAGAAATCAGCTGCTGTCGCTTGTATCCAGCTACATAAAGATTCAGCACAGATGCCTGAAAGAGGCATATGCAGTACACAATCAAATCAGTATTATTATTTTTATTTAATATCCGGATGACTTCTTTGTTTTCTTCTCCCAGTAGGAGAATGTTTTCTGGGTTGGATAGGGCATTTTATTATGCATGAGCCTGGATATTAATGTGGGTTGATGCACAAAGTATCAGAAAACACACAATTACAATCAAATTAGGAAGCTGGGGAAGCTGCACAAGGGTTTTCTGGTTCACACTGAATACATTATGTTCCTACATAAGCTGGTTATAGCATTGAGATTGTTTGAGCTGTATATGGTGGTTTGAAGCTTATCTCGACTTGTGAAAATAGAAGGTTGTCTGCATGAATTAGTCTGCCACAAGGTATCATTACTACATTCTATTGATAAATTGCAAATGTTCCCATATAAAAGACGAATATTACATAAAAAGAATCTTACAAACAAATATTTACTGACTGGGGCCATGGGCGTCCACAGAAGGGGGCAAGAGGGGGCACTTGCCCCCCCCTGGAAAAGTAGCAAAAAAAACAAAAACCTTACTCCGTTTCTGCAGTCCCCTCAAGCCCGTTTTTGCTGTGCTCCGATTGGATCTTTCTTCTTGTGGATTCTCCAATCAGAGCACAGCTTCCTTGACAGACAGTAAAATTGACCAATCAGAGCACACATGCACACAGGGATCAGGAGATTTTGCAAACTGGAAACAGAAATAAAGACTGAAAAGAAGAATCTGCCCCTGTAACTTTACCTAAGAACCAACTCTCAACTTTTGCTGCAGTTTTCATCCCACAGGTACTATACCCAGGCACTATACCCAGGCACTATACCCAGGTACTATACCCAGGCACTATACCCAGGCACTATACCCAGGCACTATACCCAGGCACTATACACAGGTACTATACCCAGGCACTATACCCAGGCACTATACCCAGGTACTATACACAGGCACTATACACAGGCACTATACCCAGGCACTATACACAGGTACTATACACAGGCACTATACCCAGGCACTATACCCAGGTACTATACCCAGGCACTATACACAGGCACTATACACAGGTACTATACCCAGGCACTATACACAACACAGGCACTATACCCAGGTACTATACCCAGGTACTATACCCAGGTACTATACACAGGCACTATACACAGGCACTATACACAGGCACTATACACAGGCACTATACCCAGGTACTATACCCAGGTACTATACACAGGCACTATACCCAGGCACTATACACAGGTACTATACCCAGGCACTATACCCAGGCACTATACACAGGTACTATACCCAGGCACTATACCCAGGTACTATACCCAGGTACTATACCCAGGCACTATACACAGGTACTATACAAAGGCACTATACCCAGGTACTATACCCAGGTACTATACACAGGCACTATACACAGGCACTATACCCAGGTACTATACCCAGGTACTATACACAGGCACTATACCCAGGTACTATACCCAGGTACTATACACAGGCACTATACCCAGGCACTATACCCAGGCACTATACCCAGGTACTATACCCAGGCACTATACACAGGTACTATACCCAGGTACTATACACAGGCACAATACCCAGGCACTATACCCAGGCACTATACCCAGGCACTATACCCAGGTACTATACCCAGGCACTATACCCAGGCACTATACCCAGGTACTATACCCAGGCACTATACCCAGGCACTATACCCAGGTACTATACCCAGGTACTATACCCAGGCACTATACCCAGGTACTATACCCAGGCACTATACCCAGGCACTATACCCAGGTACTATACCCAGGCACTATACCCAGGTACTATACAGTTCTAAAGAATCACTAGCTGACATTAAATTGTTTTTTGCCTGACCTGACATCTATAATAATTTATAATCTATCCCCTACCCTAACACATGGAGGGTAAGTTAACTCTTTCCCTCTGAAAAAGCTCATTGTGTGTTTATATATGTGTTGTTGTTTTTTGCACTTACTATTTTTTTTTTTTTTTTGTCATTGTTTTGTTCATTTATAGTAAGTTACAGTGGGGCCAATGTTGTGTATCAGTGCCAGTGTTATAGTGCCAGGGCCTGAATATCTGCCATCTGTACCCACTGCTCCTCACTGTATATAATGTGCTGGGTTTGTAAATACGGACTGCGTCTCACTGTATATAATGTGCTGGGTTTGTAAATACGGACTGCTCCTCACTGTATATAATGTGCTGGGTTTGTAAATACGGACTGCGTCTCACTGTATATAATGGGGAGTCAGTACCCACTGCCTTTCTTGCTATAAAACTAACATAAACACATCTAAAGGGGTGGTTCACTTTTAAGTTAACCTTTAGTATGTTATAAAATGGCCTATTCCTAGCAACTTTGCAATTGGTCTTCCTAATTAATTTTTTTGAATAATTTGCCTTTCTCTTCTGCCTCTATACAGATTTCAAATGGGGGCCAAAAAATATTGCTCTGTGAGGCTACAATTTTATTATTATTATAATTTTGTATTACTTATTTTTCCAAGTAGGCCCCTTAACTATTCATATTCCCATCTCTTGTTTAAATCACTACCTGGTTGCTAGGGTAAATAAGACCCTAGCAACCAGATAGCTGCTGAAATACCAAATGGAGAGCTGCTGAACAAAAAGCTAAATAACTGAAAAACCATTAAAAATAAAAGTGAATTCGAATGCGAACTACCCCTTTAAGCTAACTGATCACAAACACAAATGTTTGCAGATCCCCTAACAGAAGTGCGCGTATGAATACTTTTACTACTAATACTAAACATTTTAGGGTAAAAAAAAAAGCACCCCCACCCGCACTTTTGCGCAGTATCCCTGGAAGTCAGTGGGAACGGCAAGAGGTAGTTGGGAGGTTAACTTTTTACGTCAGCAGCGAATCCACTAAGTGTCACATTAGCTGTAGGTCAGTCTGTGTATGGGCCATATTTAGCCTCCCCTAGTATCATCCTGCAAAAAAAAAAAATATATATATATATTTATATATATTTATATATATATATATAAATATATATATATATATATATATATATTTATCTGTTGCAGGATGATGCTAGCTTACTTGCCCCCCCTTGGAAAATTTTCTGCGGACGCCCATGACTTGGGCCTTGCTTCAGACAGCAGAATAAGGCTATTCTATTTATTGTAGGAACTACTGTAGGAAACACCAGGGACGGGCCAAGCTGACCGGGCGCCCTAGGCAACCTGGTCGGCCGCCACTCCCCACCCTGTGCTTTGGCGCATGCACAGTCGCTCGCGCGGGGGGGGGTTGCGCGATGCGATGGGTCATTGCCCCCGCCACTAATGACAAGCGGCGGGGGCAATGGCAAACAAGGAGGACTAGGGGTAGGCAGGAGAGGCTCCTGCCTGGCACCCCCTAATCGTTGCGCCCTAGGCAGCTGCCTCTTCTGCCTACCCCTAGTTCCTGCCCTGGGAAAGACTGATACAACAAAGTTTTCCTTTTATCTGTAACTTTAACAGGCACATGGGGATCTGATAGAATGATGGACACAAACAGGGGGATTATACTATTGCTGATTTTTCAGTTCACGACAAAAACCTGATTTCGTTGTAAACTAGGTGATTTTTGTTTCAATTTATGATGCGACAAAACCACAACAAATCTAAAAGAAAAAATATGGCAGCAAAATCTTTTTGAGAATATACAGAAATCAATGGCAGATGTCCCTTTTACAATTGGAAGATCTTTCTTTGCTTCATGGTTTTAGAGGTTTTTGGGGGGTTATACTGCCACCACAGAAAACAATATGTAAATTATTTTCTACAAGTGGCATTAATAGTCCCCTGAGTAGCACCAAAGAATGAAAGATAGATAGTTAGACTGACAGATTCAGTTAGCCAAACAGATTGATTTCACAGATTACATAAACAAACACAATGACGTATATTAGGATGAGACAGGCAGATCATACTTTAACGAAGTAAGAAGTTGTTGCCCCTGTTATTCACAACAATGAATGAGAAGATGAGAGAATCCAGCAGTAATGCAATTCACTGTATCATTTCTGGCTTCGGTTTCTCTCTGTGGTGCAGTAATGCAGATACTGAAAGCA
Organism: Xenopus tropicalis; assembly: GCF_000004195.4. Lineage (NCBI taxonomy): Eukaryota > Metazoa > Chordata > Amphibia > Anura > Pipidae > Xenopus > Xenopus tropicalis. The sequence goes on from NC_030680.2 coordinate 53,719,040, forward strand.
GAAACAATTAAGTGAGCAAATTGTGTTATAGTGGCTACAAAGTACTCCACCTGACAGTACATCTATGTTAAATATCCACTAATGGCAAAAGCTGGGGTCCTGGGACAGCCAGGAGAAGTGCATCTGTACAATTTCACAGAAGCCTTTGATGTGAATGAGGAGGAGAATACAAGCAAGGAAGATGGAATGGGTTTGGCAAAGTACCAGTGTGTTTGCTGCTCTCCAGAAACAAGTAGCAAGGACTGAAATAGATACAGTATATCTGATCTGGTCATTTTCCTTTTCTGTGCCTGGGAGCTACACAGTCCTGCACAAACCCTATAAACATGCAAATAAGGGAAAACCTCACATGTTACTAAAGTAATGCTATAATAGATTATGATATGTGGCAATATTAGGGTGGCAGGAGTAAATGTCAATGGTGTAGCACACAAGTTTCAACTTCATTATTTTGATAATGTACTTTTGTACTATGACAATATTTACTAGGGCTAGGTAGCATGAGGAAATTAATTACCATAGGTTCAGCTGCACCAATATAGTTACCCATAGCAGCCAATAGACATTTGCTCTCATTTATGAACATATTGTGGTCTATTTATAATTACTGTAATGACCTGTTGGTTCATAAAGGTCTGATTTAGGAACCATAAAGCATCGGGTTCAGCCACATCAATGTCAGAACACCTTGCTTTTTATTTTCTCTTAAAAAACCTGATTGTGGTGAAAATATCACTTGATAGTTATGTTAACCCTTGCTGTGTTGCACTGGTTCAGTTTAGAACCTATGCTAGTAAATGAGATCCCATTGCTTGGGACAGTAATAAAGATTATTTTGATGTGTGCGATTGTATGGATATTCTACAGACGCTTCTAAATACTGCAAGGTCTTCATTTACACAAGGACAATAGTGTCAGTTTCCATAGGTGTTCAGCTACTGTTGGTTTGGTTGAAGTCCTGTTTTAACTAGACACATGCCACCTTTGCTCAGGGTATATAAGGCTGCCTCCTGCTATTATCTGTAGTATTCAATATTTGGAGGAAAGCATGAACTTTGTCTATAGTTATCTCTTCAGGCATCTGTTCATATCCTTTCTGTAGTATCTTTGCAGTATGGTGATAACATATATCTAAAAGGCTAGTTTATTGTCTGCAGAGAGACTGGCCCTGTGTATGGACATGGGTTCTTTTTACAGATAGGCAAACTTGCTATTTTTTTGGAAGAAATTCTGCTGATTGATCACACTGGTACTAAGAAGCATAAATACTGGAATACCTACTGGGCAACTTGTGCCTCCTCTTAAACCTTGTCTTCTTAAAGAAGACCAAAACACTGGAATAACAAGTGAACTGTATTTCTTTTTCACCATACTTTTCTGAGTGTGTTTTATATTTACTCCTTTGCGGTGTGCACCCAGGCACTCTCTCCAATACGTGAATGCAACTATTTTTTGCATATATATATATATATATATATATATATATACAGTATATATAACACACCCCAAACTGAATGCTGAATTTTAACAAATCCCAAACTGAATGCTGAATTTAGCGTATCCCTAATGGCCATTATGAACCCTGTCCTAACAGGTTTTACTGTTATGTGTACAGCAATATAATTTTATCATGAATATAAATGTGTCCTTTGGGAAGTTGGGTGAAAAAGTCATAGAGCCACTGTCATCAAATCAACCTGATTCACTCTGATTTGGGGTTGTAGAGTTTTAACAAGTTTTTCACAATGCAAAATTGCAGATAATTGCATTCCAGTCATCAGACCAAGTCCTCTTTATTAGCCCTGTAAAAAATAAAACCTTTTTAAGCAGTATCTGTAGGCATCCAATTAAAGCAGCTGTTAATAGATTCAACCCAGGTACAGATGACTGGTTAAACAATACAGCCCTTTAGTTGTGGGTCAGAGGAGAAAATTACCTTGCTTGTTGCTGAGTGTTATGCTGGAATAAGACCTTGCATAGAATACACTTGCTTGTCCGGCCTAATCATCCTATTAATTCACTATATTGTACCCAGTGTGAGATGCTTTCACCACTGTCAAATTGAGCATATTCCTTACAGTACATGCAGGCTATATAAATATAATACACTCCCATCGGTCTGCATCTATGATTGCATCCTAAGCGATCACAATACATGTTCTTTTCCCCGGAGCCTGTGCAAAACAATATAGGGAGAATATGGTAATTTGGGAAACTAGATAAACTAGATCATGAAACATTATTTTAAATAAAACTAAAAGCATTACTTTTGGTTATACTTTTGAGAGTCAGGTTATTTAAAAAGTGTGGGTCATTTATAAAGATTGGGCAAATTTGCCCTTGGGCAGTTACCAATGGAAACTAATCAGTTATTGGTCTCATTGCTCAAACTGCAGCTGGATGAAAAGAGTAATTGCTAATTGATTGCTATAGGGAAATGCCCAAGTGCAAATTTACCCAGTTTTTATAAATGACCCCCACGTATAGTGTCTGCAGCCTATAGGGTCACTGCAATAACCACTTCCATACCTGTAATTTTTTCCATAGGAATGAATAGAAACTGGGTTAATTTTTCTATGGTGAGTGCCAGTCTCACATTTTGATAAATCTGCCCCATAGGGGGCTATTTATCATATTGTTACTAACATAAGAGGATTCAAGGGGTGGTGTTTTATTATTTAAACACAAAAACATTTTGGAAATATATGGACTTGTTCCAATAATAATAATAATAATGCAACAATAATGCAACAATGTACTCAGTACAGAGCAGGACAGCACTCTACAATCCTTGAGAAAGTCGGGATACTTGACAAAACATGTTGGAGGAGAATACTAAAAAAGAATTTTCTGATATATGATTTTATTTCCTGATAAAATTGTGCAATACTTTTGTTTAAATAAATGTGTTGATGTTGTTTTACATGATAGCAGTACACCCCTCCTTTTATGCTTATTTGTAGATTTCTGCCTGTTTGGGACCAGCAGATTAAGAGGCAGCACCCCATTAGCTGCTGGCCACACCAACACTACCTACATCTTTGGTTCTTGCTATAAGTGCACATAAGAAGCACATATCTGATCAAGCTGTTTAGTTAGTTAAGCATTGTAACTGACATTTATTAGCATATATCTCACAACATAATCTCACATTACATAATGCAAGAAATATCTACAACTCCATTTCCATATAAGCATACACTTTATTTACAAGAGGTTGTTTCTGCATAGGATATTCACATTTTAGCAGAGGTGCCGATAACAATTCAAACAATAACAATGTAACCCAGTATAAACTCATTTCTCCAAATGTATACTGTACATGCATGCATAACTTTCACAGAGCATATAAATGTGAATACACTTTTACAATACATATAAAATTTCACTGAGACTGGCCCTGTGTGTTCTTCTGATTTACTTTGCTGGGGCCAGCATGTCCCTCATGGTGCCTGCAGAGTTTACACCAGGGCAGTATTAGTGTTTTCATTTTCTGTTGCCTTGCCAAGTAAGAATGGGATTAAATGCTCTCAAGGTCTCTGAACTATCACTTTACCCAAAACATCCATCGCGTGCATTCAGAGAGGCACAGTGACTCTGCATACCTATTTATTTTAAATGCCTGATTAAAATTTCATGACAACAGGAAGTGAAGAGAGGGTGAGGGCTGCAATAAATAATGGAATCTAGGATCTACTGATTTCAGCCTGTGGAGAAGTGTTAACTGCTGGCTTCATAATATTTATAGAAATGTGACTGTTATGTCAAACACTTTATAGGAATAGTTAAGCATATAAATTAGGAGTTCAGCCTTCAGCCAGTACAGTTTTACAAGAAGCTTTGTTCTGCAGTATAAAATAGCATTTTCTCATAATTTACCAATAAATTGTATATTGTGTATTTCATATATTTCAAATAGGATAATTTTAATAACTTAATAACAATAGCAAGGTAAATGACAGTAGTTACTAATTGAATCCAGACAGAAGCATTCTTAAGTGGATGAGACAATGATACATGTAAGTGCATGAAAAACAAGCCAAAGCAAGACTTTATCCAATGGCATTCATAAGTGCTTTATATTTGTTCTTTAGCCCCTGCCCCATTGGATCATAATAATAAAACTCATTTTTTTTTAACTTTGCTTTAGGCATGGCAGCAAAAATCCTTCTGCTGGTTACCTGAACATTTCATTTTTTAATGGGAAATTGGGCACTTTAGAGTAGGAAAGGTCATTACTCTCCTCCCCCTCCCCCAATAGTAAGTCAGATCAAATAAATCACTTTCTTTAGCATTAGTTTTAGCATAATATAGACTGTAATATTCTAAAATAATTTAATTGATCTTCATTATGTATTTGTTCTTGTTCTTGGATTCAAAACAGTGGCTTACAGGGTAACAGTTTTTGGTTGCACTGTCCCCTGTTAGACAGATAACATTTTAAATTGGAAGAAATTTTAAAAAATGTTAATAAAAGCCATGCTTGGTTAAAAAACTAAGAACAGACCATTTTATGGCATGCCAAATGTTAAACTTAAAGGTATATTACCTCTTTAATTAAAAACTGATTATATGTAGTTGTATATGTATTTATATATGTAGCAACATTTTGGGGTTTATTAGTCTTTGACTTTGGATTAAACATTTTGTGCCAGCTGATACTGGTAGTAGCTGATACTTTGCAGTAGACACTTGCCATGAGTATTACTGATAGACAGCTGGAGCAACGCAATGCACTATGAAACCTTATCATACAAGGCCCTTCTTTTATGCCTTCTGTGTTATTATCTCTTCTGAACAAGTCCATGTCTGTTACTTTGTTCTGAACATGACTGTACCTGATGAATTCCTAGATAGTAATGAACGCAATGTTCTAATGTTCTTGTTATCACTAAACTGTCTTATCTTGGATATCCACAAAGCATATGTAAAAACGAAAATGATACAGATTCATGGAATTATGTAGTCTATAAGAAACTGGCTAAAATAGGGTTTCTCTATTGTCTTTTTCCTTTCTTTTTTGCCATCTTGGCAATATCATGTATATTTTAGATGAATCTGCTAAATGCTCCCTACTTATGTGTGTAGGCTTCCTATAATAATATTACTTTTCTAAAGCCCCGTTTTATTTTATATCTCCACATACACTTAGGGGCACATTTACAAAAGCACGAACGCTCCGATCGTATTTTCGCCGATTTTTTCGGGCGTCCGCATGACTTTTTCGTACGGCGCACGACTTTTTCGGACGTTTACACGAAAAAATCGGAAAGGTTTTACCGCTGTTTACAATTGTTTGGTACGAAAATTTCAGGACTTTCGGATGGCCAATACGATATTATCGTGACTAATACGATTTTTTCGTAAGCATTTTCGTGATATATGCGATCTTCCGAAATTTTCGTTTCCAATACGATTTTTTCCCATTCGTGATTCGGATTCGTGGATTAGTAAATGTGCCCCTTAGTCTTATTAAACACATGCTGTGATATGGCCATCCTTAATGGCGCTGTATATATGATATGCATATACAGGTATGGGATGCGTTATCTGGAAACCTGTTATCCAGAAAGCTCCATATAATGGGAAGGCCATCCCTCAAAGACTCCAGTTAATCAAATAATTAAAATGTTTAAAAATGATTTCCTTTTATTCAATACTTTGCTCTTGATCCAAACTAAGATATAAATAAACCTTATTGGGGGCAACACAATGTTATTTGATTTAATTCATGTTTAAGTCATTTTTGAGCAGACTTAAGATATAGCAATTCAAAATACAGAAAAATCCCTTAACAAGAAAACCCCAGGTCCTGATCATTCTGGTTAAAAGTCCTATACCTGTGCCTGTATAGACTCTAGATATAAACTCTGCACCATTAAAGGCATACTTCCCCATTAAATGAACCTTTCCCTGCATAAAAACAAAGAATTAGGGCACTAACTGCCTTATGTTTAGTAACCACTGAGGCACGTGTCTGGGGTGGACTGCACAAGCAGATTCAGCAAAACCATCACTTGAAGCATTAGTCTCAGTATGATGTAGTGATATTCTGAGGCAATTTGCAACTGTTTTTCATTTTTATTACTTGTGGTTTTTGAAGTATTTGGGTTCAGCCTAGTAAACAGACAGTGGTTTCAATGAGAGGCTGGAATATGAATAGGAGATTGCCTAAATAATAAAATAAGTAATAAATAGCAACAAGAAAAATAACCATGTGGACCTCACAGTTCAATAGTTTTGCTGCCAGAATCAGTTACCCTCATTTGAAAGCTGGAAAGAAGCAGCAAAAGACCAACTGAGAAGTTGCTAGTAGCAAGACATGTTAAAAGTAGAAGGTGAACTACCCCTTTAAATACCATCACCTTGGGAACTGCTAAGTGGTGAATGGTATGCAGTTTGTCTACACCAGCTTCAATTAATTGGCCTATTATTGTGGTAGGTTGATGTACTGTAAGTGGCATAAGGTTATTATCCAACCTCTGGTAAAACCATGGTGACTTGATTGACAAATCTGTGAATTCCTTTTTCATGTGTACAATAGTGGTATCAATTACTTATGTAAATAATGAACCTTTTCCAGTTCTGTTGGCAAAATATAAAAAAGGTGCATTTATATTCTCCTCTTTCCTTTTCAGAGCTAGGTAACTACTGATCTATTATCTTGTTCTTCTGATAACAGTTGTCATGGACTAGCAACACTTGTCTCAGTACTGCTTTACTAAGCCTAGTAAGCAAAGAATGTATTATATCTGAAACTTGATACTGGACTCATATAGAAGCAAGACGGAAGGATCACATAGTAGGTGTCTTTTTTTAAAATTCATTATTATACTTTATTCAAAACAAGCTAGAATCTAAGACATAAAGCATACCAGGAATGCTCTTTTAGCTGTTAATTGTATTGCCATTCACCCACCTTATGGTTTTATTATTTTTTTTATTATTTATTATTTTTTATTATTTTTTTGTATTGGAAACAGATCTGCTCATTTGGCAACCTTGACAAACAAAATGATTTTTCAAAGTGTGCCCAGTTTAGATTCCTTCAGGGGTGGGATGGTGAAGTTCTTGTTTGGGGTGGTAACAAATAGACAATTTTTTATTGGGGACCTTATAATTATACAGAAATATAAATAGACCCCTTGTTTTCTGGATGGTCCCCTACTGTGTTACAGAAAGGAGGATGGTATAACAAGATACAGTGCATAGTGGCTAGAGTAATTAGAACAGTAAAAGAGGTAATAATTGGATAAACAGGCAAATGAAACACCACATTTCACACCCACATTAATGCAAGCCAAATGCAAATACCACCTTTACATTAGTAAATAGAGTACATGTTGCTGTGCAGGTTACTTTGTTAAGCTGGGATTCTAAATAAAAAAATGGGAATTGCATGCCAATTTTGCACCTTGCACTTGAACTCACAGTTACATTTCATGTCTTGACCTCTCTTAAAACATACATATTAATTTCCTTATCCCTTGAAATTATGGCCTATTTACACCTGGGGTTGGAGCACTAAACCTGCTATACAGTATCTCTTCACAGGGGCTCCTTCTTCACTTGGTCCTGTACAACATCTTACCTGAGGCCCTATACACATTATCTTTTTTTCTCAGGGGAACTAGTAAGAGACTCTTCCCTACCTTATAAATACTAGTGTGGAACACCTGATCCTTAACTCTTACTTGGTACAGGACATTGTCAGGATCCTAAAAACACAAGGGGCTGCCATTAGCACTGCCAATATCTTCAGTTGGGTACCTTCTACCATACTCTGTGTTACTATTTACAGGGATACTTTTAAGCAAGGACATACAAATATATTTTTAACCATTTTGAATCAAATAAATCATAAATAGCAACAAGAAAAATAACCATTGTCCCTCAGAGTTCAATAGTTTGTGCTGCAAGAGTCAGTTATCCTCATTTGAAAGTTGTAAAGAAGACAGACTGAAAAGTTGCTAGTAACAGGACATGCCAAAAGTTGAAGGTGAACTACCCCTATAAATACCACTACCTTGGGGACTGCATTTGATTATTTTTTGATTATTCTTTTTTTAAATGATGCTTTACTGAGTTTCTTACTAGTATCCAAAGATACTGTTGTTCATTTGTGCTGTTCAAAGTGAAATACATATGAAACTTGAAGCTTTAGTCGCAACTGTTGTTTAAATGTAGCTCTTTAATATGATTATGTTTAATTTATAAGGCACTTGACAAGTTGCACAAAATATTTGTTCATCCAGATTACAAATATCTTGGCAAACTTGACAAAACTAGCAGCCAATAAAGGCTTACAGTCTCAAATAAGAATGAACACTCCAGCTGCTCTGACGTAAGACCCCCAGAATCCTCAGCTAGAAAATTCTGCTTGAAGATGCAACCTATAGTTGCCAATATGGTTGGCAGGAGTAATAATTAAGGTTTAATAAAAAGGAAGTGAAGGGACATGAGGTGTTAATAATGCCCTAATGTTGCCTTTATGTGAATGCACTGTATCAGGTGACCTGCCATGTGTTGCATCAATTCTTTCATTAGATGATCTTATCCATTTTGGTTCAATGCCATTGTTATTTCAGTGTCTGTTGGGATGCAAGTCTTTCAATACACAGCCAGAGTTAAGGAAATGAGAAAAAGCCTGCACAGCATCTTTAACACTAAGAATGGCAGAATCTCAATAGACAGAATTAAGGACACTAATTACAAGAAAGGCTTTAGGGTTTGTACTTTTCCATTAAAAAAAATGATTGTCAAAAGGATGACTTTTTTTGTCTGTTATGTCCCAAAATTGAATGCGAATATGTAGAACCAGTCTAGTCACAGAAAATTAAGTAAAAGAATTGGAAATGTTTCACTGTCTTATGCATATTTTGAATGCCAAGTTCTGGTACTTACAAGGTGTCACTTATTAATGACAGTTAACTGGTCTTGGTACTGGAACCCATTGCACTAAGCATAATGCTATCCTGAGCAAGGGAGTACACTACGTAATGCCTGCTTTAGGCCGCTGTTAAGAACAGGGCTCTTGGTGTGCCTTTAATCCATTGGCACTCATAGTACCAGATAAATGATATAGATAACTATGGGTTGCCCACTCACTGTCTTTCCATGATGGGCACGAAATATACATTCACATACATTTTTGTTACTCCAAATAAAGGGCACAAATAAGGGGGTCAAGATGCATTGTGGGAATTTTTGCATCTTTGCACCTTGAACACTAAGGGGCACATTTACTAATCCACGAATCCGAATCACGAATGGGAAAAAATCGTATTGGAAACAAAAATTTCGGAAGATCGCAAATATCACGAAAATGCTTATGAAAAAATCGTATTAGTCACGATAATATCGTATTGGCGATCTTGTAACCACTTGTAAACAGCGGTAAAACCTTTCCAATTTTTCGTGCAAACGTCCGAAAAAGTCGTGCGCCGTACGAAAAAGTTGTGCTTTTGTAAATGTGCCCCTTATAGTAAATTAGCTCTACAGTGTTGTGCTACGCAGCAAGAATAATGGATATGATAATAAGACTTTTGTAAACAACAAAGACATCTGATCCATGGCTACATTCCAGGTCTCTCCTGATTGAAAACAAAAACACAGTGGCTGAGATGCTGAATGGGAATTGAAAGTAGTTAATATCTAAATGTGTAAAATATATGTTTTGCTATTTACCAGAACCTCCTCCAGATCCCCAACATTTGCTATATCAAATAATGTCAGTGTAACCTGCAACTGTTTCCTTTTTCATCAGTGCACAAATCATTCTGGTAGTTTTATCTTTAACCTTTTAAAAATAAAACAGGGCAAATTACTGTATATATGGTATCATTTTTTGAGTCACATTAGGAGAGGCAGTTACAATATTTATTGGATATTTTATCCCTCATGAGTCAGCTGTTGGTAGATGTCTAGTCTTCCAGCTGCCTTATCAGCTCCACCTGACCTTGTATGAGCCGGAATTAGCTTTTAATTGGCCATGTTTTGCTAGAAAACCAGGCAATAACAGAACCTCTGTCAACACAAAACTCTAAGTAGAGAAATTAGGTATTTGTACTTTTTGCATAATTGCGTTATGATATGGTAAAATAAGGCAGTTTTTCTCAATGCATATTTCAGTGTAGACAAAATTGAGCTGAAAGTACCAAATATAAAATAATTTAGCTTTAATCCCTAATATGTTGTCTGATGTTTGACTTCATGCTTTTATATATATATATATATATATATATATAGGTAAAGTCCAGCAGAGATTTATATGTAGTCTTTAAGATAGAGACTGTGACTAATAAAGCATGCTATGAAATCAGTTGTTAGATAATGCCATGGAAAATATAAGTGCAGCATTGTTTCTAACAAAAACATAGACTGCATTATCTTTTAGCTTCCTACAGACAAATGTTCTTTTAGCAAACATTATAGATTTATACTGGCAAGTACAATTGTGTGGCCACTAAGGGCTGTGACACACAGGGAAATTAGTCGCCACGTGACAAATCTTCCTTGATTTACATTATAGCCGGTGGGATGGCATTTCGGGGAGATTAGTCGGCCACGACAAGGAAGATTTGACATTGAAGTTGTCAAAAGGTATTCCTTCCACTTCTGTATAGTTGTGCTTGGTGCTGCTGTCCATGTGTCACAGCCCTAAATTGGCAACAGTCCATTAAACAGAAAAATCCTTATATATATATATTGACATTGAAGGTGTCAAAAGGTATTCCTTCCACTTCTGTATAGTTGTGCTTCGTGCTGCTGTCTGCCTATAGTTCTGAAGTGCAAATCCGCAGGTGTATACTCAAGCTAGTGTAGTGGCGGTGGCTGCAGGTTTTCCAGTGCAGACCTGAGCCTAAACATCTGCATTCCTCATTTTGACTGCGAGTTCCGGAAATGATGCCAACTGGCAATACTGGCCCAACTTAGATGGCCAAGGCATGGAGTTTGGTCATACCCCACCTCCCACATGGGTATGCACTTATGAGGGGTAATGAGTGCAGGTGGGGATAGGACCAACAGTTGTCAATGTGAAGATCCTCAGCTTAATGATCATGTAAGCCAGACTAGGTTACAAAAATTGTTAGTTGATGCCATGTATCTGCTTTTCCTTTGATGTAAAAACGGCATAAAACCAGCGTAATTTTTTTTGCGCATTTTTTCTTCCACCGGAACTTATGGAAAATAATGGTGTAATATCCGGCGTAATATCCGGTGTTCAGAAGGTGATCTCTTTCATTTATTTTACACAGCTTTTTACTCCGTTTTTTCAGCGAATTAGTTTTACACAGCATAATAAATACACCCCTTAGTGTAGTCTCAAGATGTTGGGAGAGTAAAAATACGTAGATGAAAAGCTTCTGAGACATGTACTGCTGCATTGCTTTAGTTGTACATTTCCTAGTGATAATGGCAGTGTTGTTATGAGCATACAACACGGAGGAAACACGTCACATCACCATTTATATATGGAATAATGGACACTCTATTGTAACCACAATTGATACCCCTAGGTAACTTCTAATATCCACATATTTTAAAAAATATGCTACATTTTTCTTTGCAATACACAAGTTTCAGTAAATCATGTGATACAAATGACACAGCTAAGCACAGACTACAATTGATGATATCAATAAGCAAGTAATAGTGTGTATAACCTCTAGTATGATGAAGACATGTCATCATCTGTTATTTATATAGCACTGATACATTTATGCAGAGCTTTACAGATTGTTTATCATTTACAACAGTCCCTCAGTGGAACTTACAATCGAAAGGTGGCCATACACAGGGCGATCCGACGATGTTTCGTACGACCATCGGTCGCACGAAACATCGTAAGATCCGCCACACACCATTCAGGGCTGAATCGGCAGGTAAGGAGGTAGAAACAATAGGATTTCTACCTCCTTCTGCCGATTCAGCTCTGAAGGGAGAATTTTGGTCAGGCGCCTTCTATGGCGCCCGATCAAAATTTTCAAACTTGTCCGATCGGCGAGTCGTCCGATATCGGCAGCTTCCTGCGATATCGGTCGACTCGCCGACATGCCATACACGCACCGATTATCGTACGAAACGAGGTTTCGTACGATAATATCGGTGCGTGTATGGCCACCTTTACTCTCTGTCACATTCACACACAATATGGCCAAGTTTATGAGGAGCCAGTTAACCTCCCTGTGTAAATTAGAGTGTAGGAGGAATCTGGAGTACTTGGAGAATACCAATGCAGATACAGAGAGATCATACCTAGCCAGACTCAAACTCATGGCACCAGATAACTACCAAGCTGATGACAATTTGCAATTGGTGTTAATTTTTTTTTTTTTGTGATTTTTGAATTATTTACACTTTTTGTTCTGAAGTTCTCAAGCTTGGACTTAATAGTTATCTGCTAGGGGTTAATTGCCCCTTATTTGTGTGAATGAAAACAATCCATTACAAAGAGTTAATCTGAATACTTATACCTGGGCTTATCAAACAGAAAACACTACATTGCCCAGGTGAAATCAAACATAGTAACCAATCACCAAGAATTATTTTCCTGTCACCTGTTTAAAAGCAAACTTATTGGTTGTTATGGGTTACTGCACCTGGGCAAACTTAGTGCAGTTATTATGCCTGTTTTTGTAAGCTAACCTTAATGTATAAAAAGGTAGTATTTTACAGTGTACAATTGTGTTAAAGTGGCCATGGAAATGTAATTCTAATGTAACTGCTTTAAATATATGCCCCCATAATGCAACTTTAAAGGCCTTAAATCTCTTAATATGTCTCATACTAGAAATCAACATGGTCAGCTTCTTTTTTACAGTCAGGAAGTCATGAGAAATTTCAGTCATCCCTGCCTGAAACGTTATTATTCAGACTTCTTTACCAGTTCTTCAGTGCAGGAACTGGATAGAAAATATCTTGAATTTGAAGACAATAGTTCAAAAGCCCTAGGTCATCATTTACAAGCTGATTTTTTTTCCAGCACTGTTTGTGAAGCTTAGAAATGTCCAATATTAGGTGGCCAAAAGGGGACAACTTTCATATCCCAATTTGTGATTACAGTCATTCAAATCAATGTCCATGGCTGAAAAATATCATATTCTTAGTTATAAACAGTACTACTTCTATGTTTTTCCAAGGGAGTGAGTAAGTATTACATCTGTCAGTCCCTATGTATGCAATCAAGATTAGGCAGGGCTCCTGTCATTCAAGAAATGATTGTGCATTTCTATACCCAGCTTGTCTGACAAAGGATTACTGCTTGCTTTGGCACAGGAAGGATGACTGTTTCTTTCCATGTTTGTATTACATTCCTTTACTGTTATAGATGTTTGCAGATATAACAGGTCATGCTGCACCTTGAAACATCTCTGACATTCGATGGACATTCATTTATCATGGGTGTACTTAGTTGTACTTGGTTATGGTGGTCAATATGTAGCAAAATTGATTATAAGTGGGCCATATCATACAGCCTCTTGAGTACCACCATGTAGATTTTATGGGAGTTTGTCCTTTCATGCTGACCATCCATATAGCATTTAAAGTGACAAAATGCTCCTAGCAACCACCCAGTGATTTGAAATGAGATTTGAATTAAATGAGATAAAGGGGCAAATTTACTAAGCCACGAACGGGCTGAATGCGTCCGATTGCGTTTTTTTCGTAATGACCGGTATGTTGAGATTTTTTCGGAAAAATGTCGCGACTTTTTCGTTACTAATACGATTTGTGCGAAAAACGCGAGTTTTTTGTAGCCATTCCGAAAGTTGCGCAAAATCTGGCGATTTTTCGTAGCGTTAAAACTTGCGCAAAAAGTTGCGCTTTTTTTAGTAGCGTTAAAACTTGTACGAAACGTTGCACCTTTTACGTTTTAACGCTACGAAAAAGGCGCAACTTTTCGCGCAAGTTTTTAACGCTACGAAAAAATCGGCAGATTTTGCGCAAATACGAAAAAGTCGCAAAATGTTCGTTTTCAAATCGGAATTTTTCCAATTTGGTTCAGATTCGTGTCTTAGTAAATGTGCCCCAAAGAAAGGGTCTGAACAGAAAAGGTAATAATTTTACTACAAAAGTACTACAAATATTAAGGTAATAACAGCAAAAACAAAAAAACAAGAATAAAAATATAATTTTAAGACAAAGAAAGGAAATCTATACCCCCTAACAATGTAGTTTACTATAAAATAGCCCATATGTTAAACCCTGCTTCATCTAAATAAACCATTATCATAGTAGTATGGGCCATTGGTTCATTCTAATAAAATATTGTCATTTTAAGTACTAAGGGCCGCCCCCTTGGATCATATGATTCATGGTGCACACACATACCAAGGGCACACATACATGTTGGATTACATGAGCCAGTTAATGGACACAGTTCTGTCTTTTATGCCCACACTAGTGATGGGAGAAATGTTTTGCCAGGCATGGATTTGCAGCAAATTTCTGTGTTTCGCCATTGGCGTCCCAATTGTCGCAAGAATAGTCGCAAGAATAGTCGCAGGCATCAAAAGAATAGTCGTGCGTCCAAATTGTCGCAAGAATAGTCGCAAGAATAGTCGCAGGTGTCAAAAGAATGTCACAGGTGACAATTTTTTTTCCGCGCAACATTTTCGCCATTTTGCAAATCTTTTGAAAGATTCGCAAATTTATTGGTGAAGCGAAACGGGACAGATTCGCTCATCACTAGCTCACACTTCTCCTTGTTACAGTTAGAGCTGCTTTATAATAGGAATAGAAGAGTCAGCCTCCATCATCTATCACTCGATAGTCACTGCGTGGTTTCATTTTTACCTTTGTGAATAAATGCTTAATGGTGGTAATAGGTAGCATTTTTCTATTTTGTATTCACTTAATTCACCAATGACCTGGATTTTAAAAAGATGGCTGACTACAATGAAAAGACACACCCCTCTCCAAGGCTTCCCTTTCATCTGATTAGACACTGCATTTCCATTGCTCCTCCAACTCTTAGCATCCATATACTCTTAGCATCCATACAGCTCTTTCTTATATCATTGCATTTGTTTTAAATTAAAACTTGCTCATTTTAGTCCAGGAGATTTTTATTTGCAGCAACTAGTTTATGTGTTTTACAAAAACAATTAATTCTTGTTTTCTTGTAATGGCACCCAGCTAAAAGAATCTCTTTATAATAAGTTCTTTTTAATGTGATAAAGATATGGAATCGCTTAACTAGACTTACTCTAAATTATCAAAAGCCCATTTCCCATAAAGTCCATTATAAGCAAATAATTCTAATTCTATTTATGACTATCTGTTTCTCTGTAAAAATAGTACAATGTATTCATGGTAACTAAGCTAAATGAACACATATTGGTAGCAAAACAATAATTTTGGCATTCATGTTTATTTTTAGGAGACATAAGATCTAGTGATTCAAATTATGGAAAAATTCCTGTGTTTCAAGCATTCTGGATACTAGATCCTATAAAATCTGTGGGGTAAGGGTATTAGCTTTCTTACCTTCCCAATTGTTGATCCCATAAGGGATAGAGGCTTAATAATAAATTCATAAGAAAAATGGCATTAAACTGTAAAAAAGACTAATTAGTAGGCAGCTTTTTTCAAGCAAACTTGTACATTTCTCTTTAAATGTACTAAAATGACTATATAGTCTATTTGATGTGTGACTTTATACTGTGTACTGTGTCTTTAAATTGTTTGATTTATAATATGCCCTATGCCAAAGGGGAAAAATGTTTTGTCTTACGTAAATCTGGATACCCATTTTTGAATTCTGCCTCCTTAGAGGGGTAGTTCAGTTTTAAAGTGACTTTAAATATGATGTAGACAGTGATATTCTGAGACCATTTGCAGTTGGTCTTCTTTTTTATGTGTGTTTTTTTAAACTTTGTATCTTTTTAGGCAGCAGCTCAGTAAGAGTTCAATATACCCCAGGAACCAGTGAGTGGTTTGAATGACAGACAGGAAAGTGAATAGGAGTGGGCTTGAACAGCAACATAATAAGTAACAATAAAGATGGGGGTTACTGAACTCCAGCAATTAATTAGTATTTTAAATTGCAAGCTAGAAAGAGGCAGAAGAGTAGGGAATAAAATTGATAACTATAAAAAAATGATCACTTGAAAAGTTACTAAGAATAGGACATTTTATAATATGCTGAAAGTTAACTTAAAAGTGAACTACCTCTTTAATTTTAACAATTAACTGTGCTGTAACCAATTTCAAACTGAGCATTAAATACCATAAGATGCAAAGTGTACATTTCATATTTAAATTCCTCCGACTTAAATTTGACAATTAACTGTGCTGTGACCACTTTAAAACCCAACTTAAATAGCTTAAGATGCAAGGCATACATTTCATAAACCTACGCTTAAAGCAGATGGTATTAATGTCACCTTTTATGTCCCCTTTGTGCTATAACGATTCATAATGCCTGCTCTGAATTTTAATGCACTTGACACAAATATCTTACAGAGAGTCTATATGCATTGGTTTAATCATGAAGTTTTATTGATGTATAAAAGCCAATGTTCTGTAATTTAGTGTTAAAATGATAGGTAACATCTTTCTTATCCACTCAGAAGTGCCTTCCGTACAGCATGCAGGAAACTGGAGAAAATAAATGATAAAAGATATGTGTTACTTGTCCTCTCTACTATTTTTCAGCAGTTAAAAGGTTAATCCTTCAATAAGACACCAAACTGTCAAAATATTTTTGATCACGGTCCTTCACACAACTGAGCAAAAACAATGTTTTAAAAAGTATCTTTGCAATCCAATTATAACATTCAAATCAAGGTGAAAAAAAGATATCAAGTACAATTAAAGATCCCACTTTCGCAGAAAATAAATTCCAGACTTGTGCGAAATTAAAAGGGAATTTCAAAGTCAGCATTTTTGTTCAAAAATATTTGAAGGAAGATGAGAGCCAAACAATTCATTTTGTTTCAGTAGAAAGTGTGGTTGTTTGATCAAATTAAACTAAAAGTATAATTTCAGTATCAATGCAAATGCTTTATGAGTCGATGCGTTTAACCCACACAGCAGGAAAACACACTCTGTTTATAGAGTTTCATAAGTAAACAGAAGCTAGGCCTATTTCATAGATGCTCATTAAAACAAAACAGGGATTGTTCCTTTATAGATTGCAATATATATTGGCAAGTCCTATGCTTATTTTGAGCCGGTTTGTAACAAGTTCTAGTACAGGAATGTACAGGTGTAATTTTTATCAGCCCTTCCAGTTCAACTAAAGGAATTGGTTCCCGCCCCAGTGCCCCTCCCACCCCATCTATCTAAGGAGCTGCGCCTCCAAAAATTGTCTCAGCGTCAAAAGAATAGCCATACAACAAAAGAATAGCCGTGGGCGACAAAAGAATAGTCGCGGGTGACAATTTTTTTTTTTGCTGCGCAACATTTTCACCATTTCGCGAATCTTTTCAAAGATTTGTGAATTTTTCGGCGAAGCAAAACGGGACAGATTCGCTCATCACTAAAGCTGACATCATTTTGACACCAAGTCCTTGGTCCTAATGGCTGATTTACAATATGGCTGATTCTTTAAGAATGCAGAGCTGGGAAAGCGGGCCCCATTTTAAGATGGCTGAGAATAACTCTTTTTGGGGAAATCACTAATAGAGAAGGAGGGATGCTATAGAAGCAGTGAGAAAGAAATGACATCTGTCTTAAGTGTCAAGCCTGTGAGGTTGATGGAACAAAGAGTTTTAGTATGTAAAGAATATACAAGAGTGGTGGGACCTGGGCAGATAAGTTATGAGTGTAAAGTGCTATCTTTAAGTACATGCAAACAGCAAGTGATGAAATACAATATCACAAGTTTTTACATATTATAAAATGTTTGCACCCATTTTTCAGTAGAGAGCCATGTACACATGTACACCTGACTGGTACAGGGCTCCATTAACACACTGGGCCCGCAAGGGTTTAATGTTCTTAAATGCTCAGAAAAAGGCATGTGTCGTGCCCAGTTTTTCACAGGGGCAATTGCATTTGATTTAGTGGCATGAATATATTTGCAGCCAAATTGTCAGGGCAACATTAAAACACTTCAAAATAAACAGTATACCCCTCTACCCTTCCATTAGTCAGAAGAGGTTTCTAGCCTATGACTATAAGTTTTGAATGCCAGCTGCCCAATGCCGTTTTCTCTAAATAAAAAACAGTAGTCTCAAAGTAAATGTTAACAGTCCGTAAGTCACCCAAGCCCTCAGGTGGGCACAGTTTTTTGAACTGCTGAAGCAGCAACTCTGTCCTGTAGGCTTGGTTGTGTTTTGTACATCTGTGCTGTATGCATTTTTTTTGTTCTAGAGATATTTGTGAGGTTCTATGCTTGACCCACAGTTAGCCATGCTTAGTATCTGTCTGACAAATGAAGGGAAGGGTGTGCGCAGGATACAGCTCATTTAGCACCCATGCAGCCTCAGGGCTGCATGCCAAAGACAGCTGAAATACTATAGATTTTGCTTATATGCTATTATAATTATTTATAGAATTCTGGTATTTTTGGATCCTGGTCAGTGTAAAGAAAACTGAAACACATTGGACCATGATGTGCTGGATTGCCTGATCACTAGAGATAATAGCGTTAAAACTTTCACAACTAAGTAAAAGTATAAGTAAAATAGCATTTTAGGATGCAGCTGGGATGGGTGCTGTGAAAGCAGGGACCTGTGCTGGTTTAGATAACAGTCATAATAGAGGAGATACATTCTACAAAAAATGGATACAAGAACTGTAAAAGGGAACAAAGGTCATATTATTCAGTGTGAGGTCCTTGGTAGACAAAATTGCTTCTTGTTTGCAAGGTGGGGTAGGATGAATAAACATACATTTATAACATTTTACATTATAACATTATACAGTTACATATAAATACTGTATGTGCAAACTGTATGTAGTGCTATTACTATAAGAGGCTGTAGAAATGCTCCAATGCTGACACTATCCTTCATTACATAACTCTCTCTGTAGCACTTCCCTACAGGCATAGGATAAACCTTAGTTACTCTGAGATTTGTGGGATGTCCCAGCTTGGAGATGACAATTTATTTAATGTTTCAGTTTCCCTTTTAAGGAAAAATGTCATTCAGTATCATTAGGTCTGTCTTCAGATTTTTGTGGGGTAGCAAATTCCTCCCAGAGCATACTCTCCAGGTGCATTCTAAGTAAACTGTGGACTCTGATGCTAATTGGGCAGTGTCATTAATGATGTTAGCTAACACACTGTAATAAATATTTGAGTGCAGGGCTGGAACTAGGAAAAGGGACAGAGCCATGTGCTTAGGACCTTAAACATACATCTCTGCTGCTTTTTCTGGTGCCCAGCACTGCACCATTATAAAATACTTTTTAGAGATGTCAGTAGACTACATGCTCGATTTTGCAGCAGTGCAGCACTATTGACTTCTGTTTGTTCTAGTATGGCAGGTGAGGTGGGGACAAGAGGTTTTAAAAGACAATTATTTTTTACCCACCTGTACTGAATTTACATTCGCAGGAACCTCTGCATAAAATTTGCTAAAACTGTCAATAACATTTTAATTTGTCTTTCCTGTCTGGACCATTTTGTACTTCATTCTGGATCAGAAAGACCTGCACCCACACATGTTCGCTAGGGGACAGAGTCTGAAAAACATGGCAGTTTATTTGTGTGTTTTTGTTCTGTGTTTTTGCACTTCACTCACAACCCTGCCAGGGTTCAGGTAAAGGTCAACTTCCCCTTTAAATAAAATATTTTTCTAAAATACTTTTCAAGGCAAAAAAGTAGTAGTTAAACTTATATGAACATCAAACACAAGGCAAATAAATAAGGAGGCATGTGGAAAGTAGCCTATGCAAATATGTTTTTCTTTACCAAACTTAAATATTGTATATATCTTGCATTTTTTTACATATACATAAAGGGGTACAGGTACATGTACCCCTTTGCCAGCTATTCTCCCTCTGCAATCCCAGGTTGAATCCAGATCAAGATCCATCACAGGGGAATGTGGCCTGAATTGCCTGTGTAAGAGTCCTTAGGGTGAGGTTTATGGTATTATTAATATTAAGAAGTGCTAATGTAATTTGCATTTCTGCACAATAATGACTCAGATGGCATACAAATACCAACTGAAAAGTTGATCATTAGAGCTTACTATCTAAAGGAGCTGAAACACTGTCCTGGTTTGGATATTCCTGAAGTTATAGCAGGGTAACAGATACCACTAACTATTAATTCAGTTCAGAAAGACTAAAAATAAATGTATGAATTTATGGTCTTAAACTCCATTATTCTCTAGCAATGCCATGAGTTGCCACACTGCTCACTCACTTATGGGGTTAAGAGAGGGCAAGGCATTTTCCCATATGAGACCTGCTTACTCACACCACATCTGCTGCAATTTTAAAAGGACCACATCAAGTCTTCCACTAAAGAGAAGACAGTTTAGAAAGAAAATGTCAAAATTATTTATTTAATAATAAGAATAACATTTTCCAGACTCAGAATATCATTTCCATTGTGGTTTTAAGTGGAAAAATGGATTTTAGATGCATTAAGCCAGCTACATCCTTGTTCATTTTGTTCATATTGTTTGTCTAGGCTTCTATGAACTGCAGGATCAGTATAAATCAATACTTTTCAAATACCACTCATGATAGTGTTTTGTGATTAGGGACATTCATTAGGATTCTTTTAATTTGCATGAAATTGCATGATTTTCTGAAAGTTGCATTATTATGGTGGCATGGAATAACAAGGGTACCTACCTGTTAATGGGGCATCCTGTTAAGAATATACACTGATATTAATTATTTTAAGATATGATATGTGTAATATGTTCATGTCTTTCTTGATATAGTCTTTGTAATTTAAATTTAAATTTCAGTTTTACGGAAATATTCATGCACGTCTGGCACAACTCCCAGTCATTTGCACTAAACATGGTCAGTTCTGAAAGGTACATATATATACATTGGGATTTTAGTGATGAAAGCCAGAGACCTGTATTTAGCACACCATCATTTATATATATAATTTAGAAGCATGTACTGGAGACTGATACAATAATGCACCACTTTGCTTTATCAACTAGGTGGTCATAAGAAATAGCTAATTCTTCTCTTCTGTACCTAAGCTATGGACAATTTGTATCAATTTGTTTCTGTTTGATTTAGAACTATTTTAGTGTTCTTATGCCTCAGAGCAGAATTGCATTTACATTAGGTACAGCCTACTGCATCAGTCTCCAAGTTCGATGGATCTTAATTCTTATTTAATCTACACAATCTCCCCATGTATGGCCACCTTTAGTTTGCTATATGTCTAGTAACCCATAGCAACCAATAACAGGTTAATTATACTGTTCAGCTGGTTAAAAAACAAACATCTTATTCTTGCTAAATTGCACAAGGGTTTTTGCTAATTGCATCCAATCAGAAAAAAATAGGTTTAAACAATCTACTAGAATTTAGAAAATATAAGCAAAAAATGTAACTGGTCCATATGGGTAACCGCATTGGTGCAATTTAGCATCTATTCTGTGTTTGTAAATTAGTCTCAGTATGGGTTAAATGTAGCCTATATGAACCAACCAGTCCTAAAGGCTTAAGCATTTTTTTTTCCTGTAAAATTTTTATAGGCACTTTGTAATACTTTATAGGAACTTCCTAATAATATTCCCTGCTCCTGATATATTATTGTGCTGTGATCACTTAGTGGATCTGTACAACAGTCATGCCATTATTAATACATTAGTGTTGTTATTAATACATTAGTGTTGTTGAATACTGTCATGGACTATGTCATATTCTGCCACCATAGGCATTTTACCCTTTTAACACTTCTCTGCCTTGGGGTTCCCTGCCCTTAAGATCACAGTCCTTATTGCTATAGAAAACACAGCTCTGGAGATGCAACCAAATATTTTAGTTTAAAGAAATGTCTCTGGTGTAACCCTTAAATTATGCACTAACATATTTTACTTGGCCTCACTCTAAGTTAAATTTTAGAGAAGCTTTGATATCCAAGTACATTAAGCAGTTTTCTAATGGGTAGACTCAGACATGAGCATCATCATGGAGTATTTAAAAGAGCTCATGTTCAAGGTCTTGAAATATGCAGCTCTGGAAAAAAAACTTTAAAAACTTTAATTATACTTAATAGCATGGCAGCATGAAAATGGTATTTAAGATGTGGAAGATGTATGGCAGCACAATAGCCCTACTAAAAATGCCAGTAACCCCATATATATGTATGTGTGTATGAGGTGGAGGGAGGGGGGTGTTTATGTGCAAAGGCACATTCTTCAGGTCTCTGCACTCTAAAAAGGGTACAGAGCAGAGGTCTGTGGCTATTTGCACAACATGGGGGAGATAATTCAGATTTTTTTTGCATGTCCCATTGTAAATGAGCCTTTTAATGTTTACTAGTGCGCACTTTTGCTAATTCCCAACCATTTTCAGATGATATAATAATAATATTTGAAAATGTATAAAGTTTAGTAGGGATTTGGGGTGCAGGTTTAAATATGTGGGCTCCAAAGAACTCCATAAACTGGGTGAGACATAATTCTGTATGTGTATATCTAGGTCTACATATCCCAACATTCCCAAAAGCCTGTGTCGATGGCAGGAGTTGTTGCATTGTTGTCTATCTACTGCTGGAGAGCTACAGGTTGAAGATGAAGATGAAGATTTTTGTAATATGAAGAATGATGTGGTTAGGGTTATTAAGTGTAAAAGCTTCCAGAGGAAATAGAGAAAAAGCAGAAAATATAAAGAAGGAATTTAGCCCGCTCCCTCAAGAGAGTTAGCTAGGGAATAAACACCACCTACATCCCAGACTGTAAGGTTATATAAGGTTTCCAAGACTGTTTGCCTAGCATTACTGTATGAAGTGCCTATCACAGCCCTGCTATGAAATCACACCGCAGAATAACAGGAAAGTGCTTCTAAATTGAAAGATGCCATAAAAGTCGCATAAACTAATAAAGCTTCCTGTTAATTTTATGTCTGATTCAACCTTGTAATCAATCAAAGAAAACATTGGCCTTCAAAGAAATCTTTCTGGTGTATGTGGGTAAGGTGTTGTTTTTTCCATGTCGTTTTTAAGGTGCGATATCAGTAGCATATTTTGGGTCCTGATTTTTTTTTGTTAACACGTGGACCTAAGGTTTCTTATAAAAACAGCTGTGTAAAACATGAGTTTAATATTTTTTAAAAATGTGTCCAAGTCTATTTTAATTATAACGTAAGCCAGAATTCTGCATGCGTTTTTAGGACATATTCCCATTGCCCCCCAGATCCCTTTAATGTAAAGCTGAAGGCATTTACATTGACTTCAGTATATGTACATGTAGCAATGCTTTGGAGTACTATACTAATACAAATGTGCAGGCCATAAGGGAGCACCAGGTCTTTATTCACTATCTATAAATACAAGGATTATATAAGTCACTGTGGAGTTCTATGACCATAGATACAGGCCATGGAACTCTAAGGTAATATACTTATATTTTTCAGCAGGGGGTACTTTATTATAATACAAAAGTTTTAGTGAGTCACATGACAGAAGTTACATCACTAAGCACCATTTATAAGGACATAATTTATAAAATATTAATGGCTCTTGTGTATTACAGTATATACAGTATATAGATACACATGCAGTACATGCAACAGGTGCCCATACCTTGTGGTCACCATGAAGTCATTTGGTGCAGTAACAAGATGAGTGCTGAATTAACGTGTTCATTATCAGCCAAAGGGAATTACAAACAGGTAATAGATGAGAAAGTGCTGTAAAGTAATGGACCAGATTCTCATGCACACTTCTAGAATCCTGATACAATTCATGAAATGGTTTGTTGCTCTTAGTTTCCAAATATGACCCAAGAGGAGCAGCGGTCCATGCATCTGGATATCCTTAAACAGGGACACAATTTTTTAAAAAATGCCCTGTTGGTAGTGGGGGCAAAGAACAACTGTCCTAACTTCAAGAATGAAACATTGCAATTCAGCAATCTACCCCACCAACTTATCTGGCTGGTTATGTGAGTGCAGCTGCCCTTATCTAACCTTATGTAAGGCAGAGACAACAATGTGTCTAGAATGGTGTCTTCAGATTAATGCAGCTGTCTTCCTTTGTCCTCTTTCAGAATGTTAGGGAGCAGTTTTGTCAGTTTGCAAGAAAGTAACAAATAATAACAAATAATTGAGTGAAAGCAAATAATCTTTGCTAGTTTAATCTTGTGATTTAATGTCTGACAGTGCTGCAATTTAGTTGTTTTTTTTTTTATAGTAAAAGTATGGTTTTTAATATACAGTACGTCCACAATAAGCAAACCAAATGAGAGCTGCTAACTTTGCTGACAAGGTGTATTGCTCATTATTGTCTGGTGCAGAGCACTGTATGCTACCCTCTCAGCATGCTCGGTGAAAGTGGAAGCCTGAGGAACAGCACATAAGTGCCTTTCAGGTTCAAGCAGTACTTTAAGGTCTAAGTTCTGACCAACTCTCCTTTGTTTTTAACAAATTCACAGAAATATCAGCCATTAGTCAATAATTCCAAGAATATCTAGAACAGCAAACATTTGAGACAAATCAGATCTTTTCTTTTGTTTTCTTGTGTGTGTGTTTATTTGAATCTAATTGCTGATTGGTTGCAATGAGCAGCATCACCGGTGATGTTTGTCTCCAATGTTAATACACTGCTAAGGGTTCACGCTAAATCTCACCTTCGATTTTGCCTTCTATGAGAATCTATAGGAGCAAATAAACATCTTAAATATAGCTGCCCTTGAAGGTAGGTTCCCAAACTCATGACTCTAGGCCTGGGGGCAGCTCCATGCTGATATTAGGGCAGCCCTGGGGGCTTACAAACCTTTGTAGATTACCTGGTACCTATGGCTGCCATTAACTATTTCAAAGGTGCAAGTTCTGAAATGTTCATTAGGCACATATCATTTCTGCCTGCTGCAGGACCCTGTACTCAGTGCAGGAATAAAAATGTTTTTGGAGCATTCTGTATGTTGTTCATGCAGCCAACACTCCTTTAATATTATGAGGATGGTGTCATATCAGTTTTGCACAAAACCAATAAGCTAAAGTAAAAACTGATAAAATAAAATACAGTATGTTGTGAATAAACATAAACCAAAGATGAATTGCATAGCTTTTCAAAATATGCTACATCTTTTAAAGCGTATTTTTTGTTGTTAATTGTGTGTAAGTATTGTTATACTTCATCAATGGTTAAATGTCTAAATGCATTTAAAAAAATATTTATCCTATGTAAGTGCCTCTGTGGCAGGTATTTTGCAGTATGGATGGCTTAATTGCACAGGAATGCACCCTAGTCCACTGCAAAGCTAGGCAGCCTATATAAGTCATTGCAACTTGTCTAAAGCAATCTACTTAACCCTGGAAACCCAGTGAGTCTCCAGAAGAGATGCTGTAGATGCCACCCTTGGAACCTGCCAACTGTTAATATTTACTATGGCTTCCAGAATTCTAGATATAATCACGCATTCCACTTCACAATGAGCTCACCCACAAGGGTGGTAGGCAGGGGGAGGAATAAATAAAGTCAGCAATACAACATCAATTCCTACTGTCTTTGTCAACTTAATGCCTAAGATTTATATCTTTAGCAGAGAGGGACTTCTTTCCAACACATCTTAATTTAATTACATTTCTCTTGGATTGATGTTTTATCAATCAATAATGTTAATGTTTTTGCAGTTTCAGAGATGACAGTATGTACCAAAGAAAGGTAGATGTGTAATCATAGCCACGGTTCCTATTTTGTACATTACTGTGTTTAAATTGGAGACTGATTGTTCAACATACAATGTCAGTGATGCCAGAGAAGTATTGGCTTATTTTACGACTTGTTTTGAATTAAACATGTTTTACTCGGGCATGATTTTAGAGATTGTAGTAAAACTCAAGCTGCTGCAATATAACAACATAATTTTTACCAAGTGCAAACATAAATAAATATCTTTTGGTAAAATAAATTAAAATTAAAAGAGCTCTACCATGAAAAAATTACACTTTCTGCCGGTGCCTAAAACTGTGTATAGTTGAGTACTTTGGGGGAAAAAAAATAATTTTGAAACAAATATTCATTCTATCCACTTGATTGATTTGCCAATGACCCTTGTGATGTTTTTAAATTCCATCCTATTAAAAATGACACTTTATTAGAACAAAAGTGTGTGTGAGGGGGGGAAGATACCTTTCTGAAAGGCTCAAGAATTTGCTGATTGCTTAGAAATCGTTAAAGATGACCTGGTATCAGGCTTGCTATGCTCACCTGGAGCACCTAGGCGCAGAGGCAGAAACATCTGTGCAGCTGGTGCAGAGCTTACTCTCTGCTCAGGTAAAGTATTGCTCTCCACATTGGCTATTATCCCCCTATACTTTGCCAGCTGCAGTTGTGCAAGTATGCACCTGTCAAAAGCATGAAGGAAAGATGCAGAGCCTGAGAACCATGCCTTGCATTCACCATCTTTGTACAAACAGAGGCTAAAATATAAGGGGGCTTTGACTATTAATGCACAGAGGCCCTATGTGTAATGCACCTGCCCTTTTCAAGATACTCTGGTGTCTGCCCCACCCAGTATCCATTAGTTACCTAGTGAAACAGTGCCCTTTAAAATATGAAATTATGGGAAAAGATTGATTCCACAACAAAAGACAACACTATTAAGTCAATATATTAGTAATAATGGATTTCCAATATTGAACAAGTGCAGCCTTAAATGTGACACTGTGCTGTTCTAAACTCTAAATCTACCCTGTTACTCTTAGGATGTTCACAAACAGCATATATCAGTGGGAATTTAGGGAGGCTTCTGGACTGCAGTATATTGCCGTGTGATATAACTGCAGCATGACTGCTGGTTCCTGCAGCAGATCCAATGCTATACCAGCATTTACAATGCAGCTAATTGCCTTTATAATGAGATGTAGAACCCATTCCCTTATATACACCTAAACTCAGAGAGAGCACAAAATACCCAAATGCCCATGACCTCATTGTATTTATTCCTTTATAACAGGCAAGCCTGCTTGGCCACTGTTTATTTCTGCAAACAGAAGAACAGTCCTTGGCTAGAATACAGTGTGGTGCTCTTGTATACATTATGTGACTCATTCCACTCACTGTATGAATCTGACTATATAAAGCAAACGTTTGTTTCACTTTAAACACTAGACATAAATCTAGTTTACTGCCCCAAAAACAGTTATAAACAAGAGCCCTTCCATTTATATAACTACAGGTCCCAAGATCCTCAGCAGTTGCATGGGAGTTTAAATGTACCAACAGGTGGGTGACCATAGAGTTCATTTTGCTAAAGGAAACCTTTACTGTACAAATAGCTATACATTTAAACTAGCTACAGATTTTTCAGATATATTGTACTTCAGAACTTATCTTCAAAAGCCAGAGTACATTACCCTGTTAACCCCTGGGAACACAATAAGGCATGTTCCCTACTGATCTGTATCTAAATAAACCAGCAGCACAACATCAAAAGAATAGAAAGGTTTCATTGACTGTTATAGGTCAGGTATAAAGTCCAATACAAGCAAATTAAACTGATTTTCTAGCTGAGAATTCAGGGAGTTGCAGTTCTGTAAAACCTTGAGGGCTGTTCGACAAAGTTGCTGTATAGCGCCACTGTTTGCAGTACTACTTTTACTATCTTTACGGCAGACATTTTACATGCATTTATCAAAGAGTGCCACATGGTTATGAGTGACACAGATCTGTATGACTGGAGTGCTTATCACTGACCAAGCTTTTCTTGTATGCTAGCCATGTCAGACTCCAAAGCATTCTATATCAATGTAGATTAAATAGTAGAAAAATGCAAGGTTCCTAATATGCACCTGTGTTCTACATTCTTTTATCTGAAGTCACTTTCTTTCATTGAGCCAATTAAAAAATAAGCCTCTGCCAGCAATTTGCCGAGTACGATTTGTCTTGTGCTGAGCATGCATCAGTGTCATGTGGCTGAGATCTGTGTGGGTGTTGGCGTTGCACATTGGGATCTCACTGTGCTCAATGGGGGATGTTGTATTCCATCCCTTGAGCACCATGGCTCCATAACCTTTATAAAAATATTAGCCTTCACTGGTTTTCTTTTTGCCCTATGCTTCTGCACTCATATCATATAATACTGCTGCACCATGTTAAAATTACAAAATCCTTGCATACATACTTACATAACAATATGTCTGACAATTCTTTGAATCAGAATTTGATTAAAGGGTTTATGAATTAAAAATTAAACAAACTGGGGGGGGGGGGGGGGGGGGCAAGGTGCAGTATACATACAGCAGGGTTATACAGAGTTGCTTATGCCTGCCTACACTAACTACAAAAAGGCTGGGCATGGGAATTCCCTTGTATGCCACTTACCTGCAAGTAATTCATTACACAAAGAAAGAAAGAACTGCAAGAGGACACAAGGTGCTCCACAGCTCCATAGCCCTGTATTTGACTTGGCTCAGGGAAGGCTTTAGGGTAAAGACACACTGGGCTACTAGTAGCAGCTACTAAACTCCAGAAGATACCCTGCCATAGACAATAGTGACAATTGCCTCTGATAAAACACACATAGAACAATTATCAGTAAATGATCAGCATTGTCTTTTTTTAGTAGCACAGGATTCCTTTACACCTATGAGTGCCGCATTATGCAGCTTGTATCATATGCCCTTTAAAGGTGCATCTGGCACTACATCAAACTCAAATGCTCTATGTATATTGCGCCTACATCTCAGACACATGCAACAGTCCTATTAGTCCTTTGTTATTTATCTAGAGTACACTCTCTCTGCAGCGTCAAGGCCTTCAGAACAGTCAAGAACTGATAAAATACATTATTATAATTCATAGAAGGGTACTGTAGTATTTCACTTATGATAAGTTAATACTTCCCTTTCTGCCATCCTTTTAGCCTTGCCTATGCTTTATTTATATATATTATTAAAACACCTACTATAGCTAGTACAATGACTTCTCTTTATATGTAATGAGCATAAAGTTGGTCTTTCAGTGGCACAGTGATTAAGTGCATTGTGTGGCTGGAGATGCCCTTCAGCTTGGTATAGGGTTTAGTGCTAAACCTTAGTAATGATTTTTATTTTGCTCTTTTTCATATAGCAGAGTATTTATTTTTAGTAGAATTGAGACAAGATTAGTTTCTAGTCCAGGGTTGGCAGATTGACGGATCATAATACATCTGTTTCTTCTTTCTTATGCTACAAGATTTTTGTTGGTTTGTTAACAGTACAATTAAGGAGCTTAGCCGTATACAGTACATACTGTATGTATATATGTGTAGCATCAGGAATATTGGCATTATATTCAAAATAATTAGACCAAGTGCAAACCCAAAATGTCCATATAGAAAAAACAAAAGCACTCATGGAATATCAAAGCGGATTTCTTTACTGTGTCAAAAAAGTTACAAGAGACATCTGTATATCATGTATGTTACATTTGACTGCTGATGGTTTTATCCTTTCTTATAAACCAACATTGCATTTTTAATTGGGAGCTAGCAATTCAATAAACCCGATTGTGTAAAAAGTGAAGGATTGCAGATGGCAACCTAAACCAAAGCACCTGCGCCGCCACATTCATTAAAATGGGCCATTGTTTCATTTATTTTACAGCATTTCACCAATATAACAACATCACAAAGTAATTTTATCATGGAGTCATGCAGTGACAAGGTGACCTTATTGCTATTTGTAACATTGTATTGGATTATCGTAGACATAATAAGCCATAGCCTATGTTCTATCAAGAAAAGAATTTTCAAAATTACCAAGTGTCACTTTGTAACCTAAGGTGACATTTCCTGAAAGTTTAGCAACAAACACTGCTCTGCCATTTTCTGATTTTTTTATTTTTATATATAGCATGTACTTTTTTTTAACATAAATAAGTCTTTGGCTTGTTCTTACATTACATACTTGATGCTCCTGTACTTGACATTTGAACGTATCTGTTCAAAGTGAAATGAAGTTGTCCTGCCATGATGCCTGCTTTCACTTCATCACAAGCCCCGTTGTAAATCTAGCCTCACTCTTACAGCATATACTAAGAAGTCTAGTAATCAAAAGTGCTTTCAGAGCATCCCTTGCTCCAATTTTGTAACTGGATTACATTTTTATTGTATATCTATTGGTTCTGTGCCTTGTTCATAAGTCTAAGAATGTGTGGGAATCCATCAATCAGAGCTATCTGTACAAAGCACCCTGCAGGATTAGCCATGTTACTATCGGAACAAGAAAGCGAATTTTCATCAGTGAAATGTGGATATGACAAAGTATGTCTGTGGTTGACAGATGATTTTTTTTCCCATAAAGCCTCACAATAAGTCTGGCAGTGAGTAGTAAGGAACTGAGTTATAAGTGTTTTCATGCAGTCTGTAACATTGATAAAATGTACAAGTATATAATACAGTAATTATCTCTTTGTAGCTCATTGACATAGAATATTGATTATGTATTTAAAAACAATACTATTTACAATACTATTTATTAACTCATTTTTTTTATTTAGAATTCTAAACAGGTAATCCCATTTATGAATGTTGTGTACCTTAAGATCTGACACAATGAAAAGCAAGGAACTAAGATCAGATTTAAATTCGATGGATTGGTTTATGCATTGAGTCAGGGTTCATATTGCTGCCATTGCTTCACTCTACTAAATATAACATCCAAATATGTACAGAGTCTGGTGTTTTGTCTACTTCAAAAAAAAAAGTATGCCTCAAAGAGGCACTTTTATGAATATCAGCAACAGAGATTGTTCCTATGGCATCTTAAACCTAGATGAAATTCAGCTGCTTAGTTAGACAGCAATGTGCTGTAACGTATAACAGAAGATAACTATTGCCTGACTGTTGGCACATTGATCTGCCTCTAAAACTATCAATGTACTTCCTACTGCCAGAAAATGTGCTAAACTAATAAACTGGCAGAGAAAATGATTAGTCACTTTGAGATCTTGTGTAATAAAGTGTAGATCTGGGCCCAGTGTTTGAATGTGAAATTTAAAGAAAAATATCTTGTATTTGATCAATTTATAGTCCTTGCTCTCACAGAAGGAAATTCTACCAGGTGATGATGATGATATTTTTATAATAAGCCCTTTTGTTTACACAATGTTTGAATTTATAAAAATACATGTATAGGATCTATTGTCCAGAAAGCTTGGGACCTGGGGTATTCTAGATAAGGCATCTTTCCATAATTTGGATCTCTATACCTTAAGTATAATAATAATAAGAATAATTTAAACATAAAATACGCCCAATAGTATCGTATTGCCACCAATATGGATTCATTTCACTTAGTTACCATCAAGTAAAATGTACTGTTTTGTTATTACAGAAAATTTTTTTGCTGGTAATAGTCTTGGGAAGCAGTGGGGTAAAGTGTGGAATTATCCTGAGTTGGGCTTAGTGTAGTGATGAGCGAATCTTTTCACCAGGCATGGAATACACAGCAAATTTCCACATTTCGCCATTGGATGAATTGTTTCAAGGATCTTCTGTGAAAATTTGACACAGAAAAATTTGTTGTCAAAAAAAGTTGCAGTCACATCAAAATAGATGCAGTCGCATTAAAATGGGCACAGTTGCGTCAAAATAGGTGCGGCAGTGTCAAAAAGAGCTGCGCGGAAATTTGCTGCAAATCCATTACTGCCGAAAAAATTCGCTCATCACTACTGTCCATTCAGCTAACCACATATCCCCTTTTTTAAATGACCCTCCTCAACACAACATTATTTCCCCCAGCCAAAGACAAATCTTCCCCCTTTTAAAACCCCCCTGCTGCCCTCTAACCCTGACGACTGACTCCCACTCCATCAACGACTGGCTATTTCCCTGACCTCCACGTCATGCTCTCTCTAGTCCATTCAGACTTCCCGAGGTATTTCTAAACTTGAATATTCTGTATATTAATATTCTGTTAAGTGTGAGTATTAAGCCATTTTACCACTTTCAACAGGTGTGTCATTATGGTTTTTCACCCTATCCGTCTCAGGTACCAGTAAATATATACACTTTGCCAGCTATTTTCAATCTTAATCCTTGTTTTCCAATAGCACTTCAAGCTATTGTATAATTAAATCAAGAAAAATATCTCTCTATTATCAGTGCAAGTGGAATATGTGACTCTTCTGGGAAGTAAGGACACCATAAGCCAAGCGACAGCGCCTTTTATTGAACATATGTTGTGTGTTAGAGCTTAAGATGAAGTAGCAAGTACAAAATTCTGTAATTTGGTAATGGATGAACAAACCTCTAGACGAAGAGTCAGATCACAAGACCTTTCTATTTCCTGTTCTACATGTTTGTGGTTGTACAATTACACATTCCTACCTCATATATTTCATATTGAATCTAACTATTATTAGGCAGTGTGAGGCTACATTTAGAAGTGCTTTGAACCATAAGGGGGGGATTTTTCTCTTCTTTTCTCCCCTGTTTGTGCTGGCATTTTTTTTCAATAAAAAAAAAAACCTACCATTCCTAGTGGTGTCGCTTCCAGAGCAGTAAAAAAATAGTTAAAACATCCAAGTGCCTGTGGTTTAAAAATATGTTGACTAGACAGACCTTAGCGCTTCTTCCCAGTTAGATCTGTGAGCCATATGCAGCTGATTTTGTGTTTGTATAAACAAGGGGTAAAACGAAGGAGAACTTACAAGTGAAAAAGTCCTTTCTGTGCCATGAAAGTGCCACCCACATAAATTCAACAGCCAGACTCTAACATAAGAAGTCTACAATTATTGCAGTTCGTTTGTACAGCTTTTTATAAATGTGCTGCTTCTTTAAAAAAATTGGGACTAATGGTAGCACTGGCTTTTTGTGCCAGGCAATGTCTAATGGCTGATAAACCAGCAGCTTCATGTCTTGTATAAGACCTGGGCATATATTGCACCTAATTCGCTTTCTTTTTTTAACTAAAGTTATTAAACTTTAGTTAAAAAGAAACAGAGTTAGGTGCAATATATGCCCAGGTAATAGTAACCTATAGCAACTGACCAGTACATACTACTGTATGCAGTTTAGTTGCTGTAGGGGACTAAACCCACAGAAAAATTCTGTTTCTCTTTTTTGTCCCATAGTGAGGAAGCTTTTATAGAAAGCTTCTGTTACATAAAAAATGCCATTGCTGTTTTTTACATAGCTTCTTATGGCAGAATTCTCTTGGCATTCATCTGAGGTAGTGTAAAATAGTGGCATAAATTACGACAGTCAAGAGGCTCAAAAAAATGATATCCCTTTATAAAAACTACTACCTGTTCTTTTTGTTGTGCTAACCCCTGTATGTGCTTGTGGGGTCTTTACTCTAACTAAAAAATGTGGCATGTTAAGCCCTAGAAAAATGTTGCTGTTCAATAATAATGACTATTTTATAGTAATAGTAAAGTTATAGTGACAAAGACTGTGTGCTGATAATGGTGAAACACACAATATTTTTTCTGCTTAACAATAAGTTGCTTAAGGTTCACAAAACATCCTTAAGTACACATAAGGGCGAAATGTTTTTACTAACCACAATTTTGCATATCCTATTATTATTATTATTATAATATTATTTGTTCTGAATGCAAAAATCACAACAGCCTTGGTATTCTCTAGATATACAGTTATGGGATCCCTTATCCGGAAACCCATTATCCAGAAAGCCCCGAATTACAGAAAGTCCGTCTCCTATAGACTCCATTTTAATCAAATAATACAGAATTTTAAAATGGCTTTCCTTTTTCTCTGTAGTACCTTGTAATTGATCCCTACTAAGGTATAAATAATCCTTATTGGATGCAAAACAATCCTATTGGGTTTAATTAATGTGTTAATGATTTTTTAGTAGACTTAAGGTATGGTGATCCAAATTACAGAAAGATCCCTTATCTGGAATATCCTTGGTCCCGAGCATTCTGGATAACAGGTCCCATACCTGTACTACTATATATGAGATTTGTTTAAAAACTCTGCAACACACTTGCCATAGTTTAGTCCAGTACTGTTAAAGGAGTTGTTTACCTTTAAATTATTAGCATTATATAGACATTCATATTATGAGTAAATCGTGCAATTGTTTTTAATTTTAAGATTTGGAGGTTTTTCAGTTATTTCGCTTTTTGTTCAGGATTGTTCAGTTTGGATTTTAAACAGCGATCTGGTTGCTAGGGTCTTCTTTACCTTAGCAACCAGGCAGTGGTTTAAATAAGAAACAGAGATATATATAGGAGTGGGACTGAATAGAAAGATAAGTAATAAAAAGTAACAATAACAATAAAATTGTAACCTTAAAGAGCAATATATTTTTGGCTGCTGGGCTCAGTGATCCCCTTGGAAGCTGGAAGGTGAATAATTCAAAATGCAAAGTTGCTAGAAATAGGACATTCTATAACATGCTAAAAGTTAACCTGAAGGTGAACCATCCCTTTAACTCAGAGAGGGCAATCAAATTGGAAGCCAGTTGCAGTTCTTCAGTGTCCTCAACCATTAACTTAAGGGTAACCCTGGGCCCATTGGTTAGAGGGGCCTTAAGGAGTGGAAAGGGGGAGGGGCAGGGCAGAGCTGGGGTGGGGCAAGGGTGGGGGTAGATTTAGTAAGAGCAGAGCACAGGCCTGATGTATTAATAAGCTTCTGTCCCCAACATGCCCATGTGCTCTATAGACTCCTATGAAGGGTGTTTTCTTTTTAATGTTATCTGGCTTGCATAGATTCTGCACACTGGATATTCAGCCCCTTAGGGCTCTGGCACATGGGGAGATTAGTCGCCCGCGACAAATCTCCCTTGTCACGGGCGACTAATCTCCCCAAACTACCATCCCACCGGCGAAAATGTAAGTCGCCGGTGGGATGGCACACGCTGCACAGGCGATTTCGGCAAATCGCCAAAGTTGCCTCGTGAGGCATTTTTGGCGATTTGCCGAAATCGCCTGCACAGCGTGTGCCATCCCACCGGCGACTTACATTTTCGCCGGTGGGATGGCAATCCGGGGAGATTAGTCTTCCGCGAACAGGGAGATTTGTCGCGGGCGACTAATCTCCCCGTGTGCCAGAGCCCTTACACAGAAGAAGTTGAAAACTCTGGACTGCACCGTTAGTTTGGTGATAATGCAACTGAGTGATAATGCAGTCTGATACATGTGAGACAAGGAACTGTTATCTTCCCTCATTTACACTGGGCTCGTTTACATTGTTGCTTATGTAGTACAGTAAATAATTCCTTTTTATTTAGAGAACAAAAACTGTAGTACCGTGTTAGCAAGTGTCAAAAATAATAAAAAAACACAAATACAAGAGTATTGTAGAAATGATACCTATATTGGCTAACAATACAATGTATTTTTATTGTTAGCCAAAATAGGTATCATTTCTACAGTACTCTTGTATTTGTGTTTTTTTATTATTTTTAATTTAGAGAAATGTATAAGATAAAAAAATATATGGTGTTGTCATAGTCAGAAAATCATATCCCAGTGCAAATTTAATTTTGAAAAATATGTACAAATATAAATGCAAAGTTCTTCACTTTTTCTAATTGGGTTGTTTACATATAAATTTACTTTTATATGATGCAGTGAGGGATATTTTATGATTATTTGCAATTTGTCTTTATTTTTTATTTGTGGTTTTTATTTTGTGGCTTTTTGTTCAGCTGATCTCTAGTTTGGAATTTCAGCAGTTATGTGGTTGTTAGGGCCTGAATTACCTTACAAACCAGGCAGTAGTGTAATGAGGGACTGAGGCATGAATAGGAGGGAGCCAAAATAGCATGATTATCAATAAAAATGAACAATAACAATAAAACTGTAGTTTCCCATAGCAATAGTTTTTTGCCTGCTGAGGTCAGTGACTCCATCTGAAAGCTGGAAAGAGTCAGAAGTAGAAGGCAAATTATTCAAACACTATAAAAGTTAAAAAATGAAGACCATTTGAGCTGCCCATTCTATAAGATAATAAAAGTTAACCTAAAGGTGAACAACCCCTTTAACACCTTAAGGACATCTACTGTAAACATTTAGGGAATAGTTGCAATACATATCCCACGGGCCTTATTGATTTATTTCATCAATGGCTACTATAACAAAAAAAAATAATTAGTCAGCCAGAAAATTCTAGAACTTCAGTCCTACTATCCTACCACATGGTATAGATACAAAAGGACCCACTAATCAGATATTTAAGGGGAATCCCTTAGCCTGCCAGAGGCTGCCACTTGGTAATCTCAATGGGGCTCATTTCCAAACACTGGGCAAATATGCACTTGGGCAGTAACCCATAGCAACTAATCTGTGATTTTTTCAGCCATCTGCAGGTAGAACAATTAGAGCAAATTTCTGATTGGTTGCCACGGGTTACTGCCCAGGTGTAAATTTTAAAACAGGGTGGGAGGAGCTTCTAGAAGACGTGAGAGTAAGGTGTTCATCGTTAAATTATATCTGGAAATTTCCAGAATAGGGGTATACCTCTCATAGAGGAGCTTATGTTTAGCCAGACTGGCTTTGAAAAATAAGCAAAAAACTCAGAGACAAACAAAAAATACTAACAAGAACGTCTTTGAATATGTTTTTTGGCTTTCTTTTCTGAATGCCCAGTACCGGATTAGAAGGATTTCAAGAAAATATGTTTGCATAATAGGAGGGACTTAATATTGTATTATTCCAGTATAAACATGGATTGCAAATTAAAAAATAAATGTAGATATGCTTTCCATAAACAATACACTCAGTACCAGCTTCTCAATTATATTATTTCATCACGAAATATAAATTGGTAGGTGAATAACATGTTTGGGTTCTTTTTTTCTTTTTTTTCCATTTGGTTCAAATATTATATGTTATATGTTCAGCGTTATTTATCTTTTACTGAAGCAGGGCTAAAGAAAATAGTAGTTTTTCTCTTTGGGTGAAACTTTAATCCGTAGCTTGAAACCAATTTCTGTGTGCCTTCAAAACCAGCTTAGGCAAATATTTTCAAACCTATAAAACTTCTGGTTATGGGTGGCTGTGAGAAGCAGCAGCCTCCTGGTCTTATAAGTCGACATCTTTGTTTAATAGTCGGATATTCTGTGTTCATTGGTGACAAATCAAAGTTTTTATAGTAATCCTTTGGCCAGTCAAACTATTTGAACATAAAGCCTTCTAGGCTGATCCCTCGATCATCCTTGTCCCTTGCTTTCCCTCAGTTATATTCCCAGCTTGTAACTGCCAGCATGCAGTTCTGAAACATGAAGATAAAAACATTATGCAATGTGAGAAAAAACATGCTACACAGTTAACAGGTGTTGATTCAAATGTTTACATTCCTTGAGATAACAAGTGATAATCCTTACACATCTTACTTTTTGTTCTGTCTTGCCTGAGTTTAGATTTTCTTGCAGTCCTTCTAATCTGAATTCAGATATTCTTAAACATAGGGTTAGAGAGACTAATTTGCATGAAACAAATTAAATATAAAGAATTTTATCTGCTGATTGAACTCAGTAAAGTGAGTCAAAGTTAAAGGAAAGCTAAAGCTTTCCTAATGAAGTAGGGTAGAAATGCTGCACATTATGTTTTGGGCTTCTGTATCAGGCCCAAGCTACCCCAGCTCTTTAACAATTAAGATCTGTGCCTCCAAATATTTCACCAGTATCTCCCAATCTTCTAATATAAGGCCGAATAGTTAATAATACAGATTATTCATACCTGGCAGCTCTGAAACCAGTGCAATTAGCATAAGAATGTAATAAGCCCTGTAGCATCAGGTAAACCTCATTTTCTGCTTGATAATTTGCAGTGACCCCCTTCTCAACAGCTGCCCAGAGCACACTGAGCATGTGCAATGTCACTGACACTTTTAACAGAATACAATATTGAGGGGCTCCTGTGACAACTGCAGGACTGGATCTTAAGTACTATAAAGATGGTGAACTTTTAGCCTGGTACAATAAGTCCAGTTTAAAAATTATGGCATTTCGAGTCATATTCATTTTTAAAGGTTAGTTCTCCTTTAATCATCATGGTTTAAAAATATATAGTGCTGCACTCTTACCAAGCCAGCCACTTCCTTATTATTAAGTGAGGGCTGGCTTTTTGGCTGTTGGGTGAGCTCTAATTTACATGAATGTAATGCAATGTACATAAATCCCTCCAGAATACCAGTTATTTTTATATTGTTCCCTGGTTATGGCATCCTCTGATGTGATGACCACAAGTGCAAGTGCTATCTGATCTGTATCCTAACGTGTTTTGCAAAAGGGCTACCAGAGCAAGGATATACATTGCATTGATCATCAGCTGTACAGCTGGGAACTTAGGTTTATGCAATTCATTGAATAAACTGCAGGTCAGTTAAGGTAATAGACCCTTAAATAAAACTAATTTTGTAAAATTCCCAAATCTATAAGTAAAAGTTATCCAGAGCTGACTGAATTGACTGAAATATCATGGACACTATTATTTCCAATTAGGTTTGTTTTGTAGAATGAGTCACATTAATTATGGCACATTCTATAAGAAAAGTTAGTAACATGGTTTTCCTCTTCTCGGATGTGGTGAGACTGATAAAGCAGAATGGGTAATACATAGGTCTGCAGCTCAAGATCCCCAGTAGCATCGGGCTGTTTTGGTATCAGATGGAGGAAGGTACAGTTGGGTTCCCCCATGTCCTGCCAGGAGCGTTAAGTAAATATTTGATAATGTTAACAAAACTAGAGTTAGAATGTTTTCTTAGTACTCTGAATTTCAGGAATTTCCTGCTTATAAAATGGTTTCATTCAAGAACATTAAGTTGTACAAAAAGGCAACAATAATGCCTTGCTTATTGCATATATTACAGTACAGGGAAGTAGAGTAAACCTCATTAGTGAAAAAATGGTTCTACCCAGCTTAGAAGTGCACTTGGAAAGATATGTGTACTTTTACTTGTTTTACAAAAGTATTTTACTTCCAAAATCTGAATGTGTTCAATTTAAGAATTTGTTGCCAGTCACAAGAAAAAGTGTAGTTTGTGCCATATCCCACTCATGATCGTAACTTGGATTCGAAAAATATACATATCTTAATCTTGCTCACGTTGCACTGATTGTTTCCCCCCTACAAACACACACTATAAATTACCTGAAACCTGGCAAAATTTACATTATCTTTAAAAAAAATTAACTGTAAAAAAAAAATCTGAAAAAAGCAACTGATGCATGAAAAATGCAAGTGAAATTAAAATATCTCTACTGTTATCTTATTTAGTTTTGCCAAACCCGAGCAACAGTCATTCCTAAATCAACCCCTACTGCTAAAAATATCTACTTAATAAAGAGAGTCATTTCTATATATATGTTGGGGCTCCATCACAGTTTGGAAGCCCAAAAAAATGTCTTTCCGAAAGTGTCTGATACGATCCTAAATCAAGAATACAAGATGTACCCCACACCAGAGCCAGACCAAGTAGTATTGGTGCCCAAGACAGCTGCCAGCACCCCTAATCCCCTTCTCTGCTTGGTCATTCAAACTCACCTCACCAAATCCCCAGTCACTACTGCTCAATCCTCACTCTCCTCCATCTCCTGGTCAGTCTGCACAGTTCTCTTCCCCTCCAGTCAATCACCCCCCCCCCCCGTTTCTGTTACACCCAAAGCATGTGTCTCTGTTGCCTACCCCTAGTTTTTGCCTTTTTGCCCTGTTCCTCACTAGACTGGCTATGATTGGCTATACTGACTATGGGGGATAAAAAGTCCAAGACCACAATGAAGGTGGCCACACACGTGGCGATTTGCGATCTTTCGTGCAACCATCGGTCACACGAAAGATCGTTAAATCCGCCACTAACCTTCAGGGCTGAAACGGCAGATAAGGAGGTAGAAACAATAGGATTTCTACAAAATCTTTTAACCTGGCCAATCGGCTAGTCGACCGTTATCAGCAGCCTCCTGCGATATCAGTCGACTTGCTGACTTGCCATACACGCACCGAATACCGTACAAAACGAGGTTTCATACGATATTATCGGTGCGTATACGGCCAGCTTAAGTCTCTTCCCATTTACTGTAATGTTCTGCTAGTTGCTAGAAGCCCTGGAGTTGCTGCTCAGAATGCACAGATCCTGGGCTACTGTACATTTTGTTAAAAGTATGCCCTTACCAATGATCTACGATGTTTATGACTTTATATGTTTACTGTGTACCCAGTTGGGCAGTTAATGAACTAAAATCTCTAGAGATATTGTCAGTATACTACACTGATTTAAATATGCCTTGAAGCTGCCACATATTGCAAAGCATAGGGATGTAGAATTAAACTAAGCAAGGGTTTCTCTATGCTAGAATAAAACATATTTTTATCTGTTGATTTCTCCCACTGCACCTTACAACCAGCCATCTCTTTGGCTCGCTGGCCCAGTTCGGTCAGGATGTAACTGTGGTTTCCAAAAGTTGACACAGCAGCTTTATACACTATTCAAGTCTCTTTTCTTTCTTTAAGAGACAGTATAGCTTGCTTCCTCTGAACCAAATGCCAAATCCGGATTTTGTAGATCATGATTAATCAAGTTCAAAAGTAGCTACAACTGTAACTGTGTACACCCTTGAGTCAGTATTACAGTATAGAGTGGTCATTCGTTTATTAACTAATAATGCCAGTTGCATCATGACCATCAAAATCATCATGCTAACAAAGGTGATATGTAATATCCTAATATGATGTATGGACCCATAGGGTTAACATGTCCTTATGGCTTTAAACCCTACAACTTTCTTAGTCTGTGCTTTTACTGGGCAAAAACCCATGTATCAGTTTATAGTTTTGCATATGTGTCTCAATGGCTAACAGGGAGGCCACTCCCTTGGCACTCTGATATAGTGCTTAACAGGGGGGTGGGTCTTCCTTTTAGGCTGCATCTGCTGACCCAGGTGGAAGTTCCACTGAGCCTGGGATCAACAGGGCCCTACCCTAGAGTCTGTATCTAACTCTAGTGAACTTGGGGAACAGGGACCCCATGAATGAGGAATAGTGAGTGTCAGGATAATTTATAAAAAGCACTTTCTAGGAAACTGAGATAGTGAGATTAGCTTGAAAAGAGCACTTTCCGCTCCAACCAGGAGAAATCAGCTGAAAGTATTCTTCCCTACAGGCATTGTTGCATTAGAGCAGGGCCACAGTTAAGACACAGGTATCAGGTCAGTTCCTAACCCTGATCCATAGTCGGCTGTGAAGGGATCCTTGGCTGCTAAGGGACACTCTGAGGATACAGATACTTGGCCAGGCTACTCTCCACAGGGAGGCAGTACTGATTGGTGGTCCTTACCTCCCCCACCCTCGGCTGAGGTGGGCTATACGGGTGGACACCATATTTTTCTACCTGATATCTCCTTTGTGTGAGTATTGCTATAACCCTGCATATTGATTGTCTGTGACAATAAGCCAATTCTATTGTTAAACTGCAAGAACCTTCTGGTGCCCATTGGTTGTAGTTACACTACACCATAGCTCTGTTTGGTCACTTCCTCTTAGTGAAGGCCCATCCTAAAGGATTGAGTCGCTTGTACCCCATGCTCTAAAACTATACTAGCCATGCTGTTGGCTTGGTCACAGCCAAGAAGGGGTTACAGTGATATCTACATCTGGTGTGCGACTGCATAGCAACTCAGTGGTTACACTGCTACCTCACAGTACTGGGATTTTGAGATCTTCATGTGCCTGAAGTCATTTCGTCTTGCACTTCAAAACATACGGACATGCCAATTAGTTCATGAAACCCTAGAGTGTCATGTTAAAGTGACCTTAGGTCATTAGATCAGCTGACGAGTAACTGATGTGAATGATGTATAGGCACAGAGTAAAACATGTAAGAGCTATTCATATAAAGGATAATAATAATCCATAACATGCCAAATGAAGATAATTAAATAAATAATTATTAATGTCAAGGCAGTGATTAATTTAGTAAGTCAGTAAATAGTAGCATATAAAAAAAGACTTGGTAATCTTGGTACTATAGCTAACATAGGACAACTCAGTACAGCTAGACTGATCAGCATTAACTCAGATAGTAATTTATTAGAAGGGTGCTAAACTGGCATCATTTGTGTGATATTAATGCAAACAAACAAGCCTTTATAACCAGTTCAGAAATTGCCTTAGTATTTCACTCACTTACACATTGCTTCTCATTGGGTCATTTTTAATATTTTTCAACTTTAATTAAAAAAAAAAGTTTGTTTTTGAACACCATTAAAGCACAGCACATTAAGCATAGCAAATTCCCTTTTAAGTGGAAACATCTCAGAATAGCCCAGTGACAGCTTCAAGACGGTAGGAATAATGCCAAACATCCCAAGCTTCACTGGTGTCCTTCTTTTCCAGCCAATATCTCCAGTGTGTCACCTTTAACTGCTTCCTCTGAAAGGCAAGAGATCTGTGATGTTATCAGGTTGGACCAGTGCTGTCCAACTGGCGGCCCGTGCCAGTTGGAGAAGACCAAATGAAAAGTTGCTAAGAATGGCTATTGAAATTACATAGGGGCTTCTCTTTAGAGAGATTGATGGATAGCAGCTATGGATTTCTCATGTACTTTTTAGGGCAAATGGGATATAGCTTCAAATTAGTTTTATTTGCTTAGATATTTATTTTTGCCTTTCTGTGAATCAACAGGAAACTTGCTGATGCGCCTTTGAGAACACAAGCCACACACAGGCTAAACAGTTCTTTATACTGAATAAGATTTTCCATATTGTACAACAAATAAATCTGCAGTTTGTTTTTTATTGTTATGTAAATTCTTGGTGATGCTGTCAGCAAAATTGTATTTCTAATCTTTTTAATCAATCTGGGCAAATTTAAAACAAGTTCTATCTGTGCAGCATTCACTGCAGGCAAGGCCCAAACACTTGTGACATTTCAGCGTCTCCTTCTAACCATCTCTAACCTTCAATTGAT
Source organism: Xenopus tropicalis (assembly GCF_000004195.4). NCBI lineage: Eukaryota > Metazoa > Chordata > Amphibia > Anura > Pipidae > Xenopus > Xenopus tropicalis. The sequence continues at coordinate 53,762,010 of NC_030680.2, forward strand.
GATAAAGGAACATTTTGTTCGTCTTGGAAACGGACAGGACAGAAATAAAATCATTTGCTGGGAAAAGGCAGAATTTCTAAACTTTTTGAGGGTAATTAGTTATGCCATAGTTAACCATTGTATTTCCCACATCTACATACACTCATTGATTGTGCTTAGTTCATTACTATTTATATGGACAACAGTACTACAGAGGGTGCAGTTTGTGTAAGGTAAACACTACGCAAGTTTCGGGCCTTATCTAATAAATAAAGTTCTCTGAATAGACTGATTCTGATGCTAATTGCAATGGTTTCAGAGATGCCGTATTTTGTGAATCTGAAGGAATAACTAATCAGCCTTATACTGTTACAGTTTTATTCTATATATACAGTATATGGTGAGTGGGTCCCTAAACTCAGTAACTGACAGCAGCACAGAGCATGTGCAGTGAATCAGCAGAAAGAAGATGGGGAGCTACTGGGGGCATCTTTTAGGGCACAGATCTTCCTTGCTAAAGGGCTATGGTTGCCTTGGGCTGGTACAGAAGCCCAAAACATAATGTACAACATTTCTAGACTTTTTTTTTTAGTTAAGCTTTAGTTCTCCTAAAGGCAGGTGAAAGCTGGGCTTGGGGGCAGAGAAAGGGAGGGATGTGATATCAGGAAAAGAAGCATTCACTTCCTTATCTTCTGAGCAACTAGAAACATCCCATCTAACCCACCCTCCCCCTTTTTTTGCATATTTTGCAAAAATGTAAGGAGTTTCTCTTCTTTATGTTCTCATATTACCTTTTAATAACTGAATGTGGATGATTTCCTGAATGTATTGTTATATTGTGGTTACAGTATCTTTATACTGTATAAACTTGAAAGTCAGCATTGTATTAATCCATGTTATCTATGATTGCTTGATCCAGGGGATGTTTTATATCACTGTGGGGGGTTAGGAAGGATTTTATTTCCTCTTAAGGCATATATGGCACAGGCTTCAGGCAGGGTTTTTTGCCTTCCTCTGGATAAAAAAAGTGGAGATATGATAATGTTTTTTAAGTTTTATTTGTCACAGCAATGGTAGTACCTTGCCATAGTACTGCACAGATAATTTTAGCAGAGGGAGAAAGCAGGTTCTCTCCTGTGTTTGCACGGTGGATTGATAGATACAGACACTACTACTGCTTGTGCTAGGTGACAGCCTGCTTGGATCATCGAGACACAGCAGGACCGGCAGCAGGGCTGCTGAACTTCTCTCATGGTTGGAGATGCAGCTTCTGCTGGTAGCAGAGTTTGGGGCCTTCCTCTCTGTAGGTAGAGGCAGCCTAATACTCAGTGGTGGATATAATGACATAGTGCCAATCTTAAATGGCAACGATAGAAGTAAAATTCAGGCCTTTGGAATATTACCTTTGGTTAGGCTGGTCCTATTTATTTTGTAAAATGCAAATAAATGCTGTGGCCATTTTACCCCATCTCTGTCTCATGGTGTTTCATTAAGTTATTTAACAAGGGGGGATCAGTGGGATGGCTGAAGGCGAAGGGTCAATTGTGGAGTCCCCTTATCATGTTTTTTATCATGTTTATAAAAATGTGTTTAAATAACATCTTTATAAATATGCTCTATAGCAGTGATCCCCAACCAGTGGCTCGGGGGCAACATGTTGCTCCCCAACCCCTTGGATGTTGCTCTCAGTGCCCCCAAACCAGGGAGTTATTTTTGAATTCCTGACTTGGGGGCAAGTTTTGGTTGAATAAAAACAAGATTTCCTACCAAATAAAGCCCCTGTAAGCTGATAGGGTGCATAGAGGCTGCCTAATAGCCAATCACAGCCCTTCATGAACTTTTATGATGCTTGTGTTGCTCCCCAAGTCTCTTTACATTTGACTGTGGCTCCCGAGTAAGAAAGGTTGGGGACCCCTGCTCTATAGGTATGTCTGAAATTGTTATGCATTCATCTTTTCAACAAAAGTGCTTGAGACAGCTTACATAGTGTCTTTGACAAGATTAAGAGGCCTATTTATCATGCGGTGTAAAATTGCAGTTTTAAAGGGTGAATTTATAAGATTTAATGTTATAAACATCAAGGATTATATTTATCATGCTGTGTAAAAAGTGGAGTAAAACATTACCGGTGATGTTGCTCATAGCAGCAATTACATTTTAAAAATTAGAAAACCAAACCAAAATATCTGATTGGCTGCTATGAGCAACATCACCAGTAATGTTTTACTCTACTTTTTACACAGCATGATAAATATGCTCCTTGATGTTTATAACATTAAATCTTAATTGTCACCGTATTTTACACTGTTATTTTACACTCTTGGGGCCCAATGACAAAAGCACAGCATAAGGAAGCAGGGCATGACAGGGCAAGGAGGGCAGCCCACCCCCCTTTTTTTTTACTGTTTTAGACGGCAAGCCAATGGGTGATCAGGAAGATTCCCGGGCAAAGGGGATGGTCTAACAACGGATGCCATCTTACCTCAGTTGGATCCAGACGGAGGGAGAGTCAGCATCTCGCAGCGTCCCACCCTCCCTCCCTGAGAAAGAAGTTTGTTATTGTCACAGTTGGCGGAGGGTACTTCACTCTGTGCCCCCAGGGGGAAGTTTAAGGGGGTACTTGACAAGGAGAGTGTAGCCCGGTAAGCCTGGGGTCCTGATCGGAAGGCAGTTAGCCTTGGTTTAGGACTGGGGAAAAAGGAGGCAGGAACCAGGCGTTACAATCGGGCTCAGGGTCAGTCCCTTGGAGGCGAGTAAGGATTGTTGGTTACTGTAAATGTTTGTTATACAAACGGTTTTGTTACTGTTACAAAATGTTAACTGATGTTAAGTTTTTTATGTTAATATATAAATACCTGTGGCCTTCTCTTCCAGCTACAGTGTCTATGTGTGTTGTTTGTGAGGAAGGGTTAGAGGTGTGGGTTTAACTAGGGGAAGGTGTAAGGGTTGCAGGCTCGACACTGCACCTGTCATGTATTTATTGTGTAACCCATTATAGCCAATGGGAAGAATTAAGATGGCAAGTAAATTCCAACATTTTGATGGATGATAACTGTTTTTTACACACCATTTTCAAGCACCATTCATGATAAGACAGTAGTAACTACAAAGAGAAATTGAACATTTGGCAAAGAAACACTTCTATAAAGTGCATTCCGTAAAGGGTACTATCTGAAAGAATAAGCTTCTTGCCAGATATAAAAGGATCTCTGCCAAGAAATGCCCAAATAATCACCAACAGAGATCAACACAGATCAGTTATCAGTCTAGCAGGCAATGCACTAAGTGCCATGCTGCTTTCTAGATATTTTCTAGATATTTTCTAGATATTTTCACAGTTAAATGAATACAGATAAGTGTAACAAATACTCCATTCTGTAGCAAACATGAAACTTTCAAGGCCTTAATTGACATAGAAAACTGTCATTGCCCTAAAGCCTTGTAAACTGATATTTTTATGGATAAATGGGAAACAAGTCTCTTTATTTACAGAAATAGTTTGTGTGTATATGTTGACATCACCCAATGACATTGCATAGTGCCTAGTTTCAATCTCCTCCCAAGCGTCTAGCCCCTGGTATAACTTAGCACTTTGGTCTCTTATTTTTAGAAAAAATGACTGGATGGATGACCCCGTAGAGAAGGGGGATTTCCAGCCCTTTCAATGGGAGCGAGAAGAAGTACATTAATGATATCAGACTAGCACACAGAGGATGAGAAACTGCATTTGGATGAGCAGGTGATGTAACTATTAGTCATGTCTTCCTGTGGTTCCTAGGGCGCAGTTTTTTAGCCTCACTCAGAAACCGTTCCTGCAGCTCTTGTGAGCACACTGATACTTAACCTTCTAAGGTGCTCACTGCAACAACACAGCTCTAAGAATACAGATTCATGTAAGCCACAAGTATTAAATACCCCTGTCATGTTATGGCCATGTTTTTGTAACGCCACCTATTTTAACATGCCTTAAAGTGCAGTGGGATAATGTAATATATATATGCACCATGCTGAAAATGATTGCTTTCTGCAAACAGTTTTACCTTTGCACACATTTAAAATAACTTTTGCAAAATTTTAATTAAATAGAGATCCTATTCACCGTTGGAAATAAGATTGGAAATGTTATAGTCTATAGTGCACTGCATAGTGTATGTAATAAAACTTCTAACTTGTTATTTTTGCGTCAAGAAAACAATCCGTCTTTAAGTAGGCCTCCATGCACAATTAAAATTCACACTAAGAATAATACATTGCAAAACTTTTATTACTTTTTACCCCAAGTATATTAAAGGAATTCAGAAGCTTAATAACCCCATCCTGGTATGATTTATACAGGTAAAAAATTTTTTACTTTTGAATGAAATGCCAGCAAAAAGAAGTGCTTGAAACTAGGGGAGCTCAATATATTTATTGTGTGCTTTTTACCTTATTAGCATTATGACGAAAACAGTTTTTCAATTGTCTTTCTATGAATGATTAATAAACAGTGAATAGGGATATTACAGAGGATTTTCATGACCATATAAACGCACAAGGCTTTACACAGGGTATGGAACTGCAAGGTGACTTCTAATATCCTTATATTTTACAACAGGGGGTGCATTATTTATTATAATACACAAGTTTCAGTGAGTCATGTGGCAGAAATGACATCACTAAGCTTTGATTATGAGTGATGACATCACTAAGCTCCATGTATAAGGATATAATTTACAGGATATTCATGGCTCTTGTGTATTATATAATGATATCCCCAATATATAAAGATTTTCCATAATGCATTGCTACTTATTTTTACCTTGCTGAAGTGATTCATTGTTTATGTCTGCTTCCAAGAATCTTCCTGATCTTCTCAGTTTCTTTATCAATGCTATCCACTGAGGATATCTGACCAGTTGTCATTACATGGAAATTCAGCCCCACATACAGTCAAATATCAGTCAAACTAGTCATTAAAAACCTACATGTAAACTGACAATCTTATCGTTTTGTCAGAAAATGAATACATTTCATCTATTGACTGATTTTGGTCAGTCAGTATGTGACCAGTTTTAGTTAAGTGGGATTATTCTTTCTCAGTGGAACAGCTTTGGGCATGACCAATTAAGCACGGGCAAAATGCGAGATGGATGAATTGAAGAGATAAGATCATGGCTTTCAGATATCAAAAAAATCAACAAAAAGGTATTTTGTCACTGTAGGATTTCCCCTACAAAAAATGCAACCGTCGGAAAGCTCAGTAATGGCCTCATGTTCTGTTAACCAAAAAAATGTAGGCTAATAGTAAACACGCCAGCAGACCACCTTTTCACGAACACAGGGGTGAGAGTTTCTGTGTGTCAGCCTCCCACGGATCATTTCACAAATGCAAAAGGGCTGAAATTATTGATATTAAAAAAAATATATATACTTCAAGTTGGAGCTACTTTAAATGAATGGTTCCTCACACCATTCAGTAGTCGCTTGTGTATTTTAAGGATGGCAGATGACTTTATACATGCCTTGAATAAGGTCACTTTTTATCATCTTAGCGGATCAGTTTTGAAGGATCTTCAGTAGCACCCGAAACCAACCAGTCAAATCGGTCTTGCAATGACAATCATACAATTTAATGGAAAATGACAAAACTGCCTGAAAAATCTTCACACTTGTCCCCAGCATTACAACTCTTTCTTAAGCATAATTAGTTTTATCAGGAAGGATAATTTGCAGTTTAGATCCCTCTTTTCCAAATTATTTTATTAAAAACCGATAAGTGATTAAAATATTACACACATAAAATATAACACATACAATCTAAAGATTTTATGATACACACCTTTATATGAATAGATCAATATATCAGTCTAATAGACCAATGTGCCACATAGCTTGAAGGTACATTTTTACATCTTTAGCTAATGAACCAATTAGCATCCGTAAGAAAATTTGGCCTGGCACAGCCTCTTAACAATGTATATCTTCTACTTCTTGCTTTCTTTAAAAGTGTATGGAAGGAAAAGCATAATGGGTCAAACAGCAAAAAGGCCAGGATTTATCATAAAGCCCAAAATGTTGGTATCCCACCTGGCTGCCCCACCTCATTCCTACCCAGGCCTGGCATTAGACCTACAGGAGGGCCACATTCCAGAGTTTGATTGGCAGCTGCATAACATCTTCCTAGCTATACACCTATACTGTATATTCTGGAAGATATTTTCAATTAAGCAAAGAAGGGCAGAAAAGTGGCAACCAGTGAAGAATGGTTTATAGTAATGGACAGGGATGCAGCCTTTGCATAAGAGTAGTGTCTACAATTAAATATTTGCTGCTAGAGTGCCATAGTGCTCCAACAGTATACAGCAACCAATAAAGAAGTGACAGAGCTAACACTGACACCATTTACTGACAGGAATATGTTGTAAAAATGTTGTATCCAAATGTTGTTCCAGACCAATTTTCTGTCATTTTGCTGCCTCTGCCTACAATTTTCAAAAATGTCTTTAAAAAGTGGGTGTGGCTATTGTGCATGACCTTTTTCAGAATTAGCTGTACCCATGAAATATTTTTTACAATTTTTACAACAAAAAGTGTCTGCCACAAAAAAAAAACATCAGGAAAAAAATGTTGACAGGTTAATTTGGATTAAGTCTATATAAAGAAAATTTTTTGGTGCACAAATGACATTTTTACTGTTCAGTAACAACAATTTTTACCACGTATACAACACTTTACAACAAATCCTTAGAACTATAAGATACCTTCTGTGAATTTGTTGGGCAACTGACACTTTGACAACTGTGTACTCACTAACACTTTTTTGAATTCCTTCCACGTTGTTGAAATATACCAAAGGAGAATATGCCCCATGTGCCATCAGCCTTTGGAATGATTCCGCAGATCTTAAAGTTTATAACACATTTTAGCTGTCACTCTGTTTAGGCAGAAAAAAAGCAACAAACAATCATCACTACCTGTCTGTTCCTGCTGTATGGAAATGTCCTGGCATTAACAGAATTATTGCTTGGAAAAGCCAAAGTGAATGTTGAGTGGCAGCCAACCTGTCACCTCAATGTTGCCTTAGGCTAACTTTAGGTAACATTTCACAAGAATGAGATATCCTGCTTATTGACCTTGTTACATGCAATTTTGCATGTCAGTGACACTGTAAATGTTAGTTTCAACTGTTTGTATGCGTGTGTGTGTGTTTGATGGCTTATGTCAGACAGTAACCATACCATTCTGCCAAATATTCATCTCTGGGGGCCACACCAACTGTGATTTAGGTGGATAGGAGTCAAGAGTGTGGTATTATTGAGGGCTGGGTGGGACAGTGACAAACGAAATTGTGCTTTTTTTATTTAATAATATTTCTTAGGTATGGAAGGGAAATGGATACTTTAATAGGGAGGTAACAGTCATTCTTCTTCAGACGGCTGAATGACAGGAAACCTTCCCTTTCTGAAGGAAGTGTGTAGTTCAGTTGTTTAGACTCATCATGCTTGTGCAAACATTATGAAAAGTAGAAAGGAAACAGCATATAAGCAACTCAGTCGTTAAATGTTCTCCTAAAGCAGTACTGTAATTCAAATAGAGTTTTCTTAACACAGTTTATTATGCAAATATACTATGACCTATAACTTATTAAACACATAATGCATTTTATTAGCATAGGTACTTTAATTTTCCAACCATGAGACATTTGCACTCAATTTCTGATTTCTGTTGGTTGTCTGTTTTTCTGCAAAATACTGATCTTTGTTGTAAAAACAAAAATGCAACACTTCTGTTTAGACTTCGAAATTCTTGAGTAGCCTGTAGCATCCACCATGTGTTGCCCCTTAGTAGGGGCATAAATGTAAAAAGGTTGAGCATGAAACACCAATAACTATATACTGAGGCGCAGAGATCATCTTAGTATAACACAGTTCAATATAAATATGCCTGTTTTGCCAATTTGGATCATACAGGTGTATTCATTGGACTTATTCACAGCATGATACCAACAAAGTGTTAAACCTTTGTTTGTATCCAACATGCCAAGCAATAGGGTTTGAATCAGTGCACGTAAAAGTTATCTGAGCAATTAAACAGAAAGCTTCAAGAGTAACAGGAAATCCATAGGCCACAGACAAACAAATTGTCTTGTAGCTTTCTGCTCTGTATAGATTAGCTGAGGTTTTTCATGACAGAGTACGTCCATTCACAGAAAAAATGATGCTTAGGCATAATAGGCTATATACAGGACTGGTGCCATTCACTTATCCCAGAGGGTTGAAATGTTTGACTTTTCTTTCCACTCTCTTTTTTTTTCTCTCCAGAAATTCTGATCTAAGTAAAATTTACTATATGGTGTCCTTTAGTACTAGTATTCCACACTCAATAGATCAGGAACAACAACAAAAGAAAAGGGCAATGTTATCCGTAAAAGGATATAATTGAATCTAAATAGGATCAAATAGATAAATAAATAGATAGATAGATAGATTTTAGTAACATAGTAATTAAAAGTGACATACATTAATATATTATATATAATATATATGAAATATATTAAATTATTACAGCAGTATTACAGTATTATTCATGTACAGCTGCAGTGCCTGTTCCCTCACTTTTTGGCAGTGCATCTGTATGACACCCCCAGGATTACAAGCATTGCTTCTGTGGATGTTGAGCATAAACTTTCCTTTCCAATGTTATGCAATTGCCATTCAGCACCTAACAGTGAGGCATGGCAGAATCACAACAATTTATTGTTCATTTTTGGGGGGATAACATGGTATCTCAATGACCCAGCCTTTCCCACATGCTCAGCTGAATGTAAATCACTAGATTATCTTCAATAGCATCTTTACTTTTCCATTAAAAAAAATAAGAAAAATACAAATGTAATAATCTATATAATCTTTTAAGGTATATACATAAGTTATATTAGGTATAAGGTATATATACAAGCTTTCACCATGGCCTTTGTTCCGGTAAAGCATACCCCAACATCTCGCTCAGCAGCACATGTAATTATTATTACTGACAATTCTGAACAAATTAATGATGGTGGAAATGTTGTTTTGCATTAACCTAATTTTTTTCTCATGTGGGTCCCTGAATCTTAAGGTTAAACAGAAATGACTGCTGTCATTGTTTTTATATCCTGGGCATTCAATGGCAGACTCTAAACCTTCCTGTGGCTCTAAGCCACCTTCCTCTGAAACCTACAAAACTGAATATAAAATAACACTGAACTATGCTAATAGGCCGAGAAGTCCCATTCACATAAAAACTGTGCATCTGAGGGATCAATCTTATTGATTTTTTTCCCAAATGCCTTCTGTCAGAATGAGCAGAAAGTATTAGACTGGCTCCTAAAGCAGAAGGCATATTACTTGAGTAACTAATAACATCCTCTTGGTCCCACAGCACTCTTCTGATGGTATTGTCTTGGTTTTATTTCCTGGAAAAAAGAGGCTGATTATACTCATAATTAAGCAGATCTGAGGTTTTTGTTAGTGGATTTGTTATGGGGAAATACCCTAGATAACATAGAGATGGAACAGCTCCTGTAAAGTAAGCTCTAACGTAGCAATTGATTGCAATGTTAAATTAGTAATGATGGATGATATTGCAATGCTTTTAGCAGTTTACAAAAGTAATATCTCCTTTCAGTTTTAGTGATTGGATTGCATTCATAAAACTTTTTTCCTCTGTATCTTAAGCTTGTCAAGATTTTACTCCTCTTGTTTAACCCTTGTAGCAGGGAGAGTACAATTGCAGTACAATCTGAATTGGTTAAAGAGCCTTTATTGATTGCTTTCTATGAATGCAAGTGTGTAGGGCGTTTACCCCCTACTGTGACATTAAAGATTTAAGTACCTTAGAAGACTTCAAAGAGTTTAGTGACTAAAAAATGGAATGGCCATATACAGGTCATTAAGGCTACATCTAATAATAGTCATCATTCAGGACATTATCAGATACTAGTACGTGTTAGTTGTGGAAAAAAAACAGAGAATGTATTTGTTGCTATAAGTGAGTGAGTTAATAACATGTTTTTATGTTTTCTATGAAAATGTACTCTTGATGGTACGCGGGATGATTCACCATGTCTTTTTTCACCCTACAGATTTTCAGGTCAGCAGGTGGGCCACAAAAATCTCAGAATCACCCCTCATTCATTTTAATGGAAAATGAAAACACAGTTGCATTTGCAGGTAAGGTTATAATCGCTTGCGTTAGTTTTTTTTCAAGCAATAATGGCCTGTCCACTGAGTGCACTCGGGGATCCAGTTGATTACAGTCAAAATGAATGTGGGCATTGTTGCATATTGAGTTGGAAACTGCTAGGGCTACAAAATTCCCTGAAGCGCCCTCTTGTATTATTGCTGTTAATGTTCAGAATAGAACTTATGGCCCAACAGATCAGGCCTTCTCTAGGCTTTAAGTTATAGAAAATATACTGGTTATATATGCCCAGACTGGTTGGGCACTAGGCTTATTTCAACCATATTGCCTAACCATCCGGGCATGTGTGCCATGTTAGGTTTGGGCTATAAGAAACCATCCTGGAATTCTGTCTGAATACAGGTGATCTGTCCTGTTGGAAAATTTCATCTCGGCTCCTGTGCAGTTCTGATCATTTGGGCTGTCATCATAAACAAATAAGGATAACAGTAAACAGTGTGCACGTGGTCAGTTTTATGGTATCCTTTCATCTTGAAAATATATCCAGAAAATGTATCCAGTAGGCAAGTCAGTCTGTAACATATTTTAACTCTTATGTTACATACCACTGATTACTGCATTTAATTTGTTATTTTTTTAAACCATTTTAAAAAATACCCAAATAGTCCATCCGACTCAATCGTTTAGCCTTTTGAACTGAGTTTAAATCATTATAGAGGCCAATGCAGGTCCATCTAGAGCAGTGGTTCTCAACCCTCCTAATACCGCGACCCTTTAATACAGTTCCTCATGTTGTGGTGACCCCCAACCATAAAATTATTCCTAAGACCATGGGAAATAGGTTTTTTCTTAGGCGACCCCTTGAGACAGGTTGAGAACTGCTGATCTAGAGAGAACCAAATCAACTTGCCAATGCAGTCCTCACCCTATGGAATTATCAAACTTTCCATGCCACTATCTTAATATAGAATTGTTAACATTTTGGTCTCATTAGGCCTTAGTCTTGATAGGTTTTAAACTATATTACTATCCTTATATTATTATAACTGTATTAGGGGACCTGTAAGCACTCATTTTTTTTAATTAAATCTAGTTAATGAAACAAATACCTTTGTAGAAAGTAAATTAAGTTGCATGTGGTTCTCTAGCCATTTTTAGCCAGCACTAGCACTGCATCCGTAGAATGGCAAAGATCATCCTTAGAATCATAAAGTTTGTGCTTCCCTGACAGATTCGCCAGGATTCACTGTGCTGGGTGCTTGAAGTATTCCACCTTGTGAATATGCAGGAACTGGCCCTATGCGTTTGCGTATGATATGAGAATATGAAAAATTGCTGATCATAGATCATCTCCATAAATCTTACAGACAATAAGTCTTTAAACTTGGCGTTCCCTGCATATGGCAGTAGCCTAGGGATTGTGCTACCATATGTGAAAAAGGAGGCAGACAGAACGCTTCTATTTAAAATTTTCCACAGTGAGTTATCAGTAAAGAAGATGTTACATGCATGCATGTGTAAATATTTAACTCTAAGCCCATATACTTTAAGAAAATGACCAATGCAGTCTGCTTTTAAACAACAATTGCAAGTACAGGTATAGGACCCATTATCCAGAATGCGCGGGACCAAGGGTATTCCGGATAAGGGGTCTTTCCGTAATTTGGATCTCAATACCTTAAGTCTACTAAAAAATCAATAAAACATTAATTAAACCCAATAGGATTGTTTTGCATCCAATAAGGATTAAATATATCTTAGTTGGAATCAATTACAAGGTTTTGTTTTATTTCTACATAGAAAAAGGAAATCAGTTTTAAAATTCTGAATTATTTGATTAAAATGGAGTCTATGGGAGACGGGCATTCCGTAATTCGGAGCTTTCTGGATAACGGGTTTCCGGATAAGGGGTCCGATACCTGTACAGGTAAATGATCTATTATACAGAATGCTCAGGCTTAGGGTTTCCAGATAGGGGTTCTTTCCATAATTTAGATCATCATAAGTCATCTGCTAAAAATCATGTACACATTGAATGAACCCAATAGGATTGTTTTTCCACCAAAATGGAATCATGCAGCTTAGTTGAATTAACAGTACCTTGTGCTTGATCATATTACAAAGAGAAACAGTTTTCAAAATGATGATAATTTGCTTAATATGGACTCTATGTGAGACGGTCTTCCTGCTATTCCAAGATTTCTGGATAACAGGTTCCCGAATAAAGGATCCCATACCTGTACTGTGTAGGTATAAAAGCAAGGCTTGAAAGTTTCCGCTTTGGCTGTCAAAGAACTAACAATAAATAAGCTTTTAAATCCAAATATGAAGAAATGACATTGGCATTACTTGTTGCTTTTTGCTAGTGAACTAAATTATGAGCCAAGTTCTATTTATGGCAAGCTAAAATATAAACTGTTTCGGTCTTGCTGAGAGATGAGTAACAATCTGTTCATACTGTTTGATACTGTTGATACTGTTTACTGCTTTTGAATTGTCAATATTTTTATCTTTTGACATTGAACTTTTTTGTTAATCACAGAGCTGCTGGTCTGTGGCTCAGAAGTTATCACTTTAAAGGAAAAGGAAAGCCCAGTTAACATGCATCTATGTGCGCCTATGATGGCGGGGAAAATGCCCGCCGTGAAAAACTCTTCATTTGCTCAGTGTAAATGCAGTAATCTTTTTTCATTTGTGCTTTATGCTTTTTCAATTCAGATCTTTATAAATGACTGACATTCGTGGAAATGAGTTTACTTGTGGCTTCAAAAAAAAAATCCAAATGATAATAAATGGACCTCGCCATATCCCGCTACAACCTTTCTCTCCGAAACCTTTAATAGTACAAACTTACGGTATTTCCTCAGGGTGCAACAAATCATGTTCCCCAAGGTGGAGTACTTTTGCTAGTATGGTTTCCTCCAGTCGACTGAGTCGACTTAAGTGATTTCTTATGTATTTTGTCTCAGAGAAAGACCTGGTCAATGCAAGCTTGTATCTACAGTGGTTGAATGGTTTGTAACTGCATCTGGACTCAAAAGGGGGCCATGGGCACAAAGAATTGGATTGCTTATCATACAAACTTATATAACTGCTGCGCAGAGAAGCCAATAAACAAGCCAACATGCAGCAACATGCGGCAATTCAATTCCAGAGAATATTTATTGGGGAATATAGGTGTTTTCAATTAATTAAATTCAATTAATAATGAACTATAAATAACAGTACTGCATTTATGGTGCAAAAAACTGCTACACCCCATGGATTTGCCTGCACCTACCAAGTTTGATAGGGGAAGGTGCATATTGCTATCCTTGGCTTGGGTGCCAATCCTCCTTTGTGCTGCTCTAATGGGCCTTTACTCTCACCACAATGAAATGTGGGGGACATCACCCAATTAAGAATGAAATGATGCCCCTTTTTAGTTACTATATTGGTCACTCATAATGGATATATTCTGGTTGCCCTAGTTGTGGACATTTTCTGAATGATTGGTCAGCTTTGCTTAGCCAGTTAAGGAAGCAGACACTTCTGATTCTGCATACCACTTCCACCATCTCTTTACAGAATAGCTAGTCAAACATAAAACAAAAAAAAAAGCAAGGATTTGATGACTACAAGGGGTTCTATTTGTGTTGGAGCTTACATTATAAGGTTGATCACAAGATAGGTGCTGTATCAGGTACTATCTCTATTCAGAAGCAGTACCTAACATGTGTCTGGCGCACTGCCCATGTCTGCCTATGAGTGACTCACAGTTGTCCTGAGCTGACCCCCATTAGGAGGCATCAGACAGTGTGGAAATGTTATGCCAAAGTTTCCATTTTAAGGAGCAGAAGAGGATTTAAAGGTCAGCTTTGAGTATGTAAAGCAATCAAGACCTCCATATTGCAAAAAAGCAAGTTAATAACTAGAAAACTATAAATTAAATAAATGAGTATAACCTCTTTTTGGTTAGAATAGCACCTATCTAGCTAGTTAGGTTTGAGCATGGGGTACATTGGACTCTCTTTCAAAGGATGGGTCTTCGCTATGTGGAAGTGTATGTATGGAGGGTGTTGTTGCACTACACCTCCTTCTACCAGATGTGAAATAATGATTGAAAAAAAATCAGTTCACATGAATAAAACAATCTATGCCATATACATAGTTAACCAAAAATGTGCAGCTGAAGCGATATTCACCCCAAAATCATCCCTCTGCTAAGCCTTTACTTCTGCACAGACCCTGTCCTGGGAGGGATCAGTGACCTCTTTAAACACTACAGTTGCCTTTACTTCCTTATATGATGTCACGCGTAGTACTAGCAGTACTACGCTGATACTGCTTCCTGTGCCTGTGAGTGCTGCAAATCTCACATAACAGTGTGTTAGATAAGTGATATGCTGAGTCTGTTTGCCTATGCCATTGCAAGGTAGAAATTAACCACTGACCTTTCAATTTATGCAACTGGAAGTCTGAACATGATAACGTAAGAATATAGGAAGTTCTCAGTGCGTCAGATTTAAAATAGGCCACTCCCATCCCTTCAGGAAACTGATCAGAGAGACAGAAGAATGACTGTAATACTGTAGGTATAAAAAGTAGCTTTCACAGTGGCCTTTTTTTATTTTTTCTGAATGAAAAATGGATATTCTAACAAACTGAGGACATTGGTGGTTTAATAAGATTTGGATATTGAAGGCGAACAACCCCTTTAAGGCAAAACAATCCTATTGGGCTTATTTAATTTATTTTTTGGTAGAGTTAAGGTATAGAGATCCAATTTACAGAAAGATGGTGAGTATTTAGGAGCAGGTACCTTTTATGAATGGCATATAATTAAGAAGTAGAACACTGTTGTATTGTTGGGAACACTAATTCCAATAATTTTCCTGGTACCTTTTATGAATGGCATTGATACACGCAACTTTGAGTTCATTTTTGTGCACTGCACTAGCACTTTCAGTTGTAACAGAGTTTTCCCAGGCAATATCAGAGCTGTAACAACTACAGACAGTAAAAAAGTATGAATATACATCATATAATTATGGCAAGATTTCATCCTAATACTGTATCTGCCTTATTTCTATTGTAGTGCGGCTTCAGGTAGTTTATCTAAGCTGCTTCTTTCCTTTTCTGCAGCAGAGTCTGTCTCTGCACATCTTTTGTAATCTCTTTGATATTCTGAACGGGTGCCCATGAAATTCTTGAGTTCTTCAACATAATCTCTAGGCTACTTTATCATCCATTTGTAGTGCTCTTATCTAATTTGATGTGGAAATATGAGTATTAACTCATTTTCTGCCAACTTTGGCAAAAGTGAATTTGACAAAGATGAATGCGCGTCTCCTTGAAAATCTACGGCAGTCAAACAAGTTTAATATACTGCATCAGAAATTTGTATCTTTATTATTTTGACTGTCTTGACATCGTTGTCAGTGCCATGTCTTCCAAACCGCACAGGTAATTTCAGAAGGGCTAAATTAAACTTTTAGCTGGCAAAGTAACTCCACATTTTGTATTAGATAGTTCCACTATAAATAATAAAACGTATTTCCTACTGGCTGGACAGAATCTGATATTCCATTTCATAAACTATTATGGTTTACAACAGTTTTTATAGTTACAAAGTAGAAATAAATTGAAGCACACATGGATCTTCTTCATGTACACATTGTAGACAAAATAAAAGGTTGTCAGTAAATCTGCAGAACTGGAAAGGCCTATGGCTGTGTATGCTGAGAGTGTCTAATAAGCTAGTGTGATGAGCATCCATTACATAATAGAGATCCTCTTGCCTGCAGGATCAAGAATAGAAATGTAAAGATGAGTTTTTTTAGACCATATACCTGTTTAAGTAGGAATGTCTATACCTTAAGTAGAAAAGTACAATCCCTATAAAATACTAGTGTTAGCTCTGCTAGGTACCAGCATGCATTGCACTTTCCTGGCATTTGAGGATGCCTAGGTCTGTTTGGATACAGTTAGGAACATGCACAATTGTATTTGAACGATATGGTTTCCTTTGGGGTTATTGCAAATAATTCAGCAGTAACACAGTACCATCCGCACCTCTCTTTTTAGAAAGGGTGAAAAAGTTAATTTTATTTGCACTCTGATACAGTCCTTGCAGCATGAGACTGACCATTGCAGCTTGCCAGTGTGAGCAGTTTTGATCATGTCAGAAGAGTGCTCCCAATGAAAGAGTAGACTAATATCCCCAATATATAATTAAAGGTCAAGTACAAGGTGCTGTTTTATTATATGCAAGAAAAAGAAGATCATTTTTAAACATCTGAATTATTTGATTAAAATGGAATCTATGTATGATCTTATGATCATGTTTTTTTTTAATCGCAAATTGATAAATCCTCAAAATTTTTGGCTATAAAAGTGATTGCATTAAAAAAAGAGATTTTATTTTTTACACTACTTCAAATTAAGGTTTTACATCTAGCTTATTAATGTATATCTGAGAAGTATTAATTAAGAAATATATGGTTTAAAACCACTGGCGTTTTCTTGCACAATTATCATCTTTGTTGCCCTTACTCAGATTATATCTGTTTTGCAGTTGAATTGATGCTCTTTGCACCTCCAAAAAATGTTATGTGATTTTTCTTTATTTGCTTACCTTAACAAAATGTAACCAAAAATGTTCTTCTCAAGAAATGAGTAACTCAGGTTGGCTGGCTAATGGTGTCACACCCACTCAGTGCTCAGTATCAGCCACATTTCCACAGCAAGTCACTCATTTCGTTCTCATAGGAAGCTTGTCTTAGAGTTGCATCATCGCTGGCTGGCAGTAACTGTGATCTTAAGATATTTCTCAGAACTCTAAGTACATGAATTAAGTAACAATGTATGAAGCTTTCCAAATACAGCTTTCATCTTGTATTCCAGGGGAAGCAATTTTCCCTAACTGTCCCTGAATTCTAAGCATTGTCTCACAAGGAGACAGCAGTATGGGTCTTCAAGGCGTGAGCCACCCAAATAGAAACTCAGGAATCAGAAAGCAGAAACTGACGTACAATGTATTTTCTTTCAAGATTATTTACTGTCTGCTTTGAAAATATTCACTCATTTTTAATGATGTCCTATTGATAATGTCTTGTTTTGCAGAATTTTAAATGGTTTACAGCTTTTTTTATTTATACTTGAATGCCTAAAATGACACATTTATTCTTGAGTGAAATGACTGTAAAACTAAGAAGGAAGGATATGCTAACAGTATTCATGGGGAAATATAATAAGAATGTAAGTGGAATAAATTGGCATAAATAAGGACAAAAATGTAATTCTGTGATAACATTAGTCAGTTATCAGTAAATTTTCACTCTACATAGCTTATTTTTTAAATGCGCCTTTTTTAAATTTTATAAACTATAAAATGTGCAATAGATTTTCTGTAGGAAATGGGGCACAAAATTAATTTGGAGGTTCCCAAAAGCTATGCTAGATATGTTTAAAAGAATAGTTGTCCGCACAAAGGAAAAACTGTTTACATTGTGCATATGTTACCTCTTGTACATGTACCTCTTAAAATAAAAAAAAATCCTTTCCAGATTCTGAGTGAATATACATGTATCTACAATGAAAACACCTATTCTTGTTTAGATATGTATATACAGTTACACATAAAGCAAGAAAATAGTTCATGACCAAGTACCAGGCATTCATTGGATCATGATGCTTGTGAATGGTGACTCTGTTTCGACTAAGTAAAATTACACCTTGACATATTCGTATTGACAGTCTTCCCCTTTCCATAACTAAGGTGTAGAGGCTTTTATACACTGAATCACTGAATTTGTCAGCACTCTTATATTTACTGCTGCATTCCATGAAAACAGACAGGTCCTATGCCCAAAGGCATCATTTGCTGCACTTTTATTACTAATCTAGATCATGTCCTACAAGGCAAAGGGAGATACCAACAGCTTGACTTTGCAAAAGTGGCGCACAATTGAAAACCATTCTGTGTAGAGGAATGTGGGCAGATGGAGAAAAATGTTAGATAAGATTCTAACTGGTTTCTCTAATCCACTCATCAAAGTAAATGAGCCTATCCATCTCTTGAAATAATATTCAGTTCCCCCCATTATGTACTATAGTTTAACAGCTTTGTTTCTGTACCTTTTATACTATGTTACTGCAGCTCTGCCAGTGAAGCACAAGTTAATTTAGTGACATTATTTGTCCAAGCCTATGTTGTTAAAAAAATGTTTGAACTTTGAAAGGGTGGTCTGTGCTGGTTCTGTGCATTTATAGGACTTCCATTTTGCTTGAGCTCACTGTCAGATAACTTACACTATTTTGATACAGGGCTGAATATGTGGTTTCATCAGTAATTACAAGTTATCCATGTACTAATCTTAGCAAAGCAGCAATAGTCTATATACCTGTCACTGTGCATGACATGCAGAATTAACTTGTTGTCACCATAAACATTTTCTTTGGTGTACAACCATGTCCAGATATATGAACAGCTACATCATCCTGGGTCCACAACAGCTTTCTTTGATTGTAGCGTGATGAGTGGTAGAGACCAAAGAGTCAAACCATTTGCAGAACTATTACTTTGCAGGCTTGTCTACTTCTTTCCTGTGTGTGATTTTTATTTGCCCATTAATTGTGCTGCTCCACCCTCCAACACATACTGATTTGAAAGTTTTATTGTTACCACTTTGTACTTTATTATACTGTTTTATACCATGTAAAGAGGTGTTTGCATTAGCTAACTGGGAATACTTAAACATTTACACAGTAGTTCTAATAATAAGAAAAGTTGGTTCATTCTACACAGAGTTACCTTTTGAAAAAACTCAGTGAAGTGAACATCACCCACGCACAATCACTGCTACTGTCAAGCAGGGTAGTGATGATGTTATGCAATGTTCTAAAGACTAATAATAGCCACAATAGCCACAGTTTTTGTCCAGGTCTAGTAATCCATAAAAACCAACCATTACTAGCAATCTGAACTTTTAATTAACTAGATGAAGACACAATGTAGACATTGGCATTCAATTTGCAATAGGTCTACTTTTTTTTATTATTTTGTGTTATTTTTCAGTTATTTAGCTTTTTGTTCAGCGGGTCTTCACGCCAGGAGGTAGTAGCACTGGGCACCTTAGCCTAAATTTTTTTGCTGTGCTCTGTTATTACTTAAATCCCGGGGTCCCCAACAGTTTTTACCTGTGAGCACCAATGTCAAAAAAGTTGGAGTGCCAAATATAGATTGTGATTGGCTATTGGTAGCCCCTTATATTCTATAACGGTAAATTTGTTTTAGCGTCACTGATGGTCTTTGACTAGGAGAGTTGCTATTTATAAAGTCTTCTGATTTTTACTTGCTTATTGCACATTCGGTATCTCTCCCCCTTGCAAACCTTTTGGGAGCAATAAAACTTAGTCTGTCACCAGCACTTTGTGGTGATACAAAGATGAAAAAAAATCAGCCTGATGAAACTGAAATCAATGAGTAATGACTGTAGCATTACCTATAGAGAATGATACTATGATTGTTCATCATTTATTGGCAGAAAGGACCATGCGGTACCTAGTGCAACTGTATGGGAGTGCAATGAGTGCATTTTGACTTGTACATTTAATAACTGGCGGTTTTAGACACAACTGACTATGGGGAAATCCATGCTACTGCTAGTGTGCTTGCAGTCATAAATGATCCCTGTTGTCTTCCCTACTTTATCAATGGATCAATATGTGATTCATTTATCCACCTAGAAAGGATTGTGACTGTTATTATTCTTAATATGTTTGTAAAACATAACAGCAATATATTTATATTTCATATTCTATATATCTATATCCTGTACTGCAGTGATGTGCTGTGCAAGGAGGTACACCATCAGCCAGCAAATACAAATAGGGGTTCCAGTTCAGATACTTTAGCCATGTAATGAACAAAGAATGGGAGGTGATCCGTTATGCAGAAACCCGTTATCCAGAAAGCTCCGAATTACGTAAAGCCTATCTCCCATAGACTCCATTTTAATCAAATAATTCAGATTTTTTAAATCAATTTCCTTTTTCTCTGTAATAATAAAACAGGACCTTGTACTTGATCCCAACTAAGAAATAATTTGTCCTTATTGGATGTAAAACAACTGTTGGGTTTATTAATGTAATGTTTTACTAATTTTTTAGTAGACATAAGGTATGGAGATCCAAAATACAGAAAGACCCCTTATCCGGAATACCCTTGGTCCCGAGCATTCTGGATAATGGGTCCCATACCTGTACTGTTTTTCTAATTGATTTTGGATCTGGTTGACCTTTACTATTAATATCTTGCTAAGTTTATATGGACTATACTGGTCATTATATTATGGTATGGAATATTGATGAGCAAATTTTTTTGCCAGGTTTTGTCATGAAAAAATGGACTAATGAGCGCAAAAAGAGATGCGCAGTACAAAAAAAGTCATGTGGTATGGAAAAAACCTGTTGACTTGCTCATCACTTGTATGGAATTTGAATGTTTATCGGTAGCATGTTATTTAATATGAAGACATTTTAAAGGATCAGTTCAGTGTAAAATAAATTAGGCAAATAGTTAGGGCTGTCTGTAATTCTAATATAGTTATATAGCCAAAGATGTAGGCTGGTGTGGGCGGATTTGTAAAATAATAGCCACACTACTTCCTTTTTTGAATCTCTCTAAGCTCTTAGTAAGCGGCTTAAAGGGGAGCACATGGGACATAACTGTTCAGTTAGCTTGTGAGCACTCAGATTTAAAAGCACTGATTGGTTACTGACTGGTAACAGGTTAGAGAGCTGCAAAGGGGGAAGAAGTGTTCTGGCTATTATGTTAGACATCCACTCACTCCAGCCTTTATAGATTACATCTTTGGCTCACTAACTATACTGAATTTTCATTTTGTTTGCACAGCCTATCTATTCAACCAATTGCACTGTTATGCTGAACTGTTTCTTTAAAATGTAGACTGTTTAATAAATACAGGACAAGCCTATATACATAAGATGTTTATATTAAGCATTCTGCACCTTGGGGAGGTTCCTATACATCTTGCTTTTTATAAAGGGCAGGGTTACTAAAAAAATAAAATATGACCAATTTAGTCACAATTTTTTTTAAACTTGAAACCTGCATAATACAGTTTTATAAATGAGATGTTAGTTGCACCTCAGTAATTAATATGAGAAAAAGCTGACACTTCAAATGTGTAAGTAATCCTTTGCTATCTTCACTCATATTAGTGGAGCAGCTGTAGATGCTTTCATAAACACAGACTCATTAAAAAGGTGCCTTAAACAGTAATTTCCCTTTTTAAATGTATGTTTTTCTTTGTATCTATCTAAGTGAAATATTGTAAAATAATATTTAACTAGAAAGGGAAGTTTGAGAACAAACTTCATGTTGGGTTGAGAAACGTTGTCACTGATGGTTTTCACTGAATGAAATCTGATCTGTTGTTGGCTCTGCCCACTTTTTCTAACCTTGGATGACAGTTATATAGTAAAAACCACTGTGCAAAGTTTGAGGATCCAGGTTTCAATAGTGTCTGAATGGCAGCAATTTAAATTTCCCCATTGAAAGTCAACAAGTGACATCTGGTGGCCCCGCCCACTTTTTTCTAACCTGGAACTGCAGTTACCCAGTGACTAACTCTGCAAAGTTTAGGGACCCTAGGATTAATAGTTAAAGAACGGCAGCAGTTTAAATTTAAACCAATAAAAGTCAATAGGTAAATTGTGATTGGTGGTTGGTGGCTCCGGCATAAATAGTGTGAGAATGACAGCATTTTACATTTAAACCAATAAAATTCATGTATGTATGTATGAAATCTGATTGGATGAAATTTAATGGGTGGAAATGGATTGGCTGTTGGTGGCTCTGCTTTGCAAAGTTTGGGGACCTTAGTATTAATATTTAAAGAATGGCAGCAGTTTAAATTTAAACATATGAAGTCTATAGGTGAAATCTGATTTGGCCCTAATAATGTGGCAGTGCCTTTGATTGATTTATAATGTTTTTTTAACTGTGCTTAAAGATTTTGGGGTTATGTAATAAAAAAAAAAAGTGTGCCACTGTTCAAATCACCTATAGCAACCGATCAGCAGGTAGCAGTTACAGGTCTCTTGCTTGAAATCAACTCTTATTGCATGATGTAAACGTTCCTCGCATCCCCAAATGGGAGGCATTTCAACTGCATCTGGGCAAATTTAAGAGGTTATGTAATTAAAGGCACCGCAATTGCCCAGGGACAGTAACCCATAGCAACCAATCACAAAGAAGCATTTACTGGTCACCTGTTTAAAAGCAGACATCTTATTGGTTGCTATGGGTTACTGCTCCTGGGCAAACTTAGTGCCTTTTATTACATATGGGGTTTAGTGCTCTTTATTACATATGTGGGTTTGTTTTTTCTGAAAGCTCTGTTTTTTCTACTCTTATAACCTCATTAGCTACTCTTACCGCCTGTCACTCAACCCATTGCTGTGGGTTTATACACTTATTGTGTGTAGACTGTAGTTGTAACAGGTTAGACAATGAAATAACTCTTCTTTATTGTACTGGAACTGGAACCTCCTTTATTTAATCACAATAAAGGGAACAAAAAAAAACTATTTGCAGATTATGTCCCATAGTTTAACTCTTTGTAACCCCCCCACCCAACATAAATGAGGCATGCTCCATAGTTAATGTCTCTACGCTCCCAAGCCTAGACAACCTCCTGGTTCTCTTCCCGAAGGCCCATCACATCCTCATAATCCTTAGCTGAACCTGGGTATGTTGCTTTGGCTATTAGTTAGTTCAGAGAAGGAGTTGTAAGTAAATCATAAGGATTCTCTGCAGGTGAGGCAGTTACCACTTCCTTGCCTCCAGTCCTCAGAATCTCCCCGGTTGAAAGGTGTAGGCTCCCCTTTAGTGATGTAGCGAACATCGCCGAAAATGTTCGTGAACCCGTTCGCGGACTTTCGCCAAAACTCGCGAATATTCGCGAACTTTGCGAACCCCATAGACTTCAATGGCCAGAAAACTGATTTTAAAGTTGTTTAAAGGGTGCCAGGACCTGGACAGTGGCATGCAGGAGGGGGATCAAGAGCAAAAACTTCTCTGAAAAATACTTGTAAAAAAACCGCCAAAAAAAAAAACGCCAAAAAATAATGCAAAAAAAAAAAAGCCATAAAAAAAAAAAGCAAGCTATTCCTATGTATATGCATAGGCGATAAAACGAAGCGAAAAAACGCGGCGGAAAAACCAAGGCAAAAAAACGCGGCGAACCCAAAGTGGCGAACATCGGCAAAAGTCCGCGAACGATGTTCGCGCGAACAGTTCGCTACATCTCTACTCCCCTTGTGACAGAAGTTTAGTTTCAGATTTGACTTTGGGGTTGCACACCAACATGTGATCCCCAAGATGTAACATCATTGCCTCAGTTGAGGGGGAGTCTTAATCATTTTCCTGCAGGAACAAGAATCAACAGTCTGAAGTCTTTATAAGTAGCTGGAGTCACAGTCCAGGGTGACCACAGCCCCCAACCCCACCATGGCTGTCCACCTTTCTCATGTTAGACACATGTAATGTAGGTGGCCACTAGCACTATTAGCCAAGGCTCTTTTGTCCTCTGTCCTACCACCTGTGATAATACAATAGGCCTTTTATTTTCTTAAAGTGGACCTGTCACCCAGACATGAAAATCTGTATAATAAAAGTCCTGTTCAAATTAAACATGAAACCCAAATTCATTTTTATATTAACACATCCAAACCCATTATAAAGGCATTTAAAAATCACAGCTGTCACTCATATATTGCTTGCCCCGCCTCTATGCCTTAGGCATAGAGGCGGGGCAGACAATAACTTTAGCTTTCCATTCTGCACTTCCTAGATGTCACTGCACATCTCACTTTTCCCCTCCCTCCTCCTCATCTAATTGTGTAGCCAGTGCATGGACATGGGCATCTGGTCCCCCATTGTGGCACATAAATAAGATTTTGGCATGATACAAAGCTTGTCTTAATAACTTTGACTGAGTAATTCCGAGATGGAAGGAAACAAGATTTATATTATTTATATAGAGTAAGTAAAGTTTATTTTGCTCAACTAACAATATAGAAAATAATTTGGACTTATTTCTTAGGGTGACAGGTCCGCTTTAAAACAATCTAGTAGCGTAACTCCCGAGGGAGCAGCAGATGAGACTGAACCTGGGCCTGCCGCAATTGCTACAGCACTACTGGATTTACCACAGGAAGGCCTAAAGATCATGCAACTGTCATGTGTTCCAGCTGGGGGAACCGACTGTGGGGTTGGCAGGTGCAGGTTTTGCTCCGTGGCCCCCTAGTTACATCCCTGAAATGATTCCATTGCTTAAGTAAGACTGTTACTTTATTACTTGCAGAATAGAGGGATCCTTCCACTGTAGACTCTTTCATGCATGGCGAATTGTCGGATTTGGATTTTTAGGCATTAGAGGTCTAGTCGAGCTTGCTGGGCTTATAATGGTTAGTATAGTTAAAAGGAGCCATTCTGGACATCATCTTATGCTATAGGCAGAAGACCCAGCTTGTAGACCCAAGCTTATCAATGAAAATGCCCCTATGATGACCTACTGTACAATGTACTCAGCAAATTTCTCTGTGACCACCCTCACAATTGGCAATAGCTGCAATCAGAACAAGCTATCATTCGCAGGGTTTAGCTTAAAGGAAAACTATACCCCAGAATGAATACTTAACCAGCAGTTAGTTTATATAATGTTAGTGACCTATTAAAGAATCTCACCAAACTGGAATATATGTCAGTAAATATTGCCCTTTTACATCCTTTCCCTTGATTCACAATTTAGGGATGGGCTGTGTGCTCCCTCAGTTTTCTATTTAGGATTACCCAATAGCACATACTACTTCATTTAGATGAAGTAGGGTTTTACATATGGGCTTATTCATTATAGTTTTATAGAGACCTACATTGTTTGGGGGTATAGTTTTCCTTTAATAGGTCATAGGCTCCAACTCTAATCTTCCTGCACCTATGCTATCACAGTTCTCAGGCCTTTCCATATAAAAACAGAAGGGCAAAGTATAATCAGAATATGGCAGTATGGGGGCCATCAAGAGCTTAGAGTTTTAAATGTGACCTATTGCATCTAAGCCCTGCACCCACCTTGATGATTTGGGAGTGTGCCCCTGCAGCAGCTGATGCAAAAAAAGCAGCAATCTCGGCAAAGTATTCTACATGATAACTCACCTAAGCACTGCTTCATGAGCCTCTGTGTGTTTTCTATTTGTTCCCTAAAGCATTTTTCAATTTACCTTTGGTAAAACCTGTCTGTGGTGAAACCATTATAAACAATGACTAAAAATTTTTCAACTAGGCCAGAATTTTGACAGACACTTTAACTTTTGAACCTGTGGCCAGAACACAATGATAGCTTAGGTGTTAGAGGATCTAAGAACACTCACCCCTTCCTCATATTCTGACACCAAATGAAGTCACCATAACCTAGACTAAAGCCAGAGTTTCCTGACGCTCTACGCAAAAACAGAAGGTTTTACAGTTACAGTGTAATATCAACGCTCTGGGGGTTTCTGAATTAGAATATGTTCTAGGTTGTGGCAAGAACCCTTACAAAGAAAGCGGTAAGAGAAACTGACATTTCCTGCCACACATTTTGTGGCTGTGTCATATCTGTATGGTGCTTTTGTTTCATACTGCCACATATTACAGGCGTCAAAATATACTGCACATTATCACCTTTAAAAGCTAAGGAACCTTTACCCTTTCCTTGTGCAGTTAATTTACACTGTTTGTCCAATACAGTGTGGCCTTTTCTAGCACTGAGAGTGTTAGACTATAGTCACATGTTGGGTAGGGTCCGCTTCTCTACAACTTTGTATTGTAGGCAGGCACAGAGAAGCTGATCTGCTCTCATCTGCAACTCTGTGTAGCTGAACTGACAGGCTCAGCTTCATCCTGAGTGCAGGTACAAAAATTCCAACATGTAGGGACATATTTACAAAATGGCGAAAGTGAAAATTTACTAAAAGGAGAGTACGACTGCAATTGTTTGTGGAAAAAACACATACACTTTAGCAAAAACGCCTCTATGTGCTAAGTTGTATTGGCAGAATTTCGCACCATGCGTATTAGCATGTGTTTTTTTATTAAATGAGGTGCATCTTACATTTTCAGAGACGTGATGGCATGACTTCAGAAATGTGAAAGCAAAAGTTTTAATAAAGTCATTAGAGTGCAAATCGCTTGCCACATCTCAGTATTGGCTATATAGTGGTACCCTGGAATTCCTGGCATGTTCCCTAGCATCACTGCATGCACTCACACATAATTCATCCCCATCAGGTATTAACAAGTCCAATCAATATGCAAGGGGGCAAATTTTGACAAATGGCTGCAATGCATACTCAAGTTTGCATCCACTTCAGAGCATCTCAGTTGAGGTTACATTTGTAAAATATCATTAAACAAGGATTTGGGAACCCTGGCTAAATTTTAATGAGAAGACTCTAAGATAGGATCAATTTTTAGATATACACTTGTTGTCAATACATGATTCATTTGCAATTGCCTATGGTATATGTCAATTTTTTTATTTCCCCTTCTCCTCTTGCCTTCTGTATCCCTGTGTTGAAAATAAAGAATATTTAAATATCATTAAACATGAAGCCATAATTTTGATATACACATATACAAATACATTTACCTGTTCACTTTACTGCCATTATTTATATTATGTAACACTCTTTGCTATTTGTGTGTTCTAACATAAATCTGTTCTGACATATGTACTGACATATTTATGAATCTGTGGGGAGATTGTCTTCCAAGAGTTTCATTCTTCTGGGTCAAAAGATACAGTATCTAGTAGAGATAAGCAACTGGACTTGCTGAGTAATTTTGAAAATATTTAATCACTGATCCAAGCAGCTTCTTGAACTAAATAAACCATTAGTAGTGATGAGCGAATCTGTCCCGTTTCGCTTTCCCGAAAAATTTGCGAATCTTTCGAAAGATTCGCAAAACCGCGGAAAATTCGCGAAACGTCGAAAATGTTGCACGTCAAAAAAAAATTGACGCCCGCGGCTATTCTTTTGTCACGTGGCTATTATTTTGTCAGGCGGCTATTATTTCGTCGCCCGCGGCTATTATTTCGTCGCCCGCGAGTATTATTTTGACACGGGCGCAATTTTTGGACGTGTGGCGAATTTTTCCGTTGTGAATTTTTTCATCCGTTTCGCGAAACAATCCGTCAATGGCGAAACGCGGAAATTCGCCGCGAATCCATGCCTGGCGAAACATTTCGCCCATCACTAGCCATTAGCTTAAGTGATGAATCATTCTCAAGATTATTTAGCAAATCCAGTTACTTTAGACCTAACACTACTAGATTGTACGTTTCTGATGCTAAAAATATCATATTTGGCCTCATAGTGGGTTGGCACCTTGTCATATTCGTAACAACTTTGCATTTGGTCATAATTATTTTTTTTCTTAATCATTTTGATTTTCTAGGGAGACTGAGGACTGCAATGGTGTACTGATGTGGTCCTTGGTTGGGTATATCAGTGGAAAGATCTTATAGTGTATGACCACTTTTGTACCAGCACTTATCGCTAGGGAAAAGAAATAGCAGTGGATCTAAAAACATATTGCACTCAGCAGCAGTGCAGTTAGTGATATAAGGCAATTTTAGCGAGACCTTGCAGCTCACCAGTTTTTACCTTTCCTTCCTTTAAATTTGCACATTTGGCTTTGGCAGTTTTTACAGATTTGTCCAAAGATTTTTCCATTAATATAACATTTATTGCATCCCTTTCATTTTTTCCATATGTATCAAAGAAATGCTTTTGTGAATTCTATGTACATTTGAGATCAAACTAAGGGGCAGATTTATCAAAGTGTGAATTTAGAGCTCACCAGAGTAGAATTCCCCCACTTTCTATTCATTCCTATCGGATGTCTTTTACTCATTGATAAATACAACTTTCAAAATCCCATAGGAATGATTAGAGGGTAATTTTTTTCAATAGAAATTTGTGATGTGTCACAGGAATCTTATTGTTTGGTAAATGCTTCCTGTATGGTTTAGCACATAACTAGAAAGTCAGATAAAATGGCATATTAACAGACATGTAGAAATATACTCAGATAGATAGATAGATAGATAGATAGATAGATAGATAGATAGATAGATAGATAGATAGATAGATAGATAGATAGATAGATGTATATCAAAATAAATATTTGAAATAAACACTATAAAACTTTTATTAGGACAGGGTCTATAGTAGTCTAAGATATAACCTTTTGGGTGCAGACTAGTTTCCCATGAATAGGCAACTCAGAATCAAGCTTAGAATAAGCACTATACCAGGAATTATAGAATCTGGTACTTAAGTGACAGTGCTGTAGATTCTACAATCTATGGCACCAATAGGGTTAATCATACAAGCACATTCCATTTGAAATGGAATGCTATACCAGCAGCCCAAAAAATATGCCACAATAAGCAATCTGGCACTTAAGAGTCATCTATAAAATGTGTTTCCTCAGGTAGGCATCACTTTGCATTGGCTCTGCTCTGCACATTGTCAGTGAGTGATACAGAGCGATAACACAACATGCTAATAAAGAGCTCAAGTACATATGTTCGTGAGATGTCTAAATATTACACTGCCTTGCCCTAATTTGTCTTCAGTTTTTGTATATTAGTTGCACTGCCAGCACCTCTTAGGGGACTTGTAACATCTGAAGTGTCACATCTGCTGTATTCACCGTACAACTGGATGAGATTTAGCTCTCAGCCTCTCAGTGACTCTAATTTCCTCCCCTTAATCGCCTCATAATTGCTACAAAAGGTACTCTTGCATGTATAAAATGTATTGTTCCATTTGTTGTGGTTATGAATTGCAGTGGCTTAAATAACATATTTTATCTGTTCTTTCAATTTGAAGATCCCCTGTCCAATAAACTTTAATGAATCATCCCATAGTGTAGTGGACAATGGAGATAACAGCCCCAGATGTTGGTGAGGGGGTCCGGGAGTAGAGAAGGTTTACGGCGGCATTTTCTGATTTGAATACATTTGCACAAGACATAATCTTTCAAAATGTTTGTGGAAGGGGGGGGGGGTAACATTATTTTGTGGCAACGGGTTCAGTAACAGGTGCTTGAACAGGATTGATAGGACTCACTGGAAGTCTTAAAATCAAGACCATTGCTTTATTTTCTCCAGTGAACATTATATTAAAATTATTTTTGTATTTTATTACTTATTTTATCAGGCAATGTCCTTATTTTACTTTTCTTACTACCTATTTTCTTCTCATTTTCCATTTCTTACTGCTGACAGATAATATCAATCAACCATAAGTGCTGTGATTCTGCTACCTACATGCATAAGTTCAATAAGCAGATTCCCCCTTAGCCCAAATCTTTGCCTGGCTAGCAACAAAGAGGTTAAGAAAACTAAGTGCATTTTCCTTTATTAATGTTTCATGCTTATCCCATCTCACAACTTTAGAACAGACATTTCCAGCTCCTGAGTTACTGATAGTCTAATTGGGAAAAATAAATGGTGCATTCATGAGGCCAGGATATCCTTAGGAAATGCTATGGCAGGACTGTATAAATGGCCTGAGTTGAAAGATGGATGTCATTTTGCACTGTACTTTCATAGGATAAAGCACTTGCATGTACGTATTCCTCATTAGACACTGCACTTTATTCATCGTTTGTCAGATGTCAGAAAATAACTTGTTCTTTGACTCTAACTGAAATTACAGACACAGTCTTTACTCCCGGTGTTCCTTCTTAATAGAAACTTTCCTACCAACATGGCTGGTACATATTACATTGCAAACTATAGATATAAATTAAAAATGGATTTGATATTTCATTGCAAAGCACAAATGGACCACATCTTCATTAAAGAATTTCAGATATTAGGCTTGGTAAAATGTTACTTATCCCTTTGTAATTATGAAATAGATGTTTTGAAGTATATTGTATTTGCATCACTCCAGCTTTCTTTTTGCAGTGGTTTCATTTGATTTGTTAAATCGTCAACATGACTGGAAGCTGTTTCTATTACAAATAACATACAAATATTGTTTTGATTTTATGTTAAAAACAAAATTCTGCCTTTCCTATATTATATAAAATTTTAGGTGGTACCTAAAATCATAGCAACCATTCCAATACCCTTTTCTTGCCTCTGTCCCTTGACCCACCCACACTTTGCCCTTATGCTTTACACTACCACTGCCCCAGGCTGTGCCCTCGCTTTCACTCTGCCATATGACATATGACACTTATTAGTGTGAATTGTAACCCGAGGCCATGTGATGATGAATCCAACATTCGCACATATTATGTTGCAGACAGCATAACACTGAAATTAGTATAATTTTAGATTTCTGGATTAATTTGCACATCTATTTCTATGGTGAAACACAGAACTAATTGCTGAACAATATTAAATCAGTCAGGTCTAGTGATGAGCGAATCTGTCACTTTTTGCTTCGCTGCAAAATTTGCGAAACTACAGATACTTTTTTCATGCAAAATACATTGGAGTCTACGGGTGTTTTTAATTGGTGACTTTTTTGTGGTGACCTTTTTTAGCTGCAACTTTATTTGTGCACAATATATTTAGGTTTATGGGCTTTTTTTTGTCACAACTTTTTTTGTCACAACTTTTTTTGTGGCAAACATTTTCACGGTGGATTTTTCCAGCAGTGTCACGAAATAATAGCCAATGGAAATGCAGAATTTTGTTGTGAATAGTGATGAGCGAATCTGTCCCATTTCGTTTTGCCAGAAAATTTGTCAATCTTTCAAAAGAGTCGTGAAAATGTTGTGCGTCAAAAAAAAAGTTGTCACTCTTATCAATTCTTTTTATGCGCAACAATTCTTTTGACAATTTCTGAATGTGCGGCAAATTTCTCCACTGTTTAAACTTTTTTCATCTGCCAAACATTTCGCCCATCACTGGTTGAGAATCCATAACTGATGAAAAATTTCTCTCATCACTAGTTAGGTCTGGCATTTCAAGCACACAGAGGCCCAAACAGCCCCCATAGGCCCAAGAAATAGTTACTATGGCTATTTGCATCAGTCTCTCTGGCATTGCCAGTCTGGACCTGGAATCAGCTTTATAGCAGAATACAAAGGCAGTAAATATGATACATATGAGACCTGAGGGTTTATTCACTAAAGTGCGATAATGCATACCGCATGTTTTTTTGCATTAAAATTGACGCGAAAAAAAACAGCTATTCGCTAAAGTATTATCGCATGCTTTAAGTCACATATTGCGTGCATTAAATAGCGCGCAACCAAATGCGTTGATTAGCGCGCAGAAATAATACTAACGCATGATTCACAAAAGTAGCGCACTGCATTAATTAGCGTGCGTTGCGTCGAATACCGCACGATAATAGTCTTCGCGACTTAAATTACGCAAACAGCATCGCTTCTAAATTAATGCAAATATCCTTTTAGTGAATCGTGCGTTAAGACCCGAAAAATAAGACGCCATCAAATTTTTAACGCATGCTATAAATAGCACTTATTTTAACGCACTTTAGTGAATCAACCCTCTGGTATCTAGCAGGGGATTACCAACAAACCACAAGAAGATATTGCTTGGAAATACTACATGTGTATTTAAAATGGCCTGAGGCAACTAACAGTTACTTGTATACTATGATAGTCAAAGGTACTGAGAATAAAAAAATTTAAGCTAAGTCTTATTTAACAATTTATTGTTCTGATTTGCATTGCAGAGTAAGGACTTATATAGGTTAGGGTACTCAGACCTGCAGCCCTGAGCATTAACCCCCTGAAAAGAATGGCGTTCAACTGCTCAAAGCAATCCAACACATTCTGACAGACAGACACAGTTACAATTTATTTTGATTACTTGATTCATTAATTAAAACCCTTTCTGGCTACCCTTACAGTTTACACCAGTGCAGTCCAACTTCTGTGGTGCCGAGGGCCGGAATTTCTCTAGCATACACGGTGGAGGGCCACTAATGGAAGCCAGGTTGACCACTCCCCTTTTTTAACACCACACACATTTTATTACAATGGTGGTAGTGCAAAAACCCAAATGTTTGGTCCTCACTGCAGGGATATCAACCGCCATTCATATGTGAAAGAATTATATTATGTCATATTAAGACATACCCTTAAATCCATATGCCTGGATAGCACAGCAACCCCCCAGCATATAATTACACACCTTAGGGACCATTTAATGACTATTTCCAACTGCTAACAAACTCCCAGAAAAAACCCCTGCCAGGTTCACCTCCCACAGGCAGCATAGGGCAGGCAGAGTATGGCACAGACAGGCAGCGCTCTGCATGCCCTATGCTGCCTGTGTTTGCCATACTCTGCCTACCCTATGCTGCCTGTGTGCCATACTCTGCCTGTCCTATGCTGCCTGCCATACTCTGCCTGTCCGATGCTGCCTGTGTGTGCCATACTCTGCCTGCCCTATGCTGCCTGTGTGTGCCATACTCTGTCTGCCCTACCCTGTCTGTGTGTGCCATACTTTGCCTGGCCTACCTGTGTGTGCCATACCCTTCCTGCCCTATGCTGCCTATGTGCCATACTCTGACTACCCTATGCTGCCTGTGTGTGCTATACACACAGGCACTATAGGCCAGGCTGCACATGCAATTTCTGAGGTGTGAACAGGTGAATGTGGGTGATTACAGCCTGAGTCTGAGGTGTGAACACTGTAGGGGGTGAACAATGCAGGGATTAAAAGGTGTGAACAACATAGGGGATTACATTTTTAAACAATGCAGGGGGGTTCCAGCCTGAATCTAAGGTGTGAGCAATGCAGGGGGCCAGTTAATCTCAGTACTGATACCATTTAAAGCTTACACAAAGGTAAGTCATCAAAGCAGTCAGACAGGTGGGGGGCCACACAGAGGGCCCGCGGGCCGCCAGTTGGACAGTACTGGTTTATGCCAATGCACAGGGTATGTAATGAAACTTCTTACTAAAAAATTTAAATTTGTGCAATAAGAGCGCACCGCCTTCAAGCATGCCTTGAAGGATATTACATTGAAAAATCTGAATTTTTATTGTTTATGTAAAAAAAATGTTTATGACTTATCACATTTCCCCAAACATGTCTAAGCCCTAAAAAGGTTTATTTATTTATGTCATATGTTGATGATGTATTCACGATGCCACTAATTTAGTGTAGGAAATAGACCCATGGTACTTATGTTTCTGTTTTCGGCATAGTGCTTGTATAATCTAAGCGATTAAATGTTTCCTCTGTTTGACTCTATTAACTGACTTTTATTAATGGGGTCAATGTTTTGAAATAAAGGAAGGAACTAAATGATTTGCAAATACTTTGCAGGAAATCCCAGTAAAAAAAAATAACAGACTGGATTGAACATTTGTAAATCCTATCAGCAGGAAAGTTAAAAAATCTGAATGGGATATATAGGCCGCCCATCTAGTTTTACTACACTATTGTGCAGGCTCATATAGTTCTGCCCAGACAATATCTACCATACTCTGAAATGTTAGCTGGACTCTTTAACAGAAAATATTGATTCAGTAGCTGTCACAGAGCTTATAACCATCGTTCTCTAGTAAGGAAATGTATTTTATAGAGCAGGACATGCATGTATTTTTCTTTCATTTAATTTATAACCGTACGCATATATACAGAAATGTGGACAAGATAGTGGATATTTGTTTAAGGCAATATTTAAAAGCGAAACTGTTGTTGCTGTCACACAGTCATTGCACAAACATTTAACTGAGTGCAAGTGTATCTATTAATCCAGTGGAAACCTGGATCTACTGCCACCTCAAAGGTTCCTATAGTGACTTGCATCAATCACTGCAGCATACTTGAATCAGGCACACATGTCATTTTGATGCCAAGTGGCAGAAGTGATGGCATCATGACTTTCAATGCAGTTGTGTCCGATCTGCGTTGAGTTGCACTCGCAGGTGTATGTGTTTTAACACATTAAATGCAATTGCTTCAGACGCATTGTTACCTCATAGCCACAATTATACTGGAATTATAGGGGTAAAAACCTGCCTTGTGGGTAAAAAACATGGTGACTAGCGCTTGATATCGCATTTTCCTCTCTAGACTTGCAATTTAGTTTTCTAGAGCTGTCATCACAAAAAGTAATTGCCTATAATGTGCACCCTGCTTTGAAGCAAAATATTAATTCATACAGGGATGGAGTGTAAATTAAATTGGAGAATATCATTTGTAATAAACACTGTATATCACCTTAATTAATTTTGTTACTATTATTTCGAATTTTAAATTCATCCTGAATATTGTTAAATACTGTGCTATAAAATCAACACAATATTCTAGGGGGCACATTTACTAATGCACGAACTGGCCGAATGCGTCCGAATGCGGTTTTTTCGTAATGATCAGTATTTTGCGATTTTTCGGAAAATTGTCGCAACTTTTTCGTAGCCGCTACGACTGTTTCGCAAAATGTTGCGACTTTTTCGTAGCGTTACGACTTGCGCGAAACGTCGCAACTTTTTTGCAGCTTTCACGCCGAGTACGAAAGATTTGGATTCATTCAAGCTTCAGTATGGTGACTTTTCTTGGGCCAGGTTGGAGCTGCAGAGTGCCATTGAGTCCTATGGAAGGCTTCCAAAATCCAAAAAAGTCTGAAAGTTTTGCCTGCAGTTTACGAGCGCTCAATACGAAAAAGTCGCGCATATCGTAATGGCTACGAAAAAGTCACGACTTTTCGCGCAAGTCGTAATGGTTACGAAAAAGTCGCGACAATTTACGAAAAGTCATATCGGCGACAAAAAAAATCGCAAAAAATACGAAAAAGTCGCAAAATGTTCATTTTCCAATCGGAATTTTTCCAATTCGGATTCGAATTCGTGTCTTAGTAAATCAGCCCCTAGGTGTGGTGTAAGCAAAGAGGCAAAACTGAATATTTTTTAAAATTAATTTCCCTTATGTAATGTAAGGTACTAAGTTTCCCAGGTGCAGTAACCCAGAGCAACTAATTTTTTAAACAGGTGACCAGTAAATGGTACCTGCTGATTGGTTGCTATATGTAACTAGGCCTGAAGCAAAATTTGCACATTTATTACATAACTGCCACTGCCTGGCTCACAATGCTAACTTTGTATGTTGGCATCATTTATTCACCCTGAGTTAACCTTTGTTGGAAGTAGTACTCTGGGAGGCAACATGGACCATCCATTTAGGAGGAATCACCAAATGCATTGATTAGGGATGAGCGAAACATTAGCAAAATTGCTAAATTTCCTAAAATGCAGTCAGTGAGCATTTTTTCTTGCTCCAAAAACAATGGAGTCAATGGGCAGTTTTTTTTTCTCACTCCAAATGCATTGTCAATAGGCATTTTTTCTCACTTTTCTTTTTATGTGAAAAGATGTAGGTCTTTGTTGGTGAAACAAAACACATGGTGAAAATCTAGCACAGATTTCTGAAAGATTTTGCCATTAACGAATGTTGCTGCAAATCTGTAACAGGCGAAAAAAATGTGCTTATCCCTAGTGATGATAGTTTTTGTCCCAATGCTTGTTTGAAGCTATATGTTGTAAATGCTTTGAAAATGCAATTACTTCATGCTTTAGATAAAGAAGAACATTTAGTTGTTTTGGCGAAATGCAACAACTTCTCATCTACAAAATATTTTTGGTTTGGGAACCTGTGGCCAATGGAACTTCATGGACCGTCACATTTTCACTGATTTGTTTTTACTTTGCATTTAGAGGAGAGGATGGCTTACCTTGTTAAATATTTATTATTAGCCTGAAGATATGGTGTGCCGCATTACAGAATGACCCCTGGAAAACCCCAGGTCCCATGCATTTTAGATAATAAAGGTTTAATTGTTTTTATACAAGTTCTAATAGTGTTCTGTCATTTTCTTTTAGACAAAAGTTTATGTTTAAATATTTCAATATAGTTTATAAATTCAAATAATCCATTTATTTTGCCTTATTTGAGCCACCCTATCTCTTTCACTGTTTGGCAGACAGGGCTGGTAGAGAAACGTTCAAACCCGGCCAATGAGTCTGTCATTCTTCAGATGAAACTGCTGTTGACCACTGGGTTTTATCCAGAAAGCAGCACACCTTTTAGCGTTTTGTGGCTGAAATCCGCCTGTCACACTGATTCTGTGTGCCATGAGTCTTATTGTTAACTAAGCCACAGGCATTCCAAGCAGCAGTGAAGTGGATGTTAATGAGCCTTTCAAAAAAAGAGTAATTGATCTTGATTTGTCCTGTGGGACACTGGCTCTGAAATTGAGAGCATTTCTAGAATACTTGCAATATAGCAAGATAGAGCCTATGTTGTTTGCTTGAATGGAAATAGAAATAGTCAGAAGAGAACCAGTTAATGGATTCTTCCATTCAAGAAATCTAGATACAATAGGGTATATTTACAAACATGGTACAAAATACAACATTTTAAAGGCATATAGTTTTTTTTTACCCGTAATGCAGCATCTTTTCCCAAAATGAATATGTGTCCACAAGCATTTGCAGCATTGGAATCTTTATGTGCCACAAGTCAGTTGCCTATGGACCAGATGTTCAAAATGTTTACAGTTTTCAATTTGTGGTTGAAAATGACTTTTTTCTAAAATAAAGTTAGGCATAGGGGCTATTATTAGGAATGCGTCATACCTGATCTTTCTGTAAGGCAGAGCACTATGCCTTAAGGGCTAAAGATACATTAAATCAAGGAAATTGGTACTGGATTATGGTTAAATCCCAGCATGTAGAACTGAACCAAAGCTAAAACTTTCATTCCAAACAAATCTGAGCCTTTAAAGTTGTGATGTTTTAAAGTTATAGATAAGAATATTGAAATTAAGGTTTGGATTGGGTTCAGAATCCACATTATTTAATAATTGCTAAAATGCTCACATAAAATCTCAGCTTGCAAATGTTATTGTATAAGATGCCAAATACTAGCAAGTCCAACAAAGTTCTAACTAGCTTTTTCAAGCTTACCAAATAGATTAACAACAGAGGATATAAAGCTGCTTGCGAAATTAGCTTTACAGAAGAGTTTGGCAGCAAGAAAGCCAACTATGTGTTCTCTATAGCAAGGGACCTGAGCACAGGATGTCCGTAGCACAAACTGTGCACTAAGGATACATTGCAATGTTACGAGCAGACTTTTAGTTTATTACTGGAACTGTCATCAGGGTATATCTCAAATAACATCACAATGCATCTTACATATACTAAACAAAAGCAAGTCTTAGTGCACTAATGGTAAATAGCAAATTGATCCAATAAAAAACAGTAACTGGGGACATTATCAGATTTAGAAACTTGTCAGTTATTCCCAGACATCTCGATATGGAACAAGTCATTGCAATTTCAAAAGCTATGGTGATGCACCTATAAACTTCACCCTTAGATACTAACACAAAATCATAAACCTGCGGTTTTCATACTTCTGGGGTGTAGCCATCTCATGTCCAACTATAACTGTTCATGACCCTTTTGGCTTACAACAAGGTAACAGATATATGGATCTGCACCATCCTTGTTTACATAGGACAATACATTTTTACAAGACAAAAACTACAGACAGGGGAAACAAACTTTGAAATAAATATACACATTCACGGATTGTGTCCTCCCCCCATTACACACCTGCATCGCTCTTCACAGGCTGGGATAAGGGGTGATTAAATGACTATTATGAATAACATTCTCCGTGTTAAAGAAAACTAATTTCCAGTTAAAATGGTTTTTAAAACCATTTGTGACTTTGTAACATCCCAATAAAGTGCCACTTCAGGCGGTCTCTCACCTTGACTCAATACAGAAGCGGCTTTGTTTATGCTTAGGCACAACATTAAGCACAGTGAGACACAGGAAGATGATTCCCTGCAATAAGTCTATACACAGAAACAGGACCTTGTTCCCCACCCCATTCAACCAAAAAAGCTGAATGTTATTTCTACCATGTTGTAAAATAGAAAGTGCAGTATTGTATAGATATAGTAAGGGCTTCTCCGTGTATAGTGCTGCCTCATTCTGTTGAGATGCAGATCCTTGTTAACAGGAACATGTGTTACTTCTGCATGTTTCCTACCTCACTCTTACCTGATACAGAGGAATTAAAACAAAAACATCTGAAATTGTCTCTAGTTTGCCTTGGATAAAAGGAAGAAAATCCTCCCACACTCTCAAGTGACAACTGACAAGTAGCTCGATCCTCACTGTACTATGAGACTCATTACCAGCAGCTTTGTACTTTCTCACTTTATATAAAGAAATCCTTCTCTTTCTTGTACAGTATGAGCCAGTGCAACCCTGTCTGGAAGGGAATTTCGCAATTTCACAGTTCTCACAGTGAAAATCCTTTCAGCGTGTGAAGAGAGACCTTCTTTATTCTAATCTGCAGGGATGCCTTCTTGTTCTGTAGCAAAGATCTACTGGTGAAAAAGAAGCCAGGAAGTTTATTTGTATGTTTCTCTAATATATTAATACTAAGTAATTATATGTAGTGTTTTAGAAAGTTGCAGAGATGCATTAACCACATATTTCCCTATGAACTTTACACTGTCACTGTGCAATACATGTTGTAATCATCTATGATTGTGAAGAGAGCTCTCAAATGGACACAGCCGTCAAAATAATGACTTTTATTTTGTTTTATGTGTCAGAAAACAATGTATAAATTGCCAGAAAGTCAAATTTACATCGGGGAGCATATTTCCTGTTAAAAACCGTAATTCTTGTTATAATTCTAGAGCTAGATTCTACCTGTGAAAGAGAAAACATGAGTCACAAAAATATAGCAGATCCTGTAAGTTTCACAGTCCCTGCTGCTACTACCTCTACAGCCCAGAGCAGCCTATATAGACTTGTTAGAGTAGAATAGAAGAAAGTCTTATAGAAAAATATATACAAGTATGGAACAGAATGTAGTGAATGATGGGTCAGCCTATAGAAAAGTGGTTTCTGAAAGTTGCTCTTTCAGTAAGGCAGTGGTCTCATATACCATTAATCCAAAAAGCTAATTATGTTCTTGATGAATATTTATTGCAATTCACAGTAATAAGAGCACATTTTCTTGTTATAAGTTAAATGCTACTGAGATGCTACGTTTTATAATGAAATAAGGGATCAAATGTTTCTCTGTGTTGATAACTATTACCCTGGTTTATGATATCTCACACTTATTGCAGGGTACATTGCCATTATTTGCTAATTAGGAAATTAAGCAAGTAAATGATTTTATGCGAGATCAGTTGGTAGTTGCTGCCTTCTTAAGTAGTGGTAGGATTTAATGTGGCAATATGCTTGCCATTTGAAATTGATTAACCTACTCAATGATTTTAGTGCAGCTTAGTGAGTAGAACTGCAGCTGCATAATATGTATATAGATTCTATATCAGCATTGGTGGAGGCCTTTGGCCCTTACCGTTGCCATGAGAAAATACAGCACAAATATGGGATCAGTAATCCAGAAACCCGCTATCCAAAAAGTTCCAATTTACGGAAAGACCATCTTCAATTATATGGAAAGGCCATCCTCAAAAATGACTTCCTCTTTCACAGTAATAATAAAACATTATGTTGTAATTGATCCCAACTAAGATTTAAATAATCCTTATTGGGGACAAAACAATCCTATTGGATTTAATTAACGTTTAAATTATTTTTTGGCAGATTTAAGGTATGAAGGTCTAAATTACAGAAAGACCCCTTATATGGAAAGCCCCAGGCCCCAAGCATTCTGGATAACAGGTCCCATACCTGTATTACATTGTTTTATAATTTGCACAATTACCTAATTTCTACTTTAAAGGAGAACTATACCCCCGGGTGATAAAAGCCCCCTTAACTATAACTGCCTTGACCCCCTCATCTCTCCCTTATCGCATAGTTTCTAAGCTTAACAACTTTTCCTATCGCTAACCCCTAGCTAAAACAGCAGCAGAGTACCTGGCCAACATCTTCTTAGCAACTGAAGACACTTCGGGACTCACCGCCAACATTTTTCACCCTAAGCTATTATGTAGCTATGCCAGCAACTGCATTATCTCTAAAATGATACAACATGAGATTGAAGTACTCTACTTGGTGTCCCTAAAACACTTTTTAGTGCTTGCAGACCACCAACCTGCAATTTTTTACATGAATTTTGATACAGTAATTATATTCTAAATTTTTAACTTTTTCTACTTATTTATTTAAACTGTTAATCATTGTGAGAAGGAGGACTCCATGGTGAGATCTGTAATTTGTCACCCCTTACTGGCACTATTTAGGGAGATATTACATTTCACTATTGCAACTCTACATTATTGCAGTTTTGTGGTTTTGTAGGGCAAATAGGCTTTTCTAAGATCTTTATTTTATGTCAGCAGCGGCGTAACTATTCTTGGCCGGGCCCCCCTGCAAAAAAATATTTGGAGGGACCTGAAGGTCTGCTTCATCTATTGCTACGCCACTTATATCAGCATGATGGTTTGCATCTGGATCAGTTCCCCTCTTTGTGCCTTTCTCTGCTTATTATATTTTGCTTTTTGTTGAACCTTTGGTGCTCAGGGACCATGGTATCTTTAATGGCCGCAAGACCTTTGTGTTTTTATTTTTCTTTTGCATATGTTTTTCCTATTTTTTAAGTCTTGCCTAATATTCCACATGAGGCCTAGCAAAACAGTGCCTGGACTAAGTCAAACTGGGGCTTTTTAAAGGACTTGCCACCGTCGGAAAACCCCAATTGCACTGAACACAGCTGAGAGATAGCTCAAAATAATACATACATAGGTTTCCCCATTTCTAAGAACAGAGCAGAAGAGACTTATTGGGGGTCAGTCAAATATTGTCATAGGTTATCCTGTTAAAGAAGCCAATTATCTGAATATTTCTGTTACAACTGAAAGCAACCACAGCTGATAAGATAGAGTAATATGTCTATAATTATTATGAACATTATAAAATCTCTTTAATGTTATGACATTGCAATGTTTGGTTCAGTTCCAGCACTATGGGCAAGTCATTTGTTTATGCTGCCTGTGCTTGTGTGAGGTTCCTATGGAGTTTCATATGGTATGTACTGTTCCATAGGATGCTAGGAAATGTACCTAACAACAGCTGGAGGGATTTAACTTCTGTGAGCTGATATACACTTGCCCATTTTACAATCAGAAAATTGAATTACACAGGCAAGCCTTTAAACAGAACCTTTTTCTGCACCAATGTATTGCCTGGGCTGGCATTAATCTGCTTGGAAATTTTCGATAAGGCCTGTCCTCAGTGCTCTGTCTGCTTAGAAATGATTGGCTTTTTCAGTACAGTTTCCACTGTGATGCAATCCTTCCCTAGACTTGTAGCACTCCTAAGTATACCATTTTATATAGCTATTAATATTTTAACATGCTTTTAAGAAAATTTGGCCTTTTCTAGCTATGGTCTCCACACAGACATTTATTACAGCTAATGACAGACATTACACTTAGCATAGCCATACAGAAGGCATATTTCTTTTATTCATATCCATTTTTAACATCTATTATTAACAAAAAAATAATAATTTCATGCAAGTTAATTGTTAATTCATGTGCTTCATGTGTCTATTACCAGTTACATTTTCATTACAACTCCTGAAACTGAAACTATTTTTCTGCTTCGCTTGACAACTCATCAGGAAAATAAACCATTGGATTAAGAGTATTAACAGAGTATATATTCTTCCTATTGACAGTTTAGTCGCTTTTACAAACATTACAACCGCAGTAGAGCAAAAGAGACATAAAAGCTTAATACTCTGGAGCCGAGTGGTCTAGAGGGAAAGGGGCCTAGTTGTGAGCTATTTGTTTGTGAAGCAGCAGAATATCCATTGAAATTTCTAATTTTAATAATTATTTCAGGGTGTATAAATGTTGGACACAGAAAAGTATTTTTCCACAACAGAATCAAAAAGTCACTTGTGCAGTTGATTCACAAGAATAGAGCACCCACAATAGACAGGTAAACCTGAATTTGTGCCAGGATTTACTGCCTCTGACATTTAATGAGCTAAATTTGTATTTAAACTTTTATGAGGCATATGCTAACAACATTTTGGGTGGCTCAGTGAATTAGCGAGAATTACCATGTCCTTCTAGGGGCCCCTGGGACCAGGCCTGGACTTGCAATCTGTGGATTCTGGCAAATGCCAGAGGGGCTGCTGTAAGATGCTTGTAAAATATTTTTTGGGCTTCTGTGTATGGAGGTATGGGTTGAAGGTTGGAGTCACAACAGATTTAGGAAGCTGTACCTAGTAGGTTTTCCAGCACAGTAAGGTTATGGGAATATAGTAAAGGAACTAATTGGCTGGGGAAGAGGGTAGCTCCATTATATCATACACACTTAAATTCTGGCCACTTCTTGGGTTAATCAGCTGGGATTTAGTAGTTGGACTAAAGGGTAATTTTGATTACCAGAAAGGGTCTTTAAAAAGGTCAGTACCTACTTTAAATCTTCTTTGCGATACTACTGTGTGATATAAATGGCAAATTATGTTAGGTGTGTTTTATTTTACACCGTCATGCCAGATTTGATGCTGTTATTTTACACCACTCCTTTTTTTTTGTCACTTATTGTTTTGCTGTAACTATAGTAGGTGGCTCTATTGTGAACTCACAAACTCTGGTTTTAACTCCATATGCTTTAAATTCATGGACTCACAGATTACTAGAAAGGACGCAATTAGGGCAATATATAGGAAGCCCCAACCCCCCCCCCCCCCCCCCCCCCCCCGTCTAAACCCTCTACAGGGACACCGACCTAGATCCCTTCCAATACAAGTTCATGAGTCCTAAGGGGTGCAATGCTGGGTATCCTTGGTACCCTTGAAATTGTGCCCGAGCAATAACAAATGAGCCTAACCATGTTTTATTGTTTTCACCAGTATATATAGAATGTCCTGCTGAAAAGTGGGCACTCTATATAGCTGCTAGGGTTGCCACCTGGGCGGTATTTTACTGGCCTAGCTGGTAAAATATCAGCCAGAGCCAGAGTATTATAGGAACACGTTTTTTTCCCGATACCTGGAAGTTATGTCACATCCGTCACGCACACTTCCGAAAGTGATGTCACGGTTATGCACAAAATCGCCACTGAAGCCAAAAAATTCTGCGCACACATGCACAAATGCATGAAATGATGTCTGTTCATGCGCGCCTGCAATTTACTGCAGGATTTTGGGAGAATTCATAAATAGCGATGAGTGAATCTGTCCCATATAGTTTTACCGTAAAATTTGCAAAACTTTGGAAAAAATTCACAAAATGTGAAAAATACTGAGCTTAAAAAAAAATAAAATTGGCACACGCCTAAAAAAAAAAAAAAATTGGTGGCAATGTCAAAAAAAGTTACGTGACAATTTTTTTTGACATGTGTCATTTTTTCTTGATGTGTATCATTATTTTGATGTGCACAAAATTGGTGCAGGTGAAATTTGTTTTTTGTCATGCGCCAAATTTTTGCACCCATTTCACAAAAAAATTTGCTCATTACTGGCAGCTCTGTACTATTGTGCCCTGCACAAAGAATTAAAATATCTAAATACAGACTATAAACATCTAACTATTGTTTATAATAACGTAAGTTTGCTGTTTTACAATCTAAGCCCAACATCAACCACTAATTTGGGACACAAATAAATTTTGCCCTGCCCTGGTCTTTCATTCACATCCTAAAGGTTTATGCTGCCAGCACAGTTGTGAATAGAAAGAACGAAAAGGCTGTTTCGGAGTTCTTTTTATTCAGTCACTGGTCTGACCAGTGGGTGTCACTAATGAAGCTGATAGAAAGGACAGGAATCAGAGGCTCAGTGTGACTCAGGCTTACACTGGCAAGGATGTAAGGGAAAGACCATCTGAAAACATATAGACATATCTGGATATTACTGTGGATTTTTTACTGTAGCTGTAAAAATGGTTAAATTATAGATATGGGGATTTAATTTACATTATATTGAAAATGTAGTCCTTTATTGTCTGTTTGCTTAAGCAATAGCTGAATTTTGTTATGTGTCTGTCCACCCTCCAACATAAGAATGTGAATCACAGTGGAGCTCATTTGTAACATAAGAACCAACACAATAAACAAGTCAAATGTCCTCCTCACCAGCAGCAAGAAAAGGGCACTTTTCCATATTTGCCACTCTGTACATAAAATACATTTTATTAGACCCAAATATTTGTCAGGGCCACATAGGCCTGGGCCTAGGGCGACTTGCTGTCCAGCTGCACCTGAAGCTCACTTACATCTGGAGCGCTAGGGACTAGGCATGCATGAAATCTTGTCTGTTATTGCCATACACCCAGTCTTAATGTGATCTAAATGTAAAACCAAAGGATGCCATGTGTGCGATCCTATAGAAGGTGGGAGGACGGTGGGAGGACGGTGGAGGACACCAGCCTCCACAATGGAAATCTGGTCCTGCACATGGGGCTGCACTGAGCAATTCCTTACAGAATACAAACAAACCATTGAAAAAGGGACCCACAGCAAGGGCATCTACACACAGGTGTTATTCTGTGCATTTAAGAATGCAGGCTAAGCATATGAAAAAGCATTTAAAGTACATTTATATGCATATTTTAATGAGTTTTAGTTTGAGTTTAAAACACATTTCTCTTTTATTGTATTATGAATGTGCATCAAGCAAACTAAGATGCAACATGTTGCTTTTAAAATAAATGTAGTTAAAC
This sequence comes from Xenopus tropicalis, assembly GCF_000004195.4. Classification (NCBI taxonomy): domain Eukaryota; kingdom Metazoa; phylum Chordata; class Amphibia; order Anura; family Pipidae; genus Xenopus; species Xenopus tropicalis. The sequence goes on from NC_030680.2 coordinate 53,806,896, forward strand.
AAAAGCAGTAAAACATAATTCTGAATACACATAAGTACAAAGAGGTAGAATATAATGTACTTAATTAGCTGATGGGTTTAGGTGCTCTCAACCCTGCATCTCAAATGCACAAAACATACCCATGTGTAAGAGCTCTTAATACTCGATAAAACCTTACAGAGCCTTTTAGACTTATTTCCGAATTGTCCCCAATTCATAGGCGTTGCTAGTCCTTTAACCCTTTCTGTGTTGATGCTGTTCGAACCTACTTTTTGTAGTGGTAAACTATCTTATCCAGGGGCTCAAATACTGCTTTTATCCTCCTCAATTCAATATGAAGCTCTTTTGTCCTATGCTATATTATATTTATAGTATCCCCCGTCTCCTTTTCTCTAAATTCCAGGCTGCAAGCAACAAATTCCATATCCCCCATAAACAAGCTGCACAGCAAGATGGCAGGCCTGGGTTTTGGAGGTTTGTAACCTAAGCATAATGATTCAGAAATGTTTATTTAATGATTTTGGTGACTGTTTCATTATATTGGCCCTCTGAACCTAACAGACCTTATTATTGTTATTATGCTTTATTGTCCTGTAAGCTACTCACCCATGTCACTTGGAATTGTTTAAATATGCTATAACCATCAATAGATTCAGCTCTTCATAGTTTTTTTACATTTAAATATTTGAAAATAAATTTAGCCTTTTTATATATGAAAGAGAAATGCCTGGCAGCAGGCATTGTCAGCATCTCTGTATAACAGTAATGATTAAGGCCTTCAGGAGTCGTTTACAGGAGCAATTGCACATCAGACAGGGAGCTACTGGGGACATATTCAAGGCACTGATCTTCATTGCTAAAGGGCTTTCTTTACTTTGGGCTGGTATAGAACCCCAGGGCCGAAACTAGGGGTAAGTAGAGGTACCTGGGGCGGAAGATGGGAGCCAAGCAGGTACCTCTCCTGCCTACCCCTAGTCCACGCTCCCTTGCCGCCTCTACTTGTCATTGTGCAGTTGGGCATGCATTCTTTCATTCTTGCACTCTTTTCTTCATATGCATGCAGGGGAGAGGGTGCAGGGGCCAGGTGGCAAGCAGGGTTGCCTAGGGCACCCAGTTCGCTTAAACCACCCCTGCAGAACCCCATATCTTTGTTAAACTTTAGGTCTCCTTTAAAGTTTACCAATTACGCATATTGAGTGTGTGCATGTGTTCTATGTGCAGGCAAGAGCCTAGTACTACACCATGGTAGGTAATACAGGTATTGGATCAAGAAACCCATTATCCAGAGAGTTCCAATTTACAGAAAGACCATCTCCAATGGACTTTATTATAAGTATATTTCTAATTTTTAAAAATGACTTCCCTTTTCTCTGTAATAATAAAACAGTACCTTGTACTTGATCCCAACTAAGATATCATTAATCCTTATTGGTGGCAAAAAAAAATCCTATCGAATATTTATTCAATATTTAAATAATTTTTTAGCAGACTCAATGCATAGATCCAAATTACAGAAAGATCTAGAAAATTCCAGGTTCCAAGCATTCTGAATAACAGGTCCCATACCTGTATAGCCTCCTCCTATACCTGTACAGGGCTCCTATTCACACTAACACATTATTCACATGAATATATACTTTGCAGAGGGCATTTAAAGATATGCCTGCTACTGTATATGCAGATATCTTCTATAGGGTCTGTAAATACAGGGTATATATATTAGTTTAATAGCTTAAACTTTTTAAAGTTTTGCACATTTCTTAATGTAGTTTTCTTACAAGATCTGGCTTTACTACACGCTTTAAACTTAAATGTCACAACATATTAAATAGGCCCGTGAAAAATTAAGCTATTGTTGGTAATGTATTCTATTTTTGAATTATATATCACTCTTCATATGCATGGGTGTAGAAAAAGATATTAAGTCAGATTCTTCCTGCCTTGTGGTCTACTCTATATAACCGTCCATCAGAATACTAAAGCTCTCCTTGTATCTGATTCCTGTAACCAAATGTTCTCAGAGTTTATGGTCATGTAGAATTTGTCTACATCATTGCATAGATAAATTGCAACCCGAGAACTACTTCTTGACTCCGTATATACCACGTGTGCCTATAGAGAGCCACTTGGTGTGTTTTTTTTTTTAAGATGACTGATCTGTGGCATAACCCAAGCAGAACTTTGGCCATTGAAAGGAGATTCATTGTACAATAAACTGAAACTACAAACAACCATAGGTCCTAATTATGCTAATTGGGAGATTAATTGAGAGGAAGAGCATCACTGGATATCTTGGTGTCCTGACAAACTTGGTGGGATGTACAATTTTTGCATTCTTGCTTCTTTTAAAGCTCTCTGCTGTCAGTCCAAGGAGAAATGTAAGATTTTTGGAGGAATGTAAAATGTGACCTCACTTGCACTCAACATTGCCATTCATAGGTTGTGCCTCTGTGCAACCTTTACCTTTGTTCAGAAGGCAAGAGTAGTAATTAAGTTAAACTATTTTGCAATTAATATAACATACAGGAAAAAAATACATATGTTAGATAAGAATAATTGTAAAAAAAATGTATATTGTTTAAATTATTGTCCCTTTAATTTCTTACTATAAACCCATGGTGTCTGTATTTATTTCTGTGTATACATGAGCTTTGCTTGTCCTAATTTTGCAGGGTTTTCTTTGTGGAAACAGAAGCAGAGAATCTCCACTGTTTTCTTTGCCCAGACGCTATTGTAATAAGGCCCCAACAGAATTCTAGCTAATTGGTCTGATTGCTGCTGTTTTTCCTCATTATTCGTACCAGCAAAGCTCAATTTCGGTTAAATCCACATTTTAGAGCGGATTGCTGCTAATTAATAGGCTCACACATTTCTCTGTAAATAGGAAAGGGAAAAATCACTTATATAATGTTAAGTGACTCTTTAAAACCATTGTGAAGAAACAGGCTGATCCCAACTAAGTAGAGAAGCATATCAGGCGTGCATGGCTTATTAAGATAGCAGTATTACAGCCTGCAGTTAAATGCTGAGCTAATTAATGTTCCTAATAGATACCTGAATGTTCTTTTTTTCATTGCAGGAAAATACTGAAAGTGTTCTTTTCTATCTTAAGTTAATCACAAAAATCTGACTAGTTAATTAAAAATTATTAAGCACCAGTCTCTTTGCTCTTCTAAAAGCCACATATCTTTCAGTAGAAACATTTCAAGTGTTCTTCTATACTGTCATACCAAAACCTATTGCTATTGATATCATACAGTAAAAATAGCTAAAACCCAGCCAATCATGTTCTGTTCCTTTTTAGCTGCAGATATTATTATATGGTGTCAAAGAGGGAGAGGGTGGCTCTAGTATTACACCACAAATGCAGTAATGTCTCTCTCTTTTGAGACATGGAAACTTGGGATCCAGATTTTGGAAGTGTTGAAGGTCTCAGCTGTAATTAAACTGATGAGAACAGGCATATGTATAAATAACGTGCTAACATACATTATGGTTTAACTTACAACAGCTATTGAACTCAAGGAACCACAAGTACCCACCACAAACTAGCTGTGGACTACATGTCATGGCAGATATCCAAACCAAGGGATCTAGTAACCAGTTGCCACAAACTCATATTGACTACCAGATGGAAAAAAACTAATTCCAGCAATTATCTTTTATTTTAAAGGTTCATTTGGATGTACAGGCAGAGCTGCTCCTGCCATGATGCAAAGTGAGAACCTTGCCTCAGGCAGCAGGGAGTGGCAAAAAGCAGCCTCTGGTAACTTAAGAGACAAATTTTAATTTTTTAATATACTCTCTGCACTAGCGAATCTCCACTGTGTACAGGTAGGGGATCTGTTATTCATAAACCTGTTATTCAGAGAGCCCCGAATTATAGCAAGGCCATCTCCCATAGAATCCTTTTGAATCAAAGAATTGTATTTTTAAAAATGATTCCTTAATAGTAATAATAAAACAGTACCTTTTACTTAATCCTAACTAAAAAAACAATTAATCCTTTCTGGAGGCAAAACTGTCCTCTTGGGTTTTATTTAATGTTTAAATGATTTTTTTTTTTATTAGACTTAAATTATAGGGATCCAAATGACAGAAAGACCCCTTATCCAGAAAACCCCAGGTCCCAAGCATTCTAAATAACAGGTCACGTACATGTACTACATTTCTATCAGGGTATGTTTGTGAATGGAGGAAAAAGTGAAACATGAAGCAAATGAATGGGATTAAAAGACTTATCTGAGACAAAGCAAAATTGAATACTACAAAAACCTAAAATATGTTTTGGAAAAATAAATGTGTATGGAATTAAAGAAAAAAACTAAAAACTAGTAATAATGTGGTACATCCCTTTAAACAGAAGTGCAAATCCATGCAGTGCTACATTAGCAGATAGGACCATACATGCTACATAATAGATTATCTGTTTCCCTTATTTTGTCATTGGACCAATAAATTGTATAGCCCAATTACAGTTTGATTGGCCAGATCACTTGATGAAAAGATCCTACGTATGCAGTGTATCATAAAACTGTATGAAAAATAATCTGTGTCCAACTTTTAACTCTCCAGACTTATTTTCAGTGTTCGATGCAAGTGACGTATGCACCCTTTTCTTTTGGTACAAATATGCTGCTCCACTTGACACAGGGCGCTGTTGGTAGCTCCAGGGTTCCTCTGCATCAATAGGCACAGCAGCACCTGATTCGGAACGAAAGGTACGAAGAACTGAGTGGTGCCGAGCGTAACTATACACAAGTTGCCCATTGGGCTTGCAGATGTAATTGAGCCCTAGAGTGTATAGACTTTTGGTTCTTTTGTTTCCCAGCTCTGTATTCAAGTATGTATCTATTAGATATGGCAATTCACCCATAGTTTTGGGAGTCACCTTGCTTTAGCCCCCTCTCAACCTCTGTAACAGGCCTATCACTGACTGTCAGTAATGTGAACCTAAATCCTAACTTACCCACACTATTAAAAAGGATAGCAGTGAGTCGGAATGGTGGTAGGCACGCCCAGGTAGAAATTAGGCCTATAAGCACCCAGATCACTCTAGATCCAGGCTTACATCCCTGAACTATATATGAGTCTTTCTTTATATCACAGTATAGTTATTATATTAGTCAGAACTTCCTCCAAGTGGAGCAGAAGGATTGGATGCTTTTAAAAATAGGGGGGGGGGGGGGGCTAGCAAATCTAGCTCCCATTTATATTGGCATAAAAGCTCCGCTTTTGTAAATTTCCCCAAAATGGTCACCCACCAGTGTAGGGATTCTAGCATATAAGCTCAGCACATTATGAACTACTGAGAGATGTAGTTCCAGCAATACATAGTACAACTCCCAGAATTTCTCTGAAAGCCAAAGGCATCATTAACAGCTGGAGTTTCACAAATTCTCTTTCCGGCAGTTTGGGGCCCCAACCTTCCTTCAATTCCTAGGCCCCCCTCGTCTCTGAGTACCACCCGCTAAACAGTGTTAATAAAAGTTAAATGCGCCCTTGTGAAAAGCAATGTGATCTGTTTTGGACCATTAGTAAATCCCAAACTGCTTTCTGCTACTGTTTGGAATCCTGAAGGGTTTGATAAATGAATGTGTTTGTGTGAAGATGCAGACAGAAATTGACAAGTCCTGAGAAGGTGTAATGTTTCCTGCCTGGCTGCTTGCAGCAGCTCTACAAGATAAGGATCAGTAATTTGAGCTAGATGAGAAAGCTGCATGTTAGAGGTTAAGCTGCTGTGTTCCCTATTGCTAATCAGACTTCGACACTTCGCTTTTGCATTATCAGACCTCTGTACGGAAGCTGTAAATTATTAAAAGCCGCCCCATGGTAGTTTACACTGTTTCCTTCTCTGGGGTGTTGGGCTTACAAATCGCTGGCAGCTCCCCTATTCATAAGATCAATTGCCTCTGACCAAGCCATGTCTCCTAATCTGCACCTTTCCCATTTCTCTGCTAATTTAAGGTTAAGATGGTTTTGACTGTACAGTATGCTGACCTAATGAGAAGTTAACCAAGCATAAAACTGATCAGTTGTATAAAATATGCTGCCCAGGAATCTACTGCATATTAAACTGAATAGGAAAGTTAGCTTGCATAGTATTTACTTCTGAGTTCCTTCTTCAACATGACCTGCTTTGTTTCTGCACTGAGCGAGCTAATAAACAAGTTAAAATATGGAAGTGATTGAATCTATAAAACTAGGTTATTTTGTCATACAAACAAAAATAAAAATCAAAAATGTTGTGATTTCCCAGTCCAATACACAAATCAAATGAATCTTAAAGCAGCAATATTAAAACATCCGTGGCAATACATTTCATTTAATTCATTGTTTGTTGAATGCAAATTGACTGTGGCAGCTTTACATGAATCCATTTATAAAGGTAATTTCTAAATATTTCAATGGCCAAAAGTTTCATGAATTTTGATTTGTCTGATTTAATCTTCTCTAGTTAGAACTTGTACCAATCTTTATTCTTTTAATCCATCAGTTTCATATTTAAAGGTGACATCCTGGTTGCCATGTTCAGCATCAACACAGTGCAGGCTTTGCTGAAAGTATTTGCACAAAGGCTAAACAGCCTGTTAGGTAGATAAAGCGGATCAGATTTACAAACACAGATGCTAAATTGCACTGGTAAAGCAACCAATTCTTTTTCTGACTGTCTGGACATGTACGCCAGGCTGGAGTGTGTTTCAACATATCATCCTGCAATCCTGTAAAGGCGGCCCTTTGGCCCATTAAGACTGATTCAACAGGTTATCTGCCTGTATAAGGGGGCCCTCTGATTGGCTTACCCAACCGTTATCTGGCCAGAAATCGCCCAGATGTCAATTGGGAGCAGTTTGAGTTTCCCATTGGATAGAGGAACACATTGGCTTGTTGCCTTTATCTCTGTCATTGTGATCCAAGTAACTGACAAGTAAAAAGAAAATCTGATTTATTAAAAAAAGGCAGTAACTTTACAAATTTTCTACTCGGTCATGCTTGTATCAGCCTGACTGGTTAGTTATTATTCACATCTTTAATGAACTCCCATAACCAATAAGCATATCCCATCCTAGGTGAGATATACAAAATAAAATCCTTGATGTGCATCAGTAGCTTTTTTTTTTGTCCCTGGTGTATATTGTTCCATGTCTAAGTATATCTAAATAGGCATAACAAAATCTGTGCTGATAGCAAAGAAAACCCTTCCCTAAAAGAAAAACCCTAATAGTGCAGTTATTTCCAGTAAATGAGCTGTATGATTAATAAACAGGTAAAGTGAACAACTTTGGGATTGATTTAGAGGTGTTTATTCATTCTGTTGTGTATGAAAAACATTGGTATATATGGCCTATACCTATCCTATACCATAACTATAAATTAAAAGGAAGAAAAGAAACGTGATTGGACTATATCCAGATTGCTATGAGCAAAGTGCCAATCTTGAACTGTGTTTGCAAAAAATATTGTAAGACAAGTGGTCCCACAATATAATTGCTTCTAAGAGGTGCACCAGGCCAGGATCACCACCATGTCTGCTTTAGTATGTAGTATAGTGTGTAGTGTTTCTTCTGTATCTCCATGGGAAATGGAGAAAAGGCACAAAGGGGCCCTTTGAATTTCTCTCAAAAATGTGGTTGAAATATCCTGTGTACCATAGGTCTCATCATGACCCTGTGCACTGACTAAAAAACTGTAAGTGTGCAATTATTTTAAGAGAAACGTAATTGTGTAGATTGTGTAGTTGGGTTAAAGCAATGCCTTATGGTATAGTGCACAAAGCAGGGAATATTTGGAACTGCTTGATATCCATTTAGTTCAGTGTTTTCTGCATGAGCAAATGCAATGACTATACAGACTTCTACTTTGGTATTGGCTTCCAACTAACCTAGAGAAGCTGATTGCAACTACATGAAACTGTCAACAAATTGACAATTGCCTCACATCTCATGTGGTGTCTCCCTGACTATGCTGCTGTTCCTGTATTTGGTCCAAAAAGGTCCTGCTAGGCTCAAACTGCAAAGATGGATTAAAGTATGGGAAAGCAGGAGATTAAAATGCATCTCCAGCTTTTGTGCAGTATGCCTGCCAAGAAGGAACATGCTAGTTGTTTGTTACTTTGGTGTCTGTAATTTTCCTCAGGGCAGAGTCTAAGAAAACAATTAATCAGTCATTTAAAACAACAGGCTCCTACAGTGAACACATGTATTTGAGAAAGACTTGTTTAAAACAAAATGAGATCCAGAGGTGAGCAAATAATGTCACTGCTTAGAAATGGACTGTGACTGATTTAAACAATGTGTATGGGTTTTTCTGTATCCAACAAATATGACAGGTGCATCTTCTAACAGCAACATAGCAAAATAGTTAGTCCCATTCAGAATTCAGTGACTCTTCTGCAAATATTTGATGTTCCCAGAACATCATGTATACAGCTGGATGGAGATATAGAAGAAACACTACACACTAAGCTCTATGGGGCACATCTAGGAATTTGTCCCTGATACATAGAGATCCTTGTATGACTCTTTGACTTGATAGCATGAAAGCATGCTAGGCCATGCTTTACTTTGCCTCCCTGTAATTGACCTATAACACAAGAGAAACAATGTAAAAGGAGATAAGGAAGCCTAAAGAGGATTTAAGGCATTGATGGGCCAGGGCCAAGACCCCACTAATAGGCTCCCTCAGCCTCCTCTCTAATGAATTTGTCCTAGTACTACCCTCACCCTATTTGGGATTTGTACATTGTGACTCTTTGCAGGTGCCATAACAAAACCTGACTACATAAAAGATCCAAAGTTCATTGGAAAACCTTTACAATTTTAGTGTTTTATTTTGCTTTCCTTCTGTATTAATCTATTGTATTTCAGACAGAAAGCCCCCATATGTTAAAGTTTAAAAAAACAGATTTAATTTACTCCATCCATTCAGTATCTAGCTTGTAAACTTGTTAGGACTTCAAATAAATTAAATGTTAGTGTGCTTATTACATAAAGCATTGTCCCAGCTCAATCAGAACTTCCTGTTACTAGTTTGTAACACCTCTCAGGGATGGATAGTTTATATGAGACCACCTACTTTTGGAGAGAATGCAACCCACAGATCTCCTTAACTTGCATGCAGAATCTCACAGTCTACCTTTACATGGACATCACAAACAAATGATCTAAATGCCTACATAAAAGGCTCAATTAGTAAAGTGTTCCAGAACAGGACAAATGAATCAAGCAGAAGATAATACTGGGGCCGGACCTAGGGGTAGGCAGAAAAGGTAGCTTTCTTGCCCAGTAGTTTTTGAAATCTTCAGGCCTACTTGCACTTCTGCTGGAAGGAGTCATGGTGGTCACCCAAGCACCCCCCTGCTGGTTAGGAAGCCTCTAACCAAACAGAATGGTCCTATTTTTTAAGTGTGTGAATTCTTGTAAAAAAATGTCAGTGTTGCTTTAACTGGAACTATAAATCCGGGCCTACATTTGGGTGTTTATGTAAGGCTACCAAGGCCTATCTTGCTGCCAGAACAGTAATCTTAAATGTTTTTTTAAAGCACTTCTAAACAGGGTAGACATTTACATGTGGTTTTTCAACTATCAAAACCAGCACTAATTATGTACATATGAATGACACTAGGGCAGGGCTGTATTTGGCTCTGATGCTGCCCAGGCACCAGGCACCAGGCCACCGACATCACTCCTTCCATGATACCTCCCTTCCCCTCAGTTCTGCTGTTATATTTAGGGTCCTGCAGCAGGCTGGGGGGATTTTTTATGTATTGGCATATAGTGCCTTCACTCAAACTTGCCAACATGAGAATTTGATACCTATATAAAAATATGGTCATGTCATGGTGTAGCATAGGAAAATGACTGCATAATTAGATTACTGTTTTGGTTAACAATAGTTTCCCGTTTTTATTATGTTTTTATTCTAATTAATTGCATTATAAAATCTAAAATTCTGATTTATAAAACTGTCCTTACAAAACCCATCAAATTAAATGTTAAGCTTTCTCTTCCCACCAAATATCTGTATAAGGGGGAAGCAAATTTCAAGCATTGCATGAATATTTTAAATTAGGTAAGTGCAAATTAACCCTTCTTACTTCTAGATTATATTCGCTGTCTGCATTAGTCAATGTTATAATGGCATTCTGTGTGCTAAGGGATATTGTGGAATTGTATCTTTTTATAGCCTTAGTTGTCCCTGAAGAGACACTGTATCTTTAAGGAAATGGGCCCAATATCCTGCTTCTGAAGTATTAAAAGACTTTAAAGTGACAGCAGCCGCAGTAAAGCCTTGTCATATGTGTTCTCACTCTTCATTATCTTGTCCAGTATCTATCCCTGCTGAGCAAATCTGGTTGTGTGTTTCTCCAAAGTGGTCATAAGAAAAAATTTATTTACTTCTCGTTGCACCGGAGGAGCATTACTGCGATTCAAGGCTCTCCGAAGTCATAAAGATTTTGCAGTGTGAGCAGAAGGAACTAAGATTCAGAACTTCTTCCCCCCCTCTGAGGTCGTTTGGCCGGCCTAAAGGGGGAACACTTCACATTCTCTGACAGGGTTTATTTCCCTTCCATTTTCCAATTAGCAGAAAAAGGTCACGCTAATGTTAGTGCTGTGTGGAGAGAGCGGATCATACCATGCAGATAGAGGCACCTTTCAAAGGACAATGGCAAGCGAAGGCACTGCTGCTGCTGCTGCTGCAGTGCCTATTGTCTCCATACCTTTATATTTATATAAGGACTTTCCACTCACACATATTAACCCCATTCTGGCTGTGTTTGTGATATGTATGGAAAGAGAGGGGAGGAGTTTGAGAAACAGAAGTCTGCTATAAATCTAAAACCAGCATCTTAGGCCTGTTCTGTTTGGATGGGGTTCAATGCCAAATAACAAGTAATTAACATCTACTGTAGCATATGGGATATAAATAATATGTCCCTTCAGCTGTTTAGGTATACAATTCCCAGCATCTACAGCCATCCTAATTTGAGCTGTACAGTAGTTTATAAAAGCTGTTGGTCTGTAATTCCATAGGGATCACTTACGAATGCAGGCGCTGCATGCAAAGTCCATTTTTTGACATCATTTGTTGTGTTTTTCTACACATAACACATAGGGACTCATTTACTAAAATGGGTTTTTTCATGATTTGAATTTTTTTCCCCAAAAATACATTTTTTTTCAGGGGAAAAATCCAATTTTTTGCTGCCGATGTCATGTAGAAATCAATGGCAGCTGTATTTTTCAATTGGCTGATCTTTTTTTGCTTGGTGGTTTAGAGGTTTTGGTTTTTTTTTTACTTTTTCATTTTTTTTCTGCAGCAAAATTGAAAAATTTAAGTTTTTTGTGTTTTTTCTGCATTTTTTTCATTTGTGCTTTTTTTTTAAAAAGACTGTTTTACTAAAAACCTCTAAAACCACTAAAAGATATAGTGATAAATGGACCTCATAATCTTAATACAGTCACAGCAAAATTACAAACGTGTGTAAATTTGCCCACCAAACTGGGTCCCTTAACTGAATTGCATTTGAAATTGTCAAATGGAACATGGTGCTTTAATGCCGAAGGAACTAAATTAACTAATTAGTTAATAAAATTAGCAAATTAACAGGTAAAACTTTAATTCTGGGTAGTTTATATTGTTGCATGTATGTGTCACTACAAAATTATGGCCTTGGGATACTTCATTGATATCTGAACACCCATGCTATCAAAGTGGCCATGCACAGGCTGATAAAAGCTGCCCATGTATATGGGCCATGGGCAGGCCTGCCCAACAATGTCAACAGTCAAATATCAATTAAGCAGGTTTGAAAAGGTCTGAACAAGAAGTGTGCGTTGATCTAGTCTGCGTACAATGGGTTGCCAAATGCCTCATGGCATGATCAAATTGTTTGCCTTAGGACCCAAATGCTAGAATAATTTTGGCTTAGATCTACTCATTTGGTGACCTCGCCAAACTATTGGATCTGGCTGCGTATGGCCAGCTTTGCTTATCACCAGTGTTATAATCCCATGACCTCTCTCCACTCATAAAATATAGGCATTATTCATTATTTTTCTTAGGAGATGAAACAACAAATCATTGTGCAGACAGGAACACAGACTTTGTAAATGAGTCCTGCACAGTGCTCCACTTGACCAGATTCACAGAGATAGGTGCAAACTAGTGACAAGCAAATTTTTTTGCCAGGCATGGATTCACATAGAATTTCCGCATTTCGCCATTGGCGAATTGTTTCGCAAAAATTCTGTGAAAATTTGTTGTGCATCAAAAATGGGCAGGGTCGCGTCAAAAATGGGTGTGCTTACGTAAAAAAAATGCAGGCAACAAAAAAAACGTGGGCGACAAAAAATTGTGTGACAAATGCGTTTCGCAAATATCAGATTGGCTCATCACTAGTGCAAACGTCTCCATTTACACAGATAGGCAGAGGTCAGTACATACTGCTCCACTTACACAGATTCACACATATCAGCCAGTGAACGCTGCCACACTTACACACAGTTGCTGAGAATAGTATACACTGTTTAACTAGTATAGATTCACTAAAATTTATAGAGATCAATGTTCATCAGTTAAAGGATCGATGTATAGTAATGAACCTTAATCAAAGAGCTTGCATGTCTGCATACACACAGCCAGAAATATGCTCCTTTTTTGTTCCTTCACAGTGTCTGTCATTACTTTAAGGGCCACAATACCATAAAACAAACACTTTTTCAACAATGAGGTGGAAAATAGTTGCATACTTATCAAACCTTATTCTATCAATGTGATCCATTTCTGAAAATGAACCCAAAGTATGTTTACAACCGGTGTTATAAGAAATGAATAAATAATGGCATCCCCTTAAAAAAAGGACACCGGATATGAGCTTCAAAGACAAACAAAGGCTGTGAGTCCCTTGGGAAGCAGATCCTTATGTTTAATGACTCTTGTGAGCAGTGCAGTAAACCCACCATCTTGTGTTTGGTCCTGTGAGTCCTCCTTCAATTATTTATAGAATGTTCCAGGTCTAACCATGTGTTTTGGGCTTCTATGAGTGTTCTAAGCCTTTTTAATACTTGATTTATGCCTATTATAATTGAACCAGTGCTACCCTTACGGACTTGTGGTGGATGTAAATTATTATCAGCAAGCATCTCAGTTTTAAGTAATATAGTGAGGCTGACATATGTTTTTATATTTAGAGGCTGTCACTTTTCATACATTTCATACATAACAAGATCTCATAGCCAGATACTGTGAAATAAGGAGTGGAACCCAAAGCTGTGAATATTTTAACCTACATTTCAATATCTGTCCTTTGGTACTTTGTATTGGTTATGGGCGATAAGCTTGTGGTTGCAGCATAACTTGAAGCAGCCCTGCCCTAAGAAAATGTAAAAAGAAAAACTAGTTATTAATAATAATATTAAACACATATTACATATATAGATAATAATAACAACAACAACAACAACAATAATAATAATAATAATAATAATAATAACAATAATAATAACAACAACAACAACAAAACAACAACAACAACAACAACAACAACAACAATAATAATAATAATAATAATAATAATAATAATAATAATAATAATAATCATAATCATAATAATATTCTGGCAGCACTAGAACATGAGAGATTGGCATCATTATTAAATGGTAAAAATAGAGTTGAGTAGTTCCTTATAGCTCTGTCTGATTTTTAGAGATTTATACACAAGTGAACATAAGAGTTTACCTTTTATAAATATTCCCCTGAAAAAAAAATGAATGAATGAATGAATGAATAAACTATGGTCACCTTTAATAAATATGCCCCATTTTCTGAGATTTACTGACCTGTATGCTTTATTGCTAGCTTGAAATTATTATTACTAGGCTGCACCATATGAATGTGGTTCAAAATCATAACCAAATGTAACAGGGGCCTCCAATGTTAGAACATTCTATTCTGAATATGCCAAAGTCTATAACGGTATGAAATATCTAGATAAGAGGATCATCTAATATTAAATACATTTGATCAGAAAAGATCCCTATGAAATGCTCAGAACTTGGGTCTGCATAGCTACACACAAGGGAATTAAAAGAACAGCATCTGCATTTTGTCATATCCTGGCCTTTTGGTAAATGTGGATTATAACAGAGAATCTTTTTTAATCTTACCTCTATATGTAAATACCTCTGCTTCATATCTCACTGATAGCCCTCGTGTTTCGGGGAAATCCGTCACTCTATTCCTGCTAAGAAGGTATTAGCTTTTCATCAAGATCATACCTTTGTTGTACTGGAGCTCTGCTCCAAGAAAGGCAAATACTATCAATCTGCTTTCCACAAGCAGGCCAGATAATGGGGGGAAGTATACTGTTACTATAACTAGATGCATCATAATAATTACTTTTGTGCTTTTGTCTATGAAAATAAGCAACATGCAGGGGCCCAATTAGGCGCCACAAAACTGAAATATATACTAAGTTTACTGAGATGTGGGAAATGTTTATTATTATAAACAAAAATATTTCTTTATAAAGACAAATTATTGAAGTTTGCAGTTTTTGTACATTTCTGCAGTATTGCGGAATAGACATTTAGAATATTTATGCACAGTTTAGTGACTTTCGACTGTGTGATTTCACCTCACAGAACATATCAAATAACCTGTGACTTGACAAAGATTTTGAATTTAAACTGCTGAAGCAGCAGGTAAAGCAAGTTATATGAGAACAACATTTTAAAGCTTTTATCCTAAGAGATTTAATTATAACCCTCCTTTTGTGGGTGAATGACTAAAAGATTCTGATATCCTATCTTGTGAGGATAGCCAGTATGCAGCTATCCCTATAACATGTGCACAGTAACCCCACCTCTATATCTATGGATACTGGAATATAAACACTTGGCTTGCTCTGAGACATCCACATACAGTGTAAATGAGACTGGGGTTTTTGTTTCTTCATATACTTTGGTAGATAGAGATTCAGCGCCAGCAGTTCCCAAACTGTGGTCTAGTCCCTTTATGCAAGTACTAGGGGCCCAGTCTGAAGCAGGAAGTGGGCTATGTCTGTCTTCTCTTCTAGATACTACTGAAAGTCCAACCCTGAATATTATGGTGAGGTTTTTGGTGAACACATATGTGCTGCACTTTTACCTGTAATATACCTTTTACATGTATTAGCTATGTATCCCTAACATGTTGCTAGACATTAACCGCCATATGTAATAAAAGGCACTGGGCCTCATTTATAAAGTTTGCTCAGTGAATATATTTGCCCTGCCGTGTTTATATTTAGAAAACTGGAGAAGATTGATGCATTTAGTGGTACATAATTGCAATTGTTTTATTTGTGGTGCGATTGTCCTTAAAAGTTTTTAAATATGACAGAATCGCAAATTGTGAAGATTTATGTGCACACTCTTTCCCAAAATTGGTCATTTATATTAGAAAAGTGGAAATTGCAGCAATATTCATACACAACAAACACACACAGTGACCATGTTCACGCAAACCTCAACCTCATTTGTGAGCCATGTACGAATTCTTATGGTGCAGTTTCACAGCGATTTGAAAAAAATGGAAAGACAGGCACAGCAGGGCAAAATGTAACTGCTTAAGGGAAATATTCACAAAACAACTATATGCGAATAAAATATGCGCTGTGCAAATTTTATAAATGACCCCACTCAGTTTACCCAGGAGCAGTAACCCACAGCAACCAATAAGATGTATGCTTTTTAACAGGGGGGGACAGTTAATGCTACCCGCTCAGGGTCGGACTGGGGGGCGCCCATAGCCCTGCCATATGGCCCACGCCCATAGCCTCCCCCCCGGAGGGGCCCCCTAACCCCCCTCGCAGGGCCCCCCACCCGACGTCCTTCCCCGAGCACATAAATTTAAAGCGTCGGGGCAGGAGCGGTCATATAATTTTACTGAAAACACTGCCATTTTCTTTTGCTGTTGTTTCTGACCGTAGTTTCAGTCCAGACCATTGGAAATATTCCTTATAGCCTATGTTATAGATGTTTCATACATCATGTACATTATTACAGTTTTCAGCATTTGGACACTGCCAGGACAAGGTGATAGAATGGGTTAAAGAGAATGAAATGCTTTAGCTCAGTTTTAGAAAATAACCTACAAGATGGAAGATGAAAGAGAGGGCAGTAACCGTGAAGTCGATAAGGTGAAACATAAGGGGCAATAAACTCAGCAACAAAACGAAAACATGAAATGTCGGGATACTCCCTGTGATGATAAAAGCTTGAGGGAGTTTCAAAGAAAATATTTTTTTTTTCTTTATCAGCATTAATGGACTGCTATGTAATAAATACTGCAATGATGCTATTAATACCAAACATTATTTGACACAATATTAGAGGCATCTTGAGCCAGACAGTCATTGCATATATTTTATTATCATTGCTTTAAGACATTATTTAGAGTAAAAGATAAGTTTATTTTTTTGCAATGGAATGATTGCAATGAGGGGGAAAGGCATGCTACAATATGATCTTTTTCATACAGGAGAAACAGAGTGACTGCTTAATTTATATAAAAAATAGGTGCTCTGCAGTGGAAATAATACAGTATAGTATAGTTCCAAAGTAAAATACATTACTGATGTTAAGGTGGAAATCCAATCTAGAAACAGAGGTCTGGATGTGCAAATCATGGGTTTCAGGTGGCCCTAAGCTGCTGTAGGAGCCATACACACAACAGAAAACTATTAGTCCATGTATCCATGAATTTTGCATTATAATAAGGCATTTAGATATTTTTAATAGGAAAGGATAACCCCATATGCATGAGCATTTTTAATTCAACAGTTAAATAATTACATTTTGCCCAGCAATGGTTTGTTATGCTAGATAGTGTCATAATTTGGCAGTGTAATTAAGTTGGGAGCTTTTTCCAGGAGAAAATCTTCACACTTAAGTAGAAATCTCACACACTGGGTTCCTGTGTGGTGGAACATAACATAAAAGGGTGATTTAATAAAAGCTACCAAACAGTGCATTTTTTAAGGTTATACCATTGAGAGATGCAAATATGCAGGGACCAATATCAGATATTAGCCACAAAAAAGGATAGAGGATAGTTTGCTTATGGCCCCCAAAAGCAGGAGCAACTGCAAAACTGTTTTTTTTTGTCCTTATAGGGTGCATTTAGCTGAAGCTACAGGGTGCAGTAATGGTCAGGCAGAAAGGCTAAATTTAGCCTGACTGTTTCACCGTATGTATTGCCGCCATAATATAAAATGAAAAAATAAAAAAATATAACAAGGATTTTAGCTCAACAGGGTGTAAATTCTACTGGTTTAATAAAGAACATTCTCCTGCAACATGTTACAATGTGTCCAATTGCATCACCTTTAGGTTTATATTTACATCAATGCATTAAGAGGATTTAATATTTATATTGCACTAAACCACAGGTTTGCAAAAAGAAGGGCTATTCCTATTCAGGGGTGGGGTCCTGAGTCATTAGATGTTGGAGCCCTTTCTGAAAGCAAGTTAAGGTGAGATTTGGGACTAATGCTCATTTTCTGTCCTAGATATCCGCAGAAGACTTACCTGGGCCAATTTGTATCAGGCCACTTAGAGTGTGATTGTGGGTAATTGTATCAGTATGGCTGATACAAATGTTATAAAATTTCATTACCATTATTAGGGATTGACCAAAGCCCAAGCCATATACTGTAGAGGGCCTGTCCAAAGCTTGAGCTGTAAATTAGGGTTGAAAAAAGCTTGAGCCATAAAAGGAAAGCTTGTGCCAACAAATCTGAAAACCAATGAACAAGACACAAAGCAAATGCCTATGGTTACTCCACTGCTGCAAATTTGCAGCTCTCTTAGTAAATAAGTGTCATCAACTTTTTATCCCATGAAGAAAAGTTCATGATATTTTTGCAACGCAAAAAATATTTTATTATTTCCCATGAGTTATGCTGGATACCGAGACTTACAATGTCAGGAAATGTTGCTGTAATATTGTAGATACTATTATGCTAAAAATACATTTCAAAGTTGGCATCAGACTACCTTGCATGCAAATGCCAAGAATAAAATAAGATAGGCAGAGCAGACAAGCAGCTTTATCTACCATAAAATTGAATATTTTTAGAGAAGGCTTGGAAGCCACTATTAATCCCTTCATAGTGCAAGCAGACATTGCTTAATGAGAAAAGACGGATTTTAAATCTTCATAGGAAACAAGCGATCAAGAAAAAAATAAATAAATAAATGCATAAATAAATATATGTATTACCCTCTCATAGAAAAAAAAACAGTCTATTTGTTTTATTTTGATTTGCAATTTAGTGTAACATTGTGTGCTCTCTCTACAGTAATCGCTAATCATGAATTAACAATGACCCCAAAAACATTTGCAGCCGTAAATTAAGACAATGTAGTAATTATTGGGGGAAAGGCCATTTTATTACTTGAGGATTATTAAGATGAATGCAGGAGGCAGACAAAAGGCAGGACACCAGTTTACTGTTATTGCTGCAAGAGACAGTTCAAACCACATTAGCAGCAGCAGCAAGGCAGCAGCACATAAAATGTGGAGTCTACAACAAAGAGCCCAGTGCAGTATGTCTGACACACAAACCAAAAGGTTTATTTTCTTTTGATTTATCGAGCTGCTCTGGTTTGGGATGTTCTACTTTGTTAAGCAACAAAAGGCAGCTTTTTTGTTTAATGAGACATTTCACTTGATTTAATCACCCCACTGAAATGTAATCTAAACATTTTAATCATTTTGCAATCTTTGGCTCTATGTGGAGAAAGTGCCTCCCAAAATGATTGCCGTGGTCTGTTTAGTTTTATTTACCAACCCTAGTATTTTTTGTGTTCTTCTTCTTCTTAAAGGGCTGGTATCAATTAAAAAAATAGCAGGGTGGTGCATAATGCAAATGGGCTTATGTAATAAAAAGCATTATGTTTGCTCAGGTGTAGTAACCATCATCAGATGGCAAAATGTTTTATACATGCAAGTTCGCCATGTTTTATACTTGCAGTTCAAAATTTCTTCTCAGAATTTCAGCATGCATTTGCTGCAGAATTTGTCATATATTGCTTAAACAATCTAGAAGACCTTTATGACTGTAAAGCTGCCCATACACGTAATGATTTTCCTTTACTTACTGACCAATTTCAGTGACATCCATCAAAATTATAGAATAATCGTAAGGTTGGTGTGCACGGAACAATCTAGCAATCTTTCATCTAAGGCTAATGTCAGACCAGGCGTATGGCATATTTTTATTCTATGGTGTAGAATGCAAAGTCTCACGTTTTTATGCGGATATCGGCTACATGTGCCTGCACCTAAGCGTATTCCATTCATTCGGGTGCAGGCACAGGTAGGAGGCGTATGGCGGCATTTTCGGCAAGCATTTTTCAGCTTGCCGAAAATATACGCCATATGCCTGGTCTGATATTAGCCTTACAGTGGTCAGAAAATTGATTGGGCAAGTTTAAAAATTTCTTCTGTAACAAGTGAAATTTGTCCATGAATGGGATGACAAATTGTGTTTGCCTAACAATTTGGAAAGTGCACATGTGCAGGGTGGTGCTTAGATGACAAAATGATGACAGGTGTCAATAAGATGGTGTGTACCAACCATTCGTTCTTTTCCTTCTTTATTAAGGTTAGTAGCATTATAGCAAGAGCTGCCCTCTGCCCTTGAATCTATAAAGACGCTCATATTCACAAACATTCGGTGTAATAAAACCAAATGTTTTGCAATGAAAGCTTTGTGCCGAATGAAGGATACACAAAAGAATGTGCAGTGTATGCTAAAGCAAATATGAGCATCACAAATAGGCTTCAAATAAACCATATTGTTTGAAATGATTGTTTTTTGTTAACAAACAAATCATACTTTTAAACAGTTGTTTCATGATATGCTCGGTCATACAATAACAGAAAAATATTTTTAAAAGCTTCCGGTGTATGGCCACCAAGTCAAAGCTATATGCATATAAGGCATTTTCAGAGTTTAACATTATGTTGCACAGTTCATAGTTGCTCCAGTTATATAACATTTACCTCAGCAGTTCCACAAAGAAAGGAATAATAGTTGTATGTACCTTCCAAACATGTAATGCTTTTTTATTGGAAATACATGCATTTTTTTGTTTGCTGTTTTTGCTTCAGGACAGCACATTTATGCTGTGGCAGCTTTACATTCCCCTGTTTTGCTGCAGTCAGTACAATTTTAAACATGCACCAAACAAACCAGACAGAGAATGACCCCCTATGTGTATAACAACATTTAAATTAAGTCTCCATAACTAAGTTGCAAGCAAAGTAGACATAGTGGGCCAACCTTTTTTCTCATTAAGATAAATACTGTACTGTGAGCGACAGGTGCATCAATACTGTAGAGTCAGCCCCATCTGTACACATTGATCATTAATCAGTGCACTTGGGGGATTATCTTACCAATTGTTTTCTCTTTCTTTATTTGCATTATTTGAGTAAAAAAACTCTGTTTCAGATATATCTAGTATAAATAAATTTGAAGCAACTGGACTTGTTTAGTAATCATTGAAGACGTTTCACTACTCATCCGAGCAGCTGTTTCAGATGTTTCTGAACTTTTAATTTAGAGATAATGGGGCTGATTTACTAATGGTCATTAACGCATAATGCATAGTTTTATCGTTTTTTTTTTTTTGATAATTAAGTACTGATTCATCATCAAGTTATTTCGCATGCATTACTACTCATATCGCTTGCGCAAAAATCCTGATTATCGCAAAGCGTTATTTCCATCACATTGAGGTAATTATCGAATAGAAATAATACTAACGCATAATTCACAGACATATTTGAAGCGTTAAAAGCATAAAATGTGGCGGTAATTACTGTGAAACTTAATGCCTCCCAGGAGTAGGCGTTACTAAACAAAATTGCAGCTGGTAATTTTCTGTGGTGACAAAATGGAGTTTGCAGTCGGATTTTTTCAAGTATGTGAGCGTCCTAGAGTGATGCATCCTCCAGTTTTCAGGGAAATTGTAATTTTCAGAACAGTAGTTTTCAGAAAGTAACGGTTACGTGCGTAATAGTGTGCGCTAATATTGCGTGCTACGAAACAACGCATAAATATATGGCATGGTTTAAAATATTACTTAAAAATATGTCGCCAAATAAATAATGACAATAACATCGCTTCTTAATTCAGACAAGTGTCCTTTTAGTGAATCGATCGTTAATTCTCAAAATATAAAGTGATAATATTTTTAACGCATGTTATACATATCACTCATTTTTTCAGCCTTTAGTGAATCAGCCCCAAAAGGTCTTCTTTGCAGTGGGGGCTCAAAGTGCTGCAGTGCTGTGCAGCAATTGCACATCATTTGCATCAGTCTGTGACCCAGTGGTGCTCAATGTAAGGTCAATCATAAAAGAATGGTTAGCATTGTTACTCAGCAGTGCTGCTGAGGTCTAATGGTGTGTGGATTAGACGGATCTCAACACAAATCCTGCAATATGTTGCCATTGTAGCACCTGTACCCATCCCATACCAGAGTCTTTCCGCTCTGTATGGTATTTCTGTGCATACCTCTGGTTCCAATATAGGGAATATTCAGGAGCAGTGGAGGAGTACACTTCCCTGGTCTGACCCAAACTCCAAACCAAATTTGCAATGGTCACCCAAATTTTAATCCGAACCAACCCCACAGGTTTATGGTCAACATGCACATTACTACTAAGGTTCAGTTCCAGCCAGAGTATAACTGCTAGGAGTCTGTATATTTTCTCCATACTTGTGTGGACTTCCTCTGTGTGCCACATTCCAAAAACACACTGACAGGTTTATTGCCCGCTAATAAAATTGACACTAGTGTGTGTGTGAATGTGATAATGCCCTCAGATTGTAAACTCCACCCAGGCAGTGAATGTTTTATAGTCTGTGTAAAGAACTGCAGAGTATGTCAGCACATGTACCAAATTCACATTTTTAGAAATACAAACCTTAAAGAAGGAGAAGGAAAGTCACAATCACTGGGGGGTGCAAAAGTTAGGGACCCCCCAGTGATTGTATTCACTTACCCTGGCAATCCTTTTTTTCCCTGCTTCTTCTTTCTTTGCTACCTGGGGGCTGATGCATGCACATGTGTAGAAAGCGAAGGCAGGAAAAGTATCATTCAGTGGTGCTCACTGGAAGAATCCCAAGCTGGGACAGATTTCTGCTAACACCAGCCGAGGTGACTTTGCTTTACCTTTAATTTGTAAATATCCTGCAAAAAAAACTTACCTTCACTTGTTCATTTTTCTAGAGTTTTGTGATATTTACGTATTGGATGAAGTTTGGTCAGGTACAAAAATATGTTCCCAAACAGAATCCAGAATTCATTGAATCCCTAATATAATTAAAGAATAAAAATAAATATAACCTCAGTGGAAGGCATTAGCATTTATTGCTAAAGTACATTTACTTGTTTGGCTAGTGTGAATATAGATATGGCAACAAAAATACTTACAATACAGACAAAACTTCTAGTTTGTAAAAAATATGAAAGTTAATCTTCCAAGTTATTTCCAAAGCCTACTAGACTTATTATCCATTATGGCTCCTTTTGTCCATTATGTTTGCGATTTCTTGTTAAGGTGAGGAAAACTCTGGATAATTGCAATTAATTGGGAATGTGACACGGTTTCTACTGTAAAATAATCTCAGTCTCTCTAGTTTAGTAAAACGAGACAAGAGACACATTTTGTTTCTGTCTGGAGCCAACTTTATATTAAGTAAAATGTTAACAATGTTTAACATTGTTTTTGGAGGCTTTTATACAACATTTCTGTGTTTAACAGCTAAGAATGTTGCAGATTGAATTGCGTGAATACAGCATGTCCTCTGCCTTAGTGTAAAGGTCACCCATTAGTTAACTGCTGAAAAAAGGAAAAAGAAGAAGCCAAAGTTTGTGAAAACGTTGTGTTCCTACTTTGTGTCTTTTTGTTGCAGAATAAAAGCCCAAATAAACCTGACTGGCAAATAAACCCAACAAAAAAGCCTCTTTAAGCACTTTTACTGGAGACACCACCCCTCACCAATATTCTCCCTACGCCTCCCTAAGTCTTCAGCATGGCCCATGTGCAAATGTGCAGTAATGCGAGCCAAGGCCTTCCCATGCATATTAAAACACGATGTGTGGATGACAATGGCCAGGGCAATGGAACTTTGCAGAGGGAACTTTGGCAAGTCAAGAAACTCTGATGATAGATGCACTAAGACAAAAATATAATATTTGAACTAAGCTGAATGTGAATTTGGATCTGTCCCTTGGACTTTTTCTAAGGACATGCTGTACATATTTAAACATGTCTACAATTGAATTACACATAATGCTCTTGAATGCCTTCTACAAGTAATTTAATTCCCCCTATATTCTGCACAAAAAAATATGAATGTGCTAGGAATTATTGGCGCATTTGCTTGCATTCACACAGTGAGCATTAGCACCCCCTCTGTATTAAGGATTTGGCTATAGATAAGAAACATGCATTGCATTTTCCTGTGCAGGACCCCATAAATTCCCTACACCATGAGAAACTAACGGACATTTTATTGATTTCTATTTTAAGGGAATAAAAGAACTGAATGGCATTAGACTGGCAAGTAATGAGTATGCTGGAAAGGAATGAAGGTCACTTAGATAGGAGATTGTGTGGTTGAACTATGTATTATATGTAGCTCAAAATAAACACTGACTGTATTGTTGCCATTTCTGAGATAAATGTGTGTTCTTCTGAGAATGAGGTCTGACTCCTTAACCTGCACTTACATAACAAGTAATGCTTGCTGGCTCTCAATGGAGATTTGCTGTTCTTTAAAAGTTATAGAACCATGTGTTGGGGAGTACAGCTGTTGTGTATGAATTACATTAGTCTTTAGGCTGATAAAGACACATGTCCATCCAATTTAACCTTTTTTCTAAATTAAATCTGCTGATTAGCTGATCTAGAGGAAAACAAGCCCTCATCTAATTCCCGGGCCCATTAGCCTCAGAGGGGAAAAACATTTCTTGCTCCAAAATGGTGATTGTGCCATTCCCTGGATCAATTTGTACTAAGAGCTAAGTTCAGTAACACTGAATTCTCCCTTGCTAAAAAGCCATCCAGCCATTTCTTGGAGCTATCAAGTGTATCTGCTCCACAACTCTATACACAACCTCTGTAGATACATTGGCATGTATAATATATAATATAATTCCTTTTTCAGAGGTATAGCTGCCTTAAGCCAGTATGTGTCTCTACCTGTGGTGCTACATTAAAGGAGAAGGAAAGGTAAAAACTAGGTAAACTTTATCAAAAAGGTCTATATAAATACAGCCATAAGCACTCACAGCTCTCTCCCTTCTCCCCCCCCCCCCCTTGATCTGAGTCAAGGCTAGAGCAGGAAACTATGAAGAGCAAGCTGAAATTGCAGCTGCAATCTTAAACAAACAGAGGGAGCTTCTAGGGCTCTTTACTCCGGTATGGTAAAGTTTTCTGCAGAATAAATATAGCTTTCTAGTTGTCACTAATGTGGCTAATCTACTGGCAGCAGATTGTTGCTTGTTGGTTGCTTGGTTGGTCCTTGCAGTTCTACTATCTCTCCCAGGCTCAAGTTAGAGTTCTTTCCTAAACTCAATTACTAAAGAAAAATCACAGACATAATCTTTTTTTTTTTAACTTGATCACTAGCTTATTTATGGGAAACTCAGGTCGAAATAACTTGTTTGTATTTATCAGTGGGAATAAAAAAACTGACAAAAATTTCTCTCTCAAAAATTTGAATTTGCAAAACCTAAAAATAAAAAAAAAAAATTGAAATAGG
This sequence comes from Xenopus tropicalis, assembly GCF_000004195.4. Taxonomy (NCBI): domain Eukaryota; kingdom Metazoa; phylum Chordata; class Amphibia; order Anura; family Pipidae; genus Xenopus; species Xenopus tropicalis. The sequence goes on from NC_030680.2 coordinate 53,831,707, forward strand.
ATTTTTTTCCCCCCATTATTTTCCTGAATTTTTTTTTACACTGCATTGCATGCTCATTCTTTGTATTTTGATTTAGGATTTCCATGTCCCCATTAGTTCTTCATACAAAACCATTTCCTATCTATCTATCTATCTATCTATCATCTATCTATCTGTCTCTCTCTGTCTTTTTAATGTTCTCTCTATATCTAAATATCTTCCTTTTTAACATCGGAAATCTGTTCTACAACAGTAATTGAATTTAAAGTTTTAATACTACCTTAATAGCGCTAGTATACTTTTCAGGGCTACCTTACAACTGGGTTAATAGTGCAGGCATTCAGAATCAACCTGGGGCCATTCCTCCTTCAAGCAAAAACAGGTGAATCAGTGGATTAGGTTTGAAACAGTCGATGCCGCCTTCCTAAAATTGATGGAACCAAAGCAAAAATGCTGCATTTGTGAGTTTTCTGTTTCTGCTGAATGCAGCTGCACAAAGCTCTCCAAGCAGAAAGATCCGATATGGTCTCAGTGTTCAATCTGAGTGAGGAGATGGGACAGGCACGCTAAAACCCACAGAGAAATCCAGCTTAAAGACTCCCTGTAGGCGTCATTTGGGGAATGTTCTTGTTTTTTCCCCCCTCTTTTATTCTGCCAAGCACGCAGGTTAAAGGATCACCCCAGAAGCGGTGCTGACACAGTGAGCTAAAGCAGTAACAGCTTTTGTTGTCAGCACCTGCCAGTGTAACATACACTTCTGCCAGAATCCTACACAGCATCAGTAACATCACAATGTATCACACAAAGATTTCAGCAAGGACAGAGGTGCTAAAGAGACTTCACAAATAATCTCTGTCTATAGAAGTTTCTTAATTCCTGGACTGTGTAGCTAAAAAAAATTTTTTTGCAAAGAATAAGTAAGAGTGAAACAAGAATGTTTTCATTTTCCTTAATGCTGTCAAATGGCCAGTAAAACAAAATAGGTTATTCTGCATAGGGTTGCCCTATGTTACGAGAGTTAGCTGCCATGTAAAATGACATTTTCACAGACTTTAATACAACAATTCCCTCTTGCTATTTCAAAAAAAGACATAGTGCTTACTTGGCTAAGTAGCTCTGAGACACAGAATACTCCAGGTAAATGTAGTAAGCACAACAAAGATAGCGGCCAGCTTTTTTAAAACATACCTTTAGTAAGCAATATTGGCAGGTACTGTCCCAATATGCAGGTATGCCACTTTACTTGTATGTATGACCTTGCATTTAAAAAGAGAGTAAGCACACACACGTTTCTGTATATTCTATATATATATAAATACTGTATATATATATAGTGCTTATTTTATTTCAGTAAATTACAACATCATATAAACCCAAATTCTATATTTTTATATTTGCACATCACATAAACCCACATAAACATATTGGATTTATTAAAAATGTAACTGCGCTGGTAGGTTTCCTGCAGTTCAAATTTTATTAGCATTATTCTTTCTGAACTGTTGGGAATGTGTTTTATTGGACACATTTTTTTGTCATCGTAGATTTGGTTGCATTTTTCAATGGGTATTTGACTTGAGGCTATAACACCAATAAAAAAAGGGGCAAAAATCCATGCTACTTTATTCCATTAAATATAAACAAGTGTGGCTACTGTGAAACAAACATTTTGACGTGTTTTGGGAAGAACCCTTAATTCGCCGCCTATGATTAAGGGTTTTTTCTAAAATGCATCAGACTGTTTGCTGCACAGTAGCCACACATGTTTTTATATTTAATTATGTTAATAATGTTATAACAGCAGTGGAGCACTGCATGTAAATGGGCAGCACCCACCCTCAGCTTTTTCCCTGTATACCATGAAGGCACACTGGAAGGGGTGAGTCTGTGCAAAGATTAGTTTCATTTTCTTTAGAGGCTATAGCAAACACTCTATGATCTCATGTAATGGAAGTCTATGGGAAACTTAGCAAATCATTACTACTTTTCCACCTAAATAAGATGGCATAATGGCACCCCAAACAACAACTCTGAATAAAGAGTGGCATTCTTTACTGAGCGAACAAACTAAGTAATGATAATGATGCCCAATAATGTTTTCTTGCTATGTGCTGCCTGCATATATCACCATATTTGGCCACAAAACATTATGTGATCTGGCATAGTAAAGCATAGGGACTAGTGCCCATTTGAAAGAGCCTTATGTGCCAGTAGCCTTTGTCGTATGCTTAGGAGTGCCGTCTCCTTTATTAATGAGCATTATATATTTTACTATGCTACAACTGTTCTTCATAGAAAAAAAAATAGTGATGGCTTCTCCATCACCAAAGTACTGTTCAAGTATGTTTTCTCCCAATTGCTCAGGCCAGTAATTCTCTAAATAAGGCTCTAATCCCAGTGGTTGATGTGTAAGGGAAGGGGTGAATTAATAATGATGTCTTCCCGGATCATAAGGAGAAATTCTAGCATAGTTTTGTGGAATTGTACAAGGTGAAAACATTTGCTTGCACATTAGTTTAACTACTTCTATGTTATCTATAGGTTCTGGATAATTAGCGATCATTAGATCCAATATTATAATTTTATAACTATTAACCTTTATTTATAAAGTGCCACCATATGCTGGAGTGCTGCACAATAAATGGGCACATACATACAGATTTATAGGTTAAGAGGGCCCTCTTAACCTCTGTAAAGTGTTCAATACATGAGGCTTCAGCCCCTTTGTTTTCCATCATGACTGCTTCCTTTATATTCCTTGTCTATTTCTTTTATCCCTCTGAAACAAGGAATATCCCTCTATATTTACTACCCAGTCATGGTGCGCTATATTTTTGCAACTGGAATTCTAAAAAAGTGGTAATGCATTGTGGTTATAAAACATTTTTTTCCATTCCTTTGTAAATAGACCCATATCTATCTATCTATCTATCTATCCTTGGTTGTTCTACAGTAAAATGTCAGTTTCGGCTACAAAGTAACTTAGAAAGCAAACACAATTTTGAAAGTCACAGCAGTGCTGATATACACGCAATCTCTGCCAAAAGTCACCTCTCCAGTAATATACAGGCTTTGTAGCAGCAGTGGACCTTTCATTTCCCCAGTAACATTTTGAGAGATAAAATAATAATTGTAACAGTTATAGAAATGAACTTATCAGTTTAACAAGATTCAACGTTTTACGTCTCACCTGAGACTGACACTATTTTTAATTAGCAGTAACACAGATCCTCAACTCAAATGGAATGTTATGCTACTGAACCCACCGGGGATCCTAATAAAAGCCAATTTCCAATGGTATTATTATCTTCCATAACTATGGCACAGAATACAGCGTCGTTTTTTTTAAAAAATTTTCATCAAATGCAGTAGTTATACATATGGGCAAAATACTAAAGGGGGAATGTAATAAAAGTCATACATATAAGACAAATGCACACAAATAAGAATAAATATTTGCATTTTGCAATGTAATATTGTTCCTAAATGTAATGTAATATTGACCTAAAGGAAGGGAAAATGTGTATAATTTATGAAAGTCAGGGCTGTGTTTGTTTGGACCTGGTGTTTTCCTAGACACTGGACCTCAGACCATTCCCAATGATTGCGTGACTCCCCGAGAGAAGAGGCCATTCCCATTAGAGACAGGAAACTCCTCTCCCATTTGGTACCACGCTGCCTACCCTCAAATAGGAGAGCAGCTCTGGGTGGGGGGGGTATGGAATTTCAACTAAAGAGAAAGTAGTCTGGGGCCCCAGTGGTTGCTGCCCTAGACACAGGTGCCAATATGGTATATATAGAGTCCTGATGGAAGCTTTCTTAAAAATAAATGTGTTGAAAATAAATTAACAAATATCAAATAACAAAGATTTTGGTGCATGGCAGAGACATGGAATTGTGGCTCACAAAATGTTGCTGAATTAGAAATCCCATAAGCTGGCTGTAGACCAGATCCCTAGTATAACAGTTGAGCAATGGTATGACTGAGGATAATTATTATTATTACTACTACATATAACAATAATAATATATATATATTAAGGGGCGGATTCATTAAAACACGAGTTTAATTCCCGAATGGGAAAAATTCAGATTAGACAAGATAATTTCTGAAGATTTTTTCTGAAGATTTTTTCTGAAGATTTTCTGAAGATCGCAACTTTTATCGTATTGAACGATCGTAAACGGCGGGAAAACCTTTCCAACTTTGATCCTTCTGTGCATGATTTTGGAAGCCTCCCTGACACTCTGCAGCTCCAACGTGGCCCAAGGAAAGTCACGATAGCGAAGCTTGAATGAATCCGAAACTTACGTACTCTGCACGACAATACAAATTTGTCTCGACGGCGGCGAAAAATTTGTGCAATATACGAAAAAGTTGCAACGGCGACAAAATTGTCGAAAAAATTTGTGGATTGATAAATCTCCCCCTAAGCGTTATGTTTATTTCACATCCAAAACCATTTATCCAAAGGAAAAAAAAGAATACTTGATCATACCAATGTAAACCGTAAAACAGGAGAAACTTTATTTCACCCAGATAAAGGTCCCACATTTTACAGACTCTTTAATGCTACATTGCATTGGTTACCAATTTGTGGACAACAAATGAAATAAAAAATGCAATGCAGCACGTGTACTTGAATGAGCCCCACACTGACTTTGTACACTACACTATGGGCCCGATTCACTAAAGTCCGAAATAAGGAGTGCTATTTATAGCATGCGTTAAAAATCTTATCACTTCTTATTTTTCACTTGATTCACTAAAAGGACACTTGTCATAATTAAGAAGCGATGTTCTTGGCGTTATTTATCTTACGATGACATATTTTCAAGCAATATATTACGCAGCGCACAAGATATTACGCAGCGCGCGATATTTTATGCTGAGTGCAATATATTACGCAGAGCGCAATATATTACGCACGTAACCATTACTTTCTGAAAACCACCATTTCCCTGAAAACTGGAGGATGCATCACTCTAGGGCCAACATATACTTGAAAAAATACGACTGCAAACTCCATGTTGTGTTGCCAAAAGCTCACGAACCGCAATTTTCTTTAAGTACCGCCTGCCCCAAGTAGGGTTAATATTCACACAGATTAACACAATATTTTGCACGTTTAACGCTTCATATGTGTTTGTGAATCATGTGTTAGTACTATTTCTATTCGCTAATTAACGCAATGCGTTTTTTTTGTGCATGCGATATGCGGATTAACACATGCGAAATGACTTTGATGAATCGGTACTTAATTATCGCATGCTTTTTAATTAAAAAAACTATGCCATAAGCGTTATTGACCTTTAGTGAATCGGCCCCTATAACGCTTATCGCATAGTTTTTTTCATTAAAATATGTCATCGTAAGATAAATAACGCCAAGAACATCGCTTCTTAATTATGACAAGTGTCCTTTTAGTGAATCGAGCGAAAAATAAGAAGTGATAAGATTTTTAACGCATGCTATAAATAGCACTCCTTATTTCGGACTTTAGTGAATCGGGCCCTGTATTGTAAATATGACTTTCTTGTCATAATCTAGGGAAAAGCAGCATCCATAAAGAATGACATTCTTTGCCCATGATTGTCTTCAGATTCTGTCTTCATTATTATTATTGTTCTGTTAGTGTGATGTCTCTTCATTAGTTTGTGCAATGTGTTTTTCATTTGCAGAGCCCAAACATCAGTTTGATGGAAAATTCATTAGATAATTATGGCCATACATTAAAAAGTTATTTTATGTGCCTCTGTTATACCAAAAGTACTTTTTACATTGAAATCAACCAGAGGTGCACCACCCCCCTCCCCCCGTCACAGAAATGCTTGCCCTTGCAGACTGTTCTAACACCCTCAGCAGTTATAGAAATATCCACCAATTCTTTTCCTAGGAGAACAGAGAACCAACGATTACTTACAAGTGATGTCACTGGAAGCGGAAAGACAATAGGAAGTACCATCATTTTCTCAAGGGAGCTGTCAGGAGCTAATTCATTGTGGAAAGCAAGTAAGATACAATCCACTTCTACCAATGTGACTCTTCCCCTCTGCTAGGATGCTAGCAGGGATGTGATCCTTGTCTGTTTTCATGACCTTGTTTTATTAGATGTTCTAATAGAAGCTGAAATGGATATTGCCTATAATTATTCATTTCACAGGATCCTGTAGGTCACACTTTGTAGCATGGTTGAGAACCTTCATTGTCTACATTACTTAAATTACTGAACATTTTGCCATCAGTTCTATATTAGTGCTCAGTAATGATCTTGTGGTTCCAGAAACTCCCTTTTTATTATTCAAGGGGCTAAGGATAATTCAAGAAGATTCAGATTCTTATACTGACTATAGGACTGTAACCACTTTCATGCCAGATATTCTTTACAGCAACTCTCTAAGCTATGAATGTGTTAGAGACCCTATATATTAGTGAACATACCCTATATATAAGTTCTATTTATTTACCTTGAGGTACATTTACATTACGAGGTTATAGCTTTTTAACTATAACTTAACTTATTAACCATCCCTGCTAATGTTATTTATCCATATGACTGGGAGTTCTTGCATCAGAGAAGAAATACATTGTGCATCAATTAGATATCAAAATGAAGCAGCCTGCTATATTTTTCATTTCTAGATATTACTGTTATTGTTGATTTTTATTTTTGAGAAACTATCTTGAAAAAAAGTGCTAAAAACAATTGTAGGTTACTGAAGATATGAAAGATATGATAATAATAATTATGTATATCAGGAGAGAGCTGGCACTCATGTCAATCGGGTCACAATAGCCTGGGTGCAGGTCCAAGTGAAGAATTAGATACAGCAGCGAAGAGATCCGCACTCACAGGACTTATAGAATTAATATGGTGTTTATTGAGAAGACTAACATTCACTAGCTTTTTTCAAAGTGACTCACACAGCAAAACCAGTGTCTAATAAACATTCAAGTCATAACAGGATTCTGGGAAGAAATTCCTTAAGGCTCCTAGAAAAGTCCCATTTACATGGGCTTGTCCCATTTACATGGGTTTATCCTATAGGCTAAAGCTCACCCACTGGGTTTAAAGCAGAGGCCAGAATAATAGCTGATCAGATTCCCAACTACAGACCGGTTTCGCCCTTTTTGGGGCTCATCAGTGTTGTGCAGGGTTTTCTGATCAGCTTAGGTAGAGCCAGGAGTGGGGATTCACAAACAAACTAAAAGGATTGAGGAGACCGCCTCATACGTATGCAAATAAGTCATAACAGGATTCTGGGAAGAAATTCCTTAAGGCTCCTAGAAAAGTCCCATTTACATGGGCTTGTCCCATTTACATGGGTGTATCCTATAGGCTAAAGCTCACCCACTGGGTTTAAAGCAGAAGCCAGGATAATAGCTGATCAGATTCCCAACTACAGACCGGTTTCGCCCTTTTTGGGGCTCATCAGTGTAGTGCACTACACTGATGAGCCCCAAAAAGGGCGAAACCGGTCTGTAGTTGGGAATCTGATCAGCTATTATCCTGGCCTCTGCTTTAGGATAATACCCATGTAAATGGGACAAGCCCATGCAAATGGGACTTTTCTAGGAGCCTTAAGGAATTTCTTCCCAGAATCCTGTTATGACTTATTTGCATACGTATGAGGCGGTCTCCTCAATCATTTTAGTTTGTTAATAAACATTCAGTGACGGGAAAAGTGGGAAATGATGTCATCAACACACGTCAATCATTAGGGAAAAACACCAAAGTTGTGAATAAACAAAAGAATTTGCAAAAAAGTTAAAATAAAAGGGAATATATACACAGAAAATTCGGCATATAACAACTATATACAGGAGATTCTGAAGCGCTTGTTTCTCAGGAAAGCGCAACATTATACAGTATGCTGATACGGCAGTTAAATGTAACAAAACAGAGCTCAACTCGTGAAAAAAAATCAGCTACATCATCATAGATTTGTTACAAAGTTAATCAAGTACCTTAGAGTCAGTGAAGGAATAGGGAGTTCACACTAGGCATATATTGCAATAATTAGGAGCGGTTACAATGTATTAGGGACTTACTGTTACAAATGTTACATGTGTTGTAGCCAGATCGTGTCCGTGAAAGCATTGCGGACAAAGACCTGTATTCCAGTACAGGTTCAGGGTAATAATGATACAAACTACCCCTTCTACTATGGGTGGGTGTTGCACCCCTATACATACCTCCCTTACACACAAAGGTGTGCTATTGGACTGGCTGTGTGTCCTTTACCCCTTACATCGGCCCTAATTTTCCTGAGACACAAGTGCTTCAGAATCTCCTGTATATAGTTGTTATATACCATATTTTCTGTGTATATATTCCCTTTTATTTTAACTTTTTTGCAAATGCTTTTGTTTATTCACAACTTTGGTGTTTTTCCCTAATGATTGACGTGTGTTGATGACGTCATTCCCCACTTTTCCTGCCACTGAATGTTTATTAGACACTGGTTTTGCTGTGTGAGTCATTTTGAAAAAGGCTAGTGATATAGCCGAAACGTTAGTCTTCTCAATAAACACCAAATTAATTCTATAAGTCCTGTGAGTGCAGATCTCTTCACTGCTGTAAATAATTATATATATATGTGTGTGTGTGTGTGTGTGTATAAATGGATAGTATAGTATAACAATTGAGATAGGTTGATAGATGATAGATAGATAGATAGATAGATAGATAGATAGAGAGATAGATAGACAGACAAATACAAAATATTAAATAATACAAAGAGCATATTTGCATTATTTTATTTCTATCTTTTAAAAATGTGTCAAATTTTAAGTGCTTTTAAACAGCATATTAAAAGAGCATTTTCAGTTTAGGATCATTATTCATTATTCAGTGATCATTTTTATACATTTCAACAAAAAAAATATAATATATAGTTTAAGGTAGCCATACACGCAGGCCCGGATTTGTGGCAAGGCCACAAAGGCCGGGCCTAGGGCGGCACATACACAGGAGCGGCATGCCGCCCCGCCGCAAGCAAATTTTAACAGGTCCTATTCCCTTTGTTGTAATTCAAATTTTTGACCCGAGGGCCAAACGATCAGATTACTCTAATATTGCCCACCTTAGGTGTATGGTGTATGGCTACTCTGTAGTGCACTCCCTTGTGAAAGGATTATACTGTATATCTGGGTGCTCAAAAAGTAGCCATAAGGAAAATAGGGGAAAAAAAGTCAGAAATATGTAATAACATTTTTATGACTTTGGACACCTCTATAAATAATTAGGCCTACCAGTGTACGTTTGAATGGTATGAGTAGAGTTGCACTTTGCATCAGCAATGTACCATCTGTGTGTTCACATGAACAATATAAGTGCGATAATCTCCTATGAATGCACAGATGATGCATGTACCCGTCAGACAGTAGTGCCGCGGGGCAGATGTTCTCATGTCGCGAGCATCGGAGCTGTGACTGCAGCAGGCTAAGTTGTTAGGCTATGTGTAAACCTGAGTACAGGTGCTTCCATTAGAAGCTTGTCTGTAAAAACTGCAAGGTCAGGGGTTTGGGCAAAATCTGACCTAATTAACAGAATTTATTAGAACTGATTTTGTGAATTTCACACAGAAGGTTGGAAAACTCAAGGTTGCAGGCTTTTATTTTTCTGCACCTCCACCTTCTGTTAATAAAGGTGATACTTAATTCATGTTTTAAATTTTAATTTGTGTGTATATACACACACACATATATATATCTTTTTTTATTTATTTTTTTTTTAAACTAGGTTAGGTGAATGATAGAAATGTATTGGTCAGCTGCTCTCTGCTATAATTTTGCTATGCAGAAACAGTGTCTTGAAAATGTTGTACAGGGTATCATGCAATAAAAAGTACACAATTTGTGAGCCAGTAAGCTATAGCAACCAATTAGCAGCTAGCATTTACTGGTCAGCTGTTTAAAAACATAGACATTATTGGTGGTTATAGGTCAGTGCACCTGGACAAACAATGCATTTTATCACATGTGGGTTAGAATTTAGATGACTTCTGAGAACAGAATCTGGGTATTCTTGCCTCATCTAAAAACCTGCCATGAGATTTGCAGTTCAGTATAAATCTATATAGGCTGAAAGAACTATTGGTTATGCCCAGTTGCTCAGTGTCTTGTAATGCAGAGCAATAAAACATATTGCACTTAATAACAAGAACATGTTCCATGCAGGGTGGTCCATGCACACCCCTTACTTGCTGGTCATGCATGCTGCTCAAGTGCCTGCAGATGCCTCTAAAACCCAGTATTTAATGCTTGCTCAAAAGCACATGTTATATACAAGGACCTCTTTCAATATCTAGTGCTATACTCTTTGGCTTTGCACTGCCTTTTGTATCTAGTGCAAGCAGGGCCGCCGCTCCCTATAAGCAGAGTACTCAGTCTGCATAGGGCACCAACTCCCAGGGGGGCACCATCCCAGCTGCTCCAAAAGAAAAACATTTTATTATAACATACCCCCCAACACTGTCCCGCCGGTTTTTATAGCGCATCCCGCTGTCCCGGATAGTTCTATCAATCTATGGGGGCTATTGGGGGCACTTACTATGGGGGCATTGTCTATGGGGGCAATTGGGGGCACTGTGTGTGGGGCCCCTATAGTAGGTGTTTTTTTTATTATTTTATTTTTACTTCCGTAATATTTGGGGGAGGGGGCACAAAAGTAAATTTCTGCTTAGGGCACCCATTTGGCCAGCAGCGGCCCTGAGTGCAAGGCCCCGAGCACACTTTGCCTTGACCAAGTTGTAGCGTATGGCCATCTAAAGTTGCAATTTTTAAAAAAAATAAAACTTTTAGTCTCTACAAGTATGATTCTATGAGCACAGGTGTTTTTTGGATCATGTGATATAAAAATGAGACAAAATGGCTTATTAAGCTGTTGAGCAGGTTGTACCCTTTTGATAAGAACTTATGTCTGCTTCTCAGCTAAAATGCTTGGACTAAGCATAAACTGTGACACTTTCCTGAGTGTGGCCTCTTGTCATCAAAGGCCTAGAACCAGACCCAGACTGGGATTCAAAACAGTCCCTGGTAATTTAAGTACACAGAGGCCCTAACAGCCCCCCCACCAACCCACTAAAAAAGTGGCTGTCTATGACAGTGATTCCCAACCAGTGGCTCGGGAGCAACATGTTGCTCACCAACCTAAGCAGGTGATTATTTTTTAATTCCTCGTTGGTGGCTAGTTTTGGTTGAATAAAAACAAGATTTACTATCCTCCTGATAGTCTGCAATGAAACTACCAAGTGACCAATCACAGCGCTTATTTGGCACCACCATAATGCTTGCCTTGCTCCCATACATTTCTCTAAAAGTAGGACAGCATTGTTGTTTAGAACTCCTATTATGATTAGGGTTACCCTGCAAGGTTGGTAACTGTAAACCTGCTGTATGATGGTTTTAACCCTGTTAAAACCTATTTTACTTACAATTATGGTTTATTGTTTGTTGTTAAAAAATGTCAATACTTTCTAACCTTTTCTCATGCCTGCTGGCATTAAAGTGATACTGACACTAAAGAACAACTCTTCAAAATATTAATGTACATTAAAAGTTACCTATAGGTCATGTTGATAGTTTTTCGCTGATAGGGCTGCTTTTGTAAGTAATTGTTGCTTGAAGTTCCTAAACCTGACTGTTTTGCCAGCCTGACTGTCCCTTCTCAGCCTGTCAGTTATGGCTTCTAATGTTAATGAACTACTGCTGCACAAATATGGCCGCCCCCTCATGGAGAAACATGTGGATTAAACAGGTAATGTAAATACATCAAACAAATACTTTAAAGGCAAAAATATAAATAGTATGTAAAGACAATGTTATAATAGATGAAAAAAAAGGTTTAATTTCTGCTGTCAGTATTTCTTTAACATTTTTTAAATCTTAGCCATGTGTGCAATTATCTAGGAAAGGCAGAAGATGCACTCCTTTTTTTTTTAGTATTTACCTAAATCATTTACGTGGAACTTTAGTCACCATCAGTCGTATGTACTGTACGTACGGCTTGGATTCTCAGTATTGTCTCAGTAAAGCCTTCTACAGTTATTCAGGGAAGTATCTGTAAGGGTTCTCCAGGTCTTCCGGGATTGGCTCTGTTTGTTTGAGATGTGAACGTATTGATCTAGTGCTGAAGTTATCCTACAGTGATGCCATCTACTGTTTATAAAGGTTACCTCCACTAGGAGACATCTCCTGGCATGGCTGCGTCTTGAGCTATAGGAAAGGAAAAGGAGTTCTAATACTGAGTTTGTGTTCCTTCCATCTCTTCAGTAATCCTGCGTGCTTTTCTTAGTAAATGTTCTAAAGTTAATTGTTAACCCCACACTCCTGGAAAACACATTCTACATTATAAGCTCTCCCCCACCAAGACCGTGAAGTACAGGTCACTGCAGAGCTCAATTCTGCCCCAAAGGTAAGTACCATCGGTTAGACCCTTCAAACTACATAAATGGGAGCAAGGATGTTTATTTTATTATTATAATCAGGATGTTATACTTGTACCACAGTTCCTATTAAAATAGAATTTTGCCCAGCATTCTGTGTTTTTCTTCAATATACCCCTGGGTTACGGCCTTGGGTAGGAGGCACTAAAAGTTTAAAAGAGGTGGCTCTGGACTGTGCCATATTATTTCATAAGGCCTGAGCAGTTGTTTCTTTTCTCAATGGCAGAGGCATCATCAGAACATGCCCTGCCATAGCCAACTAACACCCAACCCATTTACAGTTGGCATAAAACAGCCAACATAACATAAAGATATGCAAAACAAACTTAAATTCTTAAATAATAAAATCAAATAAATAAAATAAAACAATATGTTAAAAAAACTTAAACTGACAAGAAACAGCATCCTCTCCCACCAGAATCCACTTTCTGGGGTGTATGGCAACTCCTGAGGTGCCAGCCCTTCCAGCTACCTATAACTGGGAAACTACCTAACATCCCCATATGTTTGCCAACTCAACCACCCTCACCTTACCAAAATATATCCTGAAGTATGGCGGTGGGTAACAATGGCAAACAGAAACCATTAGTTCTTTACTATCCAACCAGCCTGCAAAAAATTAAATTGGCCAATCAGAGCAGGAATAGAATGGGCTTATGCAATTTCCTACTGCTCTAATTTGTACAATGTCATATGATGGTAGACATATACATATGGCCTACTTGCTGCATTATTGTTTTGGGCTCCATACATTTACTAAAAGCTATAGATGAAGGTTTTGCAGGGCTCCTGAGTAGCTCCACAAGCTGCAGAATTGTTACTGTAAGTCAGTCCAAGTCATGAGAGTGAGTACAGGGCTCTCTGTGTGGCTTTAACACCTTTTTGCAGGCATTTAGGCAGACTTGGGCCGGAACAAAAATTGTAGGATAATAACTTGGTCCCAACCCCCCCCCCCCAAAAAAAAACATAACAAGGGTTAAGCCATGCTGCAGGAGTGCACACTTAATAAATGCTCCCTTATGTTTCCCATTCATGCAATCTGTATGCAAGGTCTTTTCCTCTAATCAAAGGGGAATTGTGAAATATTGTGCCATTTACTGATATATAAAATAATTCATCACATCTCATTTTAAATTCCATTTTCGCCTGAGAAAATATTAAAACGGTGTGCACTTTACTAACATGGCTCATTTGGCATCCGTCCCAGTTCCAATTGGTTCAACTAGTTTCAATACAACAATAATCACAAAAATGGATTTCATATGTGCAAAGTGGGTGCATGCAAGCCTCCCTCTGATTTGTCAAATCTGGCTGCAATTTAGGAGAAACCTTTCACGCATAACTTTTCGGGGAGTTTATGTGAAGATCTAAATAAATGGTCAGCAATCTCGCCGGATGAATTACTTTGTCTGACGCGGAAATGAGAGCTGTTGAAAGCAATATTCCATTAAGAATTAGCTGTTATAAAATTGAGGATCAACACTTTAGCAAAGTAAGCCGACAAAAAGACTCGCTAGCAGCAGCAGCTTAGATCATTTAGATAAACTAGATCTTCACCTGTCATAACGGCTTTGAAGTACAACGTAAGCTCTTAACTACATTCTATAATTGTACTCGAAGCTCTGAAGGTAGCTTAAGTCTCTCTATTTATCTGCCTGGCGAGGCACAACACTTTCTTATTAAAAACATATCTATCATGTTTAATGACTGGATTTTTCCCCCCTCCTTTAATATTGTACAATGACAGGTGTGAGGAAGAGATGAGAATCAGATGCTTGAGCAATATGCTCGCTGCTTCAAGACTCCTTGAACATCAGCATTCCTTCATGGTGCCAAAGGAAAAAAAAAAGTAACACATAGATTACACGGCTGTGTTAGAGAGAAAATAGTACCATTTGCAGTTGTAGATAAAAGAATGTTGAAGTGCATATGGAAAATACCATTAGGAGGAAATCCACAGTGCCTGAGTAAAATGGGTCATTAGGCTTTCGTTTGTAGAAGAGTGTCTCCCATCTGACAGTGCAGAATGGTAGCATTTTTAGCAGCTTATGTTCCCAGTTACATTAAACAGACAAACAGATTGGCTATTTTGCATTTCTCATTTGACAACAGCTTGTCTTCATTTCCAGCACACTGGTGGCAGAGCTGAAATCATGGTGACTAAGTGTATCCAAGGTCCTGCTTTTGAATAACAGCAGATGCCAACATTTAACTTCAAAATCAATCAGCTTTTCTCTCTCTTTTTTTCCCTCGCTGCAGATAAAAGGTTTAGTGGAGTGTCGAAATATATATAGAAAAGATTTTTTTCTTCAGCCACTGAATGATAAAAATATACATCTGCTGAAAATAAAACAAAAAAAAGTCCCCTCTATTTTTGGGGTACATTACAAAATAACCTTTGCAGTTCACATTACTACAGGGTTTGGCACCAAAACGCTACATTGTCACTATGATTTTTTTCCCTTTAACGGCATGTTTATTTCCGATAATTTCTAGTTGTGACTAAAAAAGGGCAGGAGGTGTGAAAAGAAAGTGTTTAATACCAGTCATTGAGTTTTTTCACTAAATGCTTTGTACATAGTTAAAAGGTAGGTTTGATGTATATTCAGACACCTCATAATGGCTACTAATTAATATAGGGAACTTGTTTACTTACTTTGGCCTAGTTATAATATTTCCTGTGGAAAGGCTGGATTTGCCACTTTTCTGAGGTACTGTAAGAATGTAGAATTGCCAACATCTGAAAATAATTTCACAGAAAAGCAGTGGTTCATGCCTGTCATAACCAAAATAGTCTGGTTGTTTTTAAGCACCATATTTTATATTGTTATACTTATATTATACACTGAATATGCACTATACCCCTATTATTAGGGGTATGCTGTAGGCCTTCTAACACTTAAACAGCACCGAGTGCTGTGTGATGCCCTTGTTTTGGTTGTTCTTTAAACTTTTAATCAATTTGTTTAGGTCCTAACTGCAGACCAAAGCCCTGGTCATTTATTTAATATTGCTTTTCAGGTGTATATTTTACTATATCAAGTTTATTCAATGCATGAATATGCAATTCAGTGCCACAATCCGCTCTGTGTATGTGCACCAGGGCTGAAGCAGTAGTTTTGGGTGTAAACACAGACATGAGTGGAGGGACTGTTTCTTGGCTTGCATAGAGTTTGGCATTAGCCTAAATTAATTCTTACAATGTTCCCACATCTATGGTATTTAGTTATTCCCACAATTGCCTAAAAATAACAGATGTTGCCAATATTTTCTCACTGAAATCTTTATAATTCTTTATTTCCCACACAACCATGGCAGAAAAGATCCACCACAACATTCTATTGCTATTGTGTTTAACATTTTTATTCACTACAGCAGTGCTGTCCAACTGGCGGCCCCCCTCTGTGTGGCCCCCCACCTGTCTGGCTGCTTTGATGGCTTACTCTTGTGTAAGCTTTAAATGGTATCAGTACTGTGATTAACTGCCCCCCCCCTGCATGGTTCTCACCTCAGATTCAGGCTGTTATCAGGCTGTATTGTTTAAATATGTAATTCCCTGTGTTGTTCACACCTTTTAATCTCTGCATTGTTCACCCCCTGCAGTGTTCACACCTCAGGCTCAGGCTGTAATCACCCATATTGTTCCCCTGTTT
Source organism: Xenopus tropicalis (assembly GCF_000004195.4). NCBI lineage: Eukaryota > Metazoa > Chordata > Amphibia > Anura > Pipidae > Xenopus > Xenopus tropicalis. The sequence continues at coordinate 53,847,789 of NC_030680.2, forward strand.
ACACCTCAGGAGTAACCCACAAATAATCCCTGCACACTACAAAAAGAACATATACTGAGGTGGTACTTCAATTAAAAAGTTTTTTAATATATAGTTATTGTGCAGACTGTAGGAGCAGTGCCAGCATTGTGTCACTGTAGGCTGCCTGTGTGTGCCATACACACAGGCATCATAGGGCAAGCAGAGTATGGCACACACAGGCAGGGTAGGGAAGGCAGAGTATGGCACACACAGGCAGAGTATGGCACACACAGGCCAAGTATGGCACAAACCAGCCAAGAATGGCACACACAATGAAAGTATGGCACACACAGTGAAAGTATGGCACACAGGTAGGGAAGGCAGAGTATGGCACACACAGGCGGGGTAGGGAAGGCAGAGTATGGCACACACAGGCAGGGTAGGGAAGGCAGAGTATGGCACACACAGGCAGGGTAGGGCAGGCAGAGTATGGCAGGTTTTTGCTGTACTACAACCATTAATATGGGTATGGTCATGTGATAACATGGGTGTGGTTTCAAGTGGGTGCGGTTTCAAGGGGAGTGGTCAAAACTGGCTTCCATTATCGGCCCTCCACCACATAGGTCGGAAAAATTCCGGCCCTCGGTACAACAGAAGTTGGACAGTAGTGATGAGCGAATCTGTTCCGTTTCGCTTCGCCGAAAAATTCGCGAATCTTTCAAAAGATCCGCGAAACGGCGAAAATGTTGTGCAACAAAAAAAATTGACGCCCGTGGCTATTATTTTGTTGCGCGGCTATTATTTTGTCGCCCGCGGCTCTTATTTTGTCACGCGGCTATTGTTTCGTCGCCCGCGGCTCTTATTTTGTCGCCCACGACTATTCTTTTTTGACGCCGGCGACAATTTTTGGACGTGCGGCGAATCCATGCCTGGCGAAACTTTTCGCTCATCACTATTGGACAGCACTGCACTACAGCATTGCTATAAAGCAGGGGTCCCCAACCTTTCTTACTCGTGAGCCACAGTCAAATGTAAAAAGACTAGGAGAGCAACAAAAGCACCATAAAAGTTCATGGAGGTACCAAATAAGGGCTAAGATTGGCTATTAGGGGCCTCTATGCACCCTATCAGCTTACAGGGGGCTTTATTTGGTAGTAAATCTTGTTTTTATTCAACCAAAACTTGCCCCCAAGTCAGGAATTCAAAAATAACTACCTGGTTTGGGGGCACTGAGAGCAACATCCAAGGGGTTGGTGAGCAACATGTTGCCCCCGAGTATCTGGTTGGGGATCACTGCTAAGAGGCTTATAGAATGCATATGTGCCCAGGTATTTTCCCTCTCACTCCAGCTCACACTGAGTATCACTCAGCACTTTCCTTAGCTATTATATTCAATCGTAAGCATCTGAATTGTCTGCTCTGAACTCTATGGGCCAAATTTACTAATCCACAAATGCTCCGAGCGTTCGATCTGCGTATTTTCGCCATCTTTTTCGTACCTGCGCAACTTTTTCGTACTTTGCAACAAAATTTGTGCAACAAAATTGTATTGTTGCACCGAGTATGAAAGTTTCGGATTCATTCAAGCTTCGGTATCGTGACTTTCCTTGGGCCAGGTTGGAGCTGCACAGTGCCATTGATTCCTATGGGATGCTTCCAAAATCATGCACAGAAGGATCGTTCGGATACGAAAATTTCGTGACTTTCGGAACGCCAATACGATATTATCATGACTAATACGATTTTTTCGTAAGCATATTCGTGATATTTGCGATCCTAAGAAATTATCATATCCAATCCGAATTTATCCCATACATACTCGCATTTTCATGAATGTGCGTGAATTGGTGACAATTTATATCAAATCTAGATCTTAATATATGTGCCCTGTTGAGGTGTTGTGATCTGTAATACAAATTGCAATAGCTGGATTTTCCCATTCTATTTTCTGCCTACAGAACTAGGTATATACAGACAGACACAGATAGATAGATAGATAGATAGATTCTCTAGGGATAAAAACACTCTAGGTAAGATTAAACAGAAAGCTGATTGCATAGGTTATACTCTTTATTTAGTTGCAGTAAGTCCAATCCATCTGTAAAATTAGAATTAAGGCAAATATTTGTTTAGTGCCTTACATGTCTGCTCCAGAATCACATACACAAAGGTATTATAGATGATTAAACGCCTGCTTTGAGTCAACAAATAGCAGCTACCCTACTCTAGAGCTGAACTTGTTGCTGTTGACTGATGTTGCCTATCAGCGTATTTGTACTTAGTCAAACAGTGACAGATAGACTTGGGCAAGCAGTGACTTTATCACTGCAGTAAAGCCAAGCACACTGTGAATGAACACTGAGCCGGATGAACAGACAGGCAAACAATTAAACAGGCGATTTGTGCAAACATTGATTAAAAAAAAAAAGAGTTCACTTGCCCACTAGCAAGCAGCTATAGCTATAGGTTGGGATATATGATGTAGGATCTTTTGCTGAAAGATGGAAACTAGCAGGATTTTACTTACTGTATGTACTAAGATTTTTTTGAAAAATTATTATTGCTTACTTATATTAGGGTTAATATGAAGTAATGTGAAGGCAAAGCTTATTATGAACAAAAAATATTTCCTTATGCACACAGAGGGAGATGTACTACTTTTGTAGTTGAGTTTTTGCAGAAAGATGATTGTGTAAAAAAATGTCAAACAAGTTTTCCTCATGATCTGGTTTTCTTTTTCCCCGACCACTAGCATTGAAAAAATCAGAAAACCTTGATTGTGTTAATTCTCAAATTGTGGAAAAAAACTTTCAGTAAATCTGTCCCCTAGAGTTGGAGCAGTCACTGCAGCAAAGCCATATTCCATATATTGTATATGAGCAAAATAGTGACAAGTGATTAATCAATTGGTAGCAATATTTTTAAAGATAGTTCCACAGATTCTTTTGCATTGTCTAAACAGATAAAAAGCATTTACATTACTATACTGACACTGGGCTCTACAGTGTGACCCAAAATCCTTTGGTAATCTTCAGATTTCATGATGCCTTGCACACATTCAAGGCACCCAGTGACAGAGGCAGCAAAACAACCCCAAAACATCATTGAACCTCCACCATATTTCACTGTAGGTACTGTGTTCTTTTCTTTGTAGGCCTCATTCGTTTTCGGTAAACAGTAGAATGATGTGCTTTACCAAAAAGCTCTATCTTGGTCTCATCTGTCCACAAGACGTTTTCCCAGAAGGATTGTGGCTTACTCAAGTACATTTTGGCAAACTGAAGTCTTGCTTTTTTATGTCTCTGTGTCAGCAGTGGGTCCTCCTGGGTCTCCTGCCATAGTGTTTCATTTCATTTAAATGTCGACGGATAGTTGGCGCTGACACTGATGCTCCCTGAGCCTGCAGGACAGCTTGAATTTCTTTGGAACTTGTTTGGGGCTGCTTATCCACCATCTGGACTATCCTGCGTTGCAACCTTTCATCAATTTTTCTCTTCCGTCCACGCCCAGGAAGATTAGCTACAGTGCCATGGGTTGCAAACTTCTTGATAATGTTGCGCACTGTGGACAAAGGCAAATCTAGATCTCTGGAGATGGACTTGTAACCTTGAGATTGTTGATATTTTTCCACAATTTTGGTTCTCAAGTCCTCAGACAGTTCTCTTCTCCTCTTTCTATTGTCCATGCTTAGTGTGGCACACACAGACACACAATGCAAAGACTAAGTGAACTTCTCTGATTTTTATATTGCCCACACCTGTTACTTGCCCCAGGTGAGTTTAAAGGAGCATCACATGTTTGAAACAATCTTATTTATCCACAATTTTGAAAGGGTGCTAATAATTTTGTCCAGCCCATTTTTGGAGTTTTGTGTGACATTATGTCCAATTTGCTTTTTTTCCTCCCTTTTTTGTTCTGTTCCAATACACACAAAGGGAATAAACATGTGTATAGCAAAGCATGTTACTGCAATACATTTCTGTGAGAAATTCTTGATTTTCTGGAAATATTTCTGGGGTGCCAACAATTTGGGCCAATATCATTTTACGAGTTTGCCCCAGGCTACTTACCAACATTATTCAGAGATTTGTTTCCATTGTTCCATACCTGCATTTGACTGATTAAAGCCTATAACCATTGTTACTATCGGTTACTGCACTGGAGCAAAATGATACATGGAATGTATTAACGTTGCTTGCATTACATATGCATACATTTTGCAATGTAATAGTCCATTTTCAACATTCTGATTTTAGTGTTTTTTTAAAACCAGGAATAAACTCATTTCCACTAAAGCCACGAATGACTGGTCATTTATCAAAATATTTGTTTATAGAAAGCACAAATTAATGTGGAACGAAGACAAAAAGAACACAAAAACCTCAATTTTTTTGTTAAATTTTTTACTAATGACAAAATCCCTGAAAACCTCTAAAACCTCAAATTAAAGAAAAAGGAAAGGTAAAAACTAAGTAAGCTTTATCAAAAAGGTCTATGTAAATACAGCCATAAGCACTTACATGCGACTCTGAGTCGCCACGCGTCCAAAAATTGTGCGTCAAAAGAATAGCTGCGCTACAAAAGAATAGCAGCGGGCGACAAAAGAATAACTGTGCAACAAAAGAATAGCCACGGGGGACAAAAGAATAACCGTGCGACAAAATAATACCCGTGGACGACAAATTTTTGATGCGCGACATGTTTGCCATTTCGAGAATTTTTTGAAAGATTTGCAAATTTTTTTGGCGCAGCGAAACAGGACAGATTCGCTCATCACTAGTTATGGTATCAGACTTCCTTCTCTCAGCTCAGACCTTTTAGGGCTTTGGCACATGGGGAGAATAATCGCCCACAACAAAAAACCTTTTAGCGGGCGACTAATCTCCCCGAATTGCCATCCCACCGGCGAAAATGTAAATCGCCGGTGGGATGGCATATGCAGCGCCGCGATTTCAACGAAATCGTGGAGGTTGCCTTGAGAGGAAATTAAATCGTGGTGCCACGTATGCCATCCCACCGGCGATTTACTAATCTCCCCCGTGTGCCAGAGCCCTTAGGGCACAGCACAAGCCTGCGCAACTTGCCCCTGTCTCCCTCGCATTTTAAATAGCAAAAAAACTACGAAAAACGAAAAAAAATCATGTTCTTGGGGCAAAAAGCATGAATCATGGGGAAAAAAAAATAAATGAAGATTAGTAAATGAGCCCCTTAGTGCACAATATTTGGGGATCTGAAAGTTGCCTAACCCCTCATTTCGCTTGTGTATTTTTTTTTTTTTTTAGCCTGTAGTCCATTGCTTCAGTTCTTAGTTTCCCATGCATGATATTTGAGCCAACAGTACTGTTACTGAAGAGACCATGCACTGCACTTCCACGGTGCTTCCAGTGCCTGTCTTTCCTTATATATGAGTACACGGAAGGTCTCACTAAGACTCCTTCCTACAAGCTGTCCAATGCACTTCTGTTCTTTTGCTTCAACATCGAACATCTTATTCAGGTGGCCTACCCTTATTCAACTTAAGGTGGCCATACACGGGCTGATTTTAGCTACCGATATTGTTCCTTTAGACAGATTCGACAGCTTACCTGCCTGTGTATGGGCACAAGCAACAGGCCTCCCTGACCGACATCTGGGCTGAAATTGGACAGATCTTGATTGGGCAGGTTTGATTTTTCCGTTGGATTGGGGACCGCATCCCCAAACCAATGGCACCTACTGTATGCTAAGAGATGTTGCATTATTAAAGTAGTCTGTATCCTCCTAGTTCACTGTTTACATAATAGAACATAGGGCCCGATTCACTAAAGTGCGATTTAACATGCGCTATTTATAGCATGCGGTAAAAATTTTATCGCGTCTTAATTTTCGCAACTTTTCGCACGATTCACTATAAGCATACTCGCGCTATTTTACGTGCAGTATTTCATGCGATATTTTTGTCGCGATAAATAGCGTGCGCGGTATTTTCCGCATAAACGCTATTTATCGCATGCGCTAATTTCGTGACATTACGCACACGACAATCGGCAGCATAAAACTGGCGACATTTTGCCCTGGGAGAGCACAGAGTGCTAGAGAGTTGCTGTATAAATGTTTATTTGCAAAAAAAACCCCCCAAAAACAATAAAAATATAAGTAAGAAAAAAAAAGAAGCGCTAGAGATAATAAAATGAGGGGGGGGGGGGGCATTTAAGAATATTTAGCCAAATACTTAGGGGTCCGTTTGCTAAAGTGGCTTAAATTAAGTGGGAGATTTTAGGCACAGAATAAATGGCAAATATGTTATGGGCACTTTATTAAACGGGGACAAATATAATATTGCAATTATTCTGGCAACAAAACATTGGATTGGCAGTTATCACACTCGCCAGAAAATACGCTACGTACTAATTAACGCAAGTTTTACTATTCAGCAAAATGGGCTAAAGACAAAATTGTTGCCAGAATATTTGCAAACATTTAACCCATATAGCATATTGATGCTGTTACTGATAAATGTAAGAGTGTAGGGGAAACTACATGAAAGTATAGAATACCATATCAAGGAAGGAAAAATAAGTAGACATTACTCAGTTCAAAAGTAGAAAAATATCAAATTTTACTATAAGAAGAAAAAAGGGGGGGGGGAAAAAAACTTAGGGCTTGCTGCCCTTGAGTTCATCCATGTCCCTCCTCAGTTGGGCCACTTCTCCCCGGAGCTGGGCCAGCTCGGCCTTCATCTTCTCCAGGTCCTCCTGCATTGACCGACATGATGTTCCCTCGTCTGCAGGAGAACCTGGCGGCTGGGATCCGGGGGGCTGGGGGGAGAACTCAAGGGCCGGGGAAACTGGGGGCAAACTGGGGGAGGAGTAAAGGGTGTGGTGTCCGGGGCCTCTTCGGCCTCCATGGCCTCCTCCGCCTCGGGGGCCTCCTCCACCTCCTCAGCCTCTGGGGCCTCGGGGGCCTGGCTAGGTCCTTGGGCCTCGGGGCCTTGCTGGGTCCTGGGGCCTTGGCGGCTTGGCTAGGTCCTTGGGCCTTGGCGGCCTGGCTAGGTCCTTGGGCCTCGGGGGCCTTGCTGGGTCCTTGGGCCTCGGGGGCCTGTGAAGGTCCTGGGGCCTCGGGGGCCTGTGAAGGTCCTGGGGCCTCGGGGGCCTGTGAAGGTCCTGGGGCAGGTCCTGGAGCCTGGTCTGCCTGGGGTTGTGCCTCCGGAGGGAGAAGAGGCGCCATGTCGATATTGAGTTCTGTGAGACAGTATTGCAAGATGTTATTTCAATCTATTATACATATATATATATATACATTCATACACAGAGGGCCACCATCCTAAATAACGGGGCCCCTCACAACAAAATTTTTTTGGCCTCCCATGCCCCCACTGGCCCCTCCCCCTGTGAACCCTCACATCAATCCAAAGGACACACAGACATTGTTAGCCAGGGCCCCCTAAAACATTTATGGTCCTTCCCCAAATGACTCACATTATGGGCCGCTCCCTGCTGCTTCCCCCCTGCTTTAAACTCATTTATGCATGTGTATTTGAAAATGTGTGTGTGTATATATATATATAGATACACACAGGTATGGGATCCCTTATCCGTTATCCAAAAAGCCCCAAACTATGGAAAGCCCGTCTCTCCCATAGACTCCATTTGAATCAAGTAAATATACATTTCAAGTTCAAATTACTTGCTAAATCTTTTAAGAAACGTATTGTGTAAAACCATATTAAAGTAGAATAATTACCTGCAGCAATTTCAGAGATCTCCTGAAAGTTCCTGCGCTTCAGGTCTGACCAAATCCACTGGAGCAGGCGGAGGTCCATTTCGATGCGAAAGCCCCTGCGCAACCCGGCTATTAGGTTGCGCAGGATAGCCCTCTTTCGCTCATGGACCCCTATTGGCCCCAACGGCAGCCTGTTATACCCTGAGCACACATACTTGAATAAATAACACTGTAAGTCCACATTTTATTGGCAAAAACTCATTTACTCTACTTTTCTATAATTTTTCGTCTGCCTGTAGTAGGTGTTAATTTTCGCATAGCCTAATGCGATATTTAGCGCGCCTAAGTTATAGTGAATCATGCGATTGTATTCTTTTCAGCGCGGAAATTAGCGCATTCGTTAAACTAGCGCATGCGGTCGCGTGAAAATTTACGCATGCGATATGGCGACTTAATGCATGCGGTAATGCTGTAGTGAATCGCACGCTAATTGTCGCGACTTATTTAACGCAAAAAAGCGTGCGATAAATTTTATCGCACTTTAGTGAATCTGGCCCATAAATTGAAATTAGAAGTGAACTAAAGTTCTTAACTGCACAAGTGTCTGCCCAGTCTCATTATTACATGTGCTTGACAGGAAGGTGGGACCAGATGGCAGAGAGAGCAGCTAAGGGACTGCTTCATCAAAACCATGTGATTATTCATTTCAGTGCAATGTAAATGTGATAATATTATCTAATGCACTATTTATCATGATGCCACACTAATGTATACACTGAAGGCACTGCAAAAGTTCTGTGGTGCATATTGCAGGGAAATGCAAGAGTATTATTTTTTTTTTTTTTTTAAGAAACTGCATTGGGATTATGAGATATTATTGGGATGCTGTATTTTAATGCATGCAAGGTCCCAAGGTAGAGTTAGGGCTAGGTGGGCTATGTAATTCATTTTTGGGGTACAAATAAAACATAGGGGTTATATAGGTTCCATTTGTTGGCAGTACTGCAAGAGAGTGAGACACAGCTTGTCACCTTTGTTCCTCTGGATTTCTGTACACTTTCTATTTTGCGTCCATTTTAGCACTTTGCACTTGTGCATGTATTTCTGAATCTCTTGCACATCTTACAGAAGAGCCATAAATAACCTGTGAAGTATATCATTATAAACACTGCACAGTGTTGTCATCAATCATAATCAGTCAATTAAAAATGTGTATTATAAATATAATGTACCACTTTATAGTCACTTGACTTGCAGATTTATAGTCATAGATATCCTTAAAGAGTACATTTTTAGTTATATAAGGCATTTGTTATGTATATATCTTTTTTTTATTCTCCCCAACAGGACCAGTGGGTGCAAGTTTTCAGAAGGAAAGGAAAGTTAAAGAGGGAGCAAGGTGGGTGGTACACTCTGCAGGCGGTGTGCTGGGTGGGCAGACAAGAGGTAGGGAAAGTGGGCACTTCAGGTTGGGGCTAGTTGGGGCCTGCTGGGCCCCGGACACCTCAGTCTGAGGTGTCACTAAAATTAACCTGTATACTTAAGGCCTTGGTCTGTTTCTGAGTTTAAGATTGCCCGTTACCCAGATTATGGAACATTTGCTTAGTTCTTGAAGCTTAGTCCCTTGGGTAGGTGGTATCTATAGTTTACAGTTCCTGAACCAAAGTAAGAGACTGCCATACTGTGTTAAGGATGGATTATCCCTATGGCCTCATGGAGCATCGTCCATGCAGTTGCATTGCTTCATTTTTTCAAAGACATACAGAATTTATTACCATACATGCCAATTTACTTACCTAAATATTAGTTTAAGGCAAGTCCTAATAGTGCAGATTTCTGGTAATGGACTTATTTTTTATATTGGCGCTTACTACATTATAATTAGACATTTGCTTCAGTAAGTCTGAAGTCGTTTAAAAGGATATAGATTAATTAATGCATTCTTCAACTTACAATTTTGGTTTAACATACTTTTTTTTACATTACATTAGTAAAAGTATATATTTTTACTAAACTTGGTGTCCTGTTTCATTTGCTTCAGCATGAATCAATAGCATTTCTGACAAGACCCCAATCTGGCTGCACATCAGTTAATAATAGTGTAATTTTAACACACATAGAGGCGCACACACTGCAGCTGTAGACTAAAGCATGAATGGAAAAGGCTGCTTGTAAAAAGAAGGCAATAAAAAAGACGAAAGAGAAAGTATCTGTTTGACCTCTGGTTGTTGGATATATTGTACATTCCTGAAATCATGTCTTACATGGGCACCTCAATTCCCACTAACACCAAAGCATCTTTGACCTTGAATCCACCCTTATGGTATAATAAAGCATCAGAGCAGCCACTGAAGCATGCACTGAGAGATTATGAATGTTTCATTACTGCTCTCCGGCCTGGAGCCTGACTTCAACCAGCACGTTGTAAAAATCCTAATTTTTCCGATTTTCTTTTGTGTGATGAATATCTCAGGAACAGCAATTCATGGTTATTTCATATAGTAAGCCTCATCTTTCTTCTGTCTTTCTTGATGTGCTGTGATGTGCACAAAAGGCAAAGAACTACTGAGCTTTAGCACTGGAACCAGGGGACCCAATTTTGTGCAAACCTGTGGCATTTGCAAATTCGGCATTTTATTCATTACAGTGTTTACCACAGTTGTTTGAAAATCTAAACGCAAAGGAATAAATCTATGGTAATCTTTTTTATTTTTCAGGTTATTTTTAATCATTTGAAGTCTTTTTCCGACAAAAATTGCAAAAATATGGCATTTTAATAAATGTGAACATTCTACCTCCTTCTCTTATATGTAAAATACTCTAATCCTAAATTCTATGATTATTTTTTATTATGACATTAAAGCCCCTTTTCTACTCAAATTAAAATTAGTGGCAGTTTTATTACATTCCTTAGCAAAACAAATATTTATTATTTTAATGCTGAAATCGTAAATGTGTAGCAATTTAAAAAAAAGTCATTACTTAATTAGCCATTGTAAAAAGCATAAGTCAATAGATAGTCTATTGTGAAGAATTCAGTATTCAGTCAATTCCAAAACTTAGTCATTTCACATTGGGGTTTCTATAGTAGAAGGGCACAGGGATCCTCCGAATTGATCATTGGTTATAGCTTAATATTTAATCAATGTCAAAATTAGTGATGAGCAAATCTGTCCCATTTTGCTTTGCCAAAAAATTTGCGAAACAACAGGAAAATTCACAAACCGGTGAAAAATCTGCGAAACTTTTTTGTCGCCCGTGTATTTTTTTGTCGTGACAGCAACTTTTTTTTACGTGCGATGAATTTTTCCACAGAAGTTTCGTGAGACAATTTGCAAATGGCGATATGCAGAAATTCGCTGCAAATCCATGCCTGGTGAAAAAATATACAAAGATAATAGAAGAAATGAATGTGATTACAACATTCATAATTACAACTGGTATACAGGTTTCATCCCGTTCAACTCATACTGAACTGGTAAAATAAAGTATTCAAGCACTTACTCTTGTGCTTTTTCCATTTGGTTAGAAGAGAATTGTGAAATTGTAATAGAAAATAGTTTCTCAGTGTAGCTTTGCACTTATTCCAGTCATTTCTTAAAAACATTTTTAACCATATTAGAAGGAGCATCTCTTATGGCTCTACTCTCAATATCCACCCAATCCTTATGTGTTTTCCATCTACCAAGTGCAGAGCATGACCCTTTGTTCCATCCCACTTCCTTATGGAAAAATAACTCCCTTGACTTTTGTTGAGTACTTTAATGCATTCAGCGTTTCCACAGCATAATAGAATTTGAGAAATAAGATATGAATTTGTCTCTGCTCCTTACTTGAAAGGCTGCTACCATCATTGCTAAGAGCAGGTCTGCATGTCTGTAAAGAATCTAACCACCTTAGTGGTGAAGAACCATTTGTTCTACTTAGGGCTCTGGCACACAGGGAGATTTGTCGGCCACGACTCGCGAGTCTTTTTCGGCGATTTCGGGAAATCGCGCCGCTGCGTGTGCCATCCCGCCGGCGACTTACATGTTTGCCGGTGGGATGGCGGGTCATGGCAACTCGGGGAGATTAGTCGCCCGCGAACAGGGAGTTTTGTCGCGGGCGACTAATCTCCCCATGTGCCAGAGCCCTTAAGGTGAAAATTCTGCTCCTCAAGAAATATAAGGTGTTAAAATGATCGCCCACTGTCTGTCTTTAGCCTCTGATGTATTTGTAAAGGGTTATCTTATCTCTTTGCAACACCAACTTTGATAGTTTTTCCTACTTATTTACTTGTTACATTCCCATTTTGTTTCACATCTCTGCACTCTTTAATCCTATTCATATCCTTTTTAAGAAAGGTGCCCAGATATTTGCAAAATTTATGTACCCCTTGTTTCTACATTTTTTAATGCATTTTTTATTTATAATTTTTGTCAAGATGGTTAATGAGGGGGAAGATACTCATGTTTTGGTACCAAACACCTGAAAAGATCCATAAATTGTTCCCTAACCACCCAGTCGGTTTATTGACTGGACATGCTTGAAAATACCCTGTGTACTCAAATGGTATCTGTTTAGCCTGTGGGTAGGTCGGTCAGATACTGAGTATTCACCAGTATCCCCTAGTGGATGGAAACATTTAAGTGACTCTGAAACTGCAAGCTGCTGCATAAAAACATGCAATAGTAGAATATTATTAACTGGGAAATTAATGTTTTAATTAAACAAATAAAAAGAAAAAATGGTCACTGTTTAATGGCCTTTAAACAAAATATTATCTTGTTTTGTTGCAACACTGGCACTCACTGATTCTCAAACATGCTTTGAGCGAGTGCCAAGAATTTGAGATGTCCTGAGAATTGTTTGAGCAATTAGTTATCCCAGTCTTGTCTATTTTATTTGTCTGTGTATTGTACTCAAACTAAGTAATTAAATACTGCAAACATAAAAATCACTAATGCAATTTCGCAGGCCTCTATAAAGACACAGACGTTAATCATATCAGTGTTGTGCAAATGACACGTTGAACAATCTGCAAAATTGAGTTACAAATGACAGAGACACCTTGAAACAAATTTTGTAACAGGGATTGTGCAATGATTATTTTGTTTCTTTTATTGAACATACAACTGATTCATTTATAGTTCTTCTTATATCGCACTTCTTTACTCTGACACCTTTAGTGCCCACAAATCAAACTTTTTTTCCCCCCTTAATTTTTTGTTAATGTCAGCATCTTTGCTCCTGGTGGTGAAAGACATTTCTAAGGGTAAAGTGATCAACCGTAATGCAATCTGTATTCTTATCTATACGACTTGCTCTCGCTGAGCACAGATCCCTAATGAAATATTTCTGCAAAGAATTGGTAGATAAAGTAGGTGGGCAGAATTCATATAAAAGTTAACAGAGTGGTTTACGACGTTGAGGAGCCATTACAGCTGAAGAAAGTTATAAAAAGGCATTTTGTCACTTTGTTCGCACAAATGAGTAGTTCGTAACATTATAGGGTAGTACAGCATGTCAAGATTAAAATTCCTGGAAAGGTAGACTACGGGTAAATGAATACTTATACAGAGAAAAGATCATTCTTCAATATTTACTAGATATATAGCTGATTATATGTATTTATGTGATACAGCAATGGGTTAATGAGCTGTTCATTGGAAGTTTTCTAGCGCTGCTTTAGGAGTTACAGGAAAAAACCTGTAGGAGTGAAAGGCTGTCAGTGACTCATAGTTTTGATTCAGATTTTAAGATAAGGAAGGGGGGGGGGGGTTGCCTTCTAGCACAAATGTGTCAGCCCCCCTAGACCGGATTAATAATGGTATTGATGGATAGAAAGGCTTTATTGTTAAAATATTTCCTAAGGATCTGGAGTCTTACTTAGCAATAACTCCTTTATTATGTCTCAGGCATCACACTGTCATTATGTTACTTCTTTGCCATTGTGCAAATCAGTGTTATGTTGCCAATATGTAGATACTTCTGGAATGTGTGCCTGATAAGATGTGCAAATGTAGATGCATTCTGCCTCCCTGCAGGCTTTTGCTATGTAATAACATTTGGGCTGATCATTTCTTTTATATGCACGTCACAATCTCTTAATGGCCAGTTTAACTCTTTCTTGCTGACTAAAGCAATCACAACTGTTGTTGCTTTAGCAAAAAGCTTGGATTTTTGTGCCTCAGTAATGACAAAGCCCCATTCAGTTTCATACCCATGCTCCCCTCCTCCTCTTAATTCTGTATGAAACTTTCAAGCGCCTGAAATTTTACACATGAATTTTTTTCATTATTACCTGTAGGAAATACCTGCATTACAATCAAGACCCTTTGTTTGCCTGTCAGGCCTACTACGGAATGTGATGCTGGAGTAGTGCCTGTTTAGTGCTTACAGTATTTTGTTATGATGGAAGGGATAGCATCACTTTTCTACCCACAATAATTTTCTTGAGTGCCTTGAAACGGTAAAGATATTCTCATGGAAATTGATGTTTGTATTGTCTTTATGCTCATGATACTTAAAGCCTGGAGGAAAGGATAAAACCAATGTAAACACAAATGACTACTTAGAAATATGGCAATATACATTAAATGCTTAATTCTGTTTCCTGATTTTTATTGCTAAATTGCAAGCCATTCTCCTAATGCACAGGTTTTTAAAGCATTACGTAAGGCCCATCCACAATTCCTGTGCTTCTAAAGCCTTTAATAGATTGATAATGGATAGCAAGTCACACCGTATGCCTGCCTCGCTGGTTGAAAGTGAGCAGGGATGCACGTTGCTTGAAAATTAGCGCAGCTAATTGCTTACACTTGACTTATTTAAAATAATTTATATATGTTTCAAACAGTGTAAGTGTAAGTGAGAACAGGCTCCAGCATATGGGGGAATTAGAAAGCATAAAAATGCATTTGCCCAGCAGCTTATGACTGCATTTTATCTTTCTTGTTTTTTATATAGTATGCAACAACTAAGTAAATTATATAGGCGTAACTAAACAAAACCCATATGTAAAAAAATGTTTTACCCCTGGGATCAGTGTTGGAGCAGCTGTAGTACTTATCATATATTTCTGTCTCTTAAAAAATATCTTTAAAGTAAAAATAGACCCTATTTATAAGCAAGGTTTATTAATTATACATTTTCTAATGCTGGCCACACACAGGCTGTAATCCAGTGATCTGTAGACTCTATAGGGAAGGGTTTAGAAGGTAGCAAACTCCCAACTTTTTTCACTGGTCTTCAGTTAGTGAAAGGAGATTGGCTGGTAGCAGGAAATTCATAAGTAAAAGCCTATGAATACTGGAATTTTGGGCAGCCCTGCCAGCCCCTCCACTGGATACAGAGTTTAGGCAAGCAGAACATGCAGGATAGGCCTGAGTGAAGGTACCGGTGGCCAGGTTAAACAGGGGGCAATTAAATTGGAACTGAGGTCTAGGAAGGCCTGAGAACTTTGTGATAGGTACAGTAACTTTAGAAAAGATGGGGTGAGAAGGTGCATAGGAGCCAGGGGGCTGTGGAGGAGCAAGATTTCTTGGTGTAGGGTGTTATACATTCTTTATTCTGGTTAGTTGCTTGTTTTGCAAACTGTAATTGGATAAATTAATGCTAGGTTGTATGTTTTATAGTTCTGTTCATCGCAAAGCTTGTCTTTAGTTTCAGTTACTAAGTTAAAAGGAGTGAGTTGTTTTATACTGGTGGTAGAGGTGACAACATCTCGATGTGCCCCTGTCATGGTTGTGCCTGAATTCTAGTGTCTTTAAAGGGTCTTAAGCAATCTAATCAAGTGCAACTCTAAAATACATAAATACATTCGTAAGGGCTCATAGATGGGAGATGGAAGAAGGGTGGCCCGGCATCTTATGTGAGCTTATGAGGCCTCTCAACAATTAAGAAATATTGATCTAAATGTCTGAGCAAAGTTATATATGAGGGCATATTAAGAAAATATAATAAGTAAAATTTGAGGATATAGGAATGTAACATTCCTTTTCTGTGTTTTACTATTATATAACTGGCTGAGCACATTTGCTTGCCCTCAGTGAGACTGGTTTTTATATTTCCTGTAGGCACTACAGTAACAGTATACTGTTTATATGTGTCTGTGGAGAATCTCTCAGTTAAGTCTATGGTTATCCACAAATTAAAGTTCAGTTCAAGCTGTTGTCTGTTTCACTATACTTTACTGTCAGTTTATGGTGACCTGTGTCGAAACCTTTCAAATAAATAAACTGTATATTCTCTTTTTACATTTGTATGACAGTAAATACAGAATTATGCCTATATCTTGACCAGTACAATGTCAAGACATCCTGTCATTCAGTACCTTTTATACAAACCAATCACCTCATGTCTGCCTGCTTGGATAAAAACAACCCTGGCCCAAGCTGTTTGGGCTCTCTAGGGAACCCTGCCGGCCTCCTTATTAACCGCAAATGTGCAGACACATGCTACCATGTTGACAACAGGGGAGGCAGGTAAAGGACATGCAGGCAATGGGGGGACAAGGGAATCCAGAAATATGTGAATGACCACAGCTTTAGTAGCACCAGCCTTCAAGCTGCACTGTGCTCAGGTGGTGAACGCAGGTTAAGCCTTACTTCAAAACCTTTCCTTGAACTGAACTAATTTCTGCCAGTACCCCACCCTGCCACTTGGCAGCTGGCTCACCAGGTGAAAAAAAACAATTTCCCATCCACATTTCAATCCCCCCAACCAAAGTATTATTAGGGCAGGAAAGAAGGATACCATCAAGGCTCCCTTTTTTTAATGCTTGGCATTTGAACAGCTGGAATATTGACATTTTTTCACCAAGGACTATGTGAATAAACATATCTTTTCAGAATAAGCATTTTCTACACTCTTCTAAGCAGTTATTTTTGTGAGCCTTGAATGATTAAGTCTGATGGTGGAGACAGGTGATAAAAAAAGCCATAGCTTACATTTGCATAACTAGATTATATGAAACTTAAGCTTATTCAGGGACAGTCCCAGTCCCACAGTGACAATTGTCACAAAGTACGTGCAGCAAAAATGAGCCCGAGACAGTCATTCTAGCCTGCTGATTATATGCTGGTTCATAGAGGGTAACAACCTCAGTGCTCTTCAGAGTGACCTTGTTTCTCACGCACAGCGAGTCGAGAGGTGCGACACCAACCCAGCTGTGTGCTTAACTTACTTTCTGTGTGCTCCATCGGACAACATGCTAGCTTGCTACACGTAGAGCAATGGTATTATATATTGCTAGACCATGAGTCGCTATCTTCTTTACATTTTATGTTCTACATTAGAAATTCATTTAGGATATAATCCCTATAGATTTATAAAAGCTGAAAGCAACAAATTGGTCTTCAGCATATGGAAATTACTGGATGATTTAATGTGGTGATTCACACTAGATAAACCACAAAGTAACTGCAAGATCTTATAAGGGTGTTTTGAGCAGCTAATGTATTTTCTACTACATTTATTAGGTATATGGGGTTTCAAAATTCTTTCAGGAACCCACCTGCAACCAAAGCAAAGCAAATGTGGAAGTTTCTGCTCTTGACCTGCTGCAAATGTTTGTCAGATTTCGTATTTGGGCCAAAACCTTTATTTTATGCAGTTGTCACAAAAGGGAAAATGACAGATGTGATACTGGATGCTCAGAACTCTTATTCACTTGACAAAGAGGCCTTAGCTATCCTGAAATGTTGTGTTAGCTGTGTCAGTGGCACTCTTTAATTAATATGGGAACACCCCCCCACCAACAAACATTAGGTATGTTGAAAAGAAAATAGTGTCAGGTACAATTTTTTGCAAAATGGGCCACAGACATGTCATAAAATAGAAGAGAAAGTCATTAGTCATTGTTCTAACCATTTGATGTTTAGGTAATGCACCACAAATTAGCTGTTAGTAGTTTAGTATTGCTTAGTATTGCCATGCTATTATGTATAAAACATATTAAAGAGTCACTATACCATATTTTATTTTTTTATATTTTTGAGCTTAAAATTAAGAGACATATTTATAATTATTCACTTTTGTTTTTAAAGTAGATTCTATTACAGCACTATCGCCCAAGCCTGCAATTTTAGTTTTGAATAAGCTGACTAGCAACAGTTCCTCTTACCAGATACCCCTACAAAATATTTCCCCACAACATACCAGTTAAGATGCCAGTGAAGTGTAATGTCACCTGCTATAAATTTTCGCTGCCGTGGGCAACAATATGTCCCTTGTTTCCTCTCCACCGGCTAACATGCAGATTACTGGTGGGGAAACATACACAGCATGAAGATACCTGAAGTTTCCTTGCAAGGAAACTTTGGCCTTTTTTGGAAAGCCAGAGCACTGCATATGTTTCCCCACCATTGATTTGCATTTTAGACAGTGAAAAGGAAACAAGGGAGGTTTTGTTGCCTGCGATAAATCTTTGCTACTGCTGGCAAAATCCTCCCTTATTTCCTTCCCATTAAAATGCAAATTGCTGTTGGGGAAACATACACAGCTCACATTGCATGTGCCATTACCCTAAAGGTTTATCAATGTTATCTATAGAGCATGGGCTGATATCAGCTATGGTGTCATAATCCATATATCATTGGTGTGACCAGGGCTGTATTTTGGTCTGACACAGTCCTAAGTGCCAGAACTCAACCCACCCTCATGCTTTGCCAGTATAAAAAAAAAATACAGGCTAGGGTATGACATGACACACTGGGTATATTTTAAGTCTGATATTCAAAGGCATCTTTAGGCTAAAAATGTTGGGCAGGGGCTTAAAGATTTGACTTAAATATAACCTTTATAGTAGTAGTAGCCATAATGTCAATTACCATATGCCTTTACTCATGCTAAATACCTTAGGCAGAAAACTCCAGCTGTATCTTCTGCTTCCATTCTCTTTCCATGCTTTGTTGGGAAAAAAAACTGGACCAGCTAAGCTGCAAAAAGGTATTAAATATATTAAAATAAGGTTAAATAGATCCAATAAGGAATTCAAAAAATGACCAATATAACAAAGTAAATTATAAATTTTATGACAAAAAACCGAAGTATCCTACACTTATTACAGCAAAAGCCGGAAACGGTTTGAAAGTAAAAACTAGCAAATGATAAGAACAAAACACCTATATCACATCAATTTCATTTTTAGTCAAATAACAATGACTAAGTCTCTACCATAAAGAAAAGGGGGTTTTCTGTGTTGTAGAGTTCACACTTTAACACATTAGGTAACATTTGACATCTGTTAATATAGTACAGGTACACTATTTCTCTATTATTTTTAGAAACTAAACAATCATCTCATCAGGTCTGTTTCATCAGACAGTTTCAGTTTGATGATCCGCCATACACTAGTAAGGATAATGAAAGGAAATAAGTGCTTCACTGACTGGTGGCAGTGGTGTAACTATAGAGGAATATCGCATTAATCTGTGCTAATATTAACACCTGCTTGGGGCAGGCGGTACTTTAAGAAAATTGCGGTTCGTGAGCTTTTGGCAACACAACATGGAGTTTGCAGTCGGATTTTTTCAAGTATGTGATTGCCCTAGACTAGAGCAGTGATCCCCAACCAGTGGCTCATGAGCAACATGTTGCTCCCCAACCCTTTGGATGTTGCTCCCAGTGACCTCAAGGCAGGCCCTTATTTTTGAATTTCTGGTTAGGAGGCAAGCTTTGATTACATAAAAACCCAGTGTAATTGCCAAACAGAGCCTTCTGTAGGCTTCCAGCCAATTATAGCTCTTATTGGCACCTCCAGGAATGTTTTACATGCTTGTGCTGCTCTCCAAAACTTTTTCCATTTGAATGTGGCTCACAGGAATGAAAGGTTGGGGATCCCTGCGCTAGAGTGATGCATCCTCCAGTTTTCAGGGAAATGGTCATTTTCAGAACAGCAGTTTTCAGAAAGTAACTGCTATGTGCGTAATAGCGTGTGCTAATATGGCTATGTGTGATTTTTTGCAAACTATTGTGCATGCGTTAAATTATTTCGTAAAATCGGTCATCATGAGTTAAATAATGCAAAGAACATTGCTTCTTAATTATGACATGTGTCCTTTTAGTGAATCGAGCGTTGTCGCAAAAAATAAGAAACGATAAAATGTTTAATGCATGCTATAAATAGCGCTTGTTTTATCGACCTTTAGTGAATCAGCCCCTATAAGTTAATATTGATAATTTTCCTGTTTTAACATATTCAGGCAGGTGGCCTGCATTTACCATTGTTGTGTTCCCAAGGGACAAACGAGCTCAATATCATCCACCTCAATAGGGGCAGATTGGGAAAAGATTTGCAAATAAGTGGATCTTTAAATGTCTAACTGATTTGATGTTTGACTGAAGGGGGGCAATGACAAAAAGGCACAAAGGCAGTCCTTTATTTGTGGTCAACTGATGAAGTATAAAATGTTTTCATGACCAATAAAGACTCTAGTAGTCTAAAGAAACTGGACCTGCTTAGTAATTTTGAAAACATTTCAGCATTCGTCACAGTAGCCTCTTTCACTCGTCCAAGTTGCTTTAATTCACCTAAGTGATAAGGGAATTCCTCAACATTTTTTATGACTAATAAATATACTGTATGTCATGAAACCTTATACTAAGTTTCATGTCCTTACCATGGCTATATCTGTTTATGTAGTAGACCTTCCACCTTGAGAGGCCCCTTTCAGCATAGCACTGAGAGAGCTAAAAAAAGAAAATCCTAGCCTAGATTAAGGTAGCTGAAATGTATTCACCTGATATTACATATAGTAACTTTAATTAATGGTCAAAATATTCAGGGGTAGATTAATTTTGCAGAGCTTTTCTCATATTTTTTTTATCTTGAGTATTTTTTATTTGTAGCACACTTTTTTAGATGAAAAACTTGGTTTCAGTGATTCTTGGTCTGCTCCATCTTACACATACATAATCACTATCACTGACTTAGTTACCAAACATAGCCTTGAACATCAGTTTGGAATCATTTTTATACATAAGACCAATAGTTTTTTTTTTATTCAATCATTAACTATAAATTTGCACTTCCCTTTTGGCTTAGAAACTAAACAATTCTGTTATAACCTTATCAATTTATATGATCTGTTTACTTCAAGGACAATCAAAACTCTAGGCTACATACATCAATACCACAAGCTTCTTGAGAAAGAAGTGTTTCAATACCATCAGTCACTCAGCAGACTGCTCTGTATAAAATGTTTGTGTATTAGAGGCTAACTAAAATGCTTAACTAAATAAAATATATTTTCCTTTAATACCCCGGGATAAGCACTAAACTTTTAGCTAAAGATAAATAAACAAAAAAGGTCATACAATTAGACAAATCAATGAAACTTTTATACATGTGAAAAGTGCCCTAAATATTATTTAGGGCCGCTCTGCCTGTGAATAATATACTTTTTTACTTCAATTTGCAGTAGATAATGAGCCAAGCTTCTCAACTGACAATGAACCCTTTATTACTAAATTACTGAATGCTTCATAAGATACTGAGCGTACGCCTTTTTTCTGTCATCATGTGCCTTATTCAGCCATTACATATTTAATAAATTAATTTCATTTACATCTTGGGAGTCTTTGTTAGAAATCTGGCTTAGGGCATAAATCAAATGAATTCAGTGGTTTGAGCTGACCTTCGTGTGATTTTCTTGTTACATATAATGTAGATTGGCAGCACTGACTTTCTATAAACTCCAAATGATTTCTCTAAAGAATGCAAAGATTTCTGTAGATAACATTGAAATATCTGGACACCTACTTACTAATACAAATAATAAAGAGACCCACACTCAAAGTAACGCATGATAAATGGTGAGTGTATTTTGGGAAACAAGGATACTGTTATCAGTAAAATCTTTGCATATCAGTCACCTCGTCGATCAGGCAGAACTGAAAATTGTGTTCAGGCACCATTGAAGGTGCTCAAGCATTATAACATTAAAGTGATACTGACACGAAAAAACTACTTTTTAAAATATGAATCTACATAAAAAGTTGCTGATAGGGCTGCTTTTGTAAGTAATTGTTAGTTAAAGTTCCTAAACCTGACTGTTTTGCCAACCTGACTGTCCCTTTTCAGCCTGTCAATTATAGCTTCTATTGCTAACGGCCTCCTGCTGCACAAACATGGCCGCCCCCTCATAGAGGAACATGGGAGATCAGACAAGGAATGTAAAAGCATCTGACAAATACTTTTATGGCAAAATTATAAATAGCATGCAAAGATAATGTTATGACAAAGGTAAAAAAGATTTTACTTCTGGTGTCAGTATCTCTTCAATGCTATATTGTCAGATGGGGTAAGAATTCCTTTGTTTTTACCTGCATACCTGACAATTCAGCTCTTAACTTTAGTAGAGAGGAAGAACAATCTTTCCTACAACCAATGTTCATAGGAAAGATCGTAATTGAAGCATGTATGGCCACCTTAAAGGGCTCCCTTTAAAACAGGGGTCCCCAACCGCCGGGCCGCGGACCAGTTCCGGGCCGTGGACAGCAGGGCAGTGGGCCGCAGCGCACCTCCCCTCCCCAGCGCGTCGCATGTATTACGCGGCGCGCCCCGCCCCCCTCGGTCCGTGGGAAAAAAAATTTGCCTCCTACCGGGCCGTGCTGCTGAAAAAGTTGGGAAGCCCTGCTTTAAAATATATTAATGGGTAACCACCCACACACTGTGACCCACAATCCAGCAATCCAGCCCTCTTTTGTAAATCCCTTGAGGATTGACTAGGGATAAAGAAGCCAGGTTTGTAATCTGGCCTGGACGTTATTAACATTTCCCTTTTGCCCTGGGCCCCCCATATTTATGAAACTGCCACTACGTCTCCATGCATTTGTCCAGGTGCCTCTTGTAAGGCCTTTTACAGTAAGATCAAAACCAAATTACTGTGTCTCTTTACATATGACCAGTCTTTAACTATCAATCAGTAGTCACTTTGTGCCCCTCACTCCCAACCCTCGCCAAAACAACCAAAAATAAGTAGCTTCAGAGGGTTTAGGCAGAAAGTCAGAAAGTGGTCCCCTGCTACTGCCACACAACCTGATTGGCCAAATACATTATAATCAATTGGTTGACCAATTAGGTTGCTAGTGGACACGGAGCTTAAAATATATATTATATAGCAAATAATTTGCCCCCATTTGATATTATAAGTCACTCAGTAGTTCCATGGCTAAATAAAAGGTCAAAGTCTGAGGGCTTTTATACAGGTCATGGAATCCTCATATTTTTCAACAGGGGACACTTTATTTTAATACAAGTTTCATTGAGTCATGTGATTTAAATCACTAAGCACCATTTAGGGGCTGATTTACTAAGACACGATTTCGAATCCGAATTGGAAAAATTCCGATTGGAAACGAACATTTTGAGACTTTTTCGTATTTTTTGCGATTTTTTCAGCGTCTTTACGATTTTTGCGTAAAACGCGAGTTTTTCGGCGTCTTTACGATTTTTGCGTAAAAACGCGAGTTTTTCGTAGCCATTACAAAGGTTGCGCAAAGTCGCTATTTTTTCGTAGCGTTAACACTTGCGTGCAAAGTCGCACCTTTTTCGCAGCGTTAAAACTTAAAAGGCGCGACGTTTCGCGCAAGTTTTAACGCTACGAAAAAATCGTGACTTTGCGCAACTTTCGTAATGGCTACGAAAAACTTGAGTTTTTACGCAAAAATCGTAAAGACGCCGAAAAACTCGCGTTTTTACGCAAAAATCGTAAAGACGCCGAAAAACTCGCGTTTTTACGCAAAAATCGTAAAGACGCCGAAAAACTCGCGTTTTTACGCAAAAATCGTAAAGACGCCGAAAAATCGCAATATTACCGATCATTACGAAAAAAACGCAATCGGACGCATTCGGCCCGTTCGTGGGTTAGTAAATGTGCCCCTTAGTGTGACATCACTAAGCACCATTTTTAAAGAAATAATTTACAGGATATTAATTGTGTATTATATATATATATATATATATATATATATATATATATATATATATATATATATATAACTATAATTTGTTTATAAGCTTGACAGATCTGTATGAATTTCAGGGAATCCAGCCAAAACTCACAACTCACCTGAATTGTGAATAAGTCTCACAATGAAATGGAATTCAGATCTCTTACATTTCCAGACTGGATCAATTATACACATTTTTTTTAGTTCTATTTTTGGAGAAAACATGATAAAAACAAGTTAAATTGCAACAGCACCGTTGCTTTCTATGTCTGGCACAGCCCTTGTACAAAGTTTCACTCCTGCCCGAGAGCTGCACTCAGACTGAACACTGCTGTTGAGACTGGGAGAAAGACACATCACTCCATTTTGCAGTGAAGGTTTGGAGCTGTTATCCTCGATAGTAAACAACTTCTAATTGCCAGCACTGACAGCCCTCATATATCCGCTCTTGCTGCAATGTTATTATTTCTGAAATAAACAACTGCCCATGTCTTTTAGTAACTGAAGTCTGACAGGTGTCATATTATAAAAACAGTGCTTAATTTCAATGTTTTATTTCATTACATTGCTCTGTGGGGATTGAAATACTCCATGTTTTGGAAAACAGATAAGATCCCTCCTATTATTTCATCTTCTCGCAGTCCTAGGAGTGTTTCAGCTGAATCATTTTCGTAAGCAGATAGCAGTTCAGTGAGGGTAGCGCAGAGAAGATGCATGAAATCTCAATAACAAGTAAAAACATTTTATTGTGTCAGAGTGAAGTGTTTGACTGCAAACAACTGCCTCCCATGATTTTCTAAACCCATGCTGAGGGATGGTGCTACTATTTATGTAGGCAATGCTGTATATGTTTGTTAATTGCAGTATATAAATATGATGTCACAGGTTATTAAACAATTTCCAGAATGAAGGAATGGCTGAAATGTGCCTTAGGTGCATGCTGGGTCGCACGTAGCCTGAAGGCAGTGCTCTTATAGTCAGGAGCCAGTGTTTTTATATGAAGTCCACAGCTGTGCCTTTTAGTTTAAAAATTAATAATTTAATATTTATTTATAAATATACAGTATCTAATAAAGTTGTCAAAAACATTTTACAAAAACCATGACTCAACCTACACGAATAGCAATATGGCTGGTGCTCAGAGATACTAACCAATTCTGTGCTGTGCCATGGAGAGATTGGCAGGGTGGCGTGGATCAGCAAGGACACAGGTGTCACAAGCAACAAGGCCTGATTGAGATGGGGCCCCTGTAGTATGTGGCTTTAGGGGCAGATATACAAAACCCTAACATTGCTATATTTTTTTTTCTTTTTAAAAATTTTGTCTTTCTGAAAATGTCACAGAAAAGTTGCAAAAACTGCAACTTTTTCGAAATGTCTCACCGAAACCTCTACTTTTTCAAATTGTCGCACAAGAAGCAGACTCAAAAAACCAAAAGCTGGGTTACTACGGGCAACAAATCTCCATGAAATGTTTTCTTACGCGAAGTAAAGCAAATCACTGGTGGCAAAGCATAAACAACACTTGATTATGCGGTCACCCGAGGTTTCTACACTCCAACTGCACAAGCCAATGTCCATTTTTTCTTGTGTATTTTATTGCACCTAACAGGGTCGGACTGGGGGGTGAAGGGCCCACCAGGGCACCCGCCCCAGGGGGTCCCATGCCTGCCGCATCCCCTTAACCCCCCCCGCAGGGCCCCCTTAACCCCCCTCGCAGGGCACCCCACCCGACATCCTCCCCCGAGCGTGTAAATTTACCGCGTCAGGGGTAGTGCCTGCAAGGGTCGGGTCTGGGCCGCCGGGGCCCACTGGGATTTGTCCCAGTGGCCCAGTCTGACCCTGGCACCTAATGCTTTAGAGTCAGTATTAATTTTTCTTGTGTCAAATTTACTGGAGTTAGTGGGTGCTTTTCTCATTTTTTTCCCATTTGATATTTAATCATAAATCAGGTGAAAAAACTTGCTAATCCCTATTAATTATTAATTTAGCTAAGTGATACTGAAATTGTCTATATAGATAGCAAGGATTTTGTGACTGAAGTGTTAATTACACAAATAGGAAAAGTGGCTTTATATTTATACAAAATGTACAAATGTACAATCTAATTTGCTAAATGTTTGACACCATTTTCAGGTATAAATATATATTTTTAGATGATAGAATTCCATTGAGTAGGGTGAAGTTGGTTCTGTCACAAAATTGCCTAGGGACCACACAGTATGCTAATTAAATAATTTCCTGAATTTATCAAGTGCTGCGTAAAATGTGTCGCCACTATAAAAAGAACAGTAAAGTAAAAAAACTTATCATATAGGGATGCATCATGAAATCCCTATACATATAAAGGTATGGGACCTGTTATTCAGAATACTCTTGACCTAAACAAAATTTTTCGCCAGCGTATTTCTGTGTTTCGCCATTGGGTGATTTTTTTTGCCAAACGGGTGCAAAAATTCATGCAACATTTTCTGCGTTTAGCAAATTTTTCACTGTTTTGTGAGCTTTTTGCCAAAGTGGAACAGGACAGATTCACTCCTAATAAGGGGTCTTTCTGTTAATTGGATCACCATATTTTAAAAGCAGGCATACACGTTAAAATAATGATCTTTTCTGCAACCATTGTTCATCTGTTCCACTAACATTAAAACTGAATCATCAGATATGCAGGTAGAAACAATAGAATTCTCCCCCTACCTATTGATTTAGCATTGAACAACAGCCAATGTTCAGGCCCCCTTAAGGGGGCCGATCAAAATTTTCCACCCTGGCTGATAGACAAGATGACCAATATCCAATGCTTTCTCCGATATCCGGTCGTCAACCCACAATACACAAACCAAATATCATACGAAACCTCATTTTCTAGCATTTTTCATTACTAGGTAGCACGGCTCTTGTGGGTTATAAGGACAATGCCTCAATAGAACAAATGGAAGGTATACTGACATACAGTGGGTGCCACAGTGCACCTGTGCAGTTACTTATAACAACCAAGTAGTCTGCTACAAATTAGAAATTTAGAGGAAAGATCTAAATAAACTTTAGTAGACATGCAAGTGGCTGTGTTGGCTGCCAGATTACAAAACAAAAAGAGAAATAAGGCACCAAAATGCCTGACATTCCTATTGTGTAAATATGTGCCTTGGAGGTGACAAATTGCTGGATATGCTATCCAATCTAATCAATAAACGTAACAGGGTGTGCCATATAATATAATTTAACATCCCTTTATATTTTGTATCTTTGGTATTTAATAGATGCACATCTTTAAGGCAGAGCAGAGTGTACTTTCAGAAATGAAAGCCAAAGTGGTATGTGCTAAAACGTAGGGATGCATTTTGCAGTTTGCCGCTACAATCAATTTTCACACCCCGGCTACTTCTAGCATCAAAGAAGATCCCTCTAGACTCTCACTTACATGATTATTGATCAATCAAAGGCTAACCTGCTTAGTATTATGGGTCTCATTTGAGAGGTCATGGGTCGGACACCTGACAAGAAGTTATTCAACCTTGACATACTTCTCAAGTGACTGCATCCAAATCCAGCCTATTGCATTATGAATAGGAATTTATTTTCTGTGCCGGCAAATAAATAAAACTATAAATAAGGCTAGAGTATTTTTTCCTTTCTGTGTTTAACAGCCTCCACATAGTAGGATTATTGATATAGACCAAGAACTGCAGAATTAAGAATGAGCTAAATGAATGTTCACCCTACAGTACATTATGATAAATAAAGGGCCCTGAAAAGGAGAGACACTCTATTTTTAATTGATTCTGTTCATTTACAAATTACATATCTTTGTGTAAATGTGTTTTTTTTAATACATCTTTGTAATGTAATTAGTCTGCCACATAGTGGGTAAGACACATTAGGCTAATGCAAAATGGGGCTGATTCAACCAGAAGATAAACGCAAGCCCAGTATCAGCCCCTATGCTAGCATCAGCCTTTCCCTTTGCCTGCACCTGGAGCTTTGCATTGGCCGGGTGCAGACGTGAGCAGATTTCAGCTCAGAAGTGTGCAAGTATGCATTTTGTGCCAAAATCTGCTCCGTCTAGCTGCACCCAGGCTGACACTGTGGCTCCGGGCCCAGGCACAGGGAAAGGCTGATGCCAGCGTAGGGCTATCTGTAGCCCTAGAATCAGCCCCATCTGGTATTAGCCTTAAAGGACAAGGAAACACATTACAACATTTGTAAGTATTTAATAGAGTACCCCCCGTCCCAAATTACCAAAAACTTCTTATTATGTTGGGTTGAAAACCCCAACATACTGTTCTTCGACTTTGGCTTATTATTCCGCTTCTTCTTATTATTATTCTTAACGCCCCCCATTTTCTAAACGCTACTCCTCCTACAGTTTTAGGGGTACAACACCCAAACTCTCCACACTTCTTCGCCCTATAGCGGAGCAGGTTGCTTGTGCTTTTCTAAGTTATCCCGCCCCCTGTCTTTTTGTGGCACCGCTCCGAACCCCCCGATTTTTCCATTGACTTTTCAAACTGCTGCCACTCTTACAGCTTTGAAGCTACACCCCCCAAACTTGAATAACCTAATAATAGAGTCACCCCGAATGAAACAGCGACATTTGTTGGATGGCCCCAAAGTGGGAGGGGCCAACAACAACCAATCAAATTTCACCCATTGACTTTACTGGGGAAATTGAAATTGCTGCCAATCTTACAGCTTTGAGGCTACACACCCCAAACTTGAATCACATAGTCATGGGATCAGCCTGAATGAAAATATGATGATTGTTGGATGCCCAAAAGTGGTCAGAGCTGTGAACAGCCAATCAGATTTTACCTATTGACTTAATGGAAATCCAACCTGCTGACATTCTCACAGTAATAACTGCAGTTTTAGTTTTGAAAAGTGGGCGGAGCCACCAACAGCCAATCAGATTTCACCTATTGATTTTATTGGTTTTATGCCAGGGTTGCCAAACTTTTCACAGTCAGTCACTGAGTGACTACGTATTCAAGGTTTTTTTAAGTGGGCGGAGCCACCAACAGCCAATCAGATTTCACCTATTGAATTTTATTGGTTTAATGCCAGGGTTCCCAAACTTTGCACAGTCAGTCACTGGGTGACTACGTACTGAAGGTTAGAAAAAGTGGGCGGGGCCACCAAAAGCCAATCACATTTCTTTCATTGTTTTCAGAGGGGAAATTTTAACTGCTGTCTTTCTCACATGTTTAATGTCAGGGCCCCCAAACTTTGCACAGTTTTTCACTGGGTGGCTATGTTCCAAGTTTAGAAAAGTGGACAGGGCCAACAACAGCCAATTAGATTTAAATTTAAACTGCTGCCATTATTAAAATATTAATACTAAGGTCCCCAAACTTTGCAGAGCTAGTCACCAGGTAACTGTGGTTCAGAGTGTTATTTGCATTTGCTGTATCTCTTTACCAGGGTCAGCAACATCTGGCTCCCCAAAATCAGATTCCCTATGAGGCAAGAGTGTTATTGTCAGGTCCTCTCATCATCCAGTCTCCAATTCAAAACCACTTTCTGGTTTCTAGGGAATCGTGGACTGTAGCAACTACATTACAGTTGAAATGCAAACAAAAGGGCTACAGAACAAAAAGGTATGAACATCGCTGCACATAGAATACTAAAGTTAGGCTGAAGGTTATAACGCCTGTAAAATAAGAAGGAAAGGTTAAATCAATGGGGAACAGTTTGTTAGACACCCACTCCTTGATAATAATCACTTACTTAAAAATGTTCTAGTGAACACCACACTACTTTCCCAGGTGGCTAGGCTCAGCTCTGCACGTGCTGTAAAGTAAAATCACAACTTTTTCTCTGTAATAATAAAACAGTAACTTATATATGATCCCAACTAAGATATAATTAATTCTTATTGGAGGCAAAACAAAAAAATCCTAACGGGTTTATTTAATGTTTAAGGGAGAAGGAAAGCCTAGGTCACTTGGGGGTGCCAAAATGTTAGGCACCCCCAAGTGACTTTAATCGCCTACCTTGTACCTGCGAGTGCTTCCTCCTATCGCATTGACACATTGCGCATGCGCATTAGAGTGAAAAGCCGAACTTAAACAAGAAAGTCGTCTTTTGACTCTACTGCGCATGTGCCGGCCCAGGGATTTTGCCGCAGAAGAAACATGGAAGGAGCAAGCGCTCACTTCAGGTACCCCAGGCTGGTGCTGTTCTCTCCGTACAGGGGCACCAGCCCGGGGTACAAAGTAAGCGATTAAAGTCACTTGGGGGTGCCTAACATTTTGGAACCCCCAAGTGACTTAGCCTTTCCTTCTCCTTTAAATGATTTTTATTAGACTTAAGGTATGAAGATCCATATTAGAGAAAAACCCACTACCTGGAAAACCCGAGGTCCCCAGAATTCTGGATAATAGGTTCCATACTAAAATTGCTTCAATACTGTCAGCACAGAAGTCAGGTTTATAGTTTTAGA
Source organism: Xenopus tropicalis (assembly GCF_000004195.4). Classification (NCBI taxonomy): domain Eukaryota; kingdom Metazoa; phylum Chordata; class Amphibia; order Anura; family Pipidae; genus Xenopus; species Xenopus tropicalis. The sequence goes on from NC_030680.2 coordinate 53,877,829, forward strand.
ACATAATTTCCGTAATATATATTTATTTGTCTTTACAGAAAACAACATCTGATGCTGATAATTTAAACCAACAGAGTGACTGTATCAAAGCACAAAAAAACTAAATGGAAGGAATGAAACACAATAAAACTACATCCTTTCATGGTTTTCCGATGAACTGTGGCATTGTCAGCAAAGACTTCAGGTAAATGCTTCTATACATGAAGCACCAGCAAACTCTTGAACTGAAAAAATATCTGACAAATGATATGTACTCTTGGCATCTCCTGTCAGCTACCCACAGTGATACAGGGGCTTTCTTTTTGTGTGACAAGAGGCATCATTTGCCTGATCAAGTGCTAATAAGTGTGAAACCATGATGCCTGAGTGGTATGCACTTCTGCCTTGCAGCTGGGTTCCTGTTATCTGCATGGAGTTTGTATATTGCCCAACGTTTGAAAGGGTTTGCTCCAACACTCCAAATACATACAGACAGGTTATCTGAACCCTGAGATAAATGATCATAGCAGGAATGTAAAGGGAGCAGATGTGAATATATAAATAGACCAGCAATATCTAAATAATAATAATAAAACTTTGTAATTCAACAAAGTTAATTTAAACCTTTGCGGCCAGAGTAGGCAAACTAAGGATTTAAATTTGCATTTTGGTGATTGGGGACAGTAAACTGGATTCTATATTAACATTTCTCATTTATATTTTGACACTGCATCATTTAGATATTGTTTCTGTATGGAATCAGACTAGGTTGCCCCATACTACATCAAATTACATTAGGTTTTTTCTGTTCTTTGCCATTTTTAAACCTTCCTACAAGAATTTATTCTAAAATTGCGCTTGATTATAGCACAATTTTGTGTATTAATATGTGTGTGAGTGGTGCTGCAGAATACAACTATTCTAAACATTTATATACCTGTATAACCTCTGCCATTTTTTTTTTTTGATAATTGCAGTAATCTCCATCTGTTTCCCCTTGCTGCTGCAATTCCCTTTTTTTACTACATTTTCTATATTTTGGGTAAGTATATGCCAATTGAGGCAAGAAAGATAAATAGAAAATTAGCAAGACACCGAATATTATAAAAATTGTAAGTACAAAGGTTGAAATGTGTTTCGGTAAATTTGGTATAGGCATCACCCTGGAGCTTACCAGGGTGTATTGGGCCATAAGTGGGGCCATGAGTGGGGTCAGACTGATGTCATAAACTTAAATATCCCAGTGGTCCAATCAGGAATAGGCAGAATAAAATACAGATAGGCAGAATAAAATACATTTGAGGAAAAAATAGAAAACTGCAGTTACATTTCATCTTTAGGGTTACGATAAACAATTTTACTCCAATAGCTGCTGTTAAACTGCATTGCCCAGCATCCATCACTATATATTAGAACAGCAACAGGGTCATTCATTATTGGGGTTATGTTTTTAAAAGCATTGAGTTTTCCCAGGATCAGTGACCCATAGCAACTAATCAGCAGGTAGACTTTTTTTGGTCACCTGTTTAAAACCAAATATCTTATTGGTTGCTATGGGTTACTGCTATTGGGCAAACTTAGCGTGGGTATGATTTGACATAAGTGCTAGAGCACAAGGGGTGCAAAAGCTTTTACCCCATTTTTATATCTAATTGTGTATTATTTGGTGAACTATGCCGTAATTAAAGAACTTGGACACACTGCATGAATTCAAACTTTTATTGGTCAGGGATATTGAAAATACAAGATGAGGTTATAATAGGAAAGTTCTTACAAAAAACAATCAGTAATTCAATCATTTCTGTCTATAGCTATTTTTTTTCAATTGTACTATCATTAAACAGTATGTCAAAAGGGTCTTCTAAAAGAGATGAAAACTTAAGCAGAGAGTACAGCTCAATGCTCTTCACCCTTCCTCTAGGTGTTTTCTATGTGTTCATTCAAATGAAACAAAAGTAGCAGAGCACACACTGTTTTGGGATACTGATTAAAGCTGTTACTACTGTTACAAAGGCCATTCTATGAGGTGGGCTAAGGGTATACACTGCAGTGTAGCAGGACCCTTTAGTATTTAGATTAGCAACTAAAACTGGTATGGTAAGCATGTTCATATTTGGCATATTTTGTATGAGGTACTGTTCTACAGGCTCTCCTAAAAAGAATATAACAATTGCCCATCACAATTCCCTCATCTCAATTGTAAGAGGGGGATGGAAAGTAAAGAGTGAAAATGGCATTTCATTCCACAAACGATTTGCCTATCTGTCCCCTCTGATCTGCATTCAGTTCAGCCTCTGTGCCTACCACAGACTTTTACCAGCGAGCAGTCGCTAAACTACATTTAAAAAAAAGATGTGCCAAATACCAAAGAAACCATATGAAAAAGAACCTTTTGCTTATTCGTTTTTGGGTGCTCTGGCTGGGTTCTGCAATCCCTTTGCTGCTTTCTATGTAAGTGTCACAAATTGTGAAAATACATTTATCCTGCATGAAAATTACCTTTACCTTGCACCAATAAAATGGGCAGAAAAAGTATTCTTGTTAGTTTCCAACCTCAGATTTCACACTCATTGCAGAGTACGGCATATATTGTGTGCCACGGGTCACACGCCTACACTGCCGCCTTTCCACATTTACATACTGTTCTGTGTAACTTGATGTTCTACCAAGGTTAGAAACTTGCTACCTTAATACTTCCTTTAAGTTCAGGCTCTCAGAACATTTAGGTGACTTTGTATAAACTCTTTTATCCTGTCTCAAATCATTTTTTGTTACAGATACAATTTGCATGGCAGCATGGGTTAGACTTTTCAACAGACTGCAATAATTAAAAGACAAGGAAATATTCTTAACTAACAACAAGAAAGAGATATTGTCCCTTTAACCCTACAGTATTCCCCTAGTCCCGTTAGTACTTAACATTTTTCACTATGTTGTGACTGCTATTATTTCATTTAACACTAGTTAATCTGTATCAGAGGTATAGAGAAACCCTCTAGATGATAAGGTTGGAAAGCTTCCAGAGCTGGTAGTTTCCTAGTGAACACACTCCATGTGTTTTGATCCTAACGGTGGCGGCTTCCTGCTATTTGGACTGGCTGCCAACTCGTTCTTGGATAAGCCTCTCGCTCAGCTCCCACAAGGCCGCCGCAGTCTCCTCTCTCTGGGCCTCCTGTGATGGCAGGCAGCGGCAGCAGTTGTTAAAGTACATTCCTCCTAGGCCTTCCAGCTCTGGGGAGACAGCACAGTAGACAGATGTAGAAGCCCCTTGTTGCTGGAATTATAAAGAGAAGAGATGTATCAATCTAATGGCATTTCATTAATTAAGCATTCTAACATTCCTGTTGTATTTGGAACTCTGACTTGTATTGTTTCAAACATGAATCAGTTTGGTGTGCAATCTGCAACTAAAGTTCACACCTCATTAGTAGCCTTTCATAGGCTTACCTTCTATGGCAACTTAGTAAATAGAGATGTAGCGAACTGTTTGCCGGCGAACTAATTCACGCGAACATCGGGTGTTCGCGAACACGCAAGTTTGCAAACTTTCCGCATATGTTCACAATTTGGGTTCGCCGCGTTTTTTTTCGCTGCGTTTTTTCTCTGCGTTTTTTCTCAGCCTAAAAAGACGCCGCACAACCACACATGGCGTTTTTCAGCCTAGTACTGGTGTAAGCAAATCCCGTTTCCATGGTGCCAATAGCGCGAAATAGCAAAAACCGCCGCGTATTTCCGCTAGGTCTGCCCGTTTTTACGCAACGCTTTTTCAACAAAGTATTTTTTAGAGAAATTTTTGCCCTTGATCCCCTTCCTGCATGCCCCTGTCCAGGTCGTGGCACCCTTTAAACAAATTTAAAATCAGTTTTCTGGCCAGAAATTGCTTTTCTAGGTTTTAAAGTTCGCCTTCCCATTGAAGTCTATGGGGTTCGCAAAGTTCGCGAATATTCGCGCTTTTTGGCGTAAGTTCGCGAACGCGTTTGCGAACTTTTTTTTTTAGGTTCGCTACATCCCTATTAGTAAAGCAGCCATTACAACTTAATACACACCTGCACATCTGCATATAAGCACATTGTGAAGAGCATAGTTGATTCCACTAACCAAAATTACACTTTATACTGAATCTTTGCTACTTGTGTGGTTTAACGATGATAAAGAGAGATGAGATTGTGGAAATAACCCTATATTGAGCTCTCCATATCTTGTGGAGGCATTATCTGTTAGCCATGTTATCACACATCCTGTGTATTCATAGTAAACCAGTAAACATGATAATGTCAATATTTAAGCATGCCATGTAACAGTAACATTACACATAATATGCATCTTCTGCTGTAACTGTAGCTAGCCACAGGCCTCTGCTTGAGATTGTATCATAGCAAGGACAGTAGCACTAAATATCAGAGTAGTAAAAGGGGTTCAAGTTAGTTATTGAAATCTTTAGTTAAGTTATTGTCACACCAGCGCCACCATGCCCCATAACTACATTCTCATTGTAGCAGACAATTTTGATAAACCACCCTGAGTCAATAACACACTCAGAATAAAAGCTTAAAGTGAAAATTATACATTTTTCTCCCTTTAGACAAATACAAAGTTAAACAAAAATAAGGCTATAGTAGCCCTTAAAATACTGTCATTGATACTCCAACATTAAATAGTAGCTTAAGCCCAATTTTAAGTCTATAAAGACACATAATAACAGAATAATGTGGCATTAAGTGGTTAAAAATACAAAAGTACAAGTTTTTACTAAAGATGTCAATGTACTCTGGGTCACCAGTGTGATAATGTTCCAGCACTGGTATTTTTAATGCCTTCTTCCATTTAAGAGGATAATGGTAAAGGCCAGAAGATAATTTGTCAGAACAGGGACTGGATCATTATCTTTGTGGTAGCCTGGATCTCCTGACATAGCTGCTGATATATAAATGCACAAGCTGAAACATTATCAGAGTATAAACCAGGGATGTAAAGTCCAACCTCTGGCTGTATCCTCTCTCATCACTGGATAATTGGCACAGTAGTTCTAAAGCAGCTAGAGCAGTGCTGTCCAACTGGCGGCCCGCGGGCCGCATGCGGCCCACGACCCCCCTCTGTGTGGCCCCCCACCTGTCTGGCTGCTTTGATAGTTTACTCTTGTGTAAGCTTTAAATGGTATCAGTACTGTGATTAACTGGCCCCCTGCATGGTTCTCACCTCAGATTCAGGCTGTAATCCCCCTGTATTGTTTAAATATGTAATCCCCTGTGTTGTTCACACCTTTTAGTTTCTGTATTGTTCACCCCCTGCAGTGTTCACACCTCAGGCTGTAATCACTCCCATTGTTCCCCTGTTCACACCTCAGGAGCAGTAGAAACCCACAACTAATCCCTGCACACTACAAAAAGAACATACTGTATACTGACATAGACATACTGAGGTGGTACTTCAATTAAAATTTTTTTTAATATATAGTTATTGTGCAGACTGTAGGAGCCGTGCCAGCATTGTGTCACTGTAGGCTGCCTGTGTGCTATACACACAGGCATCATAGGGCAAGCAGAGTATGGCACACACAGGCAGGGTAGGGAAGGCAGAGTATGGCACACACAGGCCAAGTATGGCACAAACCAGCCAAGAATGGCAAACACAGGGAAAGTATGGCACACAGGCAGGGTAGGGAAGGCAGAGTATGGCACACACAGGCAGGGCAGGGAAGGCAGAGTATGGCACACACAGGCAGGGTAGGGAAGGCAGAGTATGGCACACACAGGCAGGGTAGGGCAGGCAGAGTATGGCAGGTTTTTGCTGTACTACAACCATTAATATGGGTATGGTCATGTGATAACATGGGTGTGGTTTCAAGTGGGTGTGGTTTCAAAAATGGGAGTGGTCAAAACTGGCTTCCATTATCGGCCCTCCACCACGTAGGTCGGAAAAATTGCGGCCCTCGGTACAACAGAAGTTGGACAGCACTGAGCTAGAGCAACAAGGTCAGGCATCCCTGGCTGAAACCAGATGATAATGCTAGTGCTGCTTCTCAGAAGGAACCAGCCTGGCTCTGTCTTTCACAGCACCACGCTATTGATTAAAGCTGCCCATCAGCAAATAGGTTGTACCATGAGAACTACTCCTCTCATCTAGTGAAATAGGGTTCTAGCAATGATACACCTAAAGTTCCATTGAGGCAAGCTGCAATATGTTTTGGTACCTACGGTGAGGGATGCTTTCAAATTTCCCACTTTCCCTTTCAGTTACTTTAAATCCACCCCTGTTTACCCCCAAAGTGTTAATATCACTTTATAGCACATCAGTTATAACAGGAGGGCTATTAATACTACCTCATACAGTAACTGTTTACATTCCCGACAGTCAGGGAGGTGTTAACAAACTTACATACTGTAAGTATCAAAGTAGTTACAGTAGATGTATCAGTTTATCCATTATTTGAAGGTGCAGTTGGGACAATTATTTTTGGTGTTAGAGAGAATCATTTGACCACAGAGAATTGGTACAATTAAAACTGTCAGTAATATCGTTACCATTCAACAAAAATGAACAATCATTAAATAAGTGGCCCCTTAATTATGTCTATGACGTCCAAACTATGGATAGGACAGGCCACCTAAGGTTGCTTAAAGCAATAGAAGGGTGGGATTAGCCTACAGGTAAATTAGGGCAAAGTCTTAGGTTGATTGCTTAAAGGAACCCTAAATCAAGAAAGAAGGTATTTTATAGTAATAAAAATATGTACTGTTACCCTGCACTGCTAAAGCTGGTATGTTTCCTTTAGAAACCCTACTGTAGTTTATATAAATGAGCTGCTGTGTATCTACGGGGGCAGTTATTCAGTCTGAAATAAGAGAAAAGGCACAGGGTACATAACATATAAGCTCTATAGAACATCATTATTTTCTACAGAATGTATCTGTTATCTGCTATTTAACCTGTGCTATTTAGCCTTATTTCAACTGTCCCTATGGCTACATAGCAGCTTGTTTCTACAGATTATTTTTAGTGTTTCTGAATTAAACACACTGCTTTTATCAGTGCAGGGTAACAATACATTATATTTTTATTACTATATAACCCCCCCTCCTTTGGTGTTAGTGTTCTTTAAGCGATTAACCTCAGATCTTACCGTAATTTGCCTGTAGACTCATCCCACTTTTCTATAACTCTGTAGAATATAATGATGTTCTACAGAGCTTATTCGCTATCTGCTATTTAACCTGAGTCATTTAACCCTATTTCAACAGACACCCATAGCTACACAGCAGCTTGTTTATATAAACTATAGTAGTGTTTCAGAAGCAAACACACCTGTTATACCAGTGCAGGGCAACAGTACATTATAGTTTTATTACTATAAATCACCTTTGTTTTTCGTCTTACTGTCTTTTTAATAACTGTATTGGATATTATTGGATATATAGCAGGATGGCTGTTTTCATCCATATTTATGTATATCTGTAATTCTTTTACAAGCTAAAATAGGAAAGGGGGGCGATGTTGGACCATAAATAAGGGGCCCAAGCCTAAAAAGTCTGAAGACCATTGATCTATGAAAGGTAGAGGCCTATGGCTGAAAAAGATTGGCTGATATAGCAGATATAGTCATGCCATTACACTGAGGGGTGCAGCTAAGCCAAATGATGTTACAGTATGCAGCTACATTTCAGAATGTGAGTGGTTGTCAATCACATTACAAAGGGCTGTTTCATGCTATTACATTACAGAATGGGCAGAATCAAGGGGAACCCACATTGTATTATATTGTTCCATTTCAGACTGAAAGCACATTACACAATTGAATTCATAGACACTTGATCATTAAAATGTTATCAGCACATTATAAGCAGTCAAATCCTTAATCTGGATTTCAAACGTTAAAGCAATTAATTACCTGCAATGGGACAGATTCGTTTGTTTTTTTGTGTTATTGTAGTAATTTGGCCATTGATTCAAATCTTATATTAGGCTTCCCAGAAATCAATTGGAGACACTTATTTAAGGGTATTAAGTTTAAAATCTTTCTTTTGAAGGATGGACGCTCTTTCTTTAAAATCGCAGACTGCTAATGCTGCAGAGCAATATAGTCTGACACATCTGATATAAAAAATATGGCTCAGAATTAACCCAGGCACTCCAATTAGGCCCATCACGGAAAGTGCAATTGGGATGCATGCCAAACCTGTCCATACATTTCTGGTCAGAAGCATTTTACCCAGGCAACTACTGCTGGGAAAGTTAGCACTTGTAGAAAGCATCTTCATACCGTACACTGCAGTGATGCCTCCATTCCCAAAGGAACAGCAGGCCTCTCTACAAGGAAATGGGTTTATTTGTTCTTTTGCTGAAGTAACCAGCTAATTTCTATTAGACGACTTAAAGGAATTGTCAGTGCAAATTTAACAAAACTTTTGTCAATAAAATGAAACACACTATATAAATGAAGCCAGGCCTGGACTGGGACATAAAATAAGCCCTGACATTTCAAGTAAACAGAGGCCCAAGCAGCCCCCCACCAGCCCGCTAAATAGTGACTGTCTATGGCATCTTACAGCAGCAACTCTGGCATTTGCCAGAATCCACTCATTGTCATTCCTGGCATGGATTTAGCATCAAATCCAAATAAGAGACAAGATGTACTAAGCAAAATGACCCTTCATGTAACAAGGAAGCATGGTAGCCATGGGGGCAGCCATTTAAATTGAAAAAAGGAGAAAAGGCACAGGTTACATAAGAAGATAACAGATAACTGTGTAGAATACAATGGGAATCTATGCTACTTATCTGTTATCTGCTTAGTAACCTGTGCCTTTTCTCCTTTTTTCAATTTAGTCACGACAATTCGCGCAAGTTGTAACGGCTACGAAAAAGTTGCGACGAAAAATACGAAAAAGTCGCAAAATGTTCGTTTCCAATCCGATTTTTTTCCCATTCGGGATTCGGATTCGTGGATTAGTAAATCAGCCCCTAAATGTCTATTCATACATGAAAACATGGGCTTACATGACTGAGAACTTCTTTGTAAACTGCAACATCACCATGTATTGATGAACACAAAGGTTATTGTTTTTACTTTGCTGAAGAAAGCAGTATGGTAGTCCCCTATTGTTTATATTTATATGACTATACAGAAGCCAAATGTCTTGTACAGGCAACAATATATACCTCTGTAGTTTACTGTATATGATCTGTTTTCCTTTAATAGTTGAAGAAGCCCAGTTAAATGCATTTTCACAGATTTGTCTATGTCAGATAAGATAATGAGGAAAAAGTCAAACCCCAAAGCATACATGCATGTCAAGTGTAAACTCCTTGTACACAGCCTTATATTATGTACTGTGTGAATGGTAACACACATTTGATTAATACCAGCTTGTGTAAATGACAGGATTTTATGCTGACATTAGCCCCACGTTGCTTTAGGGGGAAGCCATGTTGATAATAACCCTCTTCTGAACATTAACCAATGAAATCTTCATCTATTTAAAGAATAATATGATATTGTGTCAAAGCCTCCAGGGTGATAAAGTGGGGCAAATAAATTGCATCTCATTTATCAATAGGGAAAAAAAATCCAAGTAGTTTCACTGGAATCCCTTTGCTTTGATAAATATGGTGCTGTTTTTGTCCTGATGTGCCCCATTTTTATTTCCACAAAGCAACCTGAGCGAATAACCCTTTATATTACTATTTCTCACTCAGCATCTGAAAATGATACTGTATTTACCTAGCTCCAAAACAATCCATAAATCGTAGGCGTCCCACTGGCGTGTATAGGGCTGCTATGGAAATGATTTGGGGAATGCTAAAACAACAAAATCACTGAAAAAACAGCACCATTTACTCATTTCATAATCACCCCTGGAAAAACACCAGCCTTCTCTAAATAGTATACTAGCTAATATGTGAAACAATTAGAACAGCATTAGAAAACTGTTTATTGTTTCAAAGGACACCTAGAAACTGCTCATGTAGTGTATCGTGTAAACACACGAGGTATAGGTTACTAAGACGAAATGTCTGATTTTAAGTTCAGTACAGTTCTAGCAGTGTCACCAGCTGCAGGCTGGTTTTACCAAAGCAGACGGGGATGAGAAGGTGTGTTGTTTGCATTTAAATAGGTAGTGCATATAAAGAAGAGGATATAATTGTAGTGTTTTAGACATTGTATGAGAATTTAAAAGGACCCATCCAAATAATTTATTTGCAAAAAAATGTTTGTGTATTTATGTATACATGCAATTTGTGATCTGATATTGGGATTATGTGTTGGGGTCAAGTGGGTAGAAATTGTGATCAGTGGAGTTAATACGAACACATGGAATTTTACCACTTTTGAAATGTGTGGTTATGGTGCCTTGTAAACCCCCCGTGTTTTCCATTTTCTTTTTAATGGCCATCATTTCCACTTTGGATGTAATTCCAAGTTTCCTGGTATTGATAGGGGAAATTGTGCATTATTCTTCAGAGCCGGTTGGGCTGGAGCATTGGCAAGTTCAAGGAGCATATTTGTGTGCAAGTACTGGGTCTGCCACCGCCGCCACCACAATTCAAGGGTCAACAAAGTGCCTATATTGTAAATATTTCAATACAATGCAATACTGTACAGCATTTTACAATATAGTATAACTTTTTCTGGGAGACTGTAGTTCAATGTATTCTTGTATTTTAACAGACAATTATGCCACTGATCTCACATTCTTACAGTGTATATCATTGTAAAGGCAATCTCCTTAACTGCATTCATGGAGAGTATAACCAAGTACTCAAACCACAAAAAGATAGAAGCAAGACACCTAATTGGAGCCCTGTATCCCAAAACTGCATCAATACAACCAGGGTAGGACTGGGCTGCCGGGAAACCGGGAAAAATCCCGGTGGGCCCCGGCGGCCCAGTTCGACCTTTGCCGGCGCCCCCCTTCTGACTGTTCCTCCTCTGACACGTTCAATTTATACACGCTCGGGGAGGACGTCAGGTGGGGTCCCTGCAGGGGGGGTAGGGGACACGGCTGGCTGGGGCACCTGCAGGGCCCCTGGGGCGGGAGCCCCAGTGGGCCCTGCACCCCCCAGTCCGACCCTGAATACAACTATAGTTTATGAGTCTGCATCCAACATAGTCCTAAAACAGCATAAAAAGAATACAGCACATGTATAGTGCTAATGTGACACACTCTCTCTCAGTTGTAGAGACTGATATCTTTCTGCCGCATATTGAATGTTTTACTCCCTCAGTAAAGCCTCCATCTGTATGCTCCTTTTCCTAAATTTCCATGGTAATCTTTCTTTAGACACTTATAAAACTAGAAAGAAGTAAAATTGATTATTGCATCCTATAGACCACAAGATGAGAAGGACTAACAGGTCAGTGTCAAAATGAAAACAGGAATTCATTGTCTGCTGCGAGGCCAGACATCACTTGTGTCTTTTCTGATTTACAGGAGATCTAATTAATTACATTTTCTATAAAAGCTGGAATCACTCAAGCAATATGATGTGCTGTAATTTAGCCATACAGATAGTTAGTAACCCTGTGCCTAATCCAGCAGAATGACTAAAAGTGCCACAGCCTTGTTTTGAAGCAAATGGTGCGGCATAAAGTATTTGGAATAATCCCAGGGAATTTTCTTTTGAAATAAAATCTATTTTCTTGCACATTAGAGAAGGTGAGACAGTTTACGTAACAACATGATCCATCGTGTTGCAGTGTCGTGCTATATTCTTCCAGTGTGATAGCAAGATTTAATTTTTAACTAATCTTCCTGGGTCAGATACCTCATCTGTTCATTTAAGGGATGTCAGGCTAATTAGTGCAGAATGCTGTTTTGCTGACTGCAGGCAAAATGATTAAAAACTGATAAATAGTACTGCTGAATAGATCATCTTCATATGGATATAAAATGCTGTTTTATCTAAAGGTGGCCATACACTCACATATATTATAAGTACCATATTCGGTATGGTGGGAGGCAACCAATATCAGCAAAGGCCTTGGTTATGGGTCATCTTGTTGATTGGGTGGGTAGGAAACGTGCCCGAACAAAGGCAAGCGTTTAGCACTGAATTATCAGATAGATCATCTTCAGATCATCGGGTAGAGTTCTTTTGTTTCTACCTGCATATCTAATGATCCAGCTCTGAATATTATTGGAGTGTACCAATGGTACAAGGAAAAATCGTAACTTTAACGTGTATGGCCATCATTACACTTGCCAATCTACCATATAACAAGGATGCCAAGTTGAAGAAGCAGGTTTTAAGTAGCGAAGAGCGATTTTTTTTGGCAGGCATGGATTTGCAGGGAATTTCCGCATTTCGCTATTGGCAAATTGTTTCTGCACGTAAAAAAAGTTCGTCGCACATCAGATTTGGCGCGGCCGCAGCAAAATTGGGTGTGGTTACGTCAAAATTGGGCACAGTCATGTCTAAAAAGGGTGCAGTCACGTCAACAAAAGCACAGGCGACAAAAAAAGACGCGGGCGGCAAAAAAAAAATCGCACGACAAATGCGTTTCGCAAATTTTTTGCCGTTTCGCAAAATTTTCTTGCTGTTTCGCAAATTTTATGGTGAAGCGAAAAGGGACAGATTCACTCATCACTAGTTTTATGCAATGATTTTCCTGTCTAATAAACTAATTCCATTAAATATCAGCAGTTTTGAAAGGCCATTTGTTGGACAGGGCAGATTTACTATGTTTTGTTTTACTTTTACATGGTATTGACAATTACAGCTTGAAAATAAAAATAATGAGCAGATTCATTAATCACTGACTAATTATTTAGAAGTCCCCATTAACTTGCATTGTGTTCATCTGAAAAAATGTGGTTGGGTGTTTAAACTTAACGCTGTCGCTGAGCTTTAACATCTCATACCACATAATAGAGTTCAGCTGCTCAGTTATGCTGAACTAAGACACTGATCAAATCAGTAAATCCACTTATAAATGTTTAAATTCATTAGACATTTTCCATGACTTTTAGGTCAAAATATTGAACTTCACAATTTCAATATTTAGTAAATGTGCCCGAGTTTTTGCAGCAGGAACCCCCTTTGGTTAAAGCGCAAAATAATTAAATAAGATCTACAGTGGTATAATTATAGAGGATAAGGGGTTTGCTTCTATAGCCACACTAGTCCCAGAAAAAGTGTGGGGGAACCCAGCAATTTATTAAACAGCCACTTTATAGCTATGCCAGCTTCTGTTTAAGCAATAGACTTGCAACTGGTGTTCCTTGGTGTACTTTATTTAACATAGAAAAAAAATTGACACAATGATGTGAACTCAATGCAATCTGTTTTATATGAACTATATTTTGATTTTAATCAGTTGATACATTTATTAAAGCTGATACTCTTGCCAAATCATTGAATTTGACTGCTTTGAGCAGTCGAACACTATTCAGATCTATGGGGTAGTAGTGCTTAGGACTGCTCAATTGCTCACCCTATTGGCTCCTAATAATATGCAACTGTAACTGTGCATCAATTCGGATGAAATGTTTGTATGTTCATATAACCTAAACAGTTGGGTTTGTATTTGAATTTCCCTACTCTGTAAATCGCTGCAGACCCAGTAGTTCTTAAGTTGGAGGGTCTCTGGTTTGTTTTTGATTTTACTAGGGTTGAACCAAATCCAGGATTCGGTTCGGTATTCGGCCAGGATTCAGCCTTTATCGGCAGGATTTGGATTCGGCCGAACCAAAACCGAATCCTAAAAATCACATGACTTTTTATCATGTTAACACGGAAGTGGAAATTATTTTTTGCATACGGCAACATTTAACCCTTCCAAATCCTAATTAGCATATGCTAATTAGGATTCGAATTCAGTTCGGTATTTGCCCAAATCCCTTACAATAGATTTGGGGGGTCAGGCGAACCCAAAAAACTGGATTCGGTGCATCCCTAGATTTTACAACTTTAAATTGTGACTCTAGGTTTCTGACTCTTGGCTTTATAGGGGCCAGTGGCAGAAATCACTAACAGAGATGCTAAATTGCATAATTTCAGTTGCCCGTAGTAACCACTTAGCAATTAGTTTTAGCCGCTCTATGTCACAACATGGGTTGGCAGACTACTTATGTTTTGGCCGGGTTTGCCCCAGCATGCATTTCTGATGTAAAATATATTCATATATCCATCAGGAAGTAACTAGAAAAAATCCAATCAAGTTGTTTTGCATCATAATCCAAAACACTTCAAGGAACTACATTCAACAATAAAGGTAAATTGCATACACCCAAGAAACCTTAGTCAGCCTTTTTCTGGTTTTAGGAATAGGAAGTTACTTCAATTCATGTCGGAAAGCTTGTCTTGAGGATGGGAATGTAGGAGGCAGAAGAATGCAGATAGTTAACAGATTTGGATTCATTTCCACAGGCAGCAGAGTCATGTGCAGAACATCCTGCGGGGAACTGCTTTGGTGCTGTGATTCTATCACAAGTACACAGCAGAGAGGAACAGACTCAGGATGTTCCCATTGGGACGTCACTGCTGACGGAAATCTTTTCTAGCAATTCATCCCTGCAATAAGAATCTAATATAAACATCTGTCCTTCTGTACCCCAGCCCTGCAGGGCATTTGGCTGCCCCAAGTAGTGAAACTTCAAGCAATGTGTATGTGATTGTCAGATCTAACAGTTAGAGATCGGAATAATGGATCATGTGGGGCAAAAAAACTGCTGTTATCTTACCTAGGGATTAACATAGTTTTTACTAGAGGGATGTAGATCTGTATTAATCTGTTGCTTTGGGAGAAAAGAAACATTTTGCCAAAATATCTAGCAAGCCTTGTTCAATCTCATAGTCGACTTGCCAGCTAAACTAAGGTGTCAGCCAGGGTTGATCAAATTTCTAACAAAATGTTCAATATTAATGCCTCTGCAAACCAAAAAAGATCAATTGAGCTTTTCTGGATACAATGGAATGTGAAGTGATTCATTGGCAGTAGCATTGCTCTGTTTATAAAATAGACAATAACAATATAAACACCCAAAAATACAAATCATATTGTCACAGTGATATAAACAACTACATTGATGTTAAAGCCATTTCGCTTAAATATCACTAAATATCATTCGGCTTGTGCTAACGAGCAAGTGATCTCAGGAGAGAAACATTAGTGCATATTAATTTAGCATTGTGACAAATAGAGGTAAGGCTGATGCCACACCAGGCGTAGGGCTGATTTTTTCGGCAAGCGGAAAAACGCTTGCCGAAAATTCAGCCCTACGCCTGCTACTTGTGCCTGCTCCCGAATGAATGGAATACGCTCGGGTGCAGGCACATGTAGCCGATATACGCATGAAAACGCGAGACTTTGCATTCTCTCGCGTTTTCGTGCGTATATCGGCTACATGTGCCTGCACCCGAGCGTATCCCATTCATTCGGGAGCAGGCACAAGTAGCAGGCGTAGGGCTGAATTTTCGGCAAGCGTTTTTCCGCTTGCCGAAAAAATCAGCCCTACGCCTGGTGTGGCATCAGCCTAAAGCAGGACAACTTTCAATAGATTTTTTAAAAAGCACTAGTTTGTATTCAAATGGGAAGTATGGCCAGAATGTCTGCCTGATTTACTTTGAAAACATAGTCCCAATAAAGTGACAAGATTTTCACCAATGGTTTTTCAAAACTACATAGTTGGCTGGACTGTCATAGCTACTGATTACTAGATAGACAGGAAGGCCATCCCCCATAGGCTCCATGATAAGCAAATAATTCTAATTTTTAAAAATGATTTCCTTTTTCTCTGTAATAAAAAAAACAGTACCTTGTACGTGATCCTAACTAAGATATAATTATTCCTTATTAAAGGCAGAACAATCCTATAGGGTTTAAATAATGTTTACATTATTTTTTCGTAGACTTGAGGTATGGAGATCCAAATTACAGAAAGACCCCTTATCCCAAGCATTTTGGATAACAGGGTCCCATATCTGTATTTGTTGAGGGCTGTGATCAACAGCAAATTATTCATAGGAATATAAGTGTTATTATCTGTTTGTGCATTACCAGCTCTGGCTCCAGCAACAATGTAGTAGCTGATTAAAAATTTGGAAGAGAACTGAATCCTGCTACTTATGTCTTTCAGTTGTAAATACATTTACAAAAAACTCTAAAACCCTAAAACCATTGCAGGTATTTTATTTTAAAAAACAAAATAGAAAACACAACAACAGATATATGCCCACACAGACATGCCATTCAGCCCATACTGAACACTGCCCTTCAAATCATCTGTGGTTCTTGATTAACCACCAACAAAACCACCAACAAAAACCACATCCACTATTTGCACACAGACAGTGGGCAGGGACATACCAAAGTGGGCTATAAGAAATGGGCTCTAGAAATGTCACTGCTTTGAATTTCAATAGAGGTGTTCTGACTGCTAAACTATATCTCCTAGCCAGTGCTGTATTTTTTTTTTTAGAAAAGGTGGCAACTCTATCCAGAATCCCTCATCTGGGATTGGTAATAGTTTGCAACCTGAAACACCTTCAAAGCAGAGAAAGGTTGAAGTCATGGTTGGGACTCTCCTAGTATTCTGGGACATAATAAGCCAGATTCAATTCAGTAAGAAAAAGGTTTATCACTTGAAAATTTAGGAACGAGATTCAATTTGTGATGCAATTCAATTCAGATACTTTTCTCACTGTTTATCACATGGAAACTCTACTAATGTTTATGTGAAAAAACTTGGACTGAATAAGAAAAAAATGTTTTCTCCGCAAATTGAATCTCATCCATGATTTGACAACTCACATAATAACCCATGAGATAACCTTTTCTCACCGAATTAAAACTATGTTGGAAATGTTAAAAGTTTAAGTGACTTGACCCATAAAGGCACTACAATAATAAATACCTTTTTGCTGGTGTGCTAGGAAGAGGTCAAAGGGTTTATTATACAAATATTGTTATGTGCTGTTAATCAAACACTATATTAGACAAAATAAATGATGCTACTTTTTTTTCTGTAGACTCTTTGCTGCCTGGAAATATGTAAATAAAATAGTGATAAATGAAAATAAAACTCTTACATTCAAGATAAGTGTGCCTGGAGAATCCTTCTTCCAGAATTGCACCAACTTGCCCCTCAATAAGGCCACATTCACCTTACACACTGATAAGAAGCAGAGTAGTGCAGCAGAGTTCACAGGCACCATCTTGCATTGGGGGGGAGGGGGGCGGGTAAGCTGGTGTAATTTAGGTGTCTTAAATATCTGCTTCTGATGGGAGATGTAAGGCAACATTGTTCCCACAGTGCAGAACTACAGACATCACATTTTCAACTCATTACCAACACTTGGGTACTACTATTGGCAGAACAGTGGTGCAAAAGTTAGCACTTGCTGCCGTGCAACATTGAGAGTCATTTCCAGCCAGGAAACTATAAAAAGAGGTTTCCTCCAGCATTTGGAATGGTAAACCAGCTCCTAATAATCTGACCATAGTGTGTGTAATTGTAAGCCAGGCCTTAGATTGTAAACTCCACTGGGGTAGGGACTGATATGACAGCACTATATAAATTAATCAAGTTTCAAGTTTATTGTCATACACAAATGAAGCATCATTACTGTAATTAAATTTTTTTGACCCGTGTTCCTCCCAACTTTACATAGACAAAAAAAAAAAAATACAAATATTAAATATAATAAAAGTGTGCAATAAAGGTACAAGTATTTACAATAAAAAAATGCAATGAAAAATTTGAAATTGTGCAGTGAAGATTTAAAGTGGCTTTGCTTAAAGTGACACTGCGAAGAGTCCAGTAGTTATGGGGAGTGTGTGTTGGTTTGTGCAGAATGGCAGCAGTTCAGAAGCCTGATGGCTTGTGGGTAGTAATACTCTTAACATAGTTCCTTAAAATGCAATTAAAATGCTCCCCTCGACATTAGACATGAAAGTGTTAGTAAAGGAAAATAACAGGAAAATAACAAAGGGTAGATTTATCATGCTGTGTTAAAAATGGCCACAAAGTTCACCACACATCGCCAGGCTCTTCCCTGTAAAAAAAAACGGGCACAAATTGTTTTACCTGTTTTTTCTTCCACCATAACTTATGTAAGAAAAGTCTACATTTATTTTACACAGCTTTTTACACCATTTTTTTCCGAGAATTTCATTTTACACAGCATAATAAATATGCCCCTCAGTGTATAATGATAAATCCTTGCAGTGTTCTAAGCCCACCTTGGCTCATCTGCCATAAATTAAGATTCCAGAAACCTTCTGAAGCATTTGACAATGTGAAAAGCCACTAAAGAGAGTCATTTGCTTTAGAGTCTGTGTGTGCGTTTTGTTGAATTTACCTACTAAACATGTCCCTGACAGTACTGTATTATGTGTGTGCATCGCCATGCTGTAGTAACCTGCATATAAAATGCTCCCCTCGACATTAGACAGGAAAGTGTTAATAAAGGAAAATAACATTTTACATAGGAGGGTTTAAGACTCATTTACATTGGTGTTTTAACTTCTGTTCAGAAACTGCTCCTCATCCCAAACTCATTACAGCATTTAGAATTGAAAGATAATTGAACAGATCCCAAAATGTCCTACTCATGAACATCTGCAAAATGTTCCGCTTCTTACAAAGCTTTAATAGCATACAGTGTATGTATCAATGTACTCAGAATGACTATGGCATGTATTAGTGCAACAGAAATATGAATCATAATGCACAAAAACAAAGGCCAAGACACAGAAAAGAAAATGTAAATAAAGAGACGAGGGCTGATTTATCAATTATCCAAATGAAATAAATAAATGGTTATATAGAAAGGGGTTGGAAGTTTTACTGAGACATAAGTAGCTTTATTGGTCATTAAATGATAAATTGGCCCTATAACCATTGCTTTTATCTATATATGTTGGTAGTTGTGTGGTTTGCACGTTTCTTTTGAACCTCTCACTCCGCACTTACTGACACTTTACACACCAACATGGACTCTAACGCCAAGCTAGTTACCCTGACCTTATGTCTGAGCCGCCTTCCCTTTTAGAATATAAGCTCTTGCGAGCAGGGTCCTCCCCCCAAGTGTCTCCAATCCTCATGTAACTGTAACCCATTAATGTGAATTGTTTATATGGACATGTTAACTGTTCTGTCTTTTGTACCCCTATATTCTGTAAAGTGCTGTGTAAACTGATGGCGCTATATAAATAATAATAACAGACCTCAAACCAAATATATAATTCCTTTAGCGTTTGCACTTTAAAGCATGTATTTAATCTATCATTAACCTATGTTAAACTGAACTGCATTGCACCAATATTGAATGACTAAAATGTTCAAATGTGATGCCCCAATTTAGTTCTTATATGTGGTCATCAGTTTGCCTTGTAATGCATATGGTGAGCTTCTGCAATTTTACTGTCTACATAAGGAACCAGGCTGCTAAGCTTTAGTTCACTTTTAATCAGCTATACAGAGAAGGTATTTGCTATGCCTTTTTGAATCTATAATCTAATGCAACAAATAGCACCTGAGCACAACATGTCACAGAATTCATTTTAATGGATAAAAGGCGTGACATGCACACAACACATTATATCTGTGCTCCAGTTCTCTGCGGATAGAATATTTGCTTTATAGCATATGACGGGTGGGCTAATTCTTTATTTTTATTGATAACAAGTTAGCAATATACTATTTGAGAAGCAAATAATTCAGAAATGATGAGTTAGCCCTAAAGGCCTGGTTAGGTGAGCGTTTACAAGTCCCTACAATTTCATAGGAAAATTAAATATTCTTCCACCAAATACTTCAACCAGAAATATACATTTAGTTGCACATGTACAACATGCTGTACATATGCATTTATAATCTGTTTCGCATTCACCTTGGATTAAAGAATAGAGCAATTATTGAAATGCAATAGATGCATATTCTGCATACGGTGAATAGAAGACTTAAACCTACTGACTTTTAAAATCTTGAATTGTCTTGCCCTCTCAATCTCCTTTTATAATTTTATATATATATATACACAAAGGATGGCACACCGCTACATAACATACCTCGGGTGCTCGGTAAAGGGTTCCAATAGTATAAAAAAGACCAGCAACTCCGGGATTTCTTGTGAAAAATCAAAACATATATTCAAAGTAGCATAAACAGCCGACGTAACGTTTCGGTCCCCATCAGGGCCTTTCTCTGAGAAAGGTCCCGATGGGGACCGAAACATTACGTCGGCTGTTTATGCTACTTTGAATATATGTTTTGATTTTTCACAAGAAATCCCGGAGTTGCTGGTCTTTTTTATACTATATATGTATAGTACAATAAAATCAAGGGAAAGGTACTGCTTGCTGTTCGTGGATTGTTTTGTTGGGTATTACATGGCATCCCATCCAGATCATGTTTGGAAACTGCACAAAGTTGTCATTGTGCTGTAGAGTTCTTTGCCTCCCAGGCTGAGAGGAGCCTATTAAGTTGAGTGTTGAAATGTTAAGCTGACATGGGCTTTGTGCTCAAGTGCAGCTGTACAATTCTCTCAGTTGGAAGAGTAGAATGCTTGAGAGGATTCTTATCTTTCTCTGGACAAAACCCATTACTTTCACACTAGGAGGGAGTGCACTGTTTCCCTTCACTAGCATTGGCCAGCAGCTAAATAAATGATGGCTGTTTATAGAGAAATGCATGTTAGCTTAATTCAGTATAGATTCTTCAACTTTTGCTTTCAGTGAGAGTCTTAGAAGAGACTTCTCACTGTGTCCAAACATATCGAATTCTGATGGTCATTCACTGTCTGGGAAATAATTAGTACTAGATTAGTAGCAGCAGGCAGAGCTGCACTTCAAGGCTAATAGACAAAACTAGGTCAAGCTGTTCAGAGGTTCAACTTTGGCCTAAATGAACTTCATTCAGTCTCCTGAAACAGTTCCATTTGCTTCTTTTGTACAGTGTTACCTCTTAGGCCACAACAGTAAAACTGTCTTTTTCCAAAGCTACAAACGGCTCAAGAGATTTTCACATCATAAAAGTTGCATATCCAGATCAGAGAAACTACAACACCCTAGACTGTAAGGACATACAGCATAAACAAAATCAGATAAGCCCTCCGAGTAAAAGTGTACACAAGCATAGCTGGTGCAGTAATAGCTGCTATCTTTATACTGAAGGTGTATATGTAACAGCCCAAGAGAGAAACTGAACACGAGCAGGCTGATTCATAAACATTAGAGCTAAATTGCACAAGTGCTTTGCTGGTAGCAACCATTCAAGTCTAAGCTTTCATTGTCTTTCTTGCAGTAGACTGTTCAAAACGAATTGCTAATTGGCAGCTATTGGCAATTACACTCTAAACATTTTAAGTTGCAAAGTTTAAATAGCTCTTATTGAAGATAACCCGGTTATAAATCTTATTGGTTAGCGCAAAGGGATACCTTTAAACAAAGAAGATACAATTGTGGATTTAAATTTATTGGTAGACAGGTTAAGGTTTCAGGTTCTGGTTCAAGTCAGTCTGAAGTAGGGGCATTTTGAGAGGTGAAATCTTTTAGCCCCCACATTGACCATATGTCAAGATAACAAGGTACCCTATTTTGTATAGTGCCTATGCCTGGTTGGAAGAATCCATTGGCATTTGCTCTTCTAAATATTTATGCGAGATTTGGAGCATTAGAATATGTTACATTTCCATTTTAATTTGGAAATCACTAGGTTTCCAGGGCTGTGGCAGGAAGTCTGTACCTCTGGATCACAATCTACATTTTCTAATTTTATTGCTTAGCCAATTCCATCTTTCCTCTATAGCATGACTATGTCTAGCAAATTAATGCATTCTCCTCCTCAGTCTTGGCTCCTCATCAGCTTCTCAGCTATGATTATGCCTGCATTGGCTCCCCATATCCGATATGCTTAGAAATATTAGTGTTCTACAACAATAGTTAAAAATTAGATCAATTATATAAGATGCCAAAGAGTTCTGTAAAAGAATAAAAGAATTGTGACTTTATGACAGCTTGTGAAAATAAATGATTAAAATGTTTGATTCTGTTTCATAAACAATACAGTCAAACTGGAAAGAATACTAACAATTCAGAATAACCAATATGATATTTGCAGTCAATGAAACCTGCTGATTGGTTAATATGGGCTACTATGCCAGTAGCAATCCAAGTAGCCCTGGTGTAAGTTGCAAGCAAGCAGTCAGAACATGCTAGAACATTTCTTAGAAATCTTGTGTTATATTTGTACCATTGCAACCTTTACAGAGCCTTCTAATCAATAATTAATTATACTATATCCTGCATACATGTGCTCTATGTGTGTAATAACTCACATTTTAATGGCAATTATGATTTAATTCTAAAGATGTCTGTGAAGCCCTAACACAGGGTGGGTGTCATCTTGCCTTTATTATTCTCTGTTTCTCTTATGTTGTATAACACCCAGTATGTGAATTACCATGAACCTAATCTATGAAAAACTTTGCAATATACATTAAAAAAATATGCAGCCTTTTCATGATTTTTAATGTGATAATGGTTTGGTACAGTTACCCAAGACTGGGCCCCTGTTTTCCTGCTGATCTGACTGACTACTACATGTAATGGTAGTTGTCTGTCCCTAGCCTGCCTTCAGCCTTCCAATACATCTGATGTCAATAAGTAAAGTAACATTACAGTGCAATGCATTGTGGGTTATAGAGTTCCTGCATGCTTTCTGTAAGCTTGGAGAGGCAACAGTTTGTAACATCAGTGTTTTAGTTCCTCCTCCCCTGCTAGGATTTCAAATGATGTAGAAAGAGAAGAACTGTTTTGTAGCTCGATTTCATCATATAAAAAAAAAAAATGGTTCCTATTTACCATTGTTGCACAATGCGGCACATGAATATATACAATAATGTGTGTGACTTTTTATTTTCAATACATGTTTAAAGAAGAGTAGTATATACATTTATATGAGTATGTAAGCACATGCTTGTGTGTGTGTGCGTGTGTGAGTGCATGCGTGTATATATACAGTGGCTTGCAAAAGTATTCGGCCCCCTTGAACTTTTCCACATTTTGTCACATTACAGCCACAAACATGAATCAATTTTATTGGAATTCCACGTGAAAGACCAATACAAAGTGGTGTACACGTGAGAAGTGGAACGAAAATCATACATGATTCTAAACATTTTTTACAAATAAATAACTGCAAAGTGGGGTGTGCGTAATTATTCAGCCCCCTTTGGTCTGAGTGCAGTCAGTTGCCCATAGACATTGCCTGATGAGTGCTAATGACTAAATAGAGTGCACCTGTGTGTAATCTAATGTCAGTACAAATACAGCTGCTCTGTGACGGCCTCAGAGGTTGTCTAAGAGAATATTGGGAGCAACAACACCATGAAGTCCAAAGAACACACCAGACAGGTCAGGGATAAAGTTATTGAGACATTTAAAGCAGGCTTAGGCTACAAAAAGATTTCCAAAGCCTTGAACATCCCACGGAGCACTGTTCAAGCGATCATTCAGAAATGGAAGGAGTATGGCACAACTGTAAACCTACCAAGGCAAGGCGTCCCCCTAAACTCACAGGCCGAACAAGGAAGAGCGCTGATCAGAAATGCAGCCAAGAGGCCCATGGTGACTCTGGACGAGCTGCAGAGATCTACAGCTCAGGTGGGGGAATCTGTCCACAGGACAACTATTAGTCGTGCACTGCACAAAGTTGGCCTTTATGGAAGAGTGGCAAGAAGAAAGCCATTGTTAACAGAAAACCATAAGAAGTCCCGTTTGCAGTTTGCCACAAGCCATGTGGGGGACACAGCAAACATGTGGAAGAAGGTGCTCTGGTCAGATGAGACCAAAATGGAACTTTTTGGCGAAAATGCAAAATGCTATGTGTGGTGGAAAACTAACACTGCACATCACTCTGAACACACCATCCCCACTGTCAAATATGGTGGTGGCAGCATCATGCTCTGGGGGTGCTTCTCTTCAGCTGGGACAGGGAAGCTGGTCAGAGTTGATGGGAAGATGGATGGAGCCAAATACAGGGCAATCTTAGAAGAAAACCTCTTGGAGTCTGCAAAAGACTTGAGACTGGGGCGGAGGTTCACCTTCCAGCAGGACAACGACCCTAAACATAAAGCCAGGGCAACAATGGAATGGTTTAAATCAAAACATATCCATGTGTTAGAATGGCCCAGTCAAAGTCCAGATCTAAATCCAATCGAGAATCTGTGGCAAGATCTGAAAACTGCTGTTCCCAAACGCTGTCCATCTAATCTGACTGAGCTGGAGCTGTTTTGCAAAGAAGAATGGGCAAGGATTTCAGTCTCTAGATGTGCAAAGCTGGTAGAGACATACCCTAAAAGACAGGCAGCTGTAATTGCAGCAAAAGGTGGTTCTACAAAGTATTGACTCAGGGGGCTGAATAATTACGCACACCCCACTTTGCAGTTATTTATTTGTAAAAAATGTTTGGTATCATGTATGATTTTCGTTCCACTTCTCACGTGTACACCACTTTGTATTGGTCTTTCACGTGGAATTCCAATAAAATTGATTCATGTTTGTGGCTGTAATGTGACAAAATGTGGAAAAGTTCAAGGGGGCCGAATACTTTTGCAAGCCACTGTATATATATAATGGAGAAAGAGCAAGATTTGTGCATTTGTGTGTCAGTCTAGACTACCATCCTATTATCCTCACTTTTAAGCATAAAATGCTGCCTGGCAGGCGCTGTACAGAGAGTGTCATTGTGGTTACACCTGATGCATTAAGGTTCATTGCTAAGTTTCTAGCAAGAGCTTTTCTCCAGTTTTGTTTAGCTTATCATCGACAGACTCGCCTTTTGTGAGTGGACAAGTGATTTCTCTGTGCACTGCAACTATAATGGCTTGACTGACAGCTCAGCCAGATAAACACAAGAGAATAACAGGCACGGGAACAATCTCAGTATTCATGTTCTCCACTCAACCGGGTTAAAAGGATTTGCCAGCCAAGGGCACAACACTTCAGGCTAATTTGTTCAACCAAAAGCAATGCCAAAGTCAGACAACAAAAAACAGATGACTAATAGTGGGGATCAGTGTCCTGTTAGAGGGACACTTTTTAGCCCCATCTAGAAGAAATATGGAAGCATCTGCTATATCACTGCCGAGTGCGTACATAGTTAGATTAATGTAAAATTCTGAATATAACTTAACAGGAAGATAATATAACAGGTGGCTGTTTCTGAACCTAAGCTCCCAGATTCTTCTTCTTAAGTGCCATAAGTGGCATATTTCTGCCATGGAGTAAACAGGTAACGTTGCAATGTTAGTCCCTATTTAACTGCTTCTGTACAAGCTGCCAGTGCAGAATTTCATCTAGAAATATGATTGCCTGTAAAATATTAGCATAGTGACACATTTTTACAAGTGTCTTTAAACATTATGATTATCATGCAGTAAACACACATTTCTATAAAAGAGAGAGAGTTACTCTCTTGTCTCCAGAACTGGTATATATATATATATATATATATATATATATATATATATATATATATATATATATATATAAATCAGCATTTTTCCCAATAACATTAAACATCCATGTTATTCCCATTGGAATGCTTGCCAACTCCAAACCACCAACCTTGGCTGCCTGCCATGCCGGCCACCTTCTGTAGCAGCCTCAGGTGGGCAAGGGAGAGCAGGCAAAACCGAAAACCACTACTCTCCCGGGACCCTTGTCTGAGGAGGTTACTATCCACCTTTGACACCCATGTGCCAGAACTGGGGCTTAGCCCCCACCCCCCAGCAAGCATTCCTACTGCAAGCTATGACAGCATGAACTAACCCCCCCACCCCTATCCACCAGTGATTGTATTTAAGGGCAGGCTAGATGATGCTCCTTGGCTTCCACAACGTAACTGGTGCTGCCTGTTCCTCTGCTGTTAACTCTCCGTATCCTGATCCCTCTTCCTATTTTACGATCTCCCCCCCTCCTCCAGTCCTCACCTGTAAATATTAACCCCTTCCACTCCTACTGCTCTTCCTAGCACCATCAAGGCTCCTGCTACCTTAAAGGTAAGGAGCCCCTTTAAAGAGTTATGATGATTTGGTTGATTTCACAAGCAGATGCTTCAACATCCATCAAAAGTGAATAATATTGAACTTATGCTGACATGCCATATTCTAGCCATATTCTTCATTTCCCAGGGTGTCATAGCCATGTGACCTGTGCTCTGATAAACTTCAGTCATGCTTTACTGTTATTGCATTGCAAGTTGGAGTGGTATCACCCCCCCCCCCCCAGCAGCCAATGAGTAGAACAATGGGAAGGTAGCAAAATAGCAGCTTCCAGCAGATATCAGAATAGCACCCAATAGTAAGAAATCCAAATCTGGCTTGGGGCTCATACAGTAACATGGGAGTAGGAGAAACGATAGGTTACCTGAAAGCAGTTCGATTGTGTAGTGCTGGCTTTTTCTGAAAGTTTAGATTCAGGCACATTGCACTGAGATGGCGCCTTCAAACCAATATAACAACTAAAAAAAACATTTGTTGGTTCAAGAATAACATTTTAAATGGCAGAGTGAATCATTTGTAAATGTGTAAAACTATGTAAAACTATGTAAAACTATGTAAACAATATAACAGTATCCCTTTAAACCAACTGTTCCTGGATCATTAATTTAATAGCCACACATCCACACCAGCTAATAAACATAAACATGTCTTTCACAACACTCTACTTTACAGATCACCTAAGAAACAAATATTAAAAAAAAAATACAATCCAAGCTGACTTATATTGTCCCTTTTGGGAATTCCATACATAACATAAGTGCCTAATTAAGTGTTGGCTGCTTTAGTAACCACAAGCCCCAATTAAACCCATGAATAAGCCACAACATAACCCAAAAATGAGTGCTGAAAGATCTAGCAATCATTCTTTAGAAAGCTGAATGCACATTACAAGCTTCAGTCCCTTAAGAATACCTGGAAAGACATTCCATTGTGGGGACTTTAGTAAATGGGTTTATGGAAACAGAATTCACTGTGCATATAGATAATTCTTATGGAAACTGAAATAAATCAGACATGTTATTCTGTTGTAATTGGTTAGATTTGCCATACAAATTCATGTTGTGGACTAACCTTGTGCTATAATTAATGTGTACCACACAAACCTAAGCTCACAGACAATGGAAGCCAATTGGCCTTTTAGCTGCTGCGCAATGTAAGTGGCTGTAAAAATATGAAAACTGCACAAATTAGGCACATTCTGACATGGTTTTACTAACTCCTCTGCATCTATACATGTTTTCTATACTTCCCATACAATTTAACAGACTTGTCCACTTGTCTTGTCCACTTGTCCAGCATGTCCACTGAAGGGTACGATTTTTAGCCTTACTCCAGTTTAAGTCTGAAAACAGAGCTTTTACATATAAAAGTTATGCCAAATGGGAATTATGAGTTATGCCAAATGGGTATAACATTATAGTCTCCGTTTTGGGTCCTTTAAATAGAATACACTGACCCTTTAGTTCATTGAACTGCATTGTCTTTTTTGCCTCGCATCATTTAGTTATTTTTATAGACTGATCTAGAAACAGCTTAGTATTTTGGGGTCAGTGGAGAGGGTCAGAGAGATTTGCATGTCATTACAGTTATTCATCATTTTATGCACCCCTTTTTTATTTCATCCATAGCTGGAGGGTATGGGTTTGACATTCCTGCACTGAATCTCACTTCATTTTATTTTCTGTATACAGGACAGGCCATAGTCATCGCTGAGGTTTTGGCAGTTATTAAGTGCCTTGGTCGAAACTGCAACTGGAATGAGCAGTTCCAGCCACAGCTATAAGCATTTGCTAGAGAAAGTCTTAACTTTCTTTAAACTGAAGGTAAATAAATGCACATATATATATATATATATGAACTGCCCGAAGTGCAGAAATAATAAAATAGTGGATTTCCGAACATAGCAAACAATATTTTATATTGCATGTCCTCTCACTCAGATATCTGTTTTAGCTGAAAGATCTCAGATAACATGCAGAGAAATAAATCCAAAGCAAGGCGTCCTCCCACACTCAATCCTGTAGGAGTTTTCATAACCTAAACCACCGAAACTAATATTATTTCAAGGGGTTCATTACTTTCATATTGAGTAACTCATTATCCTTGCAGATCCCAAGACAAATACTGCAATAATAAAATAAACATACAAAAAAAAGGAGGCATGACAAGCGCTATTACGGAAATCTAAAAATAAACCCCTTATTAAAAAAAAGAGAGAAAGAAAGAAAGAGTGTTTTTACCGGTTTAAGAGAAGCTGACCCTGCAAATTGTTTTCCACCTGCAATTATCTGTAAGCAGCCTACACAGTCACACACCACACAGCCGGTGACAACATAGATTAGCTCGGTGACTAACTGCATTTACAAGAAACTAGAGATTCTGTGCTGGTAATGCGGCCTTCACTCAAACAAATAACGCCAAATATGAGAACGACTTGTTATCTCTGAAGGAGCTTCTGAAATTGAAAGCAAACACATGCATTGATTAAAACGGCATAAGATTTCATTTTCATCTGGTTGGGGCTAAATTTAGCTTCTGTGTATTAAGGGGATTGCCTTTAATTCATTGTGCTAAATGACAAAAATGACCGGGTCTGGGGGGGAATTCTAGGTGCCTGGAGCCCCCCTCCAAACCAGAAATGACAACTCTGAACTGATCTTTACTACAAATATGCATTCTGTGCACATATAAATGATGCTTTACTTTCGGGAAAGGGAAAAATGTTTTATTTTTATTTCCTAAACCAGATACTTTTTCCTTATAAATCCCTTATACAGAGGAAAAGGCAGCTTATTTTTTGCCAATGCAATGTAATATGTTACAGGTAGAGGACCTGTCATCCAGATTTCAGGGGACTTATTTTTTTCTGAATAAGAAGTCTCTCTCTAATTTGGATCCGCAAGTCTAATAAAAAAAAATTACTGAAACATTAAATAAACCCAATAGGATTGTTTTGCCTCCAATAAGGACTAATTATATCCTAGTTTGGATCAAGTATTAGGTACTGTTTTATTATTACAGAGAAAATGACAATTATTTAAGGTTTGAATTATTGGATTAAAATGGAGTCTATGAGAGATGGCCTTCCTGTAATTCAGAGCCTTCTAGACAACTGGTTACTGGATAAGGGATCCCATGCCTGTATATATATCCAGTAGTGTTTATTTCATATGTAATAACTGTAGCATGGAATGGGTCTAAAAACAACATTAAGGGGGAGATTTATGAAGACACGAATGCTCCGAGTGTATTTTCGCCAATTTTTCGCACTTGCGTGACTTTTTTGTACGTTTGCGTGAAAAATTCGGAAAGGTTCTGCCGCTGTTTACAATCGTTCGGTACGAAAATTTTATGACATTCGGATTGCCAATATGATATTATTGCTACTAATATGATTTTTTCATAAGCACTTTTGTAATATTTGCGATCTTAAGAAATTAATGTATCCAATCCGAATTTTTCCCATTCGGGATTCGAACTAGTGTTTTAATGAATCGGCCCCCTTGATTAATGAATGTTTCAAAACTTTTCACCAAAAATAAAACAAGCAAAAGGAAAAAAAAAACATTTTCATATTATGTATTGTTTGGCCCTGTAATCAGGAAAGGGTATTTTTAAATGTTTCATTTTGCACCGTATGCAACAAATGTTTCTAATTCAAACTTTCTTGCCACTTTAGAGACCACCTTTGGACTGTATTAGTCTGAGGTGCTTAAATGAGCAGTCAACACTTTCCTAAAACAAATGCTGATTATTTTCCCAGCGTTTAGTTTTAGCTCGGGCATGTAAGGTATATATGCAAATAAATACATCTACCTATAAGTTAAACACATTGGAAGTGATGACAAATGGTGTTTAAAGTGGAATAACGGCTTTCAGTGGTATTTATGTAATACTATATCTGAATGAAGTTAAACACATTTATACTATTTATAAACTAATGTAAAAGGACAACTATATGGCAGTAGATTTTGCTGCTGGTTGATCCAAAACCAGACAATAAAAAAAACTCCGGAATTATTAGCCGTAATACTTGAGAGCCGGAGTTTCTGGATAAGGAATCTTTCATTAATTGGGATCACTATACCTTAAAGGGACAATATACACCTAAAACACCTTAGTTAAAAATGAACACTTAAATGTTTAAATTCATCCTATTTTTTGCCATAATAAAGCACTAATTTGAAAGTTTTTTTTTACTAATCCTAAATCTTACCTCCCCATCCTTTATAAAGAGGGCCATTTGTTTTAACAAAGCAAAGCAGCAGTCTTTGAGCTGCTCATTATTAGGGGCTTCTCAGTGGACTGGTCATTAGTTTTATCAGCTTCTTTAACATTTTTAAGAATCAGGAAGTGCTAAAGTGAAACTGGCTACATATTCTTGTTTAGAGTCTGATTTAACAGAAACCATAGATATTTCTTAATTAAAACAAAAGGCAAAAGGTAAGTTTATCACATGCCCTATTTATCGGAATCATGTTGAAAAGGGGTGTATACTGTGCCTTTAATTCTGTTAAAGATCTTTTAAACCCTAATTAAACCCAATAGGGTTGTTTTGCCACTAATATGGATTCATGCATCTTAGCTACCTAAGTACAAGGCCGAATACCGAACCAAATCCTTATTAGCAAATGCAAATTAGGATTTGGAAGGATTAAATTTTCCACTTCTGTGTTTACATGACAAAAATGTGATTTTTATGATTCGAGTTCGAAAAAGGCTAAATCCTTGCCAAATACCCAACCGAATCCTGGATTTGGTGCCATCCCTAATATATATATATATATATATATATATATATATATATATATATATATATATAAATACACACACACACATATACACATGTAGTGACCAGCATATTTCTCTTGCTAGCAGGAAACAGGTAACAAATAAGGCTAATGCCACATGGGTCTTTTTTTGGCACATAATCACCATATATACACCAATGGAGGCAAATCAGTCCTTCTGTACCTCCTATGTGTGTTCACTGACATGACATGGCATAGGATCAGCCTGCTAGTATTTGGGACTGAAATTGCACACTTTAGCACTTCCTTAGACCTAGCATACTATGCCTTAACCTTCTGGGACTCATTTACTAAGCAGAAGCAGATTTTTTTCATGCCACAATTTTCTGTAATCTGCTAATTTTATTTCACACAGGCCTGTATCATTTGTACTCAGCATGGCAAACACTTGTGATGCCAATCTGTGTGCTAATCTGTATATTTTTCCCCATGCTTTGATCTTTGTTTCTTTCCTTAATAAATCACCCATATTAACTTTACAATTAGCTAGCGGCAAAATAAAAGTCACCATTTCCAGAGTTTAATAAATAGGCCCGTGTGCCTCTTTTTATTTGTATGTTTAAAGCTATAGAAAATACTGCACAGCTCTGCACTAGCTATGTGTATGTGCTGTTCTTAGTCTGGGATGTTAGTTTAATTTCCAGAACCATACTGTACTTGTTCTGAATGTATCTGTGAGTGAGAGAAGTGACACAATGGAGGCCCTCTGGTGGTGCCTTCCTATGAAATGGCCGTGTATTGTACATGTACCAATCCATTTTTACATTTGGTAATTCACAAATTAGGAGATACATAGTGAAGAATTTGCTTCTCTGGTTACAAAAACAGCACTAGGTAGAATGGAAATCCATGAATATTTTATAGTATGGAGAGTAAAACACATCAATACTTGTGTTATTTGTGATAAATTTTAATGGACTGTCCGTGCTCTAAGGATGGGAGTGTTGTAACCCCATGGGAGATATCAGGAAATACTTCATGGAATGGGAGGCAGCAACTGGAGCTACTTCTCCTTATACTGTACAACCCAGATGAATATTTGGAAGCCTTATAAATAAATGATTGTAGAAACCATGGAACTGCTACCCAACAAAGGTGGTAATGGCGAAGGCAATGGGTAAATAAAGAACTAATAAATTAATACCAACAAAGAAAAAAGCAGTTTCCAACTGACACATGATTAGAGACTAAACTCAAAGTTTTATTTTTCCAACCATGTTTGTAATTCACATGCTGCAATGCCAGATTTGGTCACAATATGAGAGATATATAGGATATAAGCTCTAATTTACATCTGCAAGCACAGTGGGAAACTTGCACTTTTTCCTGCAGTGAGTCAGTGAGTTACGCCTAAAACCACTTGCATCAAAATGCGCTCTTCACACTTGCATATAGTTGCACGCACACTGCTCACTCCCTCCTGCCTTCCCTTCCAAATCAGGTTCTACTGCACATATTGACAAAGAGTAACCCACCACCTTCTGACAGTAGCTCCAGGAATCCCTCAGCACCCTGCATCAATAGGCGCAGCACACTTGTGCCTAAAGAATTAGGAGCAGACGCCAGAAATGATGGCAGACAGATGTAGAAAATAGTCAGCGGGTCTAATGCGCCTGATTTGTAATAAACCCCACAAAGTTGCTTCCATTTTATTGAATCAGATACAATTGCGGTAGACGCAGTGCAATATTGTCAGGAGAATTGCCCATTTGTGTCCAAAACGATGCTTGAATTCTTGGAAAGAAACTTAGAAATTGTGCTCAAAATTGCATTTTGCACACTTCTTTTAGGTAAGTGAGTGTACCCTAATGTGCAATGAAAAATTGCTTAGAAAAAAGCCTTTTTTGGGTAGAGTTCCCATCCTAATGCTGCGACCCTTTAATACAGTTCCTCTTGTTGTGGTGACCCCCCAACCATAAAATTATTCCTAAAACCATCGGAAATATGTGTTTTCCGATGGTTTTTAGCAACTCCTGTGAAAGGGTCATTCGACCCACAGGTTGAGAACCGCTGCCCTAGAGAATCCATCTATTACTACTGACCCCGTAAATGAGGATTTAGTAAGTTCAGGATATCTTTTGTAATAGCTTGTTCTAGAAAAGTTAGATAGAAAAGTCAGTTATAGCTAGTAAGAACAGCTTAATTGCTCCAACCAGGAGAGTTAACAGGGAGTATTCTCCTTTACAGGCTTAGTGAAGGCACAGTCTTCTCCCTGAATCACATCTACTGTTTGCAATTCGGTCCATTAAGGTGGAAACCCTTAAGATAAAGATTGCTTACTAACTACTCTCCCTAGTTGTGCATCACTGCTCTGTATTTACCATCCTTTGAACCTTCCATTCTTTTGCTACATATGCTTAAGTGCTCATGAGTATTTATATGCACAACTCTGCAACTGGATCATTTGTCTTGAACCAATTAAATTGTTTTTCAGTTTTGTTGAAAATAGGGGTGCCACCTTTCCTATATTTTTGCCTTTTTTCCCTATTAATAACATTGGCATCAAGCATCATTTTTACTGGCCAAGCCGGTGGCAACCCTAGTTGCAAAGAGCTTCTGGCATCCTTATTTTTACTTTTGCCCATACTTACATCTGGCAGTGGAAGGTGTAGTTCAGCAACAACATCTAAGTATACTGTTCCACATAGCGAAGGCCCATACTTTCAAAGAGAGTCCAGTGTACCCCATGCTCTAGCCCAGGGATCCCCAACCTTTCTCACTCGTGAGCCACAGTCAAATGTAAAAAGACTTGGAGAGCAACACAAGCATCATAAAAGTTCAAAGGGGTGCCAAATAAGGGCTAAGATTGACTATTAGG
This sequence comes from Xenopus tropicalis, assembly GCF_000004195.4. Lineage (NCBI taxonomy): Eukaryota > Metazoa > Chordata > Amphibia > Anura > Pipidae > Xenopus > Xenopus tropicalis. The sequence goes on from NC_030680.2 coordinate 53,911,444, forward strand.
CAGCCTCTATGCACCCTATCAGCTTACAGGAGGCTTTATTTGGTAGTAAATCTTGTTTTTATTCAACCTAAACTTGCCACCAAGTCAGGAATTCAAAAATAACTACCTGGTTTGGGGGAACTGAGAGCAACATCCAAGGGGTTGGTGAGCAACATGTTGCCCCCGAGCCACTGGTTGGGGATCACTGCTCTAGCCTATCACTAGTTGGACGTGTCTGTATTACAGCCAAAAAGGACAACTTTTTAAATTTGAAATATTTTTAACTTATTTGTAAAATGTACAGTTAAAAGCAGTGTCTGTCTTTTTTGGGTCCAATTCTTGAAACAATGCAGCAGAAGCCACCACATTAACAAACCATAGGAGAATTGGCTACTGCTATATTTTTTCAAGGTACAGAAACTTCATAATGCTATAAACTCTTGTTTCAAGACACATAGAGCAAACATCAGTGTATGTGAATGTTTATTTTACTTTTTTTTTTATAAATTTAAATAAGTAGAAATCTGTTCACTTATTGAATCTATTAGTGGTTTGTCATTCTGGAGATGATTGGGCAGAGTGCCTGGGGTATGTATAAGGATGATATTTAGGGCTCTGGTACACGGGGAGATTAGTCGCCCGCGGCAAAACTCCCTGCTCGCGGGCGACTAATCTCCCCGAGTTGCCTTCCCCCTGCCATCCCACCGGCGAACATGTAAGTCGCCGGCGGGATGGCAGACGCGGCGGCGCGATTTCGCGCAAATCGCCGAAAAAGACTTGCGAGGCTTTTTCGGCGATTTCCCGAAATCGCCCCGCCGCGTCTGCCATCCCGCCGGCGACTTACATGTTCGCCGGTGGGATGGCAACTCGGGGAGATTAGTCGCCCGCGAGCAGGGAGTTTTGCCGCGGGCGACTAATCTCCCCGTGTACCAGAGCCCTTATACTGTTGTGAACAAAAGGAAACCATCCCATGCAAATATTAAAAATCCCTGTACAGAATGCCTGGGACCCAGGGTCTTTTGAATAGGGAGTTTCCTTTACTTAGGATCACTATACCCTAAGTCTACTAGAATACATATAAACATCCTTGGCGCGCAACTTGGCCTGGCCACCAGAGCCTGTATGCACCATAACTTTCTTTCCAGAATCTCATTTCTCTTAGTGTCACTCATGAATAACTTCTAGCTTAGTCCATATGCTATCTTAAGGGAACAATGCTTTAGAATAAGCCCACTGGTTTGGTATGGCCTCCAGACTTTACGAATGACATTAATTTTAGCAAGTTGTACTTTTAAGACAGGTGAATCCACAAATAAATCATCAACTCCTGAGAATATTTGCATGTGTCATATTGGTGCAAAATACCCACATACGCTCAAAAGTCAAAGCAAAAAAAGGAACTTTATAGATGTGAGCCAGTGCACAAAAACAATGGCTTGTCAGTCAGATTTATTCGCTGTCATTCAGATATCTCTCAGTTCTGAAACCTTAGCAATGAGATTATTGTGTAGCCATATCACCGCTGAGGTCTTACTTTGCACATTTACATAATACTTAGGGATATGAAGATACTGAATGGCTATGGATGAACGATAGATGTGGAGATTATATTTCATAGGTGCTCTTCAGGGCCTCATTCACTCCTCATGCAGGTACAGCTTGGTTCAGCAGCTAGATAAACATCCAAACATAACTTTAAAGGATTTTTATGGTGTACTTATTTTATTACTTTGTTGCTAAATTAGACTGTTTACATATCAAATAATTCACTCTACCATTTCAAATGTTATTCTTGTAATGGCGCCATCTGGTGCATTGTGCCTGGTTCTGAGATTTCAGAAGGTGCCAGCGCTACACATTAGAACTGCTTTCAGGTAACCTATTGTTTCCCCTACTCCCATGTAACTGGAGGAGTCCCAAGTCAGACTTGGATTTCTTCCTATTGCGTGCTATTCTGATATCTACTAGGAGGTGCTATCTTGCTACCTTCCCATTGTTCTGCTGATTGGCTGCTGAGGGGGGGGGGGAAGGGAGGGAGGGTAATATCACTCCAACTTTCAACTTAGCAGTAAAGTGTGACTGAAGTTTATCAGAGCACAAGACACATGACTGTGGAACCCTGGGAAATAAAGAATATGGCTAGCCGAAATTTTAAAATTAAATATAAAAAGATCTGTTTGCACTTTTAAAATGGATTTCAATGCAGAATTCTGCTGAGAAGCTCTATTACAGTGTTTCTTTAAGACATCATTTTTGGTTAAACCTAGCAAGTTTGCTAAGCAAATACAGTACCAGCTTGAAGGGGCAAAGGTCACTACAGGTGATATCCATGGCACACTGAATGCACCATGCACCAATCAGCCATTAAAAAAAGGCACAGGCATGTAAAAAAGGTGCAAGTGCATAAAAAAAGTTGAGCAGTACACACATTTCGAAAATTTTTCGCCACTTTGCAAATTTTCTCACATTTTAATTTTAATTACAGTTTGATACAAAACAAAGTCTATAGGAGATGGCCTTCCCATAATTCAGAGCTTTCTAAATAATGGGTTTCCAGAAAACAGATACTATACCTCCACATAATAAAAGGTTATAGTGTCTATTTAAAGCCTTAGGTATATTTATAACATATAATTACTGAGTTTTAGAGGTTTTTAATCAAATTTGGTATTCATATTCTATAATTAACTAGAAGATTACTGGTATCTCAGATTCACATTTAAACATATTAGCTAATGAAGCAGCAATGGATTCTGGGATTGTATGTTTTCCCAGCAGGGAAGTGGATAACAACATTAGTGATTACTGAGGAATGCAGTTCTGCACAGTCTATTTATATAAAAAAATATATATATTTATTGTTGAAGTCAAGATTTTGCAGATATATGTCTTAAAAAAATAAATATATACAGTATATATATATATATATATATATATTTTTTTTTTTTAAAAATTATGCATTATAGCCTTCAATTCTTCTGCACTATAGGTTCTGCAGCACTTTGGTCTCTTATGCTTGCAGATTTTATTCTGTTTATTTATTCTGCCCTGTCTTGTTGAAAGGAATTGTATTAATAGATTATTGCCACCTTTAGCATCATTAAACTGGAGATTACTGGGCTCTTTCTACCCTGTTAGTCTAATTGAAATCAGAGGTTGCCAGATTCTTTCTATTAATGTTTCCCTATAATATAAAGCGCCAGATTCAACAGTCTACTGCTAATGACTTTACATCACTCTTCTTCATTGTTTTTGTGGATGTGATGTTCACTGTTTTTCTTACCTTAGCTGTATAAATGAAATAATATATACATTTTATATATTCCCAAGACTGGTTAGTGTCATATCTAAGGTATAGGCTGGACTCAATCATTTGTAGAAAAAACATTTGATAATGACATCTTAATTCATTTGTACTAGAGTATTTAGTCTGGGAGCAAAATAGACTAAATCAAAATAATCCTACGAAAACTTATTTAAAATATGTTGTATTTTTGCTTTGCACTGGCAAAAACTGGTAAGTTTGATTGAAAAACACTACCAAAGTTTATATAAGCAAGCTGCAGTGTTAAAATGGAAGCAATTGAAATAGGGCTAAATGGCACAGGTTAAATAGCAGATAACATAACACCATTATATTCTACAGAGCGTATCTGCTATGTCACCTGTGCTTTTACTTCTTCAAATGGCTGCCCCTGTGGTTACACAGCAGTTTATTTATACTGTATAAACTATAGCAGTGTTTCTGAAGCAAACATATCAATTTTACCACTGCAGGGCAACAGTACAGCTATGGGATCTGTTATCCAGAATGCTCAGGACCTGGCGTTTTCTGGTCTTGGGTATTTATGGATAAGTGGTCTTTCCGTAATTTGGATCTCCATAAAAATCAGTTAAACATTAAATGAACCCAATAGGATTGTTTTGCTTCCAATAAGGATTAATTATATCTCAGTTGGGATCAAGTACAAAGTACTGTTTTATTATTGCAGAGAAAAAGGAAATTATTTTTTATAAAAATTATAATAGCATCTATGGGAGATGATCTTCCCCAAATTCAGAAATTTCTGGATAATGGGTTTGCAGATAACAGATCCAATACCTATACATTATATTTTAATTACATTTGGTGTTGATTTAAAAATATTTGTTCTCTGTTTCATATAGTGTACTTACTGTACAAGCCCAGAGGTGCAGTAGCCCAGTTAAGATCCATGCCATTCATAATGTTGTCCACAGCAGTTCCCCGTATTGTAACCTTGTTAGGCTATCTTTGGAGTTTCATTGACATGGCCCATGCACTGTGTCCTCTGGACCGCTGTTAAGAACTCAGGTTGGGAATAGTTGAAATTCAAAACACTAAAAAAATGAATGTATACCCTTCACTGAAGCTGATGCTACAGAGCTGATTATTAATCAATTCTGATGTAGAATGCATGCTTCTCTGCCGTGTAATGCAAATATAAATTACTAATAAGTCTTGTATATTGAATTTTATACTGGACTGAAAAAATATACTGTATATTGGGAGTCAGTCTCTAAAGTGACTGCCATGTGCTGTGAATCAACCAAAAGACTTTGGGGAGTTACTGTGGCATCTGCAAAGGCATACATCTTTGCTGCTAAAGGCATGTGGTGGCCTCGGACTGGTACAGTGGCCCAGGTCATAAGGGTAATCCTTCCTTCACTACAACTTGTCAATACTTTTTACGAAAAGGAAAGTGCAAAAGGTTTACCATCATGGGAGCCTTTTAACAGTTTATACCAATAAATAAACAAGAGGCATCCAATGTGTTCACATACATGCTAGAAATGGGTTTAGGCCCTATTGCTCATTCTGAAAACACTGGTATAGAACTCATAACACATTGTAATAGGGCCACAATAAGCATGAATGCAGTTTATGGGTTAAACACTTGTATGAATCTTCCAGACCCATAAGCTTTGTTTTTTCTGCTATCATAAAACTTTTTTGTACAATAAATTACCCAAGTTTAATATGGAGAACACCCATTAGCTAGAAACGCAATAGTTTATCTTGTTATCTAAATTATTAATGCATGTCTCAGGGCATAACTATATACCAAAGGAAGGAAAGCAAAAAGAAAAAAAACTCAAACATATTCTCTGTTGTGGCTGCATTATAAATTTCAAATGTCTTTGACTTTCCTCTGGGAAGATTGGGACATTTCTGGCATTAAAAGAAAAAAACAGCTAAGTCCATTTAAAAATCCTAGAAGCACTATAGACCATTTGTTATAGTTCTCATAATGGCTATTTGCATATAAATACCCTCAGGGATAGGCAATAGCCCTAAAGGATTATTTTGCAGAGGAATTTCATTAATAATGCACGTGAGTATTTCTGGTCATGTATCCTTGAGTTTGAATGAGTGGAAAATTATAGTGAGGTCTTTATTAGATGGGAGTTGATCAATATTAATAGTTGCGCTATAGTGGACATTTGTAAAATCTTCCTAAGAAGAAGTGTGTAACTGGGCCTAGTCTCAGTGATAATAAACTCACATTGATACCACTGGCTATCACTTTGTCATAGATACTTCCAGCCAACCATAAACCCAGTCAATAATCTATGTATTACTATATACTGTTAACTCTAAAAAGGTTTCCAAAAATACCTATTCAATGTCTTTGTTAATTCCATTTTATGATCTTATTTAAATTGCCATTTTTATATTCTTTGCATTTTGCTGCACACTTTTTTTCTTTCCCTAGGCTGGATATGGTAATGCACATACTGTATGCAATGAGTATATTGCACTAGAAGTCTGAGAAAAAACCACGGGCTTCAATATATATATATGCTCTAAACAGTGTCTATGGGAAGGTTACCAGATTTCCAAAGAGAACTCTGTGGACAGGAAGGGGCCTCCTGTACCCACTGTTTTGCCACTCCCACACTGCCATACACCTGCTCAACATCACAGCCACATATTTCATCTCAATATATTTCCCTAGAAATGCTCCAAAATAATTTTATACATACAGTATAAAACTTAAAAGCACAATGCTAGAAATATATCCAAAATTCAAAGCTGAAGTAAGAGTCAGTAAGAGGCAAATATTGTAGCTGTGTCAAGCAGGGGTTATAGTGCAGATAGCTGACCTGTCAGATCTAATGAGGCAGAGCAGTGCAATGGAAAGGGGGCGCTTCCTTCAGCAACAGAATGCTGGTGTGGGAAGTGTGGAGGACATGGGAGAAGGGAAGGGAGTCATGTGAAAGAAGATCAGTCCTTCCTTTCTCCTGTTCTAAAACAGCAAAAATTGGCTAGGGGACAGCTTTATTGTCACATGAACCTGCCAGGGTCAGTTTGTTTAGGGGCAGGAAATCTCAAACGGGGTCAGTCCCCCTAAAACTAGTACTGATGGTAACATTAGCCTGTGGGCAAGCCCCAAACACCAGTTCTGTTCAATTTTAAGGGAAAATTGTGGTAAACGACAACTGGAAAGAATGCCAAAGACTGAAGCTTATTAGCAGTTTGTTTAACAGCCAAATCCATAAATATCAGCAATTTCTGCTTTACATTAAGTGAACATTAAATCACAATATCTAGTTTGCTCGAAGACCTTTTGTTTTATTATACTAGCATGAGCCCCATCTACCTTATTAACATTGATGCCAATATGCCAAAGAAAATATGTTATAGGGCTAAAAAATGTTACATTTCATGTGAGGTCTGTTCTTTTGCTATATTAACATTACATAGAGGCAAAAACAAAGTGTCATGAGCAAGTCTCTCATCGCTGGTACATATATATATTTATTTATTTTGTCATTATTCATTTTAATGTCAATGATAAGAAACCTGACTGTTGATCTCACTGTTATTCTTAAGTAGATCCTATCTGTGCCAGGCAGAAAGGAAGTGGGATGTACCTAAACAAAGGAAACGTTAACATATTAAAACTATTTTTGGAATCTTAACTGAAAATTGATAAAGAAAATGAACCCTGCTGTGGACCCAAATGTACACTAGCTGCTAAACTATTTTTGCTGCCCTTTGTATTTGTATGATAATCTATTGCCCATTATATAGTGGGTGCATGGCTCTGAGGCAGACCTTACAACTGCTCCTTTATACATGAACAATAGACCAATAATCTATAGATTCTGGAAACAATAAAATGCAGATTTATCAATGGTCAAGTAGGTTTCTCTGAAGGAAATTTAGTTTAGTTTTCCTTCTTGTTCTAGATCAGTGCTGTCCAACTTCTGTGGTACCAAGGGCCAGAATTTTTCTGGCCAATGTGGTAGAGGGCCGATAATGGAAGCCAGTTTGACCACTCCCCTTTTTAAACCACACCCACTTAAAACCACACCCATGTTATCACAAGAGCTTTTAAGACTATACCCACATTAATGGTGGTAATGCAGCAAAACCCCAAATGGTTGGTGCTCACTGCAGGGACAATCCCTATGCCTCCTCTTCCCCTGTGGATAGCACAGCAACCCCCAGCACATAATTACACATCTTAGGCACCATATAATGACTATTTTCAAATGCTAACAAACTCCCAGAAACAAACCACTGCCAGGTTCACCTCCCACAGGCCGCATAGGGCAGGCAGAGTATGGCACACACAGGCAGCATAGGACAGGTAGAGTATGGCACACACAGGCAACATAGGGCAGGCAGAGTATGGGACACACAGGCAGCATAGAGCAGGCAGAGTATGGCACATACTCTGCCTGCCCTACCCTGCCTATGTGTGCCATACTCTCTCTGCCCTATGCTGCCTGTGTGTATGGCACACACAGACAGAATACACTGACACAATGCTCGCACTGTTCCTACAGTCTGTCTGAGGTGTAAACAGGGGAACAATGTGGGTGATTAAAGCCTGAGTCTGAGGGGTGAACAATGCAGGGATTAAAAGGTGTGAACAGTACAGGAGGTTACATAATTAAACAATACAGGGGGATTACAGGCTGAATATGAGGTGTGAACCATGCAGGGGGCCAGTTAATCTCAGTACTGATACCATTTAAAGCTTCCACAAAGGTTAGCCATCAAAGCAGCCAGACAGGTGGGGGGCCACACAGAGGGGGGTCGCGGGCAGCCAGTTGGACAGCCCTGTTCTAGATCATTGTTTTTTCACATTCATCATTCATAAAATGTTATTCATGGTCAAATTACCTGCGATCAGATAGTTTAACGAATCAGTCTATGTATTAATTACTACTTAATTAACTGTTATTTCCTATTATATCCTACGTGCCAAAAAACATATTCCTAATTCTATGATTGAATAAAAAAAGGAACAACTGTGACTATTTCTTTTGGATTTTCTAGGGTTTCAAATATCTAACAATATATTTATTTGACTTATTCCTTCCAAAATATGTGCAATTTCCACCCAAATTCCTTACTTCACTTTAATAAAAGGAAGGAATGGCTGCTACTTCTATTACTAGTCTCTGGCTTTGTTGTGAAAAGTAATATATTCTATATCAATGCAATTCATCCCCATGTGTCGTCCATATAAAATAATGTCTAAATGGCAACAGAGCAAAATGAAATGTTCGGCAAGAAGGTAATAGAATTGAGAGTAAAAACTATATAAATTGGCTTCAATGTTAAGTTGTTTTACCATGATTTTCTGCAGGATCCCCTTCTGATGGGCTGAAGATTGTGTCTTGACCCTGTCATATACATGCTTGATGGCTGTACTGTGTGAAATAAATGAAGTGGCAATCTTGCTGACCCAATTTACATTTATGTCTTACAGGACCCTTCTTCTACATGCTTTATGCTGTAGTAAGGGTTAATAAAAGTACAGCCGCAAAGCCTACAAACTCAACCTGAGTACCCCCTCTATCTCTGTGCCTGTGGTGTATGAATACAACAAATGGTATGCAAGGGTAGGCATTCTGGATGAGTATTGCTCTACCCCTGATCCCTGGCAATGGACAAAGATACAATAGAGTACATTTAGGGGCACATTTATTAACACTGAAGACAAATATCACTGGTGATGTTGCCTAGAGCAACCAATCAGATCTTTGCTTTTGTTTTCTAACTTGTGGGTAACTGTTCAAATCTAATTGCTGCCTTTTATAGAAGGTCTCCATTCTGATGCTTTGGTAGAAAGTATATGTAGGGACCCATAGGGTTAAGCTCCCTATGGCTTTACTTCCCTATCTAATCTTATCTGTACTGTTATAGGGCAGAGCCCTCTATACTCAGGTTACAGTTGTTTAGCTATTCCCAATAGGTTTAGCCCAGGTTGACCACTCCCCTGCAGACTATATAGTGTCTTGTCAGGAGCAGTGTCTTCCTCTTTTGGCTGAGAGACAAGAACAATGAGAGAGAATGAGAACAAGCCAGCACAGTCAGTTCTAATTAATAGCACCCTCTAGGAGTGGTGAGCATAGTTAGCCCTGGGCCTTTATAATCCTACATATTGCCCTTATAGGAGAACTAAAGTCTAACAAAAGAAGAAGGGGAGAAATGGGAAGAAGTGTTTTACGTTATGTTTTGGGCTTCTGTACCAGCCCAAGGCAACCATAGCCCTTTAGCAGGGAAGATCTGTACATTTAAAGATGCCCCCAGTAGCTCCCCATCTTCTTTTCTGCTGATTCACTGCACATGCTCTGTGCTGCTGTCAGTTACTGAGGTTAGAGACCGACTCACAATATACTGTATATAGAATTTAAATGTCACAATACAGTATAAGGCTGAGTAAATAATACAGATAATTACTACACGACTGCCTAGAAACCAGTGCAATTAGCATCAAAATATAATAATCAGCCCTGTGGCATCAGTTTATATGAGAAGCCAGCCTAATTTTCTGCTTGATAATTTCCTACAACCCCTAAGCTTAATGTCTCAACAGAAGCTGAGAGCCCACTGAACATGTGAGTGTCGCAGACACTTTCCAAGATGGGGAGCTCCTGTGACAAGTTAAAAGTCCTAAATCATGGCTGCTATTAAAATGTTTAAACTTTAGTCTGGTGCAGTAAGTTTAGTATATAAAATATGGCATTTTTATACATATTAATTTTTAGGGTTTAGCTAATGACCCTCTTCAAGTACTTAATAGTGTATGAGGAGCCTCACATGGTATGGTCATATTCCTATTGGCCACGTTCATCTTCTCATCTGCAATGGACATAATGGTGCATCAACAGATAACATAAACCTACAGAATCAACCAATATCCATAGTACATGAATATTGCCTGGGATCAGCAGGCCAGCATCCATGCACAGATTATCTACTGTATATTTTGTGTTTGTGTATAGTCCGTCCTAGGGTCCCACCAGCACATGATCAGAGTATCTACCCTTACACTTATTATTTATGAGACCCTAAAAAATTGATATTTAGGACAGTGGGTTCCAAATAGTTAAATGTGTTAACCCAGCCAGGCTGCTTTTTGGCAGGTAGAAAGCAGATATTATAACAACCACAAAGTCATCACAGAAAAACATTAGATTCTGAAACAAAACACTTGCTTTAAGTTAAAAAAAGACCGTTGCTTTTAAAGCGAGGACGACAGAAAACTTCTGAGTGCACTGAAAGTGTACAGGATGTCATACTGCCACATATACTGTATAAGATTATTTAATGGCTCTATGTAACTTTTTCATCCTATCTTTCTTGTACTACAACAGCTTGGATTTGCTAAAACACCTACTGCAGATATTTAATCATGTTAACAACTATTTACATTTTGTACATATTTTGCATATAAAAGGGAGCTTTATTGTAAGATCTCATGTGCTACATAGAAATTAACTATCCATATTCAGGGTAGTAAATACAAATTGCGAAAATTGCAATGCAACTCTAGCATAGGCACTGCACTTTTAAATATTTAATATATTTGCAATGGAACCTCAGACTTCTAATATAAAGTTTATATAATGATTTAATTATGTTTATAAACTGTAAGCTCTTATAGGCAGGGTCCTCTTTACCTCTTGTATTGGTTATCGGTTGCTTTGCATGTACTTTGTATATATGTTTTACCTCAGTGGGACATCATTGTGGAATTTGTTGTTTCAGACTGATGTCTAAGAACAACAAGTAATGCATACATTATTTACTAGAATTTATTATATAGCTGTACTAAAAGAATGCATTTATATCTTGAATAAATAAAATGAGCTACTGCAATGCAGTGACTAAATGGCTTCCTGCACTGATCAAAATTAGTGCAGAATAAAAATTTTTGGCTACTATTGCAGTTCATTTATGAGCAAAGAACATCACAGGCACAATACAATACAGACAATACAGCATGGTTATTACTACTGGTACAATTAACAGAGGAATGTACAATGTCATATTAGGCATGGCAGAAAATTGTGTTTTAAAAAACATTCTTGAAAAATACTGTGATATGATCTTCCTATGTCTGAATTGCCAGAACTACTCAAAAATAATGAAGGGACCCAATGTGATGCACCTGATACAAAAGTATACAGTGAAATTAAAAAGCTATGTCACTCGTAATACAAACAATACAAGTTACTTGTCCCTGCTGTATGGGCCAAATTTCCAGACCAGTAAGGTTTAGGAGAAACAAAGGATATGAATGGTAAAACTCAGTTTTAATTAAAAAGAGAAAGAATGAAGTAAATAGTATGGCACTGCACAGACACAAAGTTACAATGGTAACTGAACTAGGGTCACTAGTTAGTAGAGATGTAGCGAACTGTTCGCCGGAGAACTAATTCGCACGAAAATCAGGTGTTCGCAAGTTCGCGAACTTTTAGCGATGTTCGCAATTTTGGGTTCGCCTTAGCTGGAGCCAAATTTTGACCTCTCACCCCAGAGCCAGCAGATACATGGCAGCCAATCAGGCAGCTCTCCCTCCTGGACCACCCCCGGACCACTCCCTTCCATATATAAACCGAAGCCCAGCAGCCATTTTACATTCTGCCTGTGTGTGCTTGATGAGTTAGCATAGGGAGAGAGCTGTGCAGGGGTTTGAGGGACAGTTTAGGTAGCTTTGCTGACTAGTAATCTACTTTCTACTGCTCTGTATGTAGCTGCTGGGGACAGCTGTCCTTCTGATCTCATCTGCTGTAACCCAATAGTCCTTGTAAGGACTGCTTTTATTTTCTGATTACTGATTACAACAACGTATTTTTCAGAGAAATTTTTGCCCTTGATCCCCCTCCTGCATGCCACTGTCCAGGTCGTGGCACCCTTTAAACAACTTTTCTGGCCATAAATGGCTTTTCTAGGTTTCAAAGTTCGCCTTCTCATTGAAGTCTATGGGGTTCGCAAAGTTCGCACTTTTTGGCAGAAGTTCGCAAACGGGTTCGCGAACTTTTTTTGTGAGGTTCGCTACATCCCTACTAGTTAGGGAAAAGACCAGTAAAATTCTTTGCTAGAAACAGAACTATACAGGATCTCTATATTTTAGCAAAATAGTATCAAATAAATGAGATGAAGGAAGAAACTTTATTTTAATTAAGAACAGAAAGTGACCGGTGACCCGTAGCAAGGAGTAGGGAAGCAGGGGCATGACAGGGCCATAGGGGTTGTAAAGCCGCTCCCAGTTAGCAGGGGATTGGTGGTTTTAGATGTTGCAGGCAAAGGGGGGTATAAAAGGTGACTGAGTTTCCCGCTTCCTATTCCATCTTAAGCAGTACAGGAAAATGCCCACCCTCCCTCCCTATACAGGTGCATTGGTATTGAAGTTTTGATGGCGGGGTGTTTGAGTCCAGGAAGCAATGGTTATATTAGGAGGGGAGTTGCACGGTTAATTGGTGGCTGGCACGCCTGGCACCTCAGGGGTTAGGAGGTGTATCAGGAAGTAAATTTTGTTAAGGAGTAGGTGGTTCCGGCTAGGATGGCAGCTGGCGGCACTAGTGGCATCGCGCAGTTATTGGATCGTTAAGGTACAAACGTTCAAATTATGTTGGGCTATGTTTATGATATGTTTATGATGTGCCATTTGTTCTTTATGGTACGTTTTAGATTAAAACTTCAGCTGTTAATAAATGTTCTGCGGCCCTTTTCATCCAAAATTGGTGTCTGTGTATTTTCTGGGATTTAAAGAATAGGAGGGGTGGTGTTTTAGGAGGGCAAGAGGTGGGGCAAATCCCAACGATGCTCCTGTCATGACTATTGGCTGCCCCAAAAACTGTGACATTGACAACATGAACCAATATAGGGAGAATTCATGTCACTTATATAGTTCCATTTAACAAACTCTGGCTTAAAGGAGAAGGAAAGGCTAAGTCACTTGGGGGTGCTAAAATGTTAAGAACCCCCAAGTGACTTTAATCGCTTACCTCGTAGGCGATTCAATTCACTTGGGGGTGCCTAACATTTTGGCACCCCCAAGTGACTTTGCCTTTCCTTCTCCTTTAAAAGTTTATTTTTAATGCTGCAAGTTTACATCATTGTGTAATTTATAGTGATGGGCGAAATGTTTCGCCAGGCATGGATTCGCGGCAAATTTCCGCGTTTCGCCATTGGTGGATTGTTTCGCGAAACGGATGAAAAAATTTGCCGCACGTCCAAAAATTGTCGCGGGCGTCAAAAGAATAGCCGCGCAACGAAATAATAGCCGTGGGCGACAAAAGAATAGCCGTGCGACAAAATAATAGCTGCGGGCGACAAAATAATAGGCGTGCGACAAAATAATAGCCGTGGGCGACAAAATAATAGCTGTGGGCGACAAAAGAATAGTTGTGGGCGAAATTTTTTTTGCCGCACAACATTTTCGCCGTTTCGCAAATTTTTCGCCGTTTTGCGGATCTTTTGAAAGATTCGCTAATTTTTCGGCCAAGCGAAATGGAACAGATTCGCTCATCACTAGTAAATTACAGTACAATTCAGAGTACTCCTCAATCGATCACTCACCATCAGAGAAAAACAACATCTGTTGGTGACAATATGCTTGGAGAACTGTCACAAACTTTCCCTCAGCATCCTGCTGTCACTGAGATCTATGGCTTTGCAGGATGATCCAATTTTAAAAAGCTACAACAGCCCATGTTACTTTTGTCCTTCCAAAAATAGAGAAGAATGAAAGCGAAAAACATAATAACACCTCGGCGTCTGCAATTTAACACACTTTCCCCTGACCTGCTGCCTCTGTTGGCATTATTAACATATTGATCTATTTATGATCCTGTCTCTGTTAAAGAGTCGCCAGAAGTGATACAGAGAGAGTCACGTACTATAGTCTATAAACTGCTCTTTAAAAAAGTGCAAGGGTGAAAACAAGAGATTAAAGTTTAATGTTCATAATAGCTTACATTCTAATTTCTCAGATAAACAAGGACAAAACAGCCTTAATTGAGTTTGCTTTTATGTTTGAATAGATACGTTGTTCTGGGGGTTCATGACAAATCAGCTGTTGTACAAATACATAGTCCTCATAAGAAGGAAAAGTAATAGTATTAAAACCCCCATATGTAATAAAAAACATTTTTTTAAAATAGGTGAACAGTAAATGCAGGTTAGGGGGACACCCCAAGGTGCCCCCGCTGGCCGCATCCCCCTAACCCCCCGCAGGGGCCCCCTCCCGACGTCCTCCCCTGAGCGTGCATAAGTGAAACGTGTCAGGGGGGGACACTGGTGGCCGAGGGAGCGGCAACAGGCATCGGGTCTGGGCCGCTGGGGCCCCCCAGGTTTTTTCCCAGTTTCCCGGTTCCCCAGTGGCCCAGTCCAACCCTGAGTAAATACTACTTACTGATTGGTTGCTACTGGTTACTGCTCCTTAGCAAACTTAGTGCCATTTAATACATAACTCCATAAGAGTTTTATAAGGGGTGACTACAATAGGCTATCCCCACAAATTTGCATTTATTGTATCTAGGGTATGTATCTTCTGAACCCCAAGAACACATTGGGGCCAATTGGGATAGAAGGAGTCATTAGTCTATACAGCGCCTAAATATTCCACAATGCTTTACAGTGATTACATCATTCACATCCTTAACACACTTGTATTTATTATTTATGTTGAGTGGTATTCTGCAGTGGAAAATGTAATAGTAGTGCATTACACTGAGAGAAAATATTCTCACTGAGTTACTCATCAAAATGTGTTGCTTGCAAATAAGGCTAGACTGCAATGATTAACTGGTTACCAATAGTGATGAGCGAATGTGTCCCGTTTCGCCATAAAATTCGCGAAACTGTGAAAAATTTGTAAAACGGTGAAAAATTTGTGAAACGCATTTGTCAAGCTATTTTTTTTGCCCGCATCTTTTTTTGTCTCCCACGCTTTTTGACGTGACCGCACCAATTTGACGCAACCACGCCTAATTTTGATGTGACCACGGCCAATTTTATGCGTGGCAAATTTTCACTGATGTTTCGTGAAACAATTCGCCAATGGCGAAATGGGGAAATTCCCTGCGAATACATGCCTGGCGAAAAAATTAGTTCATCACTAGTCACCAACATACCAACTCAAAGGCAGACTGGAATATCCCAGTAGATGTTAAGTTAGTGCCAACTAAATTAGCTGTTTAGAATTATTTGTTGCTATGTAGCTCATTTAAATACAAAACTGTCTATTTTCTCTTCTGTGAGATTCAAGGCTAGATTTTGGGTGTCCCTGCTGTAGAGGAAGTGTTTATTTTTCCCATGAATTTTCTAAGTAATTGGGGGTAGTACCAACCAAGTACCAAGTACAGTATACATACAAGTGAATAGTGACTAGTGGAATATCAGTCTAGTGGGCAGTGGCAAGTTTAGTGTGTGAAAAACAATACTGTGCCAATGAATTGTACTCATCTAAATATAGAAGGAATGTGCTTTAAAAAGTAGTGTTTCAGGTGATTTATTGAAAATTTCTCCCAAAACCCCATTAGTCCTACCCATCTGTTCAACTTCCTGCTGCCTCCTTTCTCAGGCTGTGCAGGGAATCCAGCAGCACTCTGCACCGTAGGATAGGAACCCGTCAGCAGCTAGGCTGACCTGATAGGGAACCAAAGCCTGTCTTTGTTTGTGTGGCTGCAGAGCTGAGATATAAATATATATATTCAATTTACTTTACACATTAAATACACAGTGTATATATTTGTTAATGCTACTATTGACTGTTGGCTTCCATACTAGTGGCTTCTGCTATATAAATATAATTGTGTGTAATTTATTTTTTCATTTAACCTTTTAAATGACAAGTATTACTACCATTTTTGGTATTTTCCTACAAATATAGCAGAGACATAAGTACAGCATGCAATATATTTGTTCACACTGGCCTATTACATACCTTCAAGCATCAGTCATTGGGTCCGTCACATACAGAAGATATATTTTCCTGCCTACAGTCTTTACAACCTGTTCCCCAACTGTCTCAGGTGTGTGGTACCTCCTTAAATGTATACTATCAACTCAGTACAGACCATTTCTTTTAGACTGGGTGAAACTATAAGCAGCAGAGTAATCCAACATGACAGGCCCCACTAATGCAGTCAAACAAGCTTGGGCTCAAGTGCTCTCCATGCCTAGCCATTGTTGCAGAATAAAGAAAGCAACACAATCTAGAGTATGACTTCTGTAGATAAATGACAATCTCTTACAAAAAAAGAGAGAAAGTGGCACGACAAACTCAGTTCTTTAACAGGCCAAATTTCCTGTGAGAGTAGGCGAACAGCGAGACTCAGAGAGGAATAAATGGTGTAGAAATGACAATCGTTCTTCACTCAGAGCCCATGCCTGCTCTCAGTGCTGATAAAATCCAGCATGTGTCACTTGTCAACTGCCTCTTGTCACACTTCAGTGTGAGCCGCACAGGGAGAGGGGGACAGGGAGCACTGAAGGGGAAATCGGCAGAGATCCCAAGGACTTGAGCACGCAGTGTGAAACCATTTCAGTTTTATCTGCTGAAAGACTTTGCATGTGATCTCCTGAATTTAATTATTGGCACCTAATAAAAGCAACATATGCTAAGACAATTAAAGATTTCATTATACTTGTAGTGACTGTATTAAGTCAGAGGCAATGGCGAACATAAGGGAGCCTAATAACAATTTGTCCTTATTTAGAGCTTTCACAAGGTGGGGGATGGATTTGTCTCGCCAGCAAAAGTAGAGATAATAGGATTGCCATTGTGTCTGTTACCAGCAGCTTCTTAGCATCGTTATTATGTTTTTTATGCAAAACACATTTGGATACTACATAGCGCCATGTAATGAAACGAAGAAGGGACTTGGTACACATTAGAGTGTTAAAACTCCATTCTGGATTACTTTGTAGCCAACCAGCATATGTTCTCCAATGTGGACACATCAACAAAATCTGTACCTAGATTCGGTGGTCAGACAGAGGGCAATATCTCTACTAAACTACAATTTACAAATCTTCACAGATATGTTGCACATTTGGTCAAACACGGGGAAATACAATGGAACCTTTCAGTTTGGTTCTGTCTTTGTTACACAAAGTGCATTTCAGTCTCCTAAGGCCTTGATATCAAGAGCCATGCTCTGATAATGTTTCTGTAATATTGTATGTGTCCTTTTCATCATTCTGAATAGTAATGAATTAGTGTCTCTCCTGGGATATACCTGTGGACTCGCTGCACTACACAACTACAGAGTGTAATGAGCCAGTGAATTCACCAATCTAACTAATTACACAGGGCTCACAAAAGTGACCTTTATTTTCAAGGGAATTTCTGACTGCATGAAACATCTTGGTGTGGGATGATTTCGCTTATGGGGGATATTTCTTTTTTTCTGTCTGGGGAACAAACACTTTACGGTGTCTGGAAAATAGGATGAATGAATAACTTGAGGCCATAATATGAGCAACCCATACACACTGCTTGTTCTGTCTTTTTCCTGCTGTTTTTTTACCAGCAATTGTTTATGTGTTTAACTGTGGGACATATGCATCCTCTCATTTTATCCTTTCAACCTTTTGATGCAAAAAAAGTCAAATTCTTTCCAGTGCAGTTGCTGCAGCTTCCCCTGCTGCACTGTTGTATGTCCAGACAAATTCAGTTACTCTACAAATGCAGAAAAGATGTTGCATGTTGGTTTTTAATTTACTGAAAGGGCATACGTGGCAAATATTATAGGCCATGTCAAAGACAAATCAAAATAAATATAACAATATAGTAGCCATATAATAAAGCCATGATAGGGAACATTGGTGAAAGGAAAGTTAGATAGTAAGACATACAGTGTAAAGCCTTCTAAAAAGTGAAGGTAATAACATGCCCCATGCTAAACCCATATCACTGCCTTAAAATGAAAAATGAGAGACTTTAACTTGCACATAAGGAATTATGGACAGAGACATGCAAATCACTCCTCACTGTCCCTGTGGCCAGCTATGCATTCAAAACTGCTGGTTTAATAGCACAGATACAGCCTCAGGCGTGTGAATACCTTCTGTTTTCAGAAGGCTTTACACTACATGTCCTGCATTGTGAAGGACTCTTTGGCTCCTATTAGCCCTTCTCATCATAACCAGGTTTCTCTGCTTAGATACTAATAGAAATACATGTAAAACATAGGGAAATAGAAAGTGACTGTAGATCTAATGACAGCAACTAGTAGAAATACACAGCATTCTCATTTGTCATTATTAGTTCAGTTGTGGTTACCTTATGGTGGCCAACACACCTTCACTTCCTTATGTGTTAATGCAATACACATGCACCAACATCAGCTAGT
This sequence comes from Xenopus tropicalis, assembly GCF_000004195.4. NCBI lineage: Eukaryota > Metazoa > Chordata > Amphibia > Anura > Pipidae > Xenopus > Xenopus tropicalis. The sequence continues at coordinate 53,930,056 of NC_030680.2, forward strand.
TACATTTTCAGTTTGCACAGGTTTTCTGCAATCCAAATAGATAACTGGATGGTTGGTTTACAATAGGAATCCCCAAGTAGGTATATATGCCCAGATGTTTGGGTAGTTTGGGCAAAATGCATGACTAAAACAAAGTATGGTCAGCTATGGCCAGTTCTAACCAACAATATGTTTACCAAGCAGAAATACATAGATGTTCAGTAAAGTTGTTTTTTTTTAGAAATTGAAACAAAATATTCTCTCTCAGAAGAGCAGGGCCTTTAAGCATGGAAATGTGAAAAGTGAAACCAAATTAGTCTTAGACTTAACTTGGTCTGAATGAAGGTGAAAATGTAACTATTCACTCAGGAGTAAGACACCAGTGTCACTGGACCATGTAATTGGCTTCCATCAGAACAGTGTTCATGGAGCCTTTTCTAACCAAGCTCCAAATAGCATCCCTCATCCATTAACTACCTCTGCTAAATCTTCTGGTGCTCTTTGGACTGAAAAATATTATTAAAATCAGGAATCATACTGCTTTTACTTAGATGTCTTAAGATAAAAACGAAAATTAAAATAAGACTGCATCTATGCTCAGCACACTCAGTCTAAGATGCAGAATTACTAAATAATATTAAAACGAAATAATATTTGATGTTACTACCAATCATGATCAGGGCCCGCTGTTTGACTGGAAGCTGGAAACTCTCAGATGGTTTGTTTTCTTCCCTTCTGTGGAATGCAGAACCATCAAACCATGTTGTGAGTGATGAATCCTCAGATATACAATATGCGAGTGGGGGGATAGGGGGATACAAGTTGTACATCATTTTAAGGCCATCCCATACTCTTAAAAAGTGACGTAGGCAAGAACTCCAATGGTAAATATGACAATATTTACTTTTTCTTTTTTCTTTTTTTTTAAAGCAATACTTTAGTTGTTATCCCTCTTTTGAAGGCAGATCACATTTGAAAACATGTTTCTAAAAAGGTTTGTAATGCTGCCTCACAAATAATTTATTTCAAAACAATCTATATTTAAATGTTCTGAATCTGAAGATTAGCAGTTTGTGGTGTAATTGTGCCAATTTCAGGCTCAAGCTCAAATACCAAAAAAAAAATATCATATGAAACATGATAGGCCTGCAAGTTTTGACAGGAAAGTTGTGGTATCATTAAGTACTTCTTCTATGCATACACAAATAAAAAGTGACTGTTCCAAATCAAGAACATTTTTTTTTTTAAATTTTACTTTCTATTACAGGTATGGGACCTGTTATCCAGAATGCTTGGATCTCCATACCTTAAGTCTGCTAAAAATCATGTGAATATTGAATAAACCCAATATTCTTGTTTTGCCTTCAATAAGGATTAATTATATCTTAGTTGGGACCAAGTACAAGGTTTTATTATTACAGAGAAAAAGGAAATCATTTTTAAGAATTAAAATTATTTGCTTACAATGGAGTCTATGGGAGATGGCCATTCCGTAATTCGGAACTTTCTGGATAATGGGTTTCCGGACTATTGATCCCATACCTGTACTTGCAGTGCAAGTAGTCTATTCTTCATCTGGCTGGTCAGTATATATTGGCAAATGGGCAAATTTGCACTAGCCCACTTTCGCAGGAACCAGATGCCATTATTCCACCTGTAGCTTGCTGAAAAATAACACACACATATTAACTATGTGTTAAGGGTTACCAAAAAAAAGATACCCCAAAAGTTTTCTTTTATTTTACTTAATGTTTTCCATAGGCAAATCCAATGCCCCAATGTAAACTACAAAGATTGGATCCAAACAGTAAGGGGACATTTGCTAACATTTGTATTTCATTTTTTCCTTTTTTTTTCCTATTGAGGTCATGTAGAAGTCAATGGCCAGCTGTCCTGTTTTCAATTGAAAGCTCTTCTTTTGCTTGTGGTATTAGAGGTTTTTGGATTTTCCGTACGCTCCATTCATTTAAAAATTAGACAAATGTGTGGTTTTTGCATTTGTTCTGTGGATTTTTTTTTGTTTGTGCTTTTTTTTTTTTTTTTTTTTAAAAAGGCTATATTAATAAAATACTTGGCTTTCATGGTTTCAGAGAAAGTGAGCTTAATTGTGGTTTAAAAAACCACGAAAATGAGAATGTTGATAAATAGCGAACTTTTCCATTAGGAGTACACCACTTTTCATTCCCATGACAGAAGTGAGATGTGATGGTGTAAGTGACCCACTATGGTGTACTATGTCCATGTAAACCACATATAATTACATATATAGCGTTTTTGCCAGAGCCCAGTGTAATGCATATAATGGCTTTAGTTGTTATATTATTATAATGATGTAGTGTAAACCCCTAAACAAAAATGCTGTTACATTCTTATGGAAAACTAATAATATAATAGCAGAAACAGAAATAAATATTCTGGATCTAGGGGCAGCATTAGACAACCTCTGCTCATAACCTGTAAAGTGCTTTGTTTTTCTTCCAATGTTCAAAAATGTTATAATACTACAATGGTAAATCTTAACATGTAGGATGGAAATGCTCAACTGGTGCAGGTTGATAAATCAAACTGTTAATAACTATTAAGCAACTTAAAAATGCAAAAATAACCATCTGATTTCTTCTTTTTAAGAAATCACTTTAGGCACATTTTACACTGTCTGTTTTAAGTAGTACTGTACATAATCTCATAATTCTTTATATTTTTTCTCTCAAGAAGATTGGCCATTTCCAGTTTCAGAATACGATGTAAGACTCGCATGCAGAGCTATACAGACACTCTACCGTGAGGCTTGAAGCAGAGAGATTAAACTCTTTGCGTAACAGAGGATTAAATAAACCATTAAATATGTTCTTCGTGCAACAGAACACTGGCGGAAACAGTATTAATAAAAGGTACATTGGTATCACAATGCACCAAGGGAAATTAAACAGTTTTTTTGCTTTCTGTGTCATTCTCGCTACGCTTACAAATGTAAGAAATTGTGTTACATTTGGGTGAAGAGTGTTGTATGATAGATATTTATATAAACTCATGCACAGTAAGTGGTTTGAGCTCTATAAGTACTGGCAGTAGAACGCATAAAGATACACCGTACAATCAATTACTAAAGAATGTACAGCTTCTGAAACATAATTCTTCTTGTTATAGACTTGTTCTATGGCTGGAGGCATTATTTACCAACAGCTATTATCCAGGCTTCTCCTCTGGCTTTGCATTGACTCTCATTGTCCATGTCACTGGCTCTAATTGATAGCCTTTAGTCATCTTTAACGTTAAATTGAGCCCAATAGGATATATTGTTTTAACAACATATTTTCCCACACTCAGCAAGACAAAATGATGTGCTGCCACAGATGTCATCTCTTGTGCTAACACATGCCTGGAGGAATAGACTTGGCCACTTCATGTGGACTAAAATAAGACAACCAGCCTGGCAACATGCAATATTTCATTAATACTGAATTACTACCAAGGGCATTTAACCATAGTTTCACAAACAACGAATCCTCCCTCATATCATTTACATATAGATAGCGGATGTGATACAATATCCACATAAACATGAAATATTTTCTTAATTGCTGACTTTCTGTAAAAACCTCACATACCAAAGCAAATTCAGTTCCTCCTCCATTTATAATATAACCCACAAACCCCACAAGTATCCCTTATGTGTATGTTGTTTTTCTACTACAGGTATGGGAGCAATTATCCAGAATGTACAGGACCTGGGGTTTTCCGCATAAGGAATCTTTCCGTAATTTGGATCTCCATAACTTAAGTCTTGTAAAAATCATTTAAATATTGAATAAACCCAATAGGCTTGTTTTGCCTCCAATATGGATTAATTACTGTATACCTTAGTTGGGTTCAAGTACAAGGTACTGTTTAATTATTACAGAGAAAAAGGAAATCATTTTTAAAAATTATAATTATTTGCTTATAATGGAGTCTATGGGTTGCTTACAATAGAGTCTATGGGAGATGGCCTTTCCATAATTCGGAACTTTCTGGATAACTGGTTTCCGGATAATGCATCCCATACCTGTATAAACTTAAACTACTATGCGAACTGTTAAAATAGCTTAGCTGAAGCCTATTAAGATTACTGGGGCAAAAGCCAACTTAAGACCAGCCATCCTATATTTTTAAGTAAACCATTTGTACTAGGAATCATTTTACCAGCAGAATCAGTGAAATATAGCGGCCAGGTGCAGCCTTTCCCAGGACATAAATACACAATAGACTATAATCCATTATAAAATTTTGACCAAGAACTGCAGAGTCATATACAAAACAGCAAATATTCTCTCAAGGAAATGTATTACTTCTCTGACTTGCCAATATGCCTTGGTTTCTGATAGAAGAAGACCAAAAGCATCAAGATTATGGACTGAATGGCACGGGCTTATATTTTTAGAATTATATTTTAGGAATAATACTTTAATAGGTTGTAGTCAAGTTCCCATGGGCCATTTCATGTTACTACCATTTCCCTAGTGTTAAAGATTATGTACAGAAGTTGGGAACCAGAATAACAATAAATGAAGTGTACCTAAGAATAGTAAGTTACTTATAATTGTATGTTACTTACTGAAGTATTGAAAACTAGATCATGTGGTGCATGCAGCCTTAATGTACAGAAGGCCAACACATTTATGCTGTTTTCTTATGAAGGGTTAATGTGTCCAATTTCTGCTGAGTTTCACAGTCCCATCTCATATTCCATAGTACCAGAGAGTGCCATTACAGGTGCGCTGTTTGAATGAGAAGGGTAATTGTACATAGTGTCCATCTCATGAGCTATATGATGAATACATATGAATGAATAATATATCCATGCTTGCTGCCTATCTGGGAAGGGTATTGCAGATCCATCTTCTGTGAGATATGATGCTTGTCTTGGAGGGGTTAATAATAATAATGCACAGAGCCTTACCTCACAAATGTATGCTGCCATAAAGATTCAATAGAAAAGTATCATTTGGCTAACAAAGTCAGGTATAAACTGCCATTCTGGGATGAGGTTTATTATGCATGAAACCTGTTAGGCATTAGCATTGCAGATGAATTTTGATTTTCATGATAAAAATTTGCATTTATAATTTTAGTGGTAATGTATAAAGTAAAATCTGATTGGTTGCTATGGGCAACATCACCAGTGATGTTGGCTTACGCACTATAATAAATAGTGTTTAAAATAAATAGAGAAGTTTGAATGGCAGATTTTACACCATTAAATCCCTTAAATTACGGCGGAAGAAAAAACGCATACAAAGTTACTAATTTTACACTATTTTTTACGGGCCAAAGCCTGCGAATGTGTGGCCAGTTTTGACGCTGTTTTTTTACACAGCATAATATATCTGCCCCTGATAAAATGACCATAGTGCATTATTCTCTGTAAGGAGCTGCAGAATACTGTATCTTGGTAATATATAAATAAACAAAAATAAAAATTGAAAAAGAAAGTTTCAGTATGTAGCTAAAGACATTTCATGTCTGGGAACTAATGATTTAATAGCAAATATGTAAAAACACACATACAAGCCACAGGATTCATCTCTGTTAACAGCTGTATAAACATGTCAAGGTTATGCAAATAATAATAATAATATATTAAGTGACCCACTGAATGCTGCTTTTGGCAACCTACATTGTAATGTATTTTAAAAGTAGTAAGGGGCATACTTAGAAAGCTATGTAAAGCAAGAAACCACTTCGTGCGTCAGTTTTTATTTCGCAATTTATTGGTTGGCTGATGAATTTGAATGAGTTTGAAACTATGCAAAATGATTCAAATGATGGAATAAAAATGTTACACAAATAAATACCAAGCGTCATTTACTACTTCAAGTAATATGAGCAAAGTGTGATTTTGAGCACAATCGCCACGATTTTCCTATAATTAAGAGTTTTTCCCCAGAATTCCAGTGTCATTACAATTGCAAAGGGGTGATGCACTCAGGCCCGGGGGGTGGGGTGCGAATGGGGGCAGCCTTAGGGTGCCCTGATAACAAATGCAGCACTGGATGCACTTGGCGGAATTGCAGCCAGTGCAGCAAAGTAAACACAATTGTACTGGCCATTCTCCGTAAATTGAATGCAATTGTGCTGAAAGTTTTCTTTTTGGGTCATTTACAGTGTTCATCGTGACACATTACACCCAATGCGAGATGCGTACGCCCAATTCACCAACATGAGCATTCGCACTGTGCCTATTGACGCAGGGTTGCTGAAGGATCCCTAAAGTCACTGCATGTAGTGATGAGCGAATTTTTTGGCAGACATGAATTTGCATCGAAACTCCGCATTTCGCCATCTGCAAAATTTAGCTGCAGCAAATTAGCGGTTGCATAAAAAAAATTTGTGGTCGCATAAAAAATTTCTGTGTGGCAAAAAATATTGCAGCCCTGTAAAAAATTGTTGCATGTGTCAAAAAAAAATTGTGCATCAGAAAATAGATTCACTCATCATTAACTGCCTGGTCCGGAGGTGGTGGTTGCTCCAGGGTTCTTATGTACCAACAGGTGCCATTGTGCCCAGTTCAATATGGGAGGCAGGAAGGACTGAGTGGAACCAAGCGCAACTGTACGGAAGTGCAAAGAGCACCCTTTGAAGCAAGAACCTTGTATGAATAGGGTTTTACACTCAACTGACTGACAGCTCTACCATGTTTAGCTGTCTGTAATGGATGATACAGTATTGTCTGTTCTGCTTTGTGTTATTAATATTATTATCTTTATATAGCACTAACATATTCTATTGTCCTTTACACTCTTTCTACACACTGCTTTGGAGACAATTTATAAAGGTATAAAAACCTTTATGCTTAAAAAATAAACGGAGTACCTATAAAGGTGCGCGCCTCCTAGCAAGATAACACCATGCACGGTGATCAAAGAAATAACACATAATAAAGAACTAATTGCTGTATTTATAAAGGTCCGTATTTTATTTTAAGCCATCTGAACACCATTTTTTCACAATTATTTTAAACCAGCTTAATAACCCATAACTCATAGGTCATGGAGACAAGTAAAAGTGAAGGGGAAATTCCATTGTAAAAATTGGGGTAAAAAGCAGTGATGCCCTCAGGATATTTTATGCAACAAAGTCTGCGATTAATATGGGGTGTATTTATACAGATAGGTCTCTTGGTGTAAATCATTTCCATACCTTTATAAGTATGCCCCTAAGTCTCTTATCATGAGGAATTAAAGCAGCAAAGGTTACTGCATGAGAGGCCCGTGGTGCTAGCCCAGTACTGCATCCTCATGGTGTTTAACTACAAATACCAGGGCAGCGAGATTTATTTTATTCTAGCACTTTCTATTTTCCACGGCTAATATCTCTTGCAATCCTGACTGTCTCCCAGTGCACGCTGACCCTATCGTGAGCAGGCTTTGACCACCAAATGTGATCAGAATAAATTATCGCTGACACTCCAATATTTAATTATGCAGCTGTCAGAGCGGCCCTTTCGAAATTCATTTTAATAAAGTAGGAACTTTTTTTTTTCTCAAGGTTAGAGTCAGGGAGTCACTTTTAGTGTCAGCCTGAGGTCTCCACTGAGAGATTCTGCATTCATCCTCTGGAATTCTGTCACTTGCCCTGATAGAAGGGCCAGATAACTATGGCTCTGCTAGCTGACCTCCCCCTCTCTCTGCCTGAGTGAACATCCGTCATTTAAACCCACAATAATGAGGACCTCAAAGTCAGGCAGGCAGCCACAAGGGCAGCCCGTCAGGAAAAAAAAAAAACGATGGCTACTCGTTTCGCAGCCCACTTTGTGTTACAGCAGCAATAATTTTCCACACAACATATTAACCATGTGCCAGGCAGAACTGCTGATTTCTCTGGTAAAATTGGATAAATGATCAAAGCAAATACTTGGAGATAAATATGGCAAAAACGGGTAATAAAGTATAAAAGTGGCTGAACTATCCTAGTTAATGGCTTTAACCCTACATATTCCACAATGTCCTCATATGGGTTACAATTAAATATAATTATGTATAGCAACTTAGTATGAGCCCTATGTCCCTGTTACTGAGCTTTGTAGTTACTATACCTACATGGGAAACCTTACTGGGTTTTCTTCCTTTAAAGCCCCATGGGATTGCAAAAGAAGGCTATGGAAACTCCTTGCTAACATCTTATTGGCAAAGATACTTTTTCCAGTTAAAATAGTAAATAGGTTGAACACAGTAAGAGGCATTTTGCCTGTAAGCAAAGAAGTGGCTTGGGGTCTAGCCCATATATCATTATACCGAGTCCTCCTATAGCAGGCACTCAGTTGCCAGACTGTAAAGCTTCCCCTATGCTAGCAAATCATCCTTTCCCTTCTCTGCACAGGGGACCCAGCGCTGGTGTTTAATAATATCCTTTCTAAGTTTGGAAAGTCAAAGTTTGGCAAAATGAGCACAGGTGCCCACGCTGCCGTGTTATTAAATGCACAGACAAAAAAAGGAGGACAAAACTAGGCAGGTTTTGACCTTAAGAGGAGGAGGGAAAAAAAAGTTAATGTTCCTTTCCCTGACATCACAGTTCATTAAGGAGTGGTACCGCATTCGCTGATTCGTGCGCTTAAGCATATGCTTGGCCAAAACGGACAGCTTGATAAATTACATATTCTTTTTTGCTGTTTTTTTTTTTCTTTTTAAGTAAAGGACAAACATTTTTGTGATCCACACGCAGGTTCTATATACATTGTTCTTGGATTATTTTAATACCACAAGGTGATCTTCTAATACTAACAGATTAACTCTTTAAATGCTAAATGCTATAAAGGCCAACTTTTGGAAGGGTGACTTGACTTCTTTATATAAAACAGCTATAGGTTATGTGTTGCCTTAAAACATTTTAGATTTTTTTTTTTGCAGAACATAAAAACATTACAAAAATATGGGGGGTGGGGGATGTTCAGGGGGCAAAGATGCACAATGCAGCATGGGAAGGAAAGTGGGAAAGTGGTTGCAGGAGGAATTCTATTTTCTTGTGTCAGGGCTGGAAAAGCAATATTACAGTAGACAATGGAAAGATGATGTGTCGGGAAACGATTTTATATCTGGATGAGACAGAAAAAAACGGTGTGAGGATTTCACGGTAAAGCATCTGAACAAGCTAAAAAGGTGCCAAGGCAGCAAGGTTCTAATCTATCAGTAATAAAGAGATACAATTGCATCCATCCCGCTCTGTAGGGCCACCTTCAGCCTGATAGCAAATTTCTTAAATTATGAAGGACATCTCAATATTTTTAAGCTTGTTTTGACATTTATTATATCAAGGAAGGCTCAACAGTGGGGATGTAAAACTGTGAGCAGTGGCCATAAGGAGTGGTATGGAAACAGTGGGAGGTCATTTCTCTATAGTCTTTAAATGAACAGCAATAACCAGAAACAAACTCTCTTACATGTTCGGAAATTTGCATTTGTGTGGAAATAACTCCATGATGCCTTACCATATAACAAACAAGAGAAAGCATATAACCTTAAGTGAGCCGTGCGTCTGTGGGTTAACTCCCCCTGGTTATAGTATCAAAAGTTCAAAAACTGCCATCATTATTCATAAGGCGTACATTGATGGATTCCCTGTACATGAACGTTCACATAAATATTAACCAACCGAACTATATAGTAAGCTGCAGGAAAGCATTGTATTACAGGTATGGGATCCCTTATCCAGAAAGTTCCAAATTACGAAAGGCCATCTCCCATAAACTCCATTATAAGCAAATAATTCTGATTTTAAAAATGATTTCCTTTTTCTCTGTAATTATAAAGTACTTTGTACTTGATCCCAACTAAGATATAATTAATCCTTATTGGAGGCAAAACAATCCTATTGTGTTTATTCAATATTGAAATTATTTTTTGCAGACTTAAGTTATTACAGAAAGATCCCTTTATCCAGAAAACCCTGGGTTCCGAGCATTCTGGATAACAGGTCCCATACCTGTATAACAATTCCTGCAGTTATTAAAATTCACAACAAAAGACCCAACAAAACAATATTGAATATTCACTTATGCAGTCAAAGTGAGCAATCAATACATTTCCCACAATGCACTGGTTTTTCTCAGACTTTATGGGACAGATTTATTAAAACTAGAATTGTTTTCTGGCCTTGAAACTCGTATAAACTCGGTCTTGGTGTTTTTTTAAAATAAAACACGATCATTCTTGCATTTTTTAAATGTCCCAAAAATGTTGCTAGGGTCGAACAAAAATATTGAGTTTATTGTTTAAAAATCACGTTTTTTTCGACCCAAAAAATGTCCATTCATTTCCATGGATCCTCTTTATTTTATCCAAAACAGGAACTGCTGCAGCAGCCATTTTAGGAGCATTGGTATTCATTCTTGGAAAACAACATGTGTTTAAGTTTTACTTGAAACTTGAATCTTGAAACTTGGATCACGGCAGCTCGAGGCCACCCCCATGAATTTTCTGCATGGCCCATCCCCATTGCTCCATATGTGAGCAAAGTATCAGTGCAACTTTGGTTGCATGCCGCTCATATATTTTTGCCGCCATAGGCCTGGGCCTTTGTGGCCTTGCCACAAATCCGGGGCTGTGCACTGCATCAAACTTAAATTACTTAAAAAACTGTAGCCAAATTATCGAAATGGGCTCAGCTGTGTGTGCTCTTTATCTCAAATTGGACACAGTTGTGCCAAATATTTTCTCAGTCTGTCTAGCGTCATTTCCGGTGTTCAAAGTTCATATGATGTTTGTGTCCCATTCTTTAGCCACAAGTGTGCTTCATCTATTGACACTTCAGGCTCCAGGGTTTACACAGACCTGTGTGTCAGTAGCCACAGTAGCACTAATTTCAGAACAGAAGGCAGGAAGGGCAACTATACAGAAGCGTGCATTTGGACTCAAGTACCTTTTATGAAAGTCATTTTAGTTGCAACTCACTGAGTAAAAAACTTTGTCTGCGGATGTTAATGAGCTCTAATGTCTATTTTACAAGATATAGATATAGCAAGTGTTTTGTAAAGTACTAAGTCTTACATCATAAAAATAACATTGAGTGCCACAGGGTATGTGTAGGTTGTTAACCACAAATCATACACATACTGCCCTCTGAGTAAGTATCCCTCCATCCTATATTTTTTTTTACAAGGGCACTGGTATATACCAGTATACATTTATCTCTAAATTAATTTAAAGGAATGGTTCACCTTTAAGTTAACCTTTAGTGTATTATAGAATGTCCTATTTCTAGCAACTTTGCATTTGGTCTTAATTATTTATTGTTTATAGTTTAGGAATAGTTCATAGTTTAGGAATTATTATTATGAACATCTTTCCAAAAAACATTGCTGATTGCGGGTTACAATTTTATTGTTATTGTTACTTTTTATTACTTATCTTTCTTTTCAGTCTCACTTCTATTCATATTCCAGTCTTTTCACTGCCTGGTTGCTAAGGGCTCTGGCACATGGGGAGATTAGTTGCCCGCGACAAATCTCCCTGTTCGCGGGCGACTAATCTCCCCGAATTGCCATCCCACCGGCGACAATGTAAGTCGCCGGTGGGATGGCACACGCTGCGCAGGTGATTTTGGCAAATCGCCGAAGTTGCCTCGCAAGGCATTTTCGGCGATTTGCAGAAATCGCGCCGCCGCGTGTGCCATCCCACTGGCGACTTACATTGTCGCCGGTGGGATGGCAACTGATGGCAACTCGGGGAGATTAGTCGCAGGCGACTAATCTCCCCGTGTGCCAGAGCCCTAAAGAAGAACCTAGCAACTAGATAGCTGCTGGAAATGCAAATTGGAGAGCTGCTGTACAAAAAGATAAATAACTGAAAAAAACACACAAAAAATATAATATAATATAAATAATAATACATTTTCTCATAATATGAATGTCTATGTTATATCTAGTATAAATAAATTTAAAGCAACTGGACTTGTTTAGTAAACAAGTCCAGTTGCTTTAAGTTTATTTATACTAGATATACCATGACCTGGATGAATGAAAATCTTCATAGTCTATGTTATACTAAGTTAATTTAAAGGTGTACAATCCCTTTAATTCAATAATATGACTTGACAAGGGAAATAATATTTAGTTTTGTAGTAGACCACACATTTGGGAATGCATATACAGCACTTTCCAATTCACAAAATTCACACACACTTATAGAAACAAGGGGCGACTGGAAAGAACTAGTAACATGATAATATGTGTTCCCATGAAGGCAGAAGGTGATATGTTTTTCATTTGTTATCAAAGAAGATCTTGTGGCAGGAAGAGCAGTGATGGTAGATGCTTTGTTTCTTTACACACTTTATTCTTTATCTCATGTTGCTTGCATGATTCCCAACCTATTACAGAGAATAGGTAAGTGGGTAATATTATCAACATGGTCTGTAGCAAGAATTTTGACCATTGTCACAAGCAGAACTGTACAAATGCTTCAGTAGTCAAATTATGCTGGCACTTTTTTGGGTTTGTTTCACTGGTGTTTGAGCAGTACTTACATCTCTTGCATGTATGTAACCACATTTGAAGTGGTTAATGTTAAAACTCACTTGTACTCATTGAAATCATTAGAATACACATTGTAACATATACATTTTGGCTGAAAAAAGACCTAAATCCGTCAAATTAAACCTATCTAAACAAAACCTGCCTAATGGCTAGCTTCTCCAGTTGAAGGCAAAAAAACCTGAAGCCTCTCTAATTTGCCACTGAGGGGAAGGAAATACCTTCCTGACTCCAAGATGGCAATCGGACCAGTACCTGGATCAACTTTTCTACCAATTTTAGTGTCCCTGAATTTTCATCCAACCTCTTCTTGAAAATATCTAATGTATCAGCCAGCATAAACAGACCCACCTTGGCCAGTCTTTTTTCATAACTGAGACTTTCTATAACCAGCCTAGTTGCCCTTCTTTGAACTTTAATTCAATAATATCCTGTATAACTATTGATAGAATGGTAACAACGCTATTTATATTTTATAATGCTAACTGTCAGATGCAATAGAAAGGTCTTGGTTCCTTTCATCTGTAGAAAGATTATGGGAGATGTAATATACCAGCAGCCCAACAGTCATAGGTTGGCCAGCCCAGCACACAAATTATTGAACTTAATGTATATATGCCATGCATATTCTGTAGCACTTTACAAAGATTATATATCGGTCCCTACCCCAGTGGAGCTTACAATTTAAGGTCCTTAACATAGTGACGTGCATATTATGGTTAAGGACATGTCAACCCCAAAATATTTTTTTTTGCATAATAATAGAAAACATAAGTCTAAGCAACTTTTCAATATGAAATACGAAGGGACACTGCTATTGTCTCTTCAAACAGCATATATTCCAACTGCTACAAGCACCACCTCACCCTCCTATAACTGGTAATCCACAGCCGTGGTGAGTTCCCGGGGGCTATTTTCCTTATATTCCATCTAGCCCTACTATCCCACAGTCACTGTTCCCCCACTTCTATAGAACCTGATGTGCTGTATTCATTGCATTCTTACACAACTGATGTTTTGCAGGATTCCACTATGTGCTGGACCCAGGACAATAGCCTGTGCTTTGAAGTCCTATAAACACAGCTCAGATCAAAGAATGATTAACTATTCAAAACCATCATAACTATAAAATTAAAATGATTTGCTAAAACACAAACTATTGATTTATTTTTGTTGCATTTAATTAATTAAAATTCGGGCATTTGTTCAGCCAGTGACTTTATCAGATTGTCAGTGTATTAGACTGATTTGGAATACGGGGCATTTAAACACGTCATGCTGGATACATGCTGGGAGAATACCATCTGCATTACAGTAACCTTTGGCAGCATAGATAAGGGAAAATCAGAACCAAGTGATTTGTCCCCCCCTAACCTGCTTCTTTTTTTTGTAATGTCACATAGATCTGAGTAAATATTCTTTAAAAGTGAATAAAATTTTATATCACTTTAACAAGAGAATATAAAAGTGAAAAAAGGTCACTGTAGTAATAGACTAATCTCAATTATCAGGGCAGCCTCCGAAACCCTCAACTCCCACCTAATCTCATTGGGTGCACACGCAGCGCACCGTGCGATTTCCAACACGGCTAAATGAAATTATAAAGCAGTGTTAAATTTATTAATCATTTAATTAGCTAAATGTTCCTGCAACTACTCGAGAGATGAATGGCGTGTCATTTTCTAATGCAATTTGCCTTGCAGCCAGGCTGGGTCAGTAAGGAAGCTACTGGCATCTGAAAAGATGTTTTTATATCACATCTTTTTTTTTTTTCCTTAAGGGGTGGAGTGCTTTGAAGAACTGCAGCTGAACAGAAAAATGTAGGTATTTAATACTACATTAGACCAGCCTTAAAAAATGTTTCATGCCAATAAAATATATTACAGGCAACAGAAAAATTGTGCTCATAATTTAACAGTGAAATCTTTCTATAGCATTGCTGGTATATATTTTTAAATGAATAATTACAACTAAAAGAACCAAAGAAGTACAAAGTTACAAAGTATTAGTGCTTAAGGAAAAATTTAAATAATAATTAATCCCAGCTTTCCAGGATAATAGCTATTGTGGCAAGAGGCAGGGTCTGATTAGGAGTCTTTATAAAGGTAAAATAATTGTGGGCCCTAAATAGATTGGTCATTGTATTGTTTTACTTCCCAATATATCTATAGTTGAAAATGACTGTTTAGAGGCCCATCATCAAAACACTTTCTTTTTTGTTTATATTGTTATATATTTTCTATTCTTTTTTCTCCTCTTAATTTAGGTTACCCTACACCTTTGGGATTCGCTATTAAGCGGCTACCAAATTAGCTTGGGTGAACTGTCTTTTTCATGCCTAGTAAGATAATTCCAAGGGCACATGGAGTCTGGTAACAGTCTGGAAGCAAAATAATTAATTACTAAACACTGTGCATTGTTGCTCTTGCTCCTGTAAAGCACGTTGTTTGTTTTCTCAGCATATCTATACCTGTCACCTGTAGCACTTTTTATTTTACCCATAGGCCTTGCTTGTCCTATATTGGCCCCAGGAGGGATACACTGAAAAATGTAAAAGAACAGTTAGTAGGTTATCGTCTGTTTTGTAAATAACAGATAATAACTGCTGTACATTTAAAGAGAGATGCACATTCACTAATGAGAAACAGAATGTCTTTCTATCACTTGTACAAGGAGTGAACGGTATTTGGAGCCTGAAACACTAGAAGGCCAGACCTGTCTGCTAGGATCAAGTAATACCTATGAACAGTTTGGGATAGATGATAAAGAAGAAAAATCCAGTCACTTCTGTAATGATTAAAGAGAATGTAAAATATATTTTTTAGCATATATGTGCACATTTATAACATATTATTCATAACAGAACACCTGGAGGTGCCTGAGGAGTTCCAATGCCAGAGAGTCAGCATGAGTTAGCTCTGATAACTATCTCCCTTCCATAGAACAGTTCTCTGAAACCCATAATTGCCGAGTACTAACAGTAATCCCTTTTATCTATCTCCCATGCAGGCCTAATGGCATTACAGTGCTAATTCATTGCCCTGCAATAGTCAAGCTGCCATGAATCTGATCTGACCCATACAGCTTGACTGGCTTTTTGCTCATATCACATGGTGCATTTCTCTGCTGCCACAAATACACCTGTGAAGGAAATGTTATCTCAAATGTTACCTCAGACAAAAACAGTTTTTTTACAGAAAATCAGCATACAATGACTTGGCTTTAAGTGATTTCATGAGTCCAACCTTTTCAAATTCACTGAACAGGGTTGGGGTAGGAAGCATCAAAGGATCCTAATGATATTTATATTATTGCTCTTACAGACTACTATAGGTAGGATGGAAAATATGCCCTATTGAGTCTGCAGCCGAATAAAGTCCATCTACCTAAAAAGAATAGGTGTCAGAACTCCCTAGAATTTAATAATGATAATATTATTCATACTTTGGACCCAAAGGGACATGTTATTTTTGCAGGGTTTTTTTTAGATGTACTTTGCTTCTCTACTAACACCATAGAAGATAACTATGAATATATATATATATATATATATATACACACACATATATAATACAACCAAAGCCAATTTAGTAGCTTATAACAATTCATTTCTTTACAATAATTGTAATTATGTATATAATACTAGGTATGGTGTCCATTTTTCAAAATTTAAACCACATGATATCTCTCTTTTTTTCCCCAAAACAGGGCTCTCTAGAACACCCACTTTACAGCATAGTTATTGTGTAAATTGCAGTTAGATGAATATGGGTACCTATAAAGCAATTATTGATAAAATGGTGTAAACAAATCAAACTCTCAAAAAGTTGCAAAATGACAAAATGCATGTTTACATGTTTAAATATATTAAATACATACACAGATGCAGTGGCAAAAAGGGATAAGTAACATAAATGTACCCTGGGCATGTTACTTGTCATCTGATAATGTTGATAATTACTGTGTGTTTCTGGCACCTACAGTTGCCAAATAGTTATAATATTATTTATAGAGCACATACTGTCTTTGAATCTCGTGTTGCAAATTTGTAATTCAAAAGTGGAAACATGAAATTTAGAATGTTAAAGGTATAAGGCTATATGCCATGTGGCTTGTTACAAAATAAATGGCATTAGGGAATGGGTGTACAAATAGTTCCTATAATGAGGATGGAGAATCAGTCATAAATAAATGATGTTTCTATAGCTTCAGCCTAACAGAATACGTAAGGTTTTTGTGCTAAGGGAGGCCCCAAAACATCACTTCTAACTAAAAGAATATGGGTTGAACAAAAGGAAATGAAAGACAAATCACATAAAACAGGCCTTTTGTATTAGGACTTATTTGTGTATTACAATAAGTTGAATGCTGAATTATTATACAGCACATACTGTTTCTCTTTCCTCAAGTGGTTTCCTCCCCACCTGCATCCTCTTGGTTAATATTGTGCAAATGGTTGTCACTGTATGCATTAACCTAAACACAAATTCTTGGAAATCATAGATCTTCACTGAGATTGTTATCTGCAAAGCCAAGAGGAAGTATATCTGGATCAATATATTAGGTGCTAAGATTAAAGTTTAATGTAGTTCCACATAAAACAAACAGTAAGGTCCTGTTTGTAAAGGAAAAGATGATATAAATTGTTTAAATAGCCTACTATTTTACATTATTAAATGTATAATTATCTAGTATGGTGTTAAAGTAGAGAACAATTAAGTTGACATACATATGATGCCAATAAAAGCTGAGTGAATTGAAAAAGATTTTGTACTCACACGCTAAGGTCCTTTCACCAGATGTAATGTCGCTTTATTGACCATATAGTTTGCTATAGAACTTGCTTCTGATTCCACTAAAGGTTTAGGACAGATTAAGGACACCTACAGTTTTCTATTGTGAAATTTTTGGCAAAGATACGTGTAGGACTGGGACTCCATAGGCATACTCTACAGTTAGATAGAGAAAATGCCAAAAGGCTTGTGGTGGAAATCAGGAAAGGGCCCAGCAGGAGATTTTCTGGCATTCTGGCAGACTAATCCAACCCTGTAAACATGACAATACTGTTATGTTTTCTGTAGATCTATTAAAAAAAAAATCTGTATTGTTATCAAAATTACCATGATTCTCCATGATTACAAACTCCCTTAAGATCAGCTCAGTTTCCAACTTACTACATGTAGTGGGCTGATTTTTTCCCATAAAGCATGTTTGAGGGTCAGATGAAATTAAAATAATGATGTTTACTCTGAAGCCTGTGGAGCCTTTGAGTAGGCTGGGGGCTACAAACATCCTGTGGAAGACCACATGCGGCCCAAAGGCCTCCAGTTGGACAGCTGAAAGCTAGACAAACCATTACAGGGGCCATTTATAAACTGAAATTGCAGTTGTAGTTGCACAACGTTTGCCATAATCATTTCATGAATTGGTGTAATTCATTAAAAGTACTTCTGCATAGCTGCACTTAGCATCAATAGGTCTGTTCTACCTCACCTTGCAAGTTATGTGCAGTGCACCTGATGCAGGGGAACTCTGGAGCACCTGGAAGGTGGCTGTAGCTCCAGGGTTGCACAAAATTGCACCCAAAGAATTGGGTGCAGAAGTCATATTTGATAGCATATGGCAGAAATTACTCTAACTGACCTTTTCCATTTAATTGCATCTGATTTAAGTAGGTAAGTCCACAGGCAAGTAAGCACTTAACACATTGCATGCAATTGTGCTGTGAAAAATGCTGCAATGTAAGTAAAAAATATGACAATTTGCACCTATATTTGCCCTTTGCACACTTCTACACTTGTGCCCGTAAATGAGCCCTTATATCGTTATTTGGTTTTACTTCTGCATTATCACAGTTTGATCTCATGGAGGCAAATATGATATATTTATGTGAATTCTATATATTCTCAACACCTCTGCTGTAAAGCAGAGCTCCATGAACTGGATGGTTTGTGGCTTCAAACCATTTAATTTAATATACTTATTATAAAGGTAATTAGCTTGTTCTACTGTCCATTCTTCTTAAGAAAGAGTCTCACACATAATATCTGAGACTATTAACTTTAAATACTTGTGTATTCTATCTGGTTTAAGAAGGAATATATTTGTATTTCTAAAGCCACTACTGTCCAACTATCTGCATTATCCACTTACCAAATATTCTTAACCCTTTATTTTTCTTTAGATATCACTTGGCCCACTATAGTGTGTCTCAAATAAGAAGTGATAAAAAATTAAAATTTGATTCTTGATCCTTTACTATTCCAAATGTTCATATGTTAGGTATTATCTCCAAAATAGCAGTACCAAGGTTTTCTACATTCCACTCTAATTAATTTGCAATTAACAAGACTTACAGGCCCAACATCAGTATTCCATTAGCATTTTAATGGGCATTAGCTAGGCTGTTATTAATCGATTGCTGGAGTGTAAGAACCATTTTCTGTTTACCCCTAGAAGAGAAAATGTTACTGGAAAGGCACTCATATTCTTTGACTTTTATTCTATTTTTTAATTTTTGTTTTTAAATCAAAATGGCTCTTCAGACATGTCATAAATCCAGGCATAAATAACACAAATTATTATTTTTGTAGAGATGACTGTTTATGAAATAAATTACTGTATGTATCACTCTAATGAATTAGCCCAATTACTTATATATTATTTAATACTGATCTTTAGTAAATAAACACCTGATTGAATCAATTAATAGAGTTAGTGCAGCTTTGGGATCTGATAGGAAGGTGGCAGTGAGATTACTGTTTACAGTTTGAGTTATTATTTTTTAACCCCATTTATCTTTTATTTTGTACTTATGATAAGGCATGGGATCAGAATCCAGGCTAGAATTGAGCCATGAGGTTTGTTTCCAAATTGAAAAACCCTGGGGATCATTTATAAAGTTTGCACAGCGCATATTATTTTTGCAAATGGCTGTTTTGCGCATGTTTTCCCTTAAATGCGACCTCCCCGTCCTCCCACTGTCTATCTTAGAAACAGTCCAGGTGCCGTGTTTGGAAGAAACTTTTTTTTCTATATAGAACAGTTGCAGCTGAGTGGTAAGAAGCTTCTCAAACAAGGTAGGGAAATGTATATGCTATTGCAGACCTAGAAAGCATCATAATCACAAGGTAACTCTGCCTTCCCATGGATTCCAATGCATTTTGGTAAAATTTTCCAGTTTAGCAAAAAAAGTTTGCTCAAAATTACTGAAGGTGGACACTAAGAGGTTACAAAATTTTCATATTTGACTTTGAACCTTCAGTGCATGATTTTGGAAGCCTTCCATAGGACTCAATGGCACTCTGCAGCTCCAACCCGGCCAAAGGAAAGTCACGATACCGAAGCTTGAATGAGTTCCGAAACTTTTTTAGTGGTTGTGACAAATATACGATTTTGTTGCACAAAAAGCACGAAAAAGTTGCGTAATTTAACGAAAATTTCATAGATAATACGCAAAGTTCAAAAAGTTAGAAAAAATACAAATTTTTCTCATTCGTACTTTGATGAATGGACCCCTACATGTCCAGACTTACATTGAATAAATTGAAAGGAGTGCAAAAAAAAAGAACATTTTCAGGTGAACTTATTCTGTTCCAGTATCTGATAGAAAGAGGTAAGGATTAGTGATGACCAAAATTTTTCGGCAGGCCTGGATTTACAGCAAATTTCCGCATTTCGCCATCAGCGAATTGTTTCGAAAAACGCGAGAAACTTTTTTGTGCGTCATAAAAAGTCCCAATTGGGTTGAAATAGGTGCAGTTGTGTCCAATTGTCAAAATAGGTGAAATCGCATAAACATGGGCATGGTCACGTAAAAATAGGAGCAGCCACTTCAAAATAGGCATGGTCGCGTATTTTCTGGCGAAGCGAAGTGGGACAGATTTGCTCATCACTAGTGATGGATAAGTTTTGTCCATAGAGTACCTTTGAAACTAAAAGGTCTAACCTTGCCCCCACTCATACTCTGCATCCCCAGCTAGTAGAAGTGCTACTGTGTGGATATGGATAAAAGCAAGCAAGCAGTTTTACAGCAATAAATACTATTCATAGTACTGACTATTCATAGAATTATGGATGAGCAAATTAATCTCATACGTTTACAAATGGGTAGAACTGTCACCATTTCAAAGGCAAAATTAAACCTGACAGATATCGGTCTGGCAGGCCGTCTGGTTTTCTCCAAAAGATTACTCCACCTTCAAGCGTACCTTAAAAAGTTTGCAATAACAGCAGTGAAATGGCCTCAAAAGACTTTGGTTAAAATTTTTAGATAAAATCTTTATTTTATTTATTTATTTTTTGTTAGCACGTGCCTGCATATTTTTTTTATATAATACTGAACAAAGATAGAGTTCATTGTATAGAAACACCTTCAGCTTAGAAAAGGTTATATTAAGTCTTATAGGACATGCATTCCCCACGGATTGCTGTTACATGCAATGAGAATAGGCATCTTTCATCTCGCTCTGCATAACCAGAACCATTAGCATGCTTATGTTACCTAATGCAATCACAAGCTGCACTCATTTGCAAGCCACCAGTTCCCACTACACGGCTTTGCAGATCTGAACCAGTAATTTTGTAATTCTTGACTTGCCGTTGACGTGAAAATGTGTAAGTAATTAGATTCCTAGAATGGCTGCTTTTAGATGACAACATCTGCATACAACACACTGCATATGCTATGCCCTTGTAAATTGTATTGACTTTTTTTTTTACAAAAAAAAATCACAGTGACAGATGGGCCATCATAAATTTTAAGAGGCTTTGAATTACAGAAACAACAAAATTATATTTTTCAAAAACTTTCCAGGTTTTCCATTATTTAAAATTTTTATTGCTGTTTCTGCTACTGTAACAATTTCTCAGACAGGCTTTAGGAGTTGGAGATGGCAGTTATAGGCTCTAATATTACACTCTGCATATATCACTATTGAAGTAGTGTTGAACTACACCCCCCTGAATCCTAAGATGGCATCTACTATTGTAGAAAGCTTAGCATTCTCATAAAAAGTGTAGTTACTAGTTAATGGAGCATAGAGCCTATAGCCCATTGGAGACTGTCACTAAAACTGGGGAGTTTAGTGATTAAGGAAAGCAGTGAAGCCTAGGCAGAAAGGGGAGCAATTAATAGGTATCACTGGTGTCATACAGAATGGGACAGATAAAGGTTTATAAGGGTGGGATGGGGCAGAATGTAATGGGGCCTGTCCTGGGCCAAGACACCTAGTCACAGCTGAGCCACCAGGTAACGAGAGGTTTATGAAAGATTAATCTATATAATTTAATACAGGTCAGCTAAAACAAAAGAAAATAGGTGAATTCAATCTTGTAGTCTTCAAACTAAAAAAAGTGGAAAGTTGGGTGGGACAGTGGCTTGGTGGTTGGTCCTGGCAGCATTAAGGTCCTGAGTTTGATTCTGACCTGGGCATTATCCATGGGAAGTTTGTATAGTTCCTCGTGCACTTCAAAAACATGCAGGCAGGTTCATTGGCTCTTAATGAAAATGACCCTAGTTTGTGCTTGTGTGAATGAAAGAGGGAAACCAGAATGATATAAATGATAAACAATATCTGCATACATGTTGTTGCTATATATAATTAAAGGATACAAATAACCTTTACAGGAATTAAAAAAAAATGAAAATCCAGTAAATGTCTTGCATTTTTTGCAGACTTCAGATTCATATGTCCACTAAAGCCTTACTTTCAATTGCTCAGTTTTTACTTATTTTTCTGGTTCATGTAAACTTCAGTAAACTTTAATGGGATACAAATGATGTGATGTCCAGTCTTCTTACAATAAATATCAAAAAGCAGATTGATCAGATATTAAACTGGGGAATTCAGAATGATTCCCAGCTGTTCCATCTTTTCACCATTTATTACCATTTTTCTGACTGTTAGGACAATCAGAAGAACATTTTAATGACAACGTTATCAAGTATGATACCTATATCAAATCATCAGAATGTGTTCAATCACAGTGGGTGTTAGTTCCCAGCACCAACCCAAATATTATTCCCCAAAGCAAATTACATAACCAATTGGGCAATTCTTATCCAAGCTGAAACAAATCATTTGAAAGTGGAAAATTAATTGTTAAACAATAAAACGTTATCATTTGTATTAATGGTCTGTTTATTATAAGCAAAAAATAAACATGAATCGTAGATTAAGTTTTCTTCTTATTTATATCTTTAGTGCCTAAATTATATATTTGCACATACAGTATCTCTTTAACCTGGGGTTTCTGTTTGTACACTGGAGGACCCCTAGAAGGTAATCAATAAAGGTTTACACCTTTAGCAAAGGTTTGCGAGGAAGGTTAGGGGCTTGACTGGAGGTTTGCAAAGTGGTGTGTGGCCTCAGCATCGTGTTCACAATGGATATAGGAGGGTCTTAGTGGTAAAGAAGGGACCCTTGAGGTGAGGTTTCCAGTGGGCCCAGAAACCCCAGTCTGACATTGCCAGTATCCATAACCTTTATATGGACGTTGTCATATTACAGCTGATATCTGCAGGCAGGCAGATATTCTCTACTATATCACTGAGCTTAGTAGAAAAAAAAATCTGGCTATATTTCTGTTAAGTCTTACATTAAAAGCACACATCATTTTCTATACAGTATATTAATAATAATATCAAGTGGATACATCTTATATGTGTGCGTGTGTACAACTACGTGTTTGCTGTGAAGTGTAATCTGTTTCAAGTTGGAAACATCCAAACTGTTTGCCAGAGGCAGTGGAAAATGATTCAAGTGAATGTTACCCAAAAAGTTATACACACAGCCTAATGGTCCTTAAATTAGTAACACACTCAATAAACTCCTTTTCTTCCTCCTTTTTTAATGGCGAAATGGGTTATAATGATAAGAAAAATACATTTGCGCCATCTGCAAGCGTAGAAATGATCAGCAAATCCAGCTCTTTTACTACAAATGACTCTGAACATTGAAAACAATATAACGATCCCCCAAATGTATATAAAGGAGTGTGCTGATACAGAGTTTGGGAAAAATAGCCTTATATTTGGATTTTATAAATGCTTATACATTTGATGGATCCTAGCATTTGCTGGCCTGCATATAGTAGGTTTCATATCAGTTGTATTGTTTTTAAATTGTCATTTGCTTTTTAGGATACTGCAGCCTTTACAGAACATTTCATCAAAAGGCCTTATTATATGGATAAAATTACAAATCAATGCTATATCATATATAGGTATGGGATCCATTATCCAGAAACCCATAATCTAGAAAGCTCCGAATTATGAGACGCCCATCTCCCACAGAGTCCATTTTAATCAAATGATTTTAATTGTAAAAAATTATTACTTTTTCTCTGTAATAATAAAACAGTACCCTGCACCTGATCCCAAATAAGATATAATTAATCCTTATTGGAGACAAAACAATCCTATTGGATTTAATTGAGGTTTAAATAACTTTTTAATAGACAAGGTACAGAGATCCAAAATATGAAAAGATCCCTTATCCAAGAAAACCCAGGACCCAAGCATTCTGGATAACAAGTCCCATTCCTATACTATATCATATAATTACTCTGGACTCATAGGTTGTTAGTTGGAGTTGGAGGTAATTATTTGCTGAAGGAAAGTACTCATACTATGGAAATACTCCATGTTTCTGTGGGGCTGGGGGGAAGGTTATATAGTAATATAATTAGGCTCCCAACATTTCAGAGCAACCAGGCAGTAGTTAGCTTGAACTGGTCTTGTGCTGATAAAATAATGGAAGTGAATACTGGTTTTCTCAGGGTTACTGAACTGGAGCAGACATTTTCCACTTTCCAGAGACCCTTTATGTATAACATAGCTAAGGCTTGGTGGCATTCCCTGGGAGACCCAAATAATATATTAAATTGTCATCTCCTAGCTTTATAAATATATAACATATGATATGTCAGCTTTGTAAAAGACTGGTTATAAATTTAAAAACTGGGAAAATTAACAGATGTCTCTTTATTTTAATAGTTATATTATGCTGTATTTCTAAGGGAGGAATAATGAGCCATTTGCAAATTGTATTACACTTTAAGTGAAATTCCATCACACTACCTATATTACACATCTGCTGCAGATGGCAAATAAATAAGTACAATCAGAGGAATGCAATCACATTAGGTTCCACTGGTATATTACTGATGGGCAGATTTAACAAACATTAAAAAATATAGAAATATTACCTTTCTCCAACTTTTTTTTTTTTTTGCTGTCATTGTCATTTATATTCTCTTGCATGAAAACAAGAAATGCTTTCCCCCTGAGCCTAAAATTAACATAGGTACCCACATTTTCTACAATTTTGCCCATAGGTTATATTGGTTTTACTGATATGAGAACTGACTTTGATCAGCTAAACTGATGTTTGGTGAGAAAACCAGTGGCAAAATGTAAACAGAAATGTTTTGGATGGGTTGAACTTGATGGACACTGGTCTTTTTTCAACCCTATGTAACTATGTAACCCACTGGGAAAATAGATTTGACCCCTTTTGTTAGGAAGCTTTCAACCTCACCCATTTTAATTTGGATGCCAGAATTCTTTCCAGTAGGCACAACAGTACCCCCATATTGGATGTCCCTTGCACTTTACCCAGTATTTTCTCCATGTTCTGTAACATTTCTGTTCTATTAATACACAGTTTACTCAAGGGTGAAAGCTGCCAAGGGACTCTCTGAAAATACTGGTATCTGTTTCTAATTACTGCTGTAACCTTTTAGTGATGTGCAGTGCCTAAGTGGCCCTCTTCATTCTGCACCATAACATTAATCAAAGTCTCCTTTATTCAAAACTACACTTAAAAGCACTCAATTTACTAAGCCAAAATCCAATGGGAGAAACCAAGATATATTTTTTGTCCCCCGCACCCTCCCTTACAATTTAAATGACCTCTTACAGTTAAAGACTTGTGGTATGTTTATAATAATTAAAGGGTCTCTTTTTGGAAAAGATTCCAAGCTTTTCCTAAAGGCCATTGTCCTCTTTTTGTAGGTTTTGTTTTCTTTCTATGTCTCAGTGTAATAACTTGGCCAGCCAGAACAGACAGCTGCAGGAAATCTCTGTGAAGAATTATTCAACAGTAAAGAGCTTTTCCCCACAAATAGAGACACATACTATTTAAGGCAAAGTAGGATTTTGCATATTATCTAAACCAATAGCTCATTATTGTAGTTGTAACCACTGTCGGAATGAAATGGCAGGGGCCCACCAGAAAACTCTGGACCCATGGATCCAGTCTCAAAACTTAAATTGCTCCTCTTCTCTCCTCCCTTAAACTCTTTATTATCCTAGTTTCTTTTCTTACATACTATACTCTATTCTTCCATCTATCAAGCTTCCATGTTTCCATACAGAGATAGGGAAAGACCATGAAATAGGCTAAATAGTTAGAAGCAAGAGGGCCCACTGACACCTGGACCCACCGGGAGTTTTCCTGGTATCCTGCTGGGCCAGTCCAACACTGGTTGTAACCGTTATGTTATGCAACATGCAAAAACTTAGATTAGGGTGCAGGAAATGGTAACCAATGTGTTGTAAAATTCATTAGAGTTTGCCAATCTATGCTGTTCCAGAGATTATTAATCATCATACAGAGAAACCTATAGAATAAGTGAGCATAGATTATTTCTCTTTGGATGCAGCTGTCAGCTCTATTATTATTCCCAAAGCTGGATATATTTAAGGACTATAGGCCCTAGTTTATTGCTAGGAGACATTTAGTAATTATAATGAGGAGTCTTATGTTCCTTCAATTAGGTACTACTCAGAAAAGCCAGGGGGTGTAAAGAAGGTCACTCTTTCTTCACTAGTCAGCTTCTGGGTGTGGGGTGTAGGTAGAGTGGCAGGTAATAGCCAAATGTATATTTCATGTTTACCGTCAATTTACTATAATGCAGAAAAAGTACTACAGAGAGAAATAACTACTTTGTTATGCTAACTGACTTTTTGTGTGATGTTGCAGAGGCACCCACATTTTATACATCTGATCTTTAAATACTTTTTCCATTATACTCAATGTAGTTTATTACATAAAAATGATATGCAAGTTATATGAAAATGTTATTGGAAAGCTTATGCTATTTGCAGTGATATGAGAAAATACTAATGAAAAAAAAAAACAAAAATAAAAATATATATATTGAGTGATATTTAAATTATCTTTAAACAGAGAAATGAATTGGAATAGGGAAAGGGGCCAATAAAAAATCTGGCTGAAGCAGTTAATCTCCTAATTACTGAGGTGCACAGAATAGCAAGAGGAAACATAACACCAAGCAATATAACACATTGCTAAGATCGTTATGTGCATGTTTAAAACAAACTGTTCTAAATGAGTACAAGCTGTCATTAAGGATTCTCTCAATATCCATCTTTGCATGCAGGTGGAAGACTTATTATATATATCTGTACTACTTGAGTTTAAACAGAAACCACATTGTACTTTTGTCATCCATCACCCTTCCGTCAACACAGGTCAGCTAATCCTGTTTCTTGTGACCTCCACCCAACAATCTCAAGTGAGACTGCAAGCATTTAGATGCACGGAGGGTTGTTTCATGAACAGCTTATTTTCCCTTGTACAAAGAAAACAAAATGGATACAGTTTTGGGAAAGTGAGCAACTGTTAAGGTGATGAAAATGATCATTTTGTGAAGGCTGGACCTTTTATGAGATGTTGTACCCAGACTTGAATGAAGTGTTATTATTTAGTCTTGTCTTGTGGAGATGTGTATTTGAAAGCCTTTCCTCCAAGATATAGTGAATACAAACACATCTAGACACAACAAACCGGATTAGAATTGCACTGAGCACCTACTGCCAGTTTATTCTAAAGTACAATGCCTAAGGTCTTAAGCTCCAGTCTCATTTGACATGAGCTTGCACTCCAACCAATTGACTGCAAAATCATTCGCTGTTGCTTTTATAGAATATAGTGCAACGTAAAAGCTTAACTTCTCTAAGCAGCCACTGGCAACATTTAATTGAATCAATAGTAATAATAATAATTGTATCAACGTGTAATCTGAATACCCAGGACCCAATATATACAATCTAGTATTTTAATGGTACACTGTTTCCCCACCCCACAAACTTTTTTTTCTTTTTTCAACTGTAATACTGTTATTTTCTACCCTTTGACCATAGTATTAATTACACATATACATTTTTATTATTACTAATATGAAGAAAAATATATATTATGATATTCCCATCTCAAAACTTTCCTTAGCTTCTATAAATATGTATATATATCCTTGCTGACCGATTATGCATTGTTCATGTTATGAACCCAGAATCTCCTCTGAAAGGGCTCCTGTCAGTCAAATGTTAGAACCCTCTTTTGAAAGGTCTGGACTTACAAGAAGGGGAATGGTTATGCCATATTTGGAACTGTAGAAGCTAGTGTCAGTTTTCCATATCTGGAGTTACTTTACTTTATAGAAATGGTCTGCTTTGATAAATAAATAGAAAGTGTAATATTTTTAAATGTGCCAATTTTGGTATTAGTAATCTAAAAAAATAGATTTGGATTGTAAGTATTATACTTTATAATATATAATATAAATAATATATATAATATATAATGTATAAATTACTTTGTATATACATTGTATAAAATCTAAGGTCTCTATATAAACGCTATGGACATCAGTCCATCAGTGCAGCTGTGTCTATGATTTTGGAAAGGGGGAAGAAACTTGAGTTCCCCCGAGGTCAGCCTACATAGATAGAAGGAGAACAAACACACTCTATAGATTTGACATGGTCACAACTGGACCCAGGACCCCAGTGCTGGGAGGCAGCAGTACTAACCATTGACCAAAGATTTTCACTTGTCTTTTTAAAACATGGTGCAGGTGCAGCATATGTTTATCATATAACTATTACTTTATTGTTCTTCAAACATGAGCTGTATATTAGAATATACCAGACACAAGGACAAGGATGTTATTAGAAGCTATGGAAACTCTTTCCATTTTTCACAGTAATTAGAACCAGTATCTTCACCTGGCAGCCCCCTCATCAAAGTCTACCGTTGGATAACTTGCTCAAGGCTAAAATGAGACCCTATTGTCCACATTATTATGACCCGTTAGAAATGACTGTTAGAAATAAAACATTATATATATGTTAACAGGCATGGTAAGGGATGCTAAGGCTAAGAAATAGGTGGAAACATTAATTTGTTATGCTCTTCAGCAAGTAGCATAATGAAAGTGAACTTTACACACTATAATTGACCAAAAAAAGCATGAAAATGACACATCCAAGAAAAATAATTTCAGGGTGTTCCTACACACGTCTAATTTCAAGGGAGCGAATCCAGATGTTATTGCTGCTGCAGATTTGAGCAGAAGGCACCCTTTACTTTATACTTTTATCGTTGAAAAGATTGAGCACTTTCCAGCATTAACATTCCATGTTGAAAATCAGCCTGCTTGAAAATATTTTTACATCTTGGATTGCAGGGAGAAGGGCCCTCTTTTAGCTTCCCTTTTAACAAACATAATTGCAACAACTTCAAAGTTCCACCAATGTTTTTTTAAGGCACCCTCCCAAAATGTGCAAAATCTCAGCCAAATCTGCAGTGCATCAGGGTGCACCTGGAAGTCATTAAGCACTACATTTGGAAACGCGAGGACAAAAAGAAAACGCTGTTCACCCTTGAACATTGACACCGTTCTAATACTAGGACAACCTTGAGCCAAATGTCTTTCAAATGAAGAGCACCATGCAAGCAAACACCAAGAGGAAGCTCTGTACTGCTGCCCCAGGCAATGCTGTCACTTTGAAATGGTAAACAGAAGTGGTAGGTGATTGCAAGTGCAGCACGATAAGCTTCAATGTTAAAAGCATAACCCTGATGAAGAATGTCATCAGGGTGTTCCAAAATGCTAACTAAAAAAGATTAATTTTTAATTGCTTTGCTATGCTTCTTCTATTAAGTAAGCATTTGTTCCCCCTCAGTGCTCAGTGTGCCTTTAAGTCTCCCAGTCATTCTTCAGCAGTCAGTCCCTGTTTCCTTTTTGAAAAAGTGGCATTTCTCTCTAGGCTTTGAATACTGAAGTTGTATCTACAGTATATGTGTTATTTGTTACCCACATACTTGTGTAAAGCGGTTAACTATTTTAAAAGCATACAATTATTTTGATATAAACATGGTATATTTTGCTCCATTGGGCTCTACTATCCTGTTCATATTTCTAGGTTAAATGACGGTCTTACTAAAGCTTTTTTGTAGGTTCTGCACTATTTTGGCTTTTTTTTCCCATGCACCCCTTTATTTCCTACCAAAAATTCCCATCCTGATAAAACATTTACAGAAAACCAAAATGAAGCATGGTTAGGTGGCCTTGTGAGCGTGACCTGACTTCAGTGGAGGGGAATCATGGGTCAAAAAATGGGTTATAAAAAGCATAAAAAACACATGCTAGAATACGCTTCTGATAGCCAGTACAGGTAGATACTGTACATATATTCTAACATGGTGGCTCAATCAACTCAGTTCGATTTGACACATACTATGGATGTCTTGTGAGTACTAAGCACAAGAGGGACTATGGGTAGGGATTTGTGAAGAAAAAAAAGGCTTTTCCCAATTTAATTATGTAGGTAGTAGGCTAATTTAGTCTGGTCTGATAAATAGGCCAACTTACCAATGATCTTTACATGTGGGTCCTGTGCAAACCAGTTGGAGGAAACCACTACCATAGCTTGGTACTCACCTTTTACAACCAACCTGATTATCTGACTGATACTTAACCAGTAAATGATGTGTGGGTCAAAAGCAGTAAGCTGCCAATTTGGTCAACATAACTTATGTGCTGTGTATGTTAGCATATGTTATTTTGCATTTATTATATGATTTCCATGGCTGTCAATATAGACTGGGTCCTTTGGTAATGTACAAACCGGATTCCAAAAAAGTTGGGACACTAAACAAATTGTGAATAAAAACTGAACGCAATGATGTGGAGGTGCCAACTTCTAATATTTTATTCAGAATAGAACATAAATCACGGAACAAAAGTTTAAGCTGAGAAAATGTACCATTTTAAGGGAAAAATATGTTGATTCAGAATTTCATGGTGTCAACAAATCCCAAAAAAGTTGGGAGAAGTAGCAATAAGAGGCTGGAAAAATTAAATTTGAGCATAACGAAGAGCTGGAAGACCAAATAACAATAATTAGGTCAATTGGCAACATGATTGGGTATAAAAAGAGCTTCTCAGAGTGGCAGTGTCTCTCAGAAGCCAAGATGGGTAGAGGATCACTAATTCCCACAATGTTGCGCAGAAAGATAGTGGAGCAATATCAGAAAGGTGTTACCCAGTGAAAAATTGCAAAATTTTTCATCTATCATCATCAACTGTGCATAACATCATCCGAAGATTCAGAGAATCTGGAACAATCTCTGTGCGTAAGGGTCAAGGCCGTAAAACCATACTGGATGCCCGTGATCTCCGGGCCCTTAAACAACACTGCACCACAAACAGGAATGCTACTGTAAAGGAAATCACAGAATGGGCTCAGGAATACTTCCAGAAACCATTGTCAGTGAACACAATCCACCGTGCCATCCGCCGTTGCCAGCTGAAACTCTACAGTGCAAAGAAGAAGCCATTACTAAGCAAGATCCACAAGCTCAGGCGTTTTCACTGGGCCAGGGATCATTTAAAATGGAGTGTGGCAAAATGGAAGACTGTTCTGTGGTCAGACGAGTCACGTTTCGAAGTTCT
This sequence comes from Xenopus tropicalis, assembly GCF_000004195.4. Taxonomy (NCBI): domain Eukaryota; kingdom Metazoa; phylum Chordata; class Amphibia; order Anura; family Pipidae; genus Xenopus; species Xenopus tropicalis. The sequence continues at coordinate 53,961,308 of NC_030680.2, forward strand.
TTTTGGAAATCTGGGACTCCATGTCATCCGGACCAAGCCTGCATCTCTGATGGTATGGGGTGGCATGAGTGCGTGTGGCATGGGCAGCTTGCATGTCTGGAAAGGCAGCATCAATGCAGAAAAATATATTCAGGTTCTAGAACAACATATGCTCCCATCCAGAAGTCATCTCTTTCAGGGAAGACCCTGCATTTTTCAACAAGATAATGCCAGACCACATTCTGCATCAATCACAACATCATGGCTGCGTAGGAGAAGGATCCGGGTACTGAAATGGCCAGTCTGCAGTCCAGATCTTTCACCTATAGAGAACATTTGGCGCATCATAAAGAGGAAGGTGCGACAAAGAAGGCCCAAGACGATTGAACAGTTAGAGGCCTGTATTAGACAAGAATGGGAGAGCATTCCTATTCCTAAACTTGAGAAACTGGTCTCCTCGGTCCCCAGATGTCTGTTGAGTGTTGTAAGAAGAAGGGGAGATGCCACACAGTGGTGAAAATGGCCTTGTCCCAACTTTTTTGGGATTTGTTGACACCATGAAATTCTGAATCAACATATTTTTCCATTAAAATGGTACATTTTCTCAGTTTAAACTTTTGTTCCGTGATTTATGTTCTATTCTGAATAAAATATTAGAAGTTGGCACCTCCAAATCATTGCGTTCACTATTTGTTTAGTGTCCCAACTTTTTTGGAATCCGGGTTGTAATTTCCCAGTCATCAAAGGTGGAGAGACAGTGGAAAATATGCTAAACGTGGAACTGCAGAGATTTTAGCACAGTCTACAGTGTCCCTGCTTAGGGGGGGAATGTTTACATATATGCAGGTGTCACCCAAGCCTTTCACCTTTCATCTGCAGATGCCTGGGGGTGCCAGTAAAGTGCATGCCCTTGGTCCCAACTCCTGGAGCATTTTAGAACATAGGGAACTACTTATAGGGCTATGTATACCCGCATTTCACAGGTATTGGAATGCCTTATGTGATTTCCAGGCAACAAAGACTTGTTGACAACATGTTCAGTAAACTGGGACATTCAGTATATTCTCAGCAGCAACATTCCTTGTCAATTTTCTTCTTTGATATCCTCCATTTAAAAGATCTTTGTATGCTGTCCCATGAATATGTCACCAGGGATCTATAGCACTTGGCCTCGCATTTTACTGCTTGACGTTTAGGGGAGAAAGATGCAGTGTTCTTTAAAGGCATGTTAGAGATTGCTTAGGGATTAGGCCATCTGTCTGCCTCTTAATACGATTTTTACGTTACCTTTGTGGAACACTTCTGACACTCACCAAGACATTTATTTAGTTGGTTGAACATAACTTATCACAGAAACAACCTATTTGCTGTTTATGACAACATAAGGTGACTGTTAGTATTCTGTCTAGTGATGAGCCAAGTATAATGTATTATTTTCTACTGATTCAAATTCAACTACAGAAATGATAACCACTTTCACAAAAAAGGATGCCTCATTAATGTGCCAGCATCGTGCTTTTAGTGTAAAATTAAACACAGTGAAAACAGACTGGCAATCTCTATCAACTTTCACTTAAGATTGATCTTTACTGTAAATTTGTAGCATTTTCAATTCCAAAAATCATATTTCCAGGGGAGAAATATATTGAATATTTAATTACGGATATTTTTTAAAATCTATAGCACAGGAGTATTTAACAAGCATATTATAACAGCTAAATTATTCATTGCAAGAAGTGTTAAGGGGAAAAGTAAATGGCATATTGAGAAGAGTTGCCCTTCCATGAATAATGTAGCAGATATTTTATAATGAATTCTAAGGGATATGGGGAGATTGGGGGTCAGATAAAGATGCTGGTCACAGTTGGAGGTGTTGTGTGTAGGAGAGGGGCATATAAACATTCAAGCACATTCTAGGGGAACTTGCTGATTGCACCTTAACATGTTTGCGCATGTCAGTGGCCATAATCTTCCCTTCACTATTTAATAGTGGCTTTGTCAGGTAAGAATGCTTCCACAAACATTCTAGGGATGCACCAAATCCACTATTTTAGGATCCTGCCAAACCCGAATCCTTTGCAAAACTTTCCGAACAAAATCCGAATCCTAATTAGCATATGCAAATTAGGTAAGTAAGGGTTATAGAGAAGAATGTTCCATGTTTATGTGACAAAAATCACATGATTTTAAGGATTTGGTATGGCCAGAAGCATGGATTCAGACAAATTCAAATCTTGTTAAAAAAAAGGCTGAAGCCCCAACTCAAATCCTGGATTCGGTGCATCCTTAATGAGTTCAGATAGAACCAATTTGATCAGATTGTTATTCTAGGACTAAAACAACTAGATCAACCAGATTTAGTTTCAAAGTAGGTCTTCCAATGTATCTCCAGGTCAGTTCTGAACCTGGCAATTTGCTGGATCCAGTGAGTGTATTTTCCATCTGCTCTAGGTGCTATACATTAGTACAATCAAAGCATCACTATTTTTTTCAGACCTGGGTGACAGTTTTCTATGTTAAATGAATTAACTTAAAGGAGAAAGAAAGGTAAAAACTAAGTAAGCATAAGCAATCATAGAAACCCTTCACTGAGTTACCTGTCAAAAGATTAGTTGTGTCTGTTTTCCTCTGCCAGAGATACGCAGCTCTCTCCTCTCTCCCCTCTACTGCTCCACCCTCCCTCAAGAATGCTAAGAACCCCACCCCCCTTAGGAATATGGATCTGAGCCAATCAGCAGGAAGCTGACTCATAGTCTAACAAACTGAGCATGTACTCCAGTCTTGCTTTTGGTGCAGGAGTGAGGCATTATGGGAACTTTCTTTACACAGCTCAGCATTTTTTCTTCCTGTTTGTCTTCTGATCATCTGAACGAGAGAAATATGGGGAAACTTAAGGGCACTATTGAGACAACTGAAGGTATGCCTGCAGCTTGAGATTAACTCTTTATTAGCCTTTCCTTCTTCTTTAAGGAAATATAAAAAGCTGCATTAAAATTGAGGCTTACAAGAAATTGATATTTCACTTGCAGCGCAGAAGCAACCAGATCTTTCATGCTTTCTCTCTCATTCTCTCTCTCTCTCTCTCTCTCTCTATATATATATAGCTATAAAAATGCAAAAAGTTACAGCACACCATCGTGTAAATTCCTGTGAGCGCCGTTACTTTTTGCATTAGTATTTGACTTTATTGCACGAGCACCCAGGTATTAACCCCCATCATATGGTGTGCTACCTCTGCTTGGACTATATATATCTATAGATAGATGTTAAAATATACATATATTGCTGTTTAATGGCCAACAGGGACCAACTCTGTTCCTAAGATATTAAACCGCACACTTTGCAGGACTAAGTCTCTGTGTGCTATCAACCTTCTGACACAGCAGTAGAAATTAGCCATTTGTAATGATAATTAAAGTGATACTGACGCTAAAAAACTACTCTTCAAAATATTAATATACATTAAAAGTTACCTATAGGTCATGTTGATAATTCTTTGCTGATAGGGCTGCTTTTGTGAGTAATTGCTACTTGCAGTTCCTAAACCTGACTGTTTGCCCAACCTTACTGTCCCTGTCAGTTACAGCTTCTAATTCTAATGCACTACTGCTGCACAAATATGGCAGCCCCCTCATGGAGAAACTTCGGTGATCTAATAGGTAATGTAAATGCATTGGGCAAATACTTTTCATTATTAAAATTTATCAAAATTATTAATAGCATGCAAAGTGTTATGATAGATGTGAAAAAGCTTTAATTTCTGTTGTCTCTCTTTAAGATGCTGCTTCATAGCAACACTACGTAAAAACCCTTCTTCATAAGACAGCTCAAAGCTGGCAGAAATGTTGTTTGAAAAGTAAGAAGCTCTTGTCTCCCACCACAAGTTAGCCTGATATGCACAAGGTTTGTTTTTCTTGGCACATTTATTTACTGTGTGTTGCTCATAAATGCAGCAATGTAAAGCTGTACCCTTCCCTTTTAGACTGTGTTCCTTCTACTTAAAAAGTCTGTGACATGTACCATTGTAGAGCTGGTAACCACAGCAGGATATTGTGGCTTGTGCAAAGGGTGAAGGCACCTTCAGAGTACATGCCAAAATATTTATGTGTTGTATAACAAGCATTTACTAAAAGGTATTTAATAATTGTCTATATCTTATCTAATTCCCTCATGCTCAGCTATGGTACTAAACTTGCTCAATCCAAAAAGATTTTGAATCCCTCTCAAGTCTGAATGTATTGTCTGTTTTATCTAAAATTGTTTAAAATAGCGGTTTATAATACATGGGTCAACCTTCAACCAAATGGCCCACTCATATGTTTTCCATTCAGCAATTTGGGCAGACACATAGATGGTCATGGGCCTAAATTGGAGGATCTAAACAGAGCTCAGTCACACAGAGCATTGGATCATCTTCTCTCCGCTTACGTTTTGTAGGAAGGTAGAGAAAAGTGGTGCTCTCTTCCGCAGCTCCATGTAGCTCCATTGACAGGCACAGTGCCAGCCTGAGTGCAGCAACACAGAGCAGAGATTGGGTCAAAAAATGCCGGCTTTTGTCTTTTTTGGGCTGATCTCTCATGTAACTGCACGCAGGCAAAATCTGTGCCTGTTGATGAAGCTAAACGGAGTTGCGGAAGATTGCGGATACTTTGCACTGTACCTACAGCACCAATTTCAGTTCATATGTTTGTACCAGTTTCTTTATTTTTTCGCTTTTCGATTGCGCAGTACTTTGCTCTTAGTTCTGATCTTCTTTATATGTTGTTCAAACAAACACACTCCAAAAAAGAGGACATGTGCTTGAAAGAGAACATTTTTACATGTAGTGTATAGAATTTTAAATGAAAACATGTGGTGTTGCTGTTTCTGGCCCTTTAATTAAGGCAACTGTAAGCAAACATTAGATCAGGGATATCGGCTGCTTGCTGTGGATGATGGGAAATGAAGTTCAGCTGTAGAGCAATAAATCCGACATTCCTGCATTAGACCAATGAGAATAAAGAATAAATAGTCATAAGTGACTTGGCAGCTTTATTTGGAGAACGTGCAGGCACAGTTAATTCCTTTCCACTGATTTTCCGAAGAGGCACAATGGTTCCATACATCGTTCTGCAGTGACATTAAATATGACAAGGTTATCATTTAATTTACTATCACTTGAGAATTGATTTATAGGCCCGGGCGACTTCTCTTCTCTTGTATGCTACAATTTTCTTGATTCTAAAACATTCTTTTGAAATTTTATAACTTCAAAATGAGAACTTGAAGGATCTGATTTTAATGAAAGAACTATGACTATTAATAAAGACCCATTCTGGTTTAGATACACTGGCAATAAATCTCCTGGCGTTTTACTACCTCGTCATGCCCTTTTAAGCAATTTGCTTTTGCAGATATCAGATATATTGTATTATAATGAAAATTGTGTCTTATTCAATTTCTTATTTTCTATTTTATCTCCCAGAACCATATGTTTGTTGTGGAGGAGTATAGTCCTTTGCATTACTAGTATCAATTAACTGGTTTATTGACTCTAATGGCTTACAGAAAATGTATGTAATTCAGTGTTTACTACATACAGTGTGTTGCAGAGGTCAAAATAACCATTTCAGTCTTACAGTGAAAATCCTAAACTGCAGTAAGGGGTAGATATTACACAGACCTAACTGGCAGAGAAAGCATAGGACTTACACAGAGAAGGATTACATACCCTGTGGGGCAGATTTATCAACATTGTCACCATTTAAAACAACTTTGATGACAGTCAGCAAAGTTTTTATAGAATATATTAATCAAAGATGATATCTGTGTCAGAACAGCCAAACACTATTCTGTTCAGTGGGGTGGGTAGTGCCCAGTGCTATTGATAAGCGAATCTACTGCCCTAGCTTATGTGTGCTATGTTTATTTCAGACTTTTTTCATAATTTGCCTCAACCACTTCTGATGGTAAAGCTAAAGCCAGAGTTATCCCATATCCCAGGGTTTCTAAGATATATTACCAGTCCACTGCCTTTTACGTCCTCTATGTGTGTGTGCTAAGAGGAAGACCCCCAATTCACACAAAGGAGGCAGAGGACCAGCTTTTCTACAGTTATGACCTGTGTGCCATTAGCCGTAAGGTTTACTGCACCTATATGTGTAGCTGCGATGCTCTGTGTAATTAAAGAGATGGAGCAAGATAACCTGTTCTTTGACTGACTTCCACTACACTCCATAAGTGGTGTAAGTCTTCTCTCTTACAATGTAGTTGAACTGCCTAATATATTTTTTTCATAATCCTACAGTCAGCATGTGTATCATACAGCTGCCAATACTTCTCCCTATATAACCAAGCACCCTGTGGGGAGAAGTGATGCAAAATAGCTATAAATGAACTTATATGAAAAAATTGTGAAGATTTGATGTAAGATAGAATAGAATGTTTTTGTGATCTACCACTAAATCTTGTTGCTCCTGCTAGCTGAAGAACTGAACAGGTGTAATCAGTGACATTCTGCCTATGCTCATTGCTGTAAAGTGAAAGGAATCACTATACTTAGGGGTAGATTTATCAAAACGTGAGATTAGAGTTTACCACAGAAAAATCACCCACTTTCTAATCATCTATATGGGATTTTAAGAAGTGTATTTAACAATGGGTGAAAGTTAGAGTTCACCATGTGATAAATGCTTCTAAATATCCCATAGGAATGAATAGAAAGTGGGTGAGTTTTTCTGTGTTGAGATCTAATCTCACATTTTATTAAATTTGCCCCTAACTGTTTGCATTAAGCACTTATAGTATAGGCAACCATAGAGCCTTGCATTCACTCAGGGTCCCCCCGCATGTTCTAAATGATGTGCAAGCTAGAAGTCTTCTAACCGATACCTATATCCTGCCCACCTCTGATCCCTCCAGTATGCCACAAGCATTGACATTTTCGGAGCATAATTTAAAGCAAAGTTGTGCACAGTGGGGAAGGGATAGACATTGTATAATCTAATACTTCGGACATCTAACCCAAACTCACACTGAAAGGCACATTTTTTAAAGTAAAACAATGAAGAACCAACAATTCACCTAAAATAAGGGCAAAAAAATGCTATAGAAAAATACAAACCTAATAGCTATAAGTAATAAAAAAGAATGGAACTATTATGGCACTCCCTTTAGCTGTAAAATCTAATGTTAAAGAAGCAAGACCAGTCTACTTTTCAACAATAGTTGTGTGAGCCTTTGACAAGGCAAACATGATTTCAAGCAACTTTGCAACATACAACAATTAAAAAATACGCAACCTATTCATGATTTTTAATGTAATAATATGGTTTGGAACAGTTACCTAAGCCTGGCCCACTGTTCTCCTGCTGACCTGGCTGACTACTTTGAGACACAAATAAAATGTAACAGTAGTCAACTGTCCTGAGTCTGCCTTTGGCCTGCATCCTCCAAATCCCACAGTGCCCTGCACACGTGATGTCAATAAGAAAAGGACCATCACAGTGCAATGCATTGTGGGTTATGTAGTTCCTGCATGCTGTTTGAAAGATCAGTGTTTTAGTCCCTTCTCCCCTGCCAGGAGTTTAAATAGAAGAACTATTTAGCAGCTGTGCGTGGAACTTTTTTTTTTTTTTTTAAAGAAGTTTATTTTTCATTTTGATAGACAAACAATACATACAAAACCTTAGCTACAAGTGCGTGGAACTTTTTAATAGATTTTGGTTCGGAAGCCAGAGTTACCTATAATAATTGTCTTTTGGTTCTAGTGAGCTTGGAATCGGATTTACATACAAAAAAATCTAGACTCACTTTACAAGGGTCTACATTTATTGTCTTATCAAATAACATATGTCTGTGTGGATTACTGTCTCATTGCATGATCACTTGCATAGTACATTACACTGTAAAAGTTTCATTTACAGGTGCATACTTTCTACAATGACTGCAGTGAAAGATGGATGTTCCCTGAACAAAATCATTTCCCTTCTTTAGTTTTTTGGCTGAGCCTTAAATTCTCACACAACCTGATGAGATGCAGTCTACGGCTTTTAATTGTGCCCAGAGGCGGTGAAGCCTGAGAGAGAGGTATGAACAACTGGAGGAGGATCTGGGAAGCAGCTGGGCATAGGATGGTTAGTAATAGGGTAGAACAGCCAGATCAGCACCTGTGCTCCATTAACACTTTTCATTAATGTACGCCGTAACACATATACAGACATATACTGGTATATAATGATTTTCATACATCCAGTAGAGTGTAGTTTCTTGACTCTTATCAATGAAGTGTATTTCAGAGCATAACAATTTATATATAATACATACAGACATATATTTACAATTTAGTCTGCTATGGCCTCCTTTATTAAACACAGTTTGATCCAGTTCTAGTAAGCCATAGCAGCCAATCAGCAGAAAAGATTTACCATTTGCCTGTTGAAAAGCAAACATCTGATTGGGTGCTATGGGCTACTAGACCTGGGACAAGCTTTGTTATATTTTATTTATTATATTGCCTCCCCATAGTACATTGTGCACCAAATGGTGATTGGGAATCTGAACTACAATTGCATAAAATAATACATAAAAGTGGAAAAAAAAAGTTATTATCATCCTACAACTACAGTATCTCTGTATCTGTATGCATTCATATAAACAGAATAAGGGCACATATCTGAGTCTCAGAAGTTTTGCAGCTGCTCTCTTTAAAGGTTTTTCTATGCAAAAATAACCACATTACATTCATGGCCATGCATATTACATAGTTAAGTTGAATTGAAAAAATCCATCAAAAGTCCATCAAGTTCAACCCTTACAAAAAAACCCCAACACAGATCCATACCAACCATTTTATACACTCACATACATAAACTATATATACCAACATCAATACTAACTGTAGATTTTAGTATCACTATAGCCTTGGATACTATGCTTGTTCAAGAACTCATCCAGGCCCCTCTTAAAGGCATTAACAGAATCTGCCATCACAAAATCACTAGGAAGGGCATTCCCCAACCTCACTGCCCTCGACACGAAAAGCCACCTACGCTGCTTCAAATGAAAGTTCTGTTAACTGAAAGGGGTAGAGTTGATCCTTTTTATGGGAAAAAAGAACATCCCCTGCCTATAGTCCCCTCTAATGTACTTGTACAGAATGTCCCCTCCCAAGCACCTTTTTTCCAAAGAAAAAAACCCCAACAGTCTATCCTCATAGCTTAAATCTCCCATCGCCTTTACCAGTTTAGTTGCACGTCTCTGCACTCTCTCCAGCTCATTAATATCCTTCTTAAGTACTGGAGCCCAAAACTGCACTGCATACTCAAGGTGTGGCCTTACCAGGGACCTATAAAGGGGCAAAATGATGTTTTCATCCCTTGAGTCAATGCCCTTTTTTATACAAGACAGCACTTTATTTGCTTTAGTAACCACAGAATGACACTACCTGGAATTAGACAACTTATTATCTACAAAAATCCCCAGATCCTTCTCAATTAAGAATGCCAACAACACACTACCATTTAGTGTGTAACTTGCTGACCAGTTTTTCATTTTGTCAAATCGCCCTGCAACCTGCATGGAACTTATAATAATATATATAAAAGTAAAAAAAATAAATAAATGTCCACCTTCAGGCCATTAATAAACAAGTTAAAAAGCACCAAAGGGACCAAGGACCTTAGTTTGCCACTAAAAGAAAACGTCTGGTGTGTAAAAACAAATTCCCAGGTTTTCACTGCTGTGCAAGCAATATAACAATATCATGAAATGCACATGGAAATGGTATTGAGAGTTTGAAGCTTACAATATATGCACCCAGAAAGCCATCATGATTATTTGTGCCATGACTTTCTTGTACATGAGCAGAGGCCACACCACAAACGGCAAATTAAAAAATTAAAAAACTGCAGTCTAGAAACACCGGTTAGACATGGATATAGAATCTGAAACATAAGGGGGCTCATTTACCAACGCATTGCAGCGCTGTAATAGTCACAGAGGCAAAACTTTTGCCCTGTGCATAAGCAAACTGCTGCGCCATATAAACATGCGCATATAATGATGCAAAACTGCATATATGATGACGCAAAACTTGTCATAAATTATGTGCATCGATGGCGCAAGCTAATGCTCTAATAAATCCGTATCAACTACATGGGTCCTAACTTAACAACCTAGTCAGTTGGTGTTTAAATGGAAAAAAGATATGAAAGGCTCCATCACATTAACAAACAAACTATCTTTATAGATAAGAACAAAGTTAAAAAAGGGTAAATGTTATTAAAACATTATAAACAAATTAACAATTATATTTTTATAATAATGCTATTTAACATATCATAAATTTGAGAAACATTAAGATGGTTTTATTAATGACATACCTAAATTAGTTTATTGTAATGCAAATCTGCGAATATACTAGCGCAAATGGTGAAGAACGCGCAGTCAGAACTACGCCACAAATGAACAGGCGTAAAGATTTCAATGCAGCCGTGTCTGCGCAAATCTGCCCCTACATACGCGCAAATATCACATATATAGGCGCAAAGGGCGCACTCACGCAAAAATCGGGCCCTTAAAACACGTCCCTAGCCACACCCACAAAAACACGTTGTTGCTTGCGACATTATTGCCCAGTATTTGCAACATGCGCATAAAAAGAACTGGCGGAAAAATAAATGAACCAACGCAATGTAACGCATATGCAATTGTGTGTGCGCATAATCATAATTTGTGTGCTGCGATGCATTGAAAATGAGCCCCAAGGACTTTACTATATTTGTAGGGAAATCTCTAAGACATGGTAGAACAGATAAGCTTGCTAAGAGAACGTTGCCTACAGAGGTGCACACGCGTGCATGCGTGCATGCATGCCTACACATGACTCACACTGATATCAATAAACTAGTGACATGTCCATATTTTATATCTTGGGTTAATCCTTTCTGGTAAAAAAAAAAAATGAATACTCCTAGGTTTTAGTTTATAGGACCTAAAGGAGAATTAGACTATATTAAAATCTACAGCATAGAAGAAGTAGAATTTTGTTCAGCTTAAGCTTGCCGGGTTGGGGAGAGAATCAAATCAAATCCACCCTTGCCTTTTGCCAAGAATGAATTGCTTTAATATCCCACCATTCAATAATATTTATTATTTAAGTTTAAAGCAAGTTTAGAAGCTATTAAAGGCTTCGATTGACTGGGGAGTTTTACCGCAGCCATAAAACGAGAGATGGCTGTCAATGAATTTTATGAACAGTGAATGAGTGACAAGATTTTGTGCTGTGCATACGGAGAGCCCGCACTGTGCAGACCTTTGGTGATCGCACAAAAGCCTACATGAAAAAGGACAGTTCAGACTGACAGGATCACAGGGCTCGTTCAGGTGGGGAGTTATTTTAAAGTGTTTTAAGAGAACAGAAAAAAAGATAATATCAGTGAAGCCTTTGCAGTAAAATGCATAAGGGAATAAAGACATGCTAAGGTCACTGACTGGGAGCCGGGGACAGAACTAGAGAATAATGACAAACAATGCAGAACTTGGGAGTGCAAAACGAGGGACAATCAGATGCTTAAATAATAGACAAATGCAAAAGAAATATTGATATCAGCCCCACATATGGTTTGCTTTAATGGAATTAATTATAACATGGGCATGAACAGGATGATGACCCCTGATGTATAAGCAGCCTTTGAAGTTGCATTCACTTATAAGGCACAAATAACCTGTCATTTAATATTGGTAACTGGGCTAACCCAGAGTCCGCCCTGTTTAGTTAGTCTGTTAGTTTAACCTCTGATCTGTTAAGTTTATAGAAATATTATTTTATATTTAATAAATATTTACTGTGCAACTGATGCTTCAGACCCCATTGTATGTATATACTGTAGTACTGTAAGGATAATTTATATTAAATTACGTTTTTTTTTTCCTGTAAACTACATCAATTATATATCTGTTTAAAATACTTACCTTTGGAATCAAAATATAATGTTTCTTTAGCAAATATTTTACTTCAACTAATCTTCATTCATTTTACCCTTACCCTTTTTTATTTGAAGAAGTATATATGCTACTCCATTAAGAAAATAGTTCTAAACCAAATGTAAACTACGCTTTCTCTTTATGTTTATTTTATGTTTTGATTATGTTTTTTGTATCTTGCCATGCTATATTTTAGGGTTCATTATCAAGACAATCCTGAACCACTTATGCAGTAATCTTGTCACTTGAATCTAGAGATGCTACAATATTAGGGGTCTTGCATTAGTTAACCAAACAAAAGTTATAGACTTAATGAAAGAGCCTCCCGACTCACTCACAGGAAGGGGTATATGTATCATGCTGTGTAAAAAGAAGAGTAAAATATTACAGGCAACGTTGCTCATAAACAACCAATCAAATGCTTTGCTTTGGTTTTATAACAGTTGAAATCTAATTGCTGATTGGTTGCCCTCGGTAACATCACCAGTAATGCTTCACTCGACTTTTTACAAAGCATGATAAATATACCCCTATCCTTATTTGCATGCTTGTGTCCCAACATGGCCACCCATTCATGGAGCTCCTTCGCAGTGTGAGCAGCATAGTACTTGCTACAAGCATTTTGTGCACAGAATAGCATTAGTTTCCCCCAAATGATGTGTGGGGTTTATTAGTCTACACCTCTAATGGGGGAAACAATTGTCTGCCATCAAACTACCACTTGGAGGCTGCCTGAACTTCACAGTTTGCATGGATCCCCAAGGTGAGTACAGGTATAAGATCCCTTTTCCGGAAACCTGTTATCCAGAAAGTTCGGAATTATGGAAAGGCCATCTCCCATAGACTCCATTATAAGCAAATAATTCTAATTTTTAAAGATGATTTCCTTTTTCTCTGTAATAATAAAATAGAATGTTCTACTTGATCCCAACTAAGATATAATTAATCCTTATTGGAGGCAAACCAATCCTATTGGGTTTAAATTATTTTTTAGTAGACTTAAGGTATAGAGATCCAAATTACGGAAAGATCCCATATCTGGAAATCTCCACGTCCTGAGCATTCTGGATAACAGGTCCTGTACCTGTACCATATTAGCACGAGGCCTAAATTCATGTATCAATATTGCCAAATTCCACATTTAACTAATAAAGCCCTGATGCTATTTAAATTTTATGTGATACAGCCCTATTTTGGGCAAGGTTTATTAGGCTTTCCAGTACTGCATGCATCAAAACCTACAGAGCTGAAAAGAAAATGTGTTATAAAAATGTGTTTATGACATCCATAAATTTATAGATTAATAATGAAAAGTATAGTTGAGGAGAAATACCCCTGTGCTCACTTTATTTAATACGGCTCATTGCTGGGAATAAATTAGAGTGGAACAGAATTGTTTATGCATGTCGGACACTATCCCATACTTTATAATAGAGACTGCATATTAATTTAGCAGAATCCCATAAATTACAATTAGTCAGGAGGATTTACAACATAAATTCTCGATTCCTAAACTAAAATACCCTGTTCTCAAGTCCCCTGCCCTGAAGGGAAAAATCATAAAATCTTTTTAACTCATTAAAGGGAACAATAGCGTGCATTAGCAACAGTTATACCCCCGAGAGTTTCATACAAGAGAGATACCTGGTGTACAGGTTCCTATGTGCAGCTCAACTGCTCAATCAAAGAAAATGTCCCTAGTGCAATTTACCCCCCTGCATCCTATTCACTATTTCCTCAATTATAACTTGCATTCCAGTTTGGGCACTTGCACAGGTATATTGGGTACCTGAACAGCTTGGAGCACAATATGCCAACGCTAAAGTAAGATGAGAACATGTTATACAGAAGGTTATGCTGCACTGTGCATTATATTAAATATTCAGGGGCAGAATTTTTATAGAAACAAAGATTTTCTCATTGCTCATAGATAAAAATGCACAGTGAATACAGTATAAAAACCAGTACAGGTATGCGATCCCTTATCCGGAAACCCATTATCCAGAAAGCTCCGAATTAGTCTCTCATAGACTCCATTTTAATCAAATAATTCAGAATTTTAAAACTGATTTCCTTTTTCTTTGTAACAATAAAACAGTATCTTGTAATTGATCCCAACTAAGATATAAATAATCCTTATTGGATGCAAAACAATCCTATTGGGTTTAATTAATGTTTTATTGATTTTTTAGCAGACTTAAGGTATGGAGATCCAAATTAAGGAAAGACCCCTTATCCAGAATACCCTTGGTCCCGAGCATTCTGGATAACGGGTCCTATACCTGTACAACGCAAGCTGTATTCGGAGCTAAGTACAGCAATAAATGAATGACTGCTGATTTACGAAACAACTGTAGTGCAAGGTACAATGTTTATTTTTAATCTGTCCTGCAGTCCTTCCCACAATTCCACACACAGCAATTAATTTCAGTATAAGCATGTGATTTTTTATGTGGAAGTCGGTTGGGCAAAATTTTCCTAAGATTGCTGTACTGCGGTGGGGGCGCTTTGGAGAAGAAAGAAAATTGGAGCTGTTCTTCCAGGCTGGTGATTTTTTTTCTCTGAAGTAATTAGTGCAAACTTCATAAAACCACCAATGTTAGCCATATTATATAAATTAGATTAACAGTTGAACACACACACACACTGCAGTTGGCTCTAGTTTGCTACAAGCAGGGCTAGTCCTCACACCTACTGTATGTGTCAGTCACCTGTATGAGACAAATGGGGGACTATAGTTTATAGTACAGGTATGGGATCCATTATCTGGAAACCTGTAATCCAGATACCTATTTTTAAAAATGATTCTGTTTTTCTCTGTAATAATAATCCAATACCTTGTACTCGATCCTAAGATATAATTTATCCTTATTAAATTTAGAAAATGCTTAAATTATTTTTTCACCTAATTTAAAAGATGCATTATCCGGAAGGCCCCAGGTCCCAAGCATTCTGGATAACAGGTCCTATACCTGTAATACATACTCTTGTACACAAAGTTAAAAATGTAAAAATATCTTTGTTTAATGTAAGATGTAAGGAACCTTATTTATTATGAAGATATTTAAAAGTCTATATTCTATACTGTTTGATATTTATTCTTTAATGTTATTAAAATCCTCTAAACTAACATGGATGCTAAATATTTCTTTTTCACAAATAGTTTTTAGTCTTCTTATAATTTCCAAAATATAAATGATGTGGCCCTTCCTAACAAAAATGTGATATAAATTTGTAAGCTTTGCAGTGCAAGTTGCTCACTCATGCTGGAATCAGCCAGTGAGAACACAGGGAAACCTGTCAGTGCCTCACAGCATGAGTGTGTCGTCTGCAGTCTGAACAATAATGTTAAGTTGAGCAACTCACAAATACATTAATTACATAACAGCGGAAAGAAAAGATAATAACTACTTGTGAATCAAACCTGTTAAACATGCAGCTCAGTTTAGTGTATTTTTTTTATAATAGCAGCATGTTCACTGACATGGAATTGAAGTAGGAAATCTCAGGTACATTTAATAAATTAAGATAAGCCTCATATCCTGAGGCTAGGAAACCATTTGTTTTGCACTGAGCCAAATGCACATTACATTTTGGAACAGCAGTATATATTAAGCACTAATATTATCCAATAAATGTTAAAAACATCTGATTTATTGTATGCCTGAAGAAGCATCAGTTCTCAGAAGAATGTTCAGATTCATCTAATTTCACAGCAAGAACTGACTTATCAAGATGAGCCAGCTGCCTTTATCTGTTAAACAAACCTTCCCTATACTGCTCAATCGGCCTTTAAAAGCCACATCTAGGGAGATCATTTTCGTATGAAAAACAATGTTACAAAAGGAACAGATTGATAACAAGGATGTGGGAAAGCGCCAGGCGTAAGATTGTGTTTTCTCAACCCTAGGTCACGGCTTTCTTAAAAATAAATGAGAAATTAATGCTTTGGCCCAAAATGTGCTTTCCAAGTTGGAGACATGACAAGCTACATCTTCTCAAGAGACACTAACAATAAATAAAGGTTTATCTCTGCCCTGTCCATGCAATTTATTTAACATAAATCATGTTTAACTAGACTCCTATCATTTATTACAATGATATGAGCTTATCCACAGAAACCTAGCGTGTATCATTCACCAGATTCCACACACACCAGGGCGCTGGATACTTGCACAGTGCTATTTGGTTATTTTCTCTGCTTGCTCCCTCTGAAAAAGAATGTTATTAGTCTGCTCCCTGTATGTTTGCCAAACCTTCACATTTCTGTCCAGAAACCTCATGGGTGACCTATGATCTACAGGAATCAAATCGCTATGTTATAGGCTTTTACTACACCAGCTGATCCAACAAACATGATATACAACCCAACAGGACTCCATGTTTCATGACTGTCTACAAAAAACTAACAATGGGAAAAAATAAAAATAAATGTGTGATAACATAACATGTGGAATTTTGCCCTTCAGATGTAGTTCAGGGATAGCTGGACCCATAGGTTGGACATCCTAACGTAACTCAATATAAAGGGAATTCTGTTGAGGATGTTAGAAGTTAGGATTAATGTCATTGCATATGAAATTTTTTGCAGACAGTTGTATGCACCCCTTACTGCTCTCCCTGCAAGTCACTGAAGTGTGGGAAATTATTTCTTAAAATATGTTAGGACAATCAGGGAGCCACATTTATCAAAACAATGCATATGCCATCCCACCCGTGATTTACATTCTTGCCAGTGGGATGGCATGTTGGGGAGATTAGTTGGCCACAATAGTGAAGATTTATCGTGTGCCACTGCCCTTAAGGGTGTAGTTACTAAAAATGTTTAGTTGTTTTACTAGTTTGCGACAAATGCGAAAGTAAAAATACCCTATCTAAAAGTTGTCGAGCTCATGAAATCAATGGCTAGTGTCCTTATTACAACTGGAAGACCATTCTTTGCTTCAAGGGTTTAGAGGTTTTCGTGGTTTTCTTTTTTTGTTTGTAATCGCACGAAAATTCAACCAAGAAAATTACACATACACAAATTTTAATAAATATGCCCCTTACATTTCTGAAAAGCAAAAAAATAAATAGGTTACCATGAATATTTCTAATCTGATTGCAGATAGATAGATTTTTGTTTAGACAGCAAAACTATATACCTATAGGACATTGGTGAATACATGCCATGTAATAAATACAAAAAATTCTGAAAAAGTACAAATAAAAAGGCAACACATTTTACTGCTTTTTTGTTTGTTGTTGTTTGTTATATATTTGCTGAGAAAATACACAGTGTAAAAATGCCACGTGTGGCATCAGCCTTAAGAATAATCATGTCCCCTCACAAGAACCTTTTCTCCAAAGAAAACAACCCCAATCTTGACAATCTTTACTCATGATTTAATTCCCAGTTAACTAAAATTACCAGTTTAGTTGCACGTTTCTGCACTCGTCCATCTCATTAATATCCTTCTTAAGGACTGAGGCCAAAAACTTAAGGTGAGGCCTTACCAGGGATCTATAAAGAGGCAAAATTATATTTTCTTTCTTCAAGTTAATGCCCTTTTTATGCAAGACAGCACTGTACTTTATTTGTTTTAGTAGGCACTGAAGTCACTGCCTTCAGTTACACAGTTTGTTATTCATAAAAATTCCCAAATCATTCTCAGTTAAAGAGGTCCCCTAACATACTACCATTTAGTGTTTAACTTGCATATTTATATTATTTCTACCAAATAACATAACCTTGCACTTATTGACACTGAAGCTCTTTTAGTTTGTTGCCAATTTGTCCAATCTCTCTGCAAAGTGGCAGCATCCTGTATGGAACATAATGTTTTGCATTATTTAGTATCATCAACAAGTCACATCCACTGCCACCTCTGAGAAAGGGATCCCTTTCTGAATATTGGAACCATATTGGCATTTCAGAAATAAAAACCTTGAATATTAAGTAAAGAGATTGGTAACCACAGAGCTAAGCTCTTAGGGGGAGAATACCATCCAGTCCTGGAGCTTTGTCTACTTTCACATATTCTAGCCTCTTTTTAACTTCTTAGTCATTCAGCCATCAATAGATGCATAATTAAAACTGGGTCTTTTTCCAGAAGTAGTCTACATAAAATCTATTGCCTATACTTTACCTTAGTTTCTAGTGGAAAAAAACATTCACATCTTTACTTCCCAACATGACCTCATGCCTTTGTCTGCATCTCCCTTAAATTTCTTTGATACATTGATATATTGTACTCCCTAAAGCAAAAGTGGATCTTTAAGGACTAAACACTGTGCAACTTGCTAAAGGATTAATTACTGATTTCAATATTTAATTCCTTTTCTTAACAGAAATATAGTGGATAACGTGAGCCAAGGAGTTAACAATCTTAACACAAATAATAGCTCATTTTTAACTTAGACTGAAACAAAATATGGTTCCAAAGTTGTGTTAATTCTAAGAGGTGACCTTAGATGTGTTTTTACAACTGTTGTCTAAGAAGCATCTGAAACATTATTCTTTGTGTTGGCATTAATACTAATGGATTATTGGCACCAGACACCTATTAACATTTCAGAACATGTGCCCCATCCTGCACTATGCTTCAACATATCATTGGCTCCCTATCAGGAACAGAAAAAAGGAGCCAGATGGCTTCCAACAAATTATTGTTATTCTTGGCCTGCGCTAGATAGTAGCATTTTTTATTTATACAAATATATCATTGGCCACAAATTATGAAAGGACTTCAATGAGTGAAAGATGAACTTTTCTAAAGTGCAACACTGCTATATAATTGGATGTATGGCAGAACAGAGTCCAAAAAATATTTAAGTCAGCTTTAACACATGTTAAAATAATGGGACTGTAATGTAACTGTTTTGTAAAGTAACAGCTAGGAATCAATTGGAGGTCTATGCAGTATAAGCTAATGCCCAGTATCTGAAACCATAGTCTATATTATAAAATAATAATAATTTAGGGCTTTGATATCTATCTAAAAGTCTGTTTTGCATGCTATTTTATTTTTGCATTGGGCAAAACCCTATAGTTACCAGAAAAGCCACCATTAAAACATTCAATCTATTGCAATACAAACGCACCTCCTGGAAAAAAATTCTGTGGGTTCATTGGCGCTGTCACTGTAAGGCGAGGTTCTTGGTTGTTTTTTTTTTCATGCATCGAACAGGAGTATCCCTCATTTAGTATTCAGCAGGCTACATTTTGGTACATGCCAGCAGTATTGTAATGATAGCAAATTGTGTTAGATGGCTTACATTTGCCCTGGTTAAATGACCTATAGGAATAAGGAGGAATAAGGATGTAAACAAATCCTTGACTTTGTTCCATTTAAAGTTTAAAAGAAAGTTGTTGGTTATGCAATGTTTCCTGGGGCTGGCAAATGGCATTTCCCCAGCAATACCTCTTTTCCAGTAGGTAAGTGCTGCATTTCCATCATTATGAATGATTTAAACCAGTACTGACAATAATGCGGCAATTACTCCCCCCCCCCCTTGCTCCCCAATTGATGCGCATGCGTGAGTTGGGGAAGGTGCAGGGGCGAGGTGGCCGACCAGGTTGCCTAGGGCACCCACTTGGCTTTGCCTGCCCCTGATGGGTGGCACCACATATAACTGTAGAGAAGCCTATTGTAATAAACATCGGTAATTATGGCTAGATGACCAGCAGTTCTTGCTCTAGCTTGCCCATAGCAGCTCATGTTCTCTGCTGCTCTCCTCTTTGGCAGTATATTTAGTAGTAATATGTTCAGATTGTCCTGCACTGCTCTATGAGATTAAGTTGACTAACGTGGGAACTTTATTATCACGGGGGGGTATGTTGGTTGATGAAAACGGGGAAAAAGCTGAAATTTTGAACTCTTATTTTTCATCTGTCTATACATCTGAGGAGCCAGATAATGAAGGCTTCCCTTGTAATATGCCCAGTTCTAGTAATTTAGCTACGGACGCGTGGGTCACTCAGGAGGAAATTCAAAAGAGACTTGAACATGTAAAGGTAAACAAAGGTCCAGGGCCGGATGGGATTCATCCCAGGGTATTAAATGAGCTGAGCGCTGTGATTGCCAAGCCTCTTCACTTAATTTTTCAGGATTCATTGAGGTCTGGCATGGTGCCAAGAGACTGGCGGATTGCTAATGTGGTGCCGTTATTTAAAAAGGGATCCCGTTCTCAGCCTGAAAACTATAGGCCTGTTAGTCTGACATCAGTAGTAGGAAAACTTTTGGAAGGGGTAATAAGGGATAGGGTACTTGAATACATTGCAGTTCACAATACTATTAGTTTGTGCCAGCATGGTTTTATGCGTAACAGATCTTGCCAGACTAATTTAGTCGCCTTTTATGAGGAGGTGAGCAGGAACCTTGATGCTGGAATGGCAGTTGATGTCATCTACTTGGACTTTGCTAAAGCGTTTGATACAGTACCTCACAGAAGGTTAATGATCAAATTAAGGAATATTGGCCTAGAACATAATATTTGTAATTGGATAGAGAACTGGCTGAAGGATAGAGTACAAAGAGTGGTTGTAAATGGAACATTTTCTAATTGGACCAGTGTGGTTAGTGGAGTACCGCAGGGGTCAGTCCTTGGGCCTTTGCTGTTTAACTTGTTTATTAATGACCTGGAGGTGGGCATAGACAGTACTGTGTCTATTTTTGCTGATGACACTAAATTGTGCAAAACTATAAGTTCCATGCAGGATGCTGCCGCTTTGCAGAGCGATTTGACAAAATTAGATAACTGGGCAGCAAACTGGAAAATGAGGTTCAATGTTGATAAGTGCAAAGTTATGCACTTTGGTAGAAATAATATAAACGCAAACTATCTACTGAATGGTAGTGTGTTGGGGGTTTCCTTAATGGAGAAGGATCTGGGGGTTTTTGTAGATCACAAGTTGTCTAATTCCAGGCAGTGTCATTCTGTGGCTACTAAAGCAAATAAAGTGCTGTCTTGTATAAAAAAGGGCATTGACTCAAGGGATGAAAACATAATTTTGCCCCTTTATAGGTCCCTGGTAAGGCCTCACCTTGAGTATGCAGTGCAGTTTTGGGCTCCAGTCCTTAAGAAGGATATTAATGAGCTGGAGAAAGTGCAGAGACGTGTAACTAAACTGGTTAAGGGGATGGAAGATTTAAACTATGAGGTGAGACTGTCGAGGTTGGGGTTGTTTTCTCTGGAAAAGAGGCGCTTGAGAGGGGACATGATTACTCTGTACAAGTACATTAGAGGGGATTATAGGCAGTTGGGGGATGTTCTTTTTTCCCATAAAAACAATCAACGCACCAGAGGTCACCCCTTTAGATTAGAGGAAAGGAGCTTCCATTTGAAGCAGCGTAGGTGGTTTTTCACGGTGAGGGCAGTGAGGTTGTGGAATGCCCTTCCTAGTGATGTGGTAATGGCAGATTCTGTTAATACCTTTAAGAGGGGCCTGGATGAGTTCTTGATCAATCAGAATATCCAAGGCTATTGTGATACTAATATCTACAGTTAGTACTAGTGGTTGTATTTATAGTTTATGTATGTGAGTGTATAGATTGGTAGGTGTGGGTTAGGTGTGCTGGGTTTACTTGGATGGGTTGAACTTGATGGACACTGGTCTTTTTTCAACCCTATGTAACTATGTAACTATGTAACTATGTAACGTAAATGTAAAATGTAGGAGTAGGAACCATTCTGCTCAGTCAGTTTACAATGAAGATTATAGGAGCATTCTAGGGCAAAATAGATAGATATCAAAATGATAATTGTGGTGCTCAGGGGATTTTTCATGTTTTCAGCATTGTCCATTTTCCACCATGGGGTGGTGGTCAATTCCTTGACTGTCTGTCATGTAGAGCATCTTAACTAAAGGTATCTATAATTTATCGATATCATGTAAATGGTACATAAAAAAACTCATTACTCATTTCCTGTATTAAAATTCTGCCACAGAAAACACATTTCCACTGGACATAAAATTCAGCACTGTTATTACTGTTAGGGCAGCACCCACTAAGATATAATGCAAATAGTCAGAAATGGAATATTCCATGCATTTAGATAAACAGTGTCCTCATTTATTTAAATAAATAAATATATATATACAGTATATTGCAGCTAAAGAAAGTAAATGGTTATAAATATATTTTCAATATAATAAAATAGACCCTTTCATACTAAGAAAAAAGACTTGGATAGTTGGACTACAGTCATTGAGTTATCCTATAAGTCACTTATTAGGATAAACATTATCTGTACATTTTCTTTCAAAACATATAGATCACCTAAAAGAATGCAGTCTATTTCATGGTGACTAGTCAAGGAAGCCGGGAGTCTCAGTCAACCACGGCATATTTGACAATCTAGCATATAACACTTCCAAACAGCATGCAAATATTAAAATACACATGTAAAAGTCAATTTAAATGAACCAGCTATTCTGAGAGTACCCATGTAAGGCTTTCCATACTTTTTTATACAGATTATTCCCACATTTCTTCCAAAAAGCCTATACAACTAACAGAAAAGCTGCACATCTGTAGTTCCTCTGCATGTTATTTCAGCTTAGAAAATGTGCATTTAACATTCCTTGCATGCTTGATTCTGTGCCAGTGAGCAAACTCAAGTAAATGTCTTGATACGAGGGGTTCATTTCAAGCCACATCTGTAGTTCAGCATTGATGTACAGGCTGCTGCTAAGTAAACAAAACTGAGGGGTCATTTATCCCCTCCTGCTGTCAGGAGGGCAAGTTATACATTAAACAGAACTGAAGTAAAGGATGGCGCAGAAGGAAAACTAACACTGACAGACAGTACAAGTTCTCCTGCATTAAAGAAAAGTATAATTGTCTATTTAGTCCATTTTCTTTACAGGACCAATACAATAAAGGTTCACTAAATGTCAACCTTTAGAAATGAACTTCCAAAACTCCTACAGAAGTACTATGTATATAAAGTAGATCATGCATGGGCACATACAGGAATGATCTAATGCTGTACGCTGGCAGAACACAGCTAATTGAATAGGCAAAATGTATTTGACCAGTAGCTCAGTTGCAATAACTTGTCAACCACATGGTTTGAGGCTCCTGTGTGGCCCATTGGCTGAACTATCAATTTCATTTTGCCTGTCAAGTGAGGTCAAAATGGCTACTCATTCAGTAGTCAGGTCAAATGACTAACACTAAAGCCAAAAATAGAAAAACCAAGTTGGGCGATGACCCTCATTGGCATGTACATGGCAAAACTTAAATAGAATGGGACCTTTAATTTGAGTAGTTCCATTTGAATAGCCAATTAGAATAACATGGTGTAGTGGCTCCTTGAGGTGGGTTCCTGGAGGCATGGTGGGATTCTTTATGGGCTGCGGCACAGTAATTAAAGAGAAAAAGACAGCGTAAAATGTATTGTGTGTGAGCAAGTGTAAATTATCTACAAAAACAGGTAAGGGCTGAAAATCACAGATGCAAAATTACAAAGAAAATGTAAGAAAAAAAGAGAATTTAAAGCTAAAATGATGATTCAAAACACAGATGCTTATGTCTTTTAGCCAAACGCACAAAAAGGAATTGTATTTAATCCTTTTTTCAGTTAAAAAAAAAAGCCCCTATGTGTTGATTTACAGTAAGGCGCCTCCAGCAGTGAGAGGGATAAACAGACAAGCGATCGCATTGCAGTGGCATCTCATCCTGCGGGCTCTGAATTGCTAAATGTCAACGTGAGTTATTGTAACAATAATTATTAATCATCTGCTTTTAAAGAAAGCTGTGCTATTTTTAGCATTATCAGAGCTGTTTTATTTCCACATACCTTCACCACAGCACTTTCCAAATCTGTTCCCATGAGAATTATAAAAACACAATTTACCCACTTCCTGCTGTGGCTTGATGTGTAACACTTCATCTCGGAGGAGGCCGGCTTGTTATTTACTTTTTCCAATCTTCCTTTTCTCCCCCTCTTTCTTATAATTCTATTGTGCTTGTGCTGACAGTAATTGGTTCAACTTTTACATAACCTTCTATATGCACAAACTAAAATCAGAACTTGATATAGGCGTGTGCAATGCAAACACTTACAAACTGCTTAGAATTTTATTTTTCAAATCATATTTGCTGTTTCCAGAATACAAGGGGCTAGTGTACTAATAACTAATAATAATAACTATAGTAAATACAATTCCTCATTTTATTTCTATATGAGATAAGTCCGATTGTTTATTACCTTCTTAGAACATTACTGTCTGTGTTCTTTATGTGTGTTGCATCTAAGTACTATATGTTCCCATAGCACAGCTCATAGGAATAAACTCATGTCCACTCAGTGGCATCATAGAGAATGACTTTCTAATGGGATACCTACATACAATATACAGTACATACAAACATAAATACAAAAAATACAGACAGATTGATGATCTATCTCTGTTTAATGAAAAGTACCTGAGGTCCACTAGGCTACTTTATTAAAATCCACTATGTAGTCCCCACAGCTGCATATTTGGTTCACTTTGTTTATGAGCCACTTTTTAACATAGCAATCTTGCCCATTGCCTGGTACCTATGTATTCAGTTAACAAATGAATCCCACTAGCCAATATCAGTGTTTAGGATACATTTGCTTCTTTTTTCCATCCCATAGAAAATTTGCAAACAAAAAATAAATAAATAAAAAAAATAAAAAATTATTTTCTTTATGAGGTGTAAGGACCATTTCCATAAAAAAGGCTACACTGAAACCTTTTTTTTGAAAGCAAACAAATGGACTACAAGAAGGAATAATGTTTGAGCAAGAAAGATCATCCAAAGTCCCCTTAGGCAACTGTATCACTCAATTCATTATAAATGCTTACTTTTCACCCACTATTTCACAGCTGTTCAATAATATTCAAGGCACATTTACAGTATCACCTTAATATAAGAATAAATGATAAATACTTGTAGATTGTATTAAAGAAAAATATAATAGTACGTATAAAAATGACAGATTTACACTGGGTAATGTGACCAGGTGGACTTAAAATTGATATAACTATTTATAACATAAAACACAGAACCATAAGATAGTACAGGTATAGGACCCATTATCAAGAAACCTTTATCCAGAAAGTTCCGAATTACGGAAAGCCCATCTCCCATAGACTTCATATTTATTTCCTTTTTCTCTGTAATAATTAAACAATACCTTGTACTTGATCCCAAATAAGATATAATTAATCCTTATTTGTGGCCAAACAATCCTATTGGTTTATTTAATGTTTAAATGATTTTTTTAGCAGGCTTAAGGTATGGAGATTCAAATTACAGAAAGATCCTTTATCCGGAAAACCCCAGGTCCCAAGCATTCTGGATAACGGGTCCCATACCTGTAAAAGTTCATGTTAATATGTATTTCCCCTTTGACATGACTAGTAAATATTTTTTTCTAGTAATTAACCCAATTCATGGTTTTTTAGAAATCTACCCAAATATAGCAAACAAAAAAAATGCATCAATCAAAGTAAAGCAATAAGAAACAACCTCCATAACTAGACATTAATCAGACCACTCCTAAAAAAATCTACCCTGGTAAATAAACGGTTGGTTTAATATTCTTTCCAGGTATCTGTAGACTCAGATAAGATAAAGAAGGCAACCACACTTTGAACCCACTTGGTCTTCCCTATAGTGATTATCGCATATTTATGCTTTAGCAGAGCATAGGAAACCACTAACGGCCCTGTACAGTAACAGCTCCCCCCCACAGTAACTTCCTCCAGTTATTATACTGTATGTGGTTAACCGACCTGAATCCCACTGAAACTGTAAGGGTGGGATTTTGCTTAAAAAAAATGAAAACTACTGAGTCAAACCCACCCATTTAATAACAAGGAATCCTAGACACAATTTGACTCTTTTTGTAGGGTGCTGACTAGGCACTATACATGTCTGCTACATAAGCATTTGTGACATGCAACTTCTACATAAAGTTGATACAAAAAATGTTGTATTGTAGTAGCAGCTATTAACAAGGAATGTGAAATGCACCAAACATTTAGGGTAATGAATTCCTCATTCCATTGCGGCCACTCTCATTTGCTCAATCAGGTTCTTCTGATTTCTTACTTACACAATGCTTCTGACTTCACTCAGAGCTACCATACCAGAATGAGGGAAAATTGAAATTCAAAGAGCTGTGTGATATGTATGATATGTTCTTAGTCTACTTTGTTTTATTAAGGCGGGACTTTATTATTAGCGCAACCTCTTGAAATATAATCAAATTTCAGTATATAAAGTGATATGAAAAAGAGTTTATTCCTATGTGCAAACCATAACAGCGACTGTTGGTTAACGTGCCCTCCCTCCTGAATATAATAAATTGCTTCTATAAGTCGCAAAGAGAAGGAATTGGAACACAGAGAAGAAGAGAAATAGAAAAGAAATTGGAAAAGAGATAAGAAACGCATCAGGATGACAAGACTACATGAGAGAGGAAATGGGAGAATATTAAATTGTTTTCATGTAGATTTAAGGATGCATAGCCGGAGCAGAAAAGTTGAAATCTATAATCCGAGAATGGATGGGCGCAGCAATATTTAATTTTTTATTCTTAAAAATCACACATATATATATATTTAATAATCTAAATAAAATGGACTGGGGGTTAATTGTAGCAGTGACTTATTTATTTATTTCTGTGGTACCTAAAAACAGTATTTCTGCTTCTGAAAATGAATTACTGTTCAATCAAAAGCTTCCACAGGAAATGTCTGGGTCACAGTTGTTAAAGATTTTATTATGTATTTTATATTGCGTTTTTCAGACAATTGAGTTCGGGAGTAAATAAACCGGGTATGGAAGGTAAGGGCTTTCAAAACAGACTTGGAATTAAATCTGGTCTGTGAGACAAATGAAGCTATTTTAAAAAGGTGTCCCAATAAATTGGTCCTATTGTTGGTAGCGATTACACTGCCTACAGGCTGCATACAAGCACCAGCAACTTCTAGTACTATTTATCATTCTTACTACCCGGCAAGAGCTATAAATGGATATTCTGAGCAATATACAGTAGTAAAACAGTACTTTTCCACCCCGGTTGCAGTGCATGGAATTCGTCCGGCCAGCCTGCAGCCAGCCTTGGTCACTGATGGTAGTCTCTATTTCAGGATTGAATCATCCCTTTACTTATGGAATTCAAACAAATAGAGACTCTTTTTTTAAAGTCAAGATTTTTGGTGTTGTATACATTAACATATTTCTCTAGCATTAATTGCATCACATAAACATTACATAGTGTAGTCGCATGCTTACAATTGCTCACCTATTGTATGGCATGAGTGAGTTGAGTGGCCTAAATCTGCCAACTGGCTGACAAATGGGCAAAATAAATCCATGGATTAGCTAGTCAGTGATTCGTGTTTTTAAATGCCAACTGTCATAAAAGAGAATTTTGTCAGTCAGGTATTAATTTGTTTTTTTATAAATATACATATATTTTTACTCTCACTGTACAGCCAATGAAACAGCAACAAAAATATAGACAACACTAATACAGGACGGTTTACGGAATGTTTGCTTTTTTCCTTAACTGGATGCAAAACAGCTTCCTCGAGGCAGCCACCATCAATATATGTAATAAGTACAGGTTATAAATCACTCAGAGAAGGGGAAATATAAGGTTGGAAAAAGGCTTTTATGAAATCATTTGAACACTCCACAGAAAACATGCTGCTTTCATATTCATGAGTCTACAGCCAGGATGCTTCAAGGCAGAATTTATGAACATTTTACAACCAGTTGTGATCAGAGATCTCATCCCAACTGGGAGCCAGACAGCCAACGGCCATTCAGTGGGAATGGCTGGCACCCTGAATTCAAGATTTCCACTTATTTGTAACTTAAACTGAAGACTGTGTTTGGATATTTAGACTTAGCTTTAGCCAACATAATGCAGTATGCTCCTTTAGGAGAGTCAGATTTAGATAAATTAGGTTAAGGTGAGTTCAGATATTATTAGAAATAGACAAGGGCTGGATTACAAACCTAAAGCCCCTGTTTACTGCAAGTTTTATAGCTAACTTTACATCACCATGCTATTTAATATTGCATTAAGACTGGTAATAAATGTAAACCTTGCCAGAATGACCAGTGCACATACAGCATAGAGTTGTTTCCTGCACATAACACCATAGCTTGGCCATAAGAAAAACACTATTAAGAACATGATTCTCTAATAGGAGTGTGTACAGGGCCCTAAATCTCATTACACTTGTGCCCCAAGGTGTAAGAGCCACACATTTCTTTGTTGTCCATCTTTAGTGGATCCTTGAACTAGTATAATATAAGACAAAACATGCTTTATTAGTATTTTCATGAAGGATGCATAATCCTAACCTCCATCTGCTGTTGAATGAATAATCCCAGTATTGATGGCCAGTAAAACTATACTAGGTTCAATCCCCTGAAATTCAAATCTCCTCAGGAGAGTCATGAATGTCCTTTTTGCATATTGTGGCGCAAAATGCCACTGCTTGTCAAAATATAAATGCAGACTATGTGCTCATTTGAGCTGATTCACTAACATACATGATATTACACAAGTGCAGCTGCCAATAGCAACCAACCAGAATTTAGTTTTGGTTATCCTACTAGAAATGTAAAAGCAAAAGCAACAATCTGGTTGGTTGTTAGGCATAGCTGCACTTTAGTAATTGCCAATAAATCAACATACTGAGTTTTTAAGGAACAAAATTAAATATAATCTATGTTAGTAATTTAATTACATTACTATTTAACAGTCTATTGAAAGAGAAAAGACCATAAACCCACTCTATTTACACATCTTTAGTGCAATTAGGCACTTTACCTATTTTGTCCTCACTTCTGAGAAATGATCACTTAAGAATATTGGTACCAGCCACATGGGCAACTTGACTTGGATACTGCTTTCTTGGTACATAAATCAGCAAACTGACTTTTCCTGGAACAGCGTTCTAATTGATTTAAAAATCTTGATTGACTTCAATCAATGACCCATTAAGTAGCACAACATGCTTGATTTGTTCTTGATTTCTGATGTTATCCTTTGATATCTTAAATACTGACACATGGTGGGTACATCGCACAAAGTTTTCATTTTAACAGGGAAGTCTTTCATGAATTCTGAAGAGATTTATGGTAGGTTTAAATATGCTAAACGATATTAATGTAGGTAATATATTTTACCACCATATTTTTTTTTACTATAGACGGAAGATAGATTTCTGTTGTTCAGAGATTGGATCACAGAGAGTTTATTGGAATGAGTATTACAGGTCAAAAGCTGGTAGAAATATATAGGAGGATTTCTCTAATGAAGTGACTGAAGATTAGGGCCGGAGCTATGGGTAGGCAAAAGAGACATGTCCCTAGGACGCAATGGTGATGGGTGCACTGAGCACCTCTTCTCCCTGCCTTGTCACCACACCTGTACCTTGGCTCATACCTACATGGAGGTGGGGGGGCAAGGTAGCTGGCCTGGCTTCCCTGGGTGCCCAGCCGGCTAGGCCCAGCACTGCTGAAGGTGATGCCTGTAGAGTGAACCCTCAAGATGAAGATACCAAGTGGCAGTCTTGGCTAATTTAAAGACAGACATTAGTTTTGTGGAAGGATGGCATAAAAAGGACTACTCATATACAATATCTATTAGAAGCTCCATTGTAGGGTTAATAAATAAACAATGTAAAGCAATGCACTCATGATCAGCCTGACAGACGGGAGTGGTTTAGATGTGATGGCTATTATCAACTGTTACTTCCCATGAATTGCATTTAAAGACAGATAATGACTATTGCACTTAAGTGCATACAGTCTAATGTATGTGATGAATTGATGAAGGCAGAAGGTCATGTTTTGAAAGCTTGTCAATAACAACCTGGAACTGGTCAAAAAAATGATTCACAGCAATGGGTATAAAAAAATCTAGAAGTGCCTGATCTTGCAACAACACACTGAGTGTTAAACTAATCTGTTAATGCAACATTTGCTGCTGTGTAGAAAATCGCAGTTGCCTGTATAATAAATATACAGTTTCAATTAATCAAATCTAATGTAAGTGAAAGAAATTTATGTCAAGTCAGTATACAGTATAGCATAGTCATAGCTACAGAACCTCTGGTGGAGCAGGTGTAATGCTAAATATACCGCGGATTTGACATGTAGCTGAGCCCACATTTTTCTCATTCAGCCATGTGCCATATACAGGTGTAAATATACCTATGTCTATATATGTTTTTTTTCTACCCCTTTTTGCATGATTATAACGATGAACATTCCAACTCTGAAGAAATAAATAGAAAAAAGCATGAAATGTTTTACAGGTATGAAACCCATTATCTGAAACCCATTATCCAGTTCCGAATTATGGAAAGACTCCATTATAAGCAAATAATCTACATTTTTAAAAAAATATTTCCTTTTTCTCTATAATAATAAAACAGTACCTTGTACTTGATCGCAACTATGATATAATTAATCCTTATTGGTGGCCAAACAATCCAACTGGGTTTAATTACTGTAATGTTTAAATTATTTTTTGGTAGACATAAGATATGGTTTTCCAAATTACGGAAAGACCCTTCATCTGGAAAACCCCAGGTCCCGAGCATTCTGGATATCGGGTTCCATACCTGTAACATGAAGTAACATTTAATGCCAAATACAGTTCTCTGAGACAATCGACGCACGATCATTAAGGAAATTGCTGGCATAGTTAGGCTAGTTATATTATTGTTACATGTAAATACTCTAAAATAGCAATAAAAAAAACTCTAACATTAAATTTAGAAAAGTATAGGAGCTCTTTTAAAGAGTTACGGAAGCCTCTTATTAGGTAGGCCAGTTGTGATAGAGGGATACTTGTGTGATCAGGAGTCATTTTCTCGCTTCATAAATGTACACACATAGCCTTTCCTCTGTTCAGTTATGGGCCTGCCAGTGAGTTTTCGTAACTAAATTACAAATGATTGGTGCTTCCTGCGGCTCAACCATCAATTTGTAACGGCTGATCTTTCCAAGTGAACTTCAAATATGTTTATTTTCACTTTCAAGGTTTCTCTTCTAATCTACCAGAAGAAAAATACTTATTAGGAGGCATTAAAGAAATGTTTAAAAATGATGATCCTGTTAAACAAAACCAGACGTTGGAAGCGGCACAACCCAGGATAATGCAGTATGTCTGCAAAGCCTTACATAAGGAAACAACTATACTCTGTATACCACTGCGAGCGTCTTTAGACTCAGAACCTAAAAGGAGCCCTGTACTTCCAGCCTGGCCAAAGCAGATGTTAAGAACAGTACTCCTTTGCGCTGCTTCTAAGCATCATTCACCAAACCATGCACAACTGGCTAACTGTAATATGTCACTGGTATAGATAAGTGCCAGCAAGCATAAAAATGTTATGGATGGCATTTTAATGGGAACAACTGTGCACCTATTTTATGGTTGTGCCTAGCAATTATAAACAAGCCGTAATATTTCTTATTTATTATACTGATCTTGTGTATAAAATTATAAAAACTCACTGCAGACAGATTCCTGTGCTTGACGGCATTCTGAATGTGTCACCTGCTGGGCATGGCTATTAGGGCCGTGGCAGACGGGGCGATTAGTTGCCGTGCGACAAATCTCCCTTGTCGTGGGTGACTAATCTCTCCAAAATGCCATCCCACCGGCTAGAATGTAAATCGCCAATGAGATGGTATACGCGGTGCCGAAATCGCTGAAGTTTCCTCTCAAGGCAACTTCGGCGTTTTCGGCAAATTGCCGCGCTGTGTATGCCATCCCACCGGCGATTTACATTTACATACTGATTCGGCAGCTTATCTACCTGTGTATGGGCCCTCAACTGGCCCCCTGATCGATATCTGGGCGAAAATCAGCCAGGTGTTAATTGGGCAGTTTTGATTTTCCAATGAGATTTGGGGCTGCATCAGCTCATTAATGTGCTCCTCAGTGCAATGGCTCCTATGCCCATCCTTGTAATTATAGGGTCAAATAATCGTATTAGCCTAATATGGGCACAAGATCTGCTCATGTAGGGACCTTGCCAAATGTGCGGATCTTAACAGGTATGGCCGCCTTAAGTTGAATTGGTGTCAGACTAGCTTACAGGGATACCAGGAAAATGCCCGGTAGGCCCAGTTGTCAGTGGTCCCTCCTGCTTCTAACCATTTGATCTATTTCCATTTGGTTATTCATGTTCTGTGAGTTTAGAGAGTGGGTCTATAATCTAAGTTCTCTGGTGGGCCCCTGGCATCCCAGTCTGAAACTTAGCTGTATACCCAGTGAACAAAGAGGAAATGAGGATATTAATAAATCTGATAGCCCCACTTGCCATGCAAGGAGATGGGATAATATCCTGGTAAAGACAGAAAATCTGCAACAAGTCGTAAAAATAAAAAAAAAACCAAAAACTAGTAACGTGTAATTTATAGTTAATAAATAGCTGCCTGTGCATACTTCCCTTCATGTGTCAGTATCTCTTTAACTATATTTGTTATTCCTGTGTTCAAAATGTAGAAACCTATTCATGTTATTGAGCTGGGAGAATAACAGGCAGACGTATAAAGCACGCCAAGCTCTTTACCTGCAGAAACAGTTAAGAAGGAGCCATTGTCAGTTCTCTGTCATTTTAACTGATCGGATCTTATTGCAGTAAAACACAATGGGAAGCTGTCACTTTGTGTTTTTGGGTTGGTGTAAAAGCTTTTCTTTTATGTAAACATTCATTAAACTAATTTGGAGTTGTCATTACGTAGCTCCCCTGCTGCTTTATATCAGATTATTCCTAAGTGCTTGGTGAAGAGCCCTATAAACACGCCGTCTATTTCCCTGCAGGGTACAATCACACGGTTTGTTATGTGATTTATACTTTGTGGCGTTGGTGATTGTCCTCAACTTTCAGAGGGTGCGATTGCCATCCACGTACGCTACCTATTTCAGGGACCGTGCCAGCACCAGTCAGTCCAAACATTATTTCTCTAGAACAAGATGAAGAGTAGAGACAATTGAAATATCTGTAACTCTCTCCCCACCAGATGTCACCACTCTTCCTGCTCTTTAAATGTACGCAGTAATTAATGGTGCTATGACTGTTGTATTACACTAGTGCTTCT